>NW_027491484.1:655959-1311918 GCF_021521415.1 Bidens hawaiensis
CAGTATTGTCAAAGGGGTTTGTTCACCGAGTTGGAGAAAAAACTGAGTATGGGTCGAACCACTGAATCGGATCAGAAATTCGGTCTTGGAGACTTGCATACAATATTTTATAAACATACGAAACAATCGGATCATTATTAATGCCCTGACGCCACACCGTGGCTCGTCCGAAATTTTGCCAGTATTGTCAAAGGTTTTTGTTCACCGAGTCGGAGAAAAAACCGAGTATGGATCGAACCACTGAATCGGATCAGAAATTTATACTTGGTGACTTTCATACAATATTTTATTACCCTATTAAATAATCGATTCAATAATTATGCCTTGATGCCAACTCGCGACCCTTCGAAATTTTACCTGTATTGCCAAAGAGGTATGTTCATCGAGTCGGAGAAAAAACCGACTATGGGTAGAACAACTGAATCGGATCAGAAATTCGGTGTTGGAGACTTCCATACAATATTTTATAAATATACGAAAGAATCGGATCAATAATTCTGCCCTGACGCCACCCCAGGACCCGTTCGAAATTTTGTCAGTATTGTCAATGGGGTATTTTCACCGAGCCGAAGAAAAAACTGGGTATGGGTCGAACCACTAAATCGAATCAGAAATTCGGTCTTGGAGACTTCCATACTATATTTTATAAACACACGAAACAATCAGATCAATAATAATGCCCTGACTCCAACCCGGGTCTCGTTCTAAATTTTGATAGCATTGCCCAAGGGGTAAGTTCCCCAACCTGGAGAATAAACTGAGTATGGGTCGAACCACTGAATCGGATCAGAAATTCGGTCTTGGAGACTTTCATACAATATTTTATAAACATACGAAACAATAGGATCAATAATTATTCCCTGACGCCACCTCGGGGCCCGTTCGAAATTTTGCCTGTATTGCCAAAGGGGTTTGTTCACCGAGTCGGAGAAAAAACTGAGTATGGGTCGAACCACTAAATCGTATCAGAAATTTATTCATGGTGACTTACATACAATATTTTATTACCCTATTAAAGAATCGATTCAATAATTATGCCTTGATGCCACCCCGCGGCCCTTCGAAATTTTGCCAGTATTGCCAAAGGGGTATGTTCACCGAGCCGGAGAAAATACCGACTATGGGTCGAACCACTGAATCGGATCAGAAATTCGGAGTTGGAGACTTCCATACAATATTTTATAAACATACGAAAGAATCGGATCAATAATTCTGCCCTGACGCCACCCCGAGACCCGTTCGAAATTTTGTCAGTATTGTCAAAGGAGTATGTTCACCGAGCCGAAGAAAAAACTGGGTATGGGTCGAACCACTGAATCGGATCAGAAATTCGGTCTTGGAGACTTCCATACTATATTTTATGAATATACGAAACAATCTGATCAATAATTATGCCCTGACGCCACCTCGGGGCACGTTCGAAATTTTGCCAGTATTGCCAAAGGGGTTTGTTCACCGAGTCGGAGAAAAAACTGAGTATGGATCGAACCACTGAATCGTATCAGAAATTTATTCTAGATGACTTCCATACAATATTTTATTACCTTATTAAAGAATCGATTCAATAATTATGCCTTGATGCCACCCCGCGGCCCTTCGAAATTTTGCCAGTATTGCCAAAGAGGTATGTTCACCGAGCCAGAGAAAAAACCGACTATGGGTCGAACTACTGAATTAGATCAGAAATTCGGTGTTGGAGACTTACATACAATATTTTATAAATATACGAAAGAATCGGATCAATAATTCTGCCCTGACCCCACCACGGGACCCGTTCGAAATTTTGTCAGTATTGTCAAAGGGGTATGTTCACCGAGCCAGAGAAAAAACTGGGTATGGGTCGAAACACTGAATCGGAACAGAAATTCGGTCTTGGAGACTTCCATACTATATTTTATAAACACACTAAACAATCGGATCAATAATTATGCCCTGACTCCACCCCGGGTCTCGCTCTAAATTTTAATAGCATTGCCCAAGGGGTATGTTCGCCAACCCGGAGAATGAACTGAGTATAGGTCGAACCACTGAATCGGATCAGAAATTCGTTCTTGGAGACATCCATACAATATTTTATAAACATACGAAACAATAGGATCAATAATTATGCCCTGACGCCAACTCGGGGCCCGTTCAAAATTTTGTTAGTATTGCCAATGGGGTTTGTTCACCGAGTCGGAGAATAAACTGAGTATGGGTCGAACCACTGAGTCGTATCAGAAATTTATTCCTGGTGACTTCCATAAAATATTTTATTATTTAGTAATTATGCCCTGATGCCACCCCGCGGCTCTTTCGAAATTTTACAAGTATTGCCCAAGTAGTAAGTTCACCGAGCCAGAGAAAAAACTGAGTAAGGGTCGAACTACTGAATCGGATCAGAAATTTGGTTTTAGAGACTTCCATTAAATATTTTATAAACATACGAAAGAATAGGATCAATAATTATGCCCTACACCACCCCGGGGCCCGTTCAAAATTTTGCCAATATTGCCAAAGTGGTATGCTCACTAAGTCGGATAAAAAACTGAGTATGGATCGAACCACTGAATCAGATCAGAAATTTGGTCTTGGTGACTTCCATACAATATTTTATAACCCTAATAAATAATCGGATCAATAATTATGCCCTGATGCCACCCCGCAGCCCGTTCGAAATTTTGCCAATATTGTCATAGGGGTTTGTTACCGAGCCGGAGAAAAAACTGGGTATGGGTCGAACCACTGAATCGAATCAGAAATTCGGTCTTGGAGACTTCCATACAATATTTTATAAACATACGAAACAATAGGATAAATAATTATGCCCTGACGCTTCCCTGGGACCCGTTCGAAATTTTGCCTGTATTGCCAAAGGGGTTTGATCACCGAATCGGAGAAAAAACTGAGTATGTGTCGAACCACTGAATAGTATCAGAAATTTACTGTTGGTTACTTCCATAAAATATTTTATTATTAAATAATTATGCCCTAATGCCACCCTCCGGCCCGTTCGAAATTTTGCAAGTATTGCCCAAGGGGTAAGTTCACCGAGCCAGAGAAAAAACTGAGTAAGGGTCGAACTACTGAATCAGATCAAAATTTGGTCTTGGAGACTTCCATTAAATATTTTATAAACATACGAAAAAATCGGATCAATAATTATGCCCTAAGCCACCCCGGGGCCCGTTCGAAATTTTGCCACTATTGCCAAAGTGGTATGCTCACTAAGCCGGAGAAAAAACTGAGTATGGGTCGAACCACTAAATCAGATCAGAAATTTGGTCTTGGTGACTTCCATACAATATTTTATAAACATACAAAACAATCGGATCAATAATTAAGCCCTGACGCCACCCCGGGTCTCATTCTAAATTTTGATAGCATTGCCCAAGGGATACGTTTACCAGCCGGAGAATAAACTGAGTATGGGTCGAACCACTGAATCGGATCAGAAATTCGGTCTTGAATACTTCCATACTATATTTTATAAACACACGAAACAATCGGATCAGTAATTATGCCCTGACGCCACCCCGGGACCTGTTCAAAATTTTGCCAGTACTGCCAAAGGGGTTAGTTCACCGAGTCGGAGAAAAAACTGAGTATGGGTCGAACCACTTAATCGGATCAGAAATTCGGTCTTGGTGACCTCCATACTATATTTTATAAACACACGAAACAATCGGATCAGTAATTATGCCCTGACGCCACCCCGGGGCCTGTTCGAAATTTTGCCAGTACTGCCAAAGGGGTTAGTTCACCGAGTCGAAGAAAAAACTGAGTATGGGTCGAACCACTGAATCGGATCAGAAATTCGGTCTTGGAGACTTCCATACAATATTTTATAAACATACGAAACAATAGGATCAATAATTATGCCCCGACGCCACCCCGGGGCCTGTTCGAAAATTTGCTAGTATTGCCAAAGGGGTTTGTTCACCGAGTCGGAGAATAAACTGAATATGGGTCGAACCACTGAATCGGATCATAAATTCGGTATTGGAGACTTCCATGCTATATTTTATAAACATATGAAACAAGCGGATCAATAATTATGCCCTGAAGCCACCCCGTGGCTCGTCCGAAATTTTGCCAGTATTGCCAAATGGTTTTTTTCACCGACTCGGAGAAAAAACTGAGTATGGGTCGAACCACTGAATCGGATCAGAAATTTATTCTTGGTGACTTTCATACAATATTTTATTACCCTATTAAAGAATCGATTCAATAATTATGCCTTAATGCCACCCCGCGGCCTTTTGAAATTTTGCCAGTATTGCCAAAGGGGTATGTTCACCGAGCCGGAGAAAAAACCGACTATGGGTCGAACCACTGAATCGGATCAGAAATTCGTTGTTGGAGACTTCCATACAATATTTTATAAACATACGAAAGAAACGGATCAATAATTCTGCCCTGACGCCACCCCGAGACCCGTTCGTAATTTTGTCAATATTGTCAAAGGAGTATCTTCACCAAGCCGAAGAAAAAACTAGGTATGGGTCGAACCACTGAATCGGATCAGAAATTCGGTCTTGGAGACTTCCATACTATATTTTATGAATATACGAAACAATCTGATCAATAATTATGCCCTGACGCCACCTCGGGACCCGTTCAAATTTTGTCAGTATTGTTAAAGGGGTAAGTTCACCGAGCGGAAGAAAAAACTGGGTATGGCTCGAACCACTGAATCGGATCAGAAATTCGATCTTGGAGACTTCTATACTATATTTTATAAACACACGAAACAATCGGATCAATTAATATGCCCTGACGCCACCACGGGTCTCGTTTTAAATTTTGATAGCATTGCCCAAGGGGTATATTCACCAACCCGGAGAATAAACTGAGGTTGGGTCGAACCACTGTATCGAATCAGAAATTCGGTATTGGAGACTTCCATACAATATTTTATAAACATACGAAACAATAGGATCAATAATTATGCCCTGACGCCACCCTGGCGCCAGTTCGAAATTTTGCCAGTATTGCCAAAGGGGTTTGATCACCGAGTCGGAGAAAAAACTGACTATGTGTCGAACCACTGAATAGTATCAGAAATTTACTCTTGGTGACTTCCATAAAATATTTTATTATTAAATAATTATGACTTAATGCCACCCCGCGGCCCGTTCGAAATTTTGCAAGTATTGCCTAAGGGGTAAGGTTACCAAGCCAGAGAAAAAACTGAGTAAGGGTCGAACTGCTGAATCGGATCAGAAATTTGGTCTTGGAGACTTCCATTAAATATTTTATAAACATACGAAAGAATCGGATCAATAATTATGCCTAAGCCACCCTGGGGCCCGTTCGAAATTTTGCCACTATTGCCAAAGTGGTATGCACACTAAGCCGGAGAAAAAACTGAGTATGGGTCGAACCACTGAATCATATCAGAAATTTGGTCTTGGTGACTTCCATACAATATTTTATAAACATACGAAACAATCGAATCAACAATTAAGCCTTGACGCCACCCCGGGTCTCGTTCTAAATTTTGATAGCATTGCCCAAGGGATACGTTTACCAGCCGGAGAATAAACTGAGTATGGGTCGAACCACTGAATCGGATCAGAAATTCGGTCTTGAATAATTCCATACAATATTTATAAACATACGAAACAATAGGATCAGTAATTATGCTCTGACGCCACCCGGGGGCCCGTTCGAAATTTTGCCAATATTGTCAAAGGGGTATGTTCACCTAGCCAAAGAAAAAACTGGGTATGGGTCGAACCACGGAATCGGATCAGAAATTCGGTCTTGGAGACTTCCATACTATACTTTATAAACACACGAAACAATCGGATCAGTAATTTTGCCCTGACGCCACCCCGGGTCTCGTTCTAAATTTTGATAGCATTGCCCAAGGGGTATGTTCACCAACCAGGAGAATAAACTGAGTATAGTCGAACCACTGAATAGGATCATAAATTCGGTCTTGGAGACTTCCATACAATATTTTATAAACATACGAAACAATCGGATCAATAATTATGCCCTGACGCCACTCCGGGTCTCATTCGAAATTTTATCAATATTGTCAAAGGGGTATGTTCACCGAGCCAAAGAAAAAACTGGGTATGGGTCGAACCACTGAATCGGATCAGAAATATGGCCTTGGAGACTTCCATACTATATTTTATAAACACACGAAACAATCGGATCAATAACTATGCCCTGACGCCACCCCGAGTCTCGTTCAAAATTTTGATAGAATTGTCCAAGGTGTATGTTCACCAACCCGGAGAAAAAACTGAGTATGGGTCGAACCACTGAATCGGATCATAAATTCGATCTTGGAGACTTCCATACAATATTTTGAAACAATCGGATATATAATTATGCCCTGACCCCACCCCGGGTCTTGTTCTAAATTTTGATAGCATTGCCCAAGGGATACGTTCACCGGCCGGAGAATAACTGAGTATGGGTCGTACCACTGAAACGGATCAGAAATTCGGTCTTGGAGACTTCCATACTATAATTTATAAACATACGAACAATCGGATCAATAATTATGCTCTGACGCCACTCCGGGTCGCGTTCGAAATTTTGTCAGTATTGCCATAGGGGTATGTTCACCGAGCCAAAGAAAAAACTGGGTGTGGGTCGAACCACTGAATCGGATCAGAAATTCGGTCTTGGAGACTTCCATACTATATTTTATAAACACACGAAACAATCGGATCAATAATTATGCCCTGACGCCACCCCCGGTCTCGTTCTAAATTTTGATAGCATTGCCCAAGGGGTCTGTTCACCAACCCGGAGAATAAACTAAGTATGGGTCGAACCACTGAATCGAATCAGAAATTCGGTCCTGGAGACTTCCATACAATATTTTATAAACATACGAAACAATAGGATCAATAATTATGCCCTGACGCCACCCCGGGGCCCGTTCGAAATTTTGCCAGCATTGCCAAAGGGGTTTGATCACCGAGTCGGAGAAAAATCTTAGTATGTGTCGAACCACTGAATAGTATCAGAAATTTACTCTTGGTGACTTCCATAAAATATTTTATTATTAAATAATTATGCCCTAATGCCACCCCGCGGCCCGTTCGAAATATTGCAAGTATTGCCCAAGGGGTAAGTTCACCGAGCCAGAGAAAAAACTGAGTAAGGGTCGAACTACTGAATCGGATCAGAAATTTGGTCTTGGAGACTTCCATTAAATATTTTATAAACATACGAAAGAATCGGATCAATAATTATGCCCTAAGCCACCCCGGGGCCCGTTCGAAATTTTGCCACTATTGCCAATGTGGTATGCTTACTAAGCCGGAGAAAAAACTGAGTATGGGTCGAACCACTGAATCAGATCAGAAATTTGGTCTTGGTGACTTCCATACAATATTTTATAAACATACGAAACAATCGGATCAATAATTAAGCCCTGACGCCACCCCGGGTCTCGTTCTAAATTTTGATAGCATTGCCCAAGGGATACGTTTACCAGCCGGAGAATAAACTGAGTATGGGTCGAACCACTGAATCGGATCAGAAATTCGGTCTTGAATACTTCCATACAATATTTTATAAACATATGAAACAATAGGATCAATAATTATGCCCTGACGCCACCCCTGGGCCAGTTCGAAATTTTGCCATTATTGTCAAAAGGGTACGTTCACCGAGCCAAAGAAAAAACTGGGTATGGTTCGAACCACTGAATCAGATCAAAAATTCGGTCTTGGAGACTTCCATACTATATTTTATAAACACACGAAAGAATCGGATCAATAATTATGCCCTGACGCTACCCCGGGTCTCGTTCTAAATTTTGATAGCATTGCCCAACGGGTATGTTCACCAACACGGAGAATAAACTGAGTATGGGTCGAACCACTGAATCGGATCATAAATTCGGTCTTGGAGACTTCCATACAATATTTTATAAACATACGAAACAATCGGATCAATAATTATGCCCTGACGCCACTCCGGGTCTCGTTCGAAATTTTGTCAATATTGTCAAAGGGGTATGTTCATCGAACCAAAGAAAAAACTGGGTATGGGTCGAACCACTGAATCGGATCAGAAATAAGGTCTTGGAGACTTCCATACTATATTTTATAAACACACGAAACAATCGGATCAATAACTATGCCCTGACGTCACCCCGAGTCTTGTTCAAAATTTTGATAGAATTGCCCAAGGTGTATGTTCACCAACCCGGAGAATAAACTGAGTATGGGTCGAACCACTGAATTGGATCATAAATTCGATCTTGGAGACTACCATACAATATTTTATAAACATACGAAACAATCGGATATATAATTATGCCCTGACGCCACCCCGGGTCTTGTTCTAAATTTTTATAGCGTTGCCCAAGGGATACGTTCACCGGCCAGAGAATAACTGAGTATGGGTCGAACCACTGAATCGGATCAGAAATTCGGTCTTGGAGACTTCCATACTATATTTTATAAACACACGAAACAATCGGATCAATAATTATGCCCTGACGCCACTCCGGGTCGCGTTCGAAATTTTGTCAGTATTGTCATAGGGGTATGTTCACCGAGCCAAATAAAAAACTGGGTATGGGTCGAACCACTGAATCGGATCAGAAATTCGGTCTTGGAGACTTCCATACTATATTTTATAAACACACGAAACAATCGGATCAATAATTATGCCCTGACGCCACCCCCTGTCTCGTTCTAAATTTTGATAGCATTGCCCAAGGGGTACGTTCACCAGCCGGAGAATAAACTGAGTATTGGTCAAACCACTGAATCGGATCAGAAATTCGGTCCTGGATACTTCTATAAAATATTTTATAAACATACGAAACAATAAGATCAATAATTATGCCTTGACGCCACCTCGGGGCCCGTTGGAAATTTTGCCAGTATTGCCAAAAGGGTTTATTCACCGAGTCGGAGAAAAAACTGAGTATGGGTCGAACCACTGAATCGGATCAGAAATTCGGTCTTGAAGACTTCCATACAATATTTTATAAACATAAGAAACAATCTGATCAATAATTATGCCCTGACTCCACCCCGTGCCTCGTCCGAAATTTTACCAGTATTGCCAAAGGGTTTTGTTCACCGAGTCGGAGAAAAAACTGAGTATGGGTCGAACCACTAAATCGGATCAGAAATTTATTCTTGGTGACTTTCATACAATATTTTATTACCCTATTAAGGAATCGATTCAATAATTATACCTTGATGCCACCCCGCGGCCTTTCGAAATTTTGCCAGTATTGCCAAAGGGGTATGTTCACCGAGCCGGAGAAAAAACCGACTATGGGACGAACCACTGAATCGGATCAGAAATTCGGTGTTGGAGACTTCCATACAATATTTTATAAACATACCAAAGAATCGGATCAATAATTATGCCCTGACGCCAACTCGGGACCCGTTCAAATTTTGTCAGTATTGTCAAAGGGGTATGTTCTCCGAGCCGAAGAAAAAACTGTGTATGGGTCGAACCACTGAATCGGATCAGAAATTCGGTCTTGGAGACTTCCATACTATATTTTATAAACACACGAAACAATCGGATCAATAATTATGCACTGACGCCACCCCGGGTCTCGTTCTAAATTTTGATAGCATTGCCTAAGGGATACGTTCACCAGCCGGAGAATAAACTGAGTATGGGTCGAACCACTAAATTGGATCAGAAATTCGGTCCTGGATACTTCCATACAATATTTTATAAACATACGAAACAATAGGATCAATAATTATGCCCTGACGCCACCCCGGGGACCGTTCGAAATTTTTCCATTATTGCCAAAGGGGTTTGTTCACCGAGTCGGAGAAAAAACTGAGTATGGGTCGAACCACTAAATCGGATCAGAAATTCGGTCTTGGAGACTTCCATACAATATTTTATAAACATACGAAACAATCTGATCAATAATTATGCACTGACGCCACCCCGTGCCTCGTCCGAAATTTTGCCAGTATTGCCAAAGGGTTTTGTTCACCGGGTCGGAGAAAAAACTGAGTATGGGTCGAACCACTGAATCGGATCAGAAATTTATTCTTGGTGACTTTCATACAATATTTTATTACCCTATTAAAGAGTCGATTCAATAATTATACCTTGATGCCACCCCGCGGCCTTTCGAAATTTTGCCAGTATTGCCCAAAGGGTATGTTTACCGAGCCGGAGAAAAACCGACTATGGGTCGAACCACTAAATCGGATCAGAAATTCGGTGTTGGAGACTTCCATACAATATTTTATAAACATACGAAACAATCGGATCAATAATTATGCCCTGACGCCACCTCGTGACCCGTTCAAATTTTGTCAGTATTGTCAAAGGGATATGTTCACCGAGCCGAAGAAAAAACTGGGTATGGATCGAACCACTGAATGGGATCAGAAATTCGGTCTTGGAGACTTTCATACTATATTTTATAAACACACGAAACAATCGGATCAATAATTATGCCCTGACGCCACTCCGGGTCGCGTTCGAAATTTTGTCAGTATTGTCATAGGGGTATGTTCACCGAGCCAAATAAAAAACTGGGTATGGGTCGAACCACTGAATCGGATCAGAAATTCAGTCTTGGAGACTTCCATACTCTATTTTATAAACACACGAAACAATCGGATCAATAATTATGCCCGGACGCCACCCCCTGTCTCGTTCTAAATTTTGATAGCATTGCCCAAGGGGTACGTTCACCAGCCGGAGAATAAACTGAGTATTGGTCAAACCACTGAATCGGATCAGAAATTCGGTCCTGGATACTTCTATACAATATTTTATAAACATACGAAACAATAAGATCAATAATTATGCCCTGACGCCACCTCGGGGCCCGTTGGAAATTTTGCCAGTATTGCCAAAAGGGTTTATTCACCGAGTCGGAGAAAAAACTGAGTATGGGTCGAACCACTGAATCGGATCAGAAATTCGGTCTTGAAGACTTCCATACAATATTTTATAAACATAAGAAACAATCTGATCAATAATTATGCCCTGACTCCACCCCGTGCCTCGTCCGAAATTTTACCAGTATTGCCAAAGGGTTTTGTTCACTGAGTCGGAGAAAAAACTGAGTATGGGTCGAACCACTGAATCGGATCAGAAATTTATTCTTGGTGACTTTCATACAATATTTTATTACCCTATTAAGGAATCGATTCAATAATTATACCTTGATGCCACCCCGCGGCCTTTCGAAATTTTGCCAGTATTGCCAAAGGGGTATGTTCACCGAGCCGGAGAAAAAACCGACTATGGGACGAACCACTGAATCGGATCAGAAATTCGGTGTTGGAGACTTCCATACAATATTTTATAAACATACCAAAGAATCGGATCAATAATTATGCCCTGACGCCAACTCGGGACCCGTTCAAATTTTGTCAGTATTGTCAAAGGGGTATGTTCTCCGAGCCGAAGAAAAAACTGTGTATGGGTCGAACCACTGAATCGGATCAGAAATTCGGTCTTGGAGACTTCCATACTATATTTTATAAAAACACGAAACAATCGGATCAATAATTATGCACTGACGCCACCCCGGGTCTCGTTCTAAATTTTGATAGCATTGCCTAAGGGATACGTTCACCAGCCGGAGAATAAACTGAGTATGGGTCGAACCACTAAATTGGATCAGAAATTCGGTCCTGGATACTTCCATACAATATTTTATAAACATACGAAACAATAGGATCAATAATTATGCCCTGACGCCACCCCGGGGACCGTTCGAAATTTTTCCATTATTGCCAAAGGGGTTTGTTCACCGAGTCGGAGAAAAAACTGAGTATGGGTCGAACCACTAAATCGGATCAGAAATTCGGTCTTGGAGACTTCCATACAATATTTTATAAACATACGAAACAATCTGATCAATAATTATGCACTGACGCCACCCCGTGCCTCGTCCGAAATTTTGCCTGTATTGCCAAAGGGTTTTGTTCACCGGGTCGGAGAAAAAACTGAGTATGGGTCGAACCACTGAATCGGATCAGAAATTTATTCTTGGTGACTTTCATACAATATTTTATTACCCTATTAAAGAGTCGATTCAATAATTATACCTTGATGCCACCTCGCGGCCTTTCGAAATTTTGCCAGTATTGCCAAAAGGGTATGTTTACCGAGCCGGAGAAAAACCGACTATGGGTCGAACCACTAAATCGGATCAGAAATTCGGTGTTGGAGACTTCCATACAATATTTTATAAACATACGAAACAATCGGATCAATAATTATGCCCTGACGCCACCTCGTGACCCGTTCAAATTTTGTCAGTATTGTCAAAGGGATATGTTCACCGAGCCGAAGAAAAAACTGGGTATGGATCGAACCACTGAATGGGATCAGAAATTCGGTCTTGGAGACTTTCATACTATATTTTATAAACACACGAAACAATCGGATCAATAATTATGCCCTGACGCCACCCCGGGTCTCGTTCTAAATTTTGATAGCATTGCCCAAGGGATACGTTCACCAGCCGGAGAATAAACTGAGTATGGGTCGAACCACTGAATCGGATCAGAAATTCGGTCCTGGATACTTTCATACAATATTTTATAAAAACATACGAAAGAATCGGATCAATAATTATGCCCTGACGCCACCTCGGGACCCGTTCAAATTTTGTCAGTATTGTCAAAGGGGTATGTTCTCCGAGCCGAAGAAAAAACTGTGTATGGGTCGAACCACTGAATCGGATCAGAAATTCGGTCTTGGAGACTTCCATACTATATTTTATAAACACACGAAACAATCGGATCAATAATTATGCCCTGACGCCACCCCCTGTCTCGTTCTAAATTTTGATAGCATTGCCCA
Organism: Bidens hawaiensis; assembly: GCF_021521415.1. Lineage (NCBI taxonomy): Eukaryota > Viridiplantae > Streptophyta > Magnoliopsida > Asterales > Asteraceae > Bidens > Bidens hawaiensis. The sequence continues at coordinate 668,746 of NW_027491484.1, forward strand.
AGGGGTACGTTCACCAGCCGGAGAATAAACTGAGTATTGGTCAAACCACTGAATCGGATCAGAAATTCGGTCATGGATACTTCTATACAACATTTTATAAACATACGAAACAATAGGATCAATAATTATGCCCTGACGCCACCTCGGGGCCCGTTGGAAATTTTACCAGTATTGCCAAAAGGGTTTATTCACCGAGTCGGAGAAAAAACTGAGTATGGGTCGAACCACTGAATCGGATCAGAAATTCGGCCTTGGAGACTTCCATACAATATTTTATAAACATAAGAAACAATCTGATCAATAATTATGCCCTGACTCCACCCCGTGCCTCGTCCGAAATTTTGCCAGTATTGCCAAAGGGTTTTGTTCACCGAGTCGGAGAAAAAACTGAGTATGGGTCGAACCAATGAATCGGATCAGAAATTTATTCTTGGTGACTTTCATACAATATTTTATTACCCTATTAAGGAATCGATTCAAAAACTATACCTTGATGCCACCCCGCGGCCTTTCAAAATTTTGCCAGTATTGCCAAACAGGTATGTTCACCGAGCCGGAGAAAAAACCGACTATGGGACGAACCACTGAATCGGATAAGAAATTCGGTGTTGGAGACTTCCATACAATATTTTATAAACATACGAAAGAATCGGATCAATAATTATGCCCTGACGCCACCTCGGGACCCGTTCAAATTTTGTCAGTATTGTCAAAGGGGTATGTTCTCCGAGCCGAAGAAAAAACTGTGTATGGGTCGAACCACTGAATCGGATCAGAAATTCGGTCTTGGAGACTTCCATACTATATTTTATAAACACACGAAATAATCGGATCAATAATTATGCCCTGACGCCACCCCGGGTCTCGTTCTAAATTTTGATAGCATTGCCTAAGGTATACGTTCACCAGCCGGAGAATAAACTGAGTATGGGTCGAACCACTAAATCGGATCAGAAATTCGGTCCTGGATACTTCCATACAATATTTTATAAACATACGAAACAATAGGATCAATAATTATGCCCTGACGCCACCCCGGGGCCCGTTCGAAATTTTCCAGTATTGCCAAAGGGGTTTGTTCACCGAGTCGGAGAAAAAACTGAGTATGGGTCGAACCACTAAATCGGATCAGAAATTCGGTCTTGGAGACTTCCATACAATATTTTATAAACATACGAAACAATCTGATCAATAATTATGCACTGACGCCACCCCGTGCCTCGTCCGAAATTTTGCCAGTATTGCCAAAGGGTTTTGTTCACCGGGTCGGAGAAAAAACTGAGTATGGGTCGAACCACTGAATCGGATTAGAAATTTATTCTTGGTGACTTTCATACAATATTTTATTACCCTATTAAAGAGTCGATTCAATAATTATACCTTGATGCCACCCCGCGGCTTTTCGAAATTTTGCCAGTATTGCCAAAAGGGTATGTTTACCGAGCCGGAGAAAAACCGACTATGGGTCGAACCACTAAATCGGATCGGAAATTCGGTGTTGGAGACTTCCATACAATATTTTATAAACATACGAAACAATCGGATCAATAATTATGCCCTGACGCCACCTCGTGACCCGTTCAAATTTTGTCAGTATTGTCAAAGGGATATGTTCACCGAGCCGAAGAAAAAACTGGGTATGGATCGAACCACTGAATGGGATCAGAAATTCGGTCTTGGAGACTTTCATGCTATATTTTATAAACACACGAAACAATCGGATCAATAATTATGCCCTGACGCCACCCCGGGTCTCGTTCTAAATTTTGATAGCATTGCCCAAGGGATACGTTCACCAGCCAGAGAATAAACTGAGTATGGGTCGAACCACTGAATCGGATCAGAAATTCGGTCCTGGATACTTCCATACAATATTTTATAAACATACGAAACAATAGGATCAATAATTATGCCCTGACGCCACTCCGGGTCGCGTTCGAAATTTTGTCAGTATTGTCATAGGGGTGTGTTCACCGAGCCAAATAAAAAACTGGGTATGGGTCAAACCACTGAATCGGATCAGAAATTCGGTCTATAAACACACGAAACAATCGGATCAATAATTATGCCCTGACGCCACCCCCTGTCTCGTTCTAAATTTTGATAGCATTGCCCAAGGGGTACGTTCACCAGCCGGAGAATAAACTGAGTATTGGTCAAACCACTGAATCGGATCAGAAATTCGGTCATGGATACTTCTATACAACATTTTATAAACATACGAAACAATAGGATAATAATTATGCCCTGACGCCACCTCGGGGCCCGTTGGAAATTTTACCAGTATTGCCAAAAGGGTTTATTCACCGAGTCGGAGAAAAAACTGAGTATGGGTCGAACCACTGAATCGGATCAGAAATTCGGCCTTGGAGACTTCCATACAATATTTTATAAACATAAGAAACAATCTGATCAATAATTATGCCCTGACTCCACCCCGTGCCTCGTCCGAAATTTTGCCAGTATTGCCAAAGGGTTTTGTTCACCGAGTCGGAGAAAAAACTGAATATGGGTCGAACCAATGAATCGGATCAGAAATTTATTCTTGGTGACTTTCATACAATATTTTATTACCCTATTAAGGAATCGATTCAATAATTATACCTTGATGCCACCCCGCGGCCTTTCAAAATTTTGCCAGTATTGCCAAACAGGTATGTTCACCGAGCCGGAGAAAAAACCGACTATGGGACGAACCACTGAATCGGATCAGAAATTCGGTGTTGGAGACTTCCATACAATATTTTATAAACATACGAAAGAATCGTATCAATAATTATGCCCTGACGCCACCTCGGGACCCGTTCAAATTTTGTCAGTATTGTCAAAGGGGTATGTTCTCCGAGCCGAAGAAAAAACTGTGTATGGGTCGAACCACTGAATAGGATCAGAAATTCGGTCTTGGAGACTTCCATACTATATTTTATAAACACACGAAACAATCGGATCAATAATTATGCCCTGACGCCACCCCGGGTCTCGTTCTAAATTTTGATAGCATTGCCTAAGGTATACGTTCACCAGCCGGAGAATAAACTGAGTATGGGTCGAACCACTAAATCGGATCAGAAATTCGGTCCTGGATACTTCCATACAATATTTTATAAACATACGAAACAATAGGATCAATAATTATGCCCTGACGCCACCCCGGGGCCCGTTCGAAATTTTCCAGTATTGCCAAAGGGGTTTGTTCACCGAGTCGGAGAAAAAACTGAGTATGGGTCGAACCACTAAATCGGATCAGAAATTCGGTCTTGGAGACTTCCATACAATATTTTATAAACATACGAAACAATCTGATCAATAATTATGCACTGACGCCACCCCGTGCCTCGTCCGAAATTTTGCCAGTATTGCCAAAGGGTTTTGTTCACCGGGTCGGAGAAAAAACTGAGTATGGGTCGAACCACTGAATCGGATCAGAAATTTATTCTTGGTGACTTTCATACAATATTTTATTACCCTATTAAAGATTCGATTCAATAATTATACCTTGATGCCACCGCGCGGCCTTTCGAAATTTTGCCAGTATTGCCAAAAGGGTATGTTTACCGAGCCGGAGAAAAAACCGACTATGGGTCGAACCACTGAATCGGATCAGAAATTCGGTGTTGGAGACTTCCATACAATATTTTATAAACATACGAAACAATCGGATCAATAATTATGCCCTGACGCCACCTCGTGACCCGTTCAAATTTTGTCAGTATTGTCAAAGGGGTATGTTCACCGAGCCGAAGAAAAAACTGGGTATGGGTCGAACCACTGAACGGGATCAGAAATTCGGTCTTGGAGACTTTCATACTATATTTTATAAACACACGAAACAATCGGATCAATAATTATGCCCTGACGCCACCCCGGGTCTCGTTCTAAATTTTGATAGCATTGCCCACGGGATACGTTCACCAGCCGGAGAATAAACTGAGTATGGGTCGAACCACTGAATCGGATCAGAAATTCGGTCCTGGATACTTCCATACAATATTTTATAAACATACGAAACAATAGGATCAATAATTATGCCCTGACGCCACCCCGGGGCCCGTTCGAAATTTTGCCAGTATTTCCAAAGGGGTTTGTTCACCGAGTCGGAGAAAAAACTGAGTATGGGTCGAACCACTAAATCGGATCAAAAATTCGGTCTTGGAGACTTCCATACAATATTTTGTAAACATACGAAACAATCTAATCAATAATTATGCCGTGACGCCACCCCGTGCCTCGTCCGAAATTTTGCCTGTATTGCCAAAGGGTTTTGTTCACCGAGTCGGAGAAAAAACTGAGTATGGGTCGAACCACTGAATCGGATCAGAAATTTATTCTTGGTGACTTTCATACAATATTTTATTACCCTATTAAAGATTCGATTCAATAATTATATCTTGATGCCACCCCGCGGCCTTTCGAAATTTTGCCAGTATTGCCAAAGGGGTATGTTCACCGAGCCGGAGAAAAAACCGACTATGGGTCGAACCACTGAATCGAATCAGAAATTCGGTGTTGGAGACTTCCATACAATATTTTATAAAAACATACGAAAGAATCGGATCAATAATTATGCCCTGACGCCACCTCGGGACCCGTTCAAATTTTGTCAGTATTGTCAAAGGGGTATGTTCTCCGAGCCGAAGAAAAAACTGTGTATGGGTCGAACCCTGAATCGGATCAGAAATTCGGTCTTGGAGACTTCCATACTATATTTTATAAACACACGAAACAATCGGATCAATAATTATGCCCTGACGCCACCCCGGGTCTCGTTCTAAATTTTGATAGCATTGCCCAAGGGATACGTTCACCAGCCAGAGAATAAACTGAGTATGGGTCGAACCACAGAATCGGATCATAAATTCGGTCCTGGATACTTCCATACAATATTTTATAAACATACGAAACAATAGGATCAATAATTATGCCCTGACGCCACCCCGGGGCTCGTTCGAAATTTTGCCGGTATTGCCAAAGGGGTTTGTTCACCGAGTTGGAGAAAAAACTGAGTATGGGTCGAACCACTAAATCGGATCAGAAATTCGGTCTTGGAGACTTCCATACAATATTTTATAAACATACGAAACAATCTGATCAATAATTATGCCCTGACGCCACCCCGTGCCACGTCCGAAATTTTGCCAGTATTGCCAAAGGGTTTTGTTCACCGAGTCGGAGAAAAAACTGAGTATGGGTCGAACCACTGAATCGGATCAGAAATTTATTCTTGGTGACTTTCATACAATATTTTATTACCCTATTAAAGATTCGATTCAATAATTATATCTTGATGCCACCCCGCGGCCTTTCGAAATTTTGCCAGTATTGCCAAAGGGGTATGTTCACCGAGCCGGAGAAAAAACCGACTATGGGTCGAACCACTGAATCGGATCAGAAATTCGGTGTTGGAGACTTCCATACAATATTTTATAAACATACGAAAGAATCAGATCAATAATTATGCCCTGACGCCACCTCTGGACCCGTTCAAATTTTGTCAGTATTGTCAAAAGGGTATGTTCACCGAGCCGAAGAAAAAACTGGGTATGGTTCGAAGCACTGAATCGGATCAGAAATTCGATCCTGGATACTTCTATACAACATTTTATAAACATACGAAACAATAGGATCAATAATTATGCCCTGACGCCACCTCGGGGCCCGTTGGAAATTTTACCAGTATTGCCAAAAGGGTTTATTCACCGAGTCGGAGAAAAAACTGAGTATGGGTCGAACCACTGAATCGGATCAGAAATTCGGCCTTGGAGACTTCCATACAATATTTTATAAATATAAGAAACAATCTGATCAATAATTATGCCCTGACTCCACCCCGTGCCTCGTCCGAAATTTTGCCAGTATTGCCAAAGGGTTTTGTTCACCGGGTCGGAGAAAAAACTGAGTATGGGTCGAACCACTGAATCGGATCAGAAATTTATTCTTGGTGACTTTCATACAATATTTTATTACCCTATTAAAGAATCGATTCAATAATTATACCTTGATGCCACCCCGCGAACTTTCGAAATTTTGCCAGTATTGCCAAAAGGGTATGTTCACCGAGCCGGAGCAAACACCGACTATGGGTCGAACCACTGAATCGGATCAGAAATTCGGTGTTGGAGACTTCCATACAATATTTTATAAACATACGAAAGAATCGGATCAATAATTATGCCATGACGCCACCTCTGGACCCGTTCAAATTTTGTCAGTATAGTCAAAGGGGTATGTTCACCGAGCCGAAGAAAAATCTGGGTATGGTTCGAAGCACTGAATCGGATCAGAAATTCGGTCTTGGAGACTTCCATACTATATTTTTAAAACACACGAAACAATCGGATCAATAATTATGCCCTGACGCCACCCCGGGTCTCGTTCTAAATTTTGATAGCATTGCCCAAGGGATACGTTCACCAGCCGGAGAATAAACTGAGTATGGGTCGAACCACTGAATCGGATCAGAAATTCGGTCCTGGATACTTCCATACAATATTTTATAAACATACGAAACAATAGGATCAATAATTATGCCCTGACGCCACCCCGGGGCCCGTTCGAAATTTTGCCAGTATTGCCAAAGTGGTTTGTTCACCAAGTCAGAGAAAAAACTGAGTATGGGTCGAACCACTAAATCGGATCAGAAATTCGGTCTTGGTGACTTCCAAACAATATTTTATAAACATACGAAACAATCTGATCAATAATTATGCCCTGACGCCACCCCGTGCCTCGTCCGAAATTTTGCCAGTATTGCCAAAGGGTTTTGTTCACCGGGTCGGAGAAAAAACTGAGTATGGGTCGAACCACTGAATCGGATCAGAAATTTATTCTTGGTGACTTTCATACAATATTTTATTACCCTATTAAAGAATCGATTCAATAATTATACCTTGATGCCACCCCGCGGCCTTTCGAAATTTTGCCAGTATTGCCAAAGGGGTATGTTCACCGAGCCGGAAAAAAAACCGACTATGGGTCGAACCACTGAATCGGATCAGAAATTCGGTGTTGGAGACTTCCATACAATATTTTATAAACATACGAAACAATCGGATCAATAATTATGCCCTGAAGCCACCTCTGGACCCGTTCAAATTTTGTCAGTAATGTCAAAGGGGTATGTTCACCGAGCCGAAGAAAAAACTGGGTATGGGTCGAAGCACTGAATCGGATCAGAAATTCGGTCTTGGAGACTTCCATACTATATTTTTAAAACACACGAAACAATCGGATCAATAATTATGCCCTGACGCCACCCCGGGTCTCGTTCTAAATTTTGATAGCATTGCCCAAGGGATACGTTCACCAGCCGGAGAATAAACTGAGTATGGGTCGAACCACTGAATCGGATCAGAAATTCGGTCCTGGATACTTTCATACAATATTTTATAAACATACGAAACAATAGGATCAATAAATATGCCCTGACGCCACCCGGGGCCCGTTCGAAATTTTGCCAGTATTGCCAAAGGGGTTTGTTCACCGAGTCGGAGAAAAAACTGAGTATGGGTCGAACCACTAAATCGGATCAGAAATTCGATCTTGGAGACTTCCATACAATATTTTTTAAACATACGAAACAATCTGATCAATAATTATGCCCTGAAGCCACCCCGTGCCTCGTCCGAAATTTTGCCAGTATTGCCAAAGGGTTTTGTTCACCGGGTCGGAGAAAAAACTGAGTATGGGTCGAACCACTGAATCGGATCAGAAATTTATTCTTGGTGACTTTCATACAATATTTTATTACCATATTAAAGAATCGATTCAATAATTATACCTTGATGCCACCCCGCGGCCTTTCGAAATTTTGCTAGTATTGCCAAAAGGGTATGTTCACCGAGCCGGAGAAAAAACCGACAATGGGTCGAACCACTGAATCGGATCAGAAATTCGGTGTTGGAGACTTCCATACAATATTTTATAAACATACGAAAGAATCAGATCAATAATTATGCCCTTACGCCACCTCGGGACCCGTTCAAATTTTGTCAGTATTGTCAAAGGGGTATGTTCACCGAGCCGAAGAAAAAACTGGGTATGGGTCGAACCACTGAATCGGATCAGAAATTCGATCATGGAGTCTTCCATACTATATTTTATAAACACACGAAACAATCGGATCAATAATTATGCCCTGACGCCACCCCGGGTCTCGTTCTAAATTTTGATAGCATTGCCCAAGGGGTATGTTCACCAACCCGGAGAATAAACTGAGTATGGGTCGAACCACTGAATCGAATCATAAATTCGGTCCTGGAGACTTCCATACAATATTTTATAAACATACGAAACAATATGATCAATAATTATGCCCTGACGCCACCCCGGGGCCCGTTCGAAATTTTGCCAGTATTGCCAAATGGGTTTGATCACCGAGTCGAAGAAAAAACTGAGTATGTGTCGAACCACTGAATAGTATCAGAAATTTACTGTTGGTGACTTCCATAAAATATTTTATTATTAATTAATTATGCCCTAATGCCACCCTGCGGCCCGTTCGAAATTTTGCAAGTATTGCCCAAGGGGTAAGTTCACCGAGCCAGAGAAAAAACTGAGTAAGGGTCAAACTACTGAATCGGATCAGAAATTTGGTCTTGGAAACTTCCATTAAATATTTTATAAACATACGAAAGAATCAGATCAATAATTATGCCGTACGCCACCCCGGGGCCCGTTCGAAATTTTGCCACAATTGCCAAAGTGGTATGCTCACTAAGCAGGAGAAAAAATTGAGTATGGGTCGAACCACTGAATCAGATCAGAAATTTGGTTTTGGTGACTTCCATACAATATTTTATTAACATACGAAACAATCGGATCAATAATTATGCCCTGACGCCACCCCGGGTCTCGTTCTAAATTTTGATAGCATTGCCCAAGGGATATGTTCGCCAGCCGGAGAATAAACTGAGTATGGGTCGAACCAATGAATCGGATCAGAAATTCGGTCTTGGAGACTTCCATACTATATTTTATAAACACACGAAACAATCGGATCAATAATTATGCCCTGACGCCACTCCGGGTCTCGTTCGAAATTTTGTCAGTATTGTCAAAAGGGTAAGTTCACCGAGCCAAAGAAAAAACTGGGTATTGGTCGAACCACTGAATCGGATCAGAAATTTGGTCTTTGAGACTTCCATACAATATTTTATAAACACACGAAACAATCGGATCAATAATTATTCCCTGACGCCACCCCGGGTCTCGTTCTAAATTTTGATAGCATTGCCCAAGGGGTATGTTCACCAACCCGGAGAATAAACTGAGTATGGGTCGAACCACTGAATCGGATCATAAATTCGGTCTTGGAGACTTCCATACAATATTTTATAAACATACGAAACAATCGGATCAATAATTATGCCCTGACGCCACCCTGGGTCTCGTTCTAAATTTTGATAGCATTGCCCAAGGGATACGTTCACCAGCCGGAGAATAAACTGAGTATGGGTCGAACCACTAAATAGGATCAGAAATTCGGTCTTGGAGACTTCCATACAATATTTTATAAACATACGAAAGAATCGGATCAATAATTATGCCCTGACGCCACCCCGGGGCCCGTTCGAAATTTGTCAGTATTGTTAATGGGGTATGTTCACCGAGCCGAAGAAAAAACTGGGTATGGGTCGAACCACTGAATCGGATCAGAAATTCGGTCTTGGAGACTGTCACACCTCCATCTAGGGTCTAAGAGTGCGACCCATAAGTTGGTATCGTGTTTGTAAATGAATAAGAGTTGCGTTAGTTTGCGGAAGTTTTATAAAACTTTTAGGATCAAAAGTGTAACTTAGATATATATTCAAAAGACGGGAACTATAAAATACCGTTTGAGTTTACAAAACTTTATATGTTTATAATTACAAATCATCATGTTAAGTTTACAAAAGAAATCCGAGCCATTAGATTTATATACATAGCACTTCGATACTCCAAGCGCTAAACTTGTCTCCTGCAAAATGTAATAAAATACGTCAGCAACGAATGATGGTGAACACGCTGACGCAAAAATAACTCTTTTACTTTATTACCCCTCGAGACTACACCTTCCTCGGCCCAACGTGGCTTAGGAATAACAAAGTCAAATAACACATTATAAATATGAGCCTCTACGCTAGGTCACCTCAGCAAACACCGCAGGCGTTTGACTTAGTTAAGTACTCATAAATATACACAACGGTCGTACTCCCTGCAGGAGAGCGTCCTACGACCAAGGGTGGTGCGATCATGCCCATACATCGCATAGTACCACCTATGTAAGGATCCAGACATACGTATACCACAGCCTGAGGGCTAGGTTTATACCCCTTATTTATAAAGGTTTTAGGAACACATAGTTCCTTGTAAACAATTTCAAATAACATTTTTGACTCATTTTAAAATAAGTAAAAGTTTGGGGGCGTATTCACCTTGTCTCTTTAGGATTGGCTTCACTCACCGTCCAAGGGTCTTTCCCTTTCTTTATCTCGCACCTATAGTACGAGTATAAATATTTGTTAGTCGGATACACGATCCGGCTTAAGACCTTTAGTCTTATATCTCAATCCTCGATTGAATCTTTAGTTCAGTTCTTATTTACTTGAAAACCTTTAGTTTAAAAGTAAATTATAAACCTTTAGTTTATATTCAAAAACCCGACGTTTCTTCTTCTCCAATAAACGTAATCTTTTCTTTTATTATTTAAGAATACTCATTATTCATTAGATAATATTTTCATAACAAAGAATATATACATATATACTTACACACATATATATGTTATCACATTATCCAATATTCTTTTATTCATTTCTTTGTTATGTTATCTTTTCTTTACTTTTCTTTTATCGAGGTATCGAGTATATCCTCGACTTAAGGCTTAAGCCTTTAATATAATATTAAATTATATTGAATTCAATATTACGCCTAACCTTAATGGCGTATAGAAACTCTAGAGAATTGGGCAGCACTCGGACGCCACTTTACTTTTCTTGATCAACTTTGATATGCCAACTTCAACACTCGTCGGCACTTCTTTGGGGACTCTTTGCCATAACAACGCCTTCTTGATGAATAAGGGTGGAGGATGGCACAAACTTCGAGGAAATGGTGTACACAAACAAGAGATCATGGCACGCTTATTGAGGCAAATCGAGGATCAGGTTTATAAAACTTAGAGAGAGACTAGTGAGAGAGTGAACAACTGATTTGGGATGTGGAAATGAGCAGCCCTTGGCCGCTATTTACAGGCAAAATATTGGTACCCATCGCGTACTACACCCGGTTCATTGGGAACCCTGTCGCGTACCGCGACGTAGGGTTGATGACGCAGAGGGTAGGTTTGCCACGTGTCGACACGTGGTAGTCACCGCTCCACGTGGCAACACGTGGCAGCAGTCATTGCCACGTGGTAACACGTGGCAGCACATAGTGCCACCGTGTGCCACGTGGCACACGTGTCACACTGTATCAGACTCCCCATCGCGTATCGCGATGGGAGTCTCTTCTGACCTGTCGCGTACCGCGATGGGTCAGGAAAATCAGATTTTACAATTTAAACCCTCAACTTTAGAATTTGGCAATTTAAGTCCCTAGACTTTGGAAAGTTGATACTTTGAACTCGAAATTTTCACGATGTTACAGAGACTTCCATACTATATTTTATAATCATACGAAAGAATCGGATCAATAATTATGCCTTAACGCCACCCCGGTCTCGTTCTAAATTTTGATAGCATTGCCCAAGGGGAATTTTATAAACACTCGATTAAAACCTTGTTTTGGTGTTCATATACCCAAAGGGTTTTGCATTAGTGCATTGTAACCCACATAAGTTACTTAACATAGGTTGAGTAATAATTATGAATGGAATACAAAGACCCGGTTTCGAGTAAACTTACTTTTTAGAACATGTCTTTAATTTCCCAACTATTTATATTTTTAAATCATAAACTTCATTTATTCACTTTACTTGTCATATTTTACTTTAAACCCTTCCAAGACTACCTACTAACTTAAGACCCATTTAATCTAGGTCTTGCTCGTTAAGCCCGATCTCGGATTATTCACGAATCAATCTTTCAAGTTACTTAGTTAACGTAAGTACATTTCATCCCCCGTTTTCACTTTTATCTTTTGGGGGTAACATGCATACTTATTCAAATAAAAATGATTTATATTATACTCTTTTCTCAAACCACAAACTTTAGGGTGTATGATGCTAGAATACTTGCTCTATTGTGTGTTATATGTCTCATATGCTTTACGTGCGCGAGTGTTTATTTTTATGTTGTTGTTGAGCCTCATTAAGTATGATCATATGCTCCCCTAACAACTTAGCCTTGTGCTAGTAGAATAGGGCCTCATTATCCAAGTATGTCGGTTGTTACCTATTAGAAAGGATCCTCATTTACATATGTTTTATATGCCACGATTGATGCTTTTATTTATAGTCTCATATACGTTTGTGGATTTCGCTCATATTATATATACTCAAAACTATGAAATTTCTCACCAACATACGTGTTGACAAATGTTATTTTATGCATTGTTACAGGTTTGATTATTACTTGAGTTGGAGTTCGAAACGTCATTCTATTTGATACCGCTAGGTTATTAGAAGAATGAACACTATCTATCTTTTATATTTTGGTGTTTCTTTGTATGAACAATATGTGTTACTTTGATGATTGAATGAAATTAATGAGTTGATTAAATATTGTTACTTTAATAGTGTCTTGTGTTCTTGGGCAATCGGTTTCAGCCCGGCATGTTCCGCCGCCTTTGGTCGTGGTGTTGCATTTACATTGCAGGGAATAGGGGCAGGTGTAAGTGAGTTTAATTGGATTATTATTTAGTCAACATAGTAAAACGCCAAAACCCTAAATGACGGGTTGTTTAATAACGCAATAGAGATCGTTTGTGATCGTAATCCATAAATAGATTGTCGGTGAGATTCGATTTACGCGTCTAAACGATCTAAACAAATAATTTCCCAAAATACAACGAAGGTTATTGATCAAGAAAGGAATTCGGGTCACGGGTTACGGGCAAACGAGTTTATGGGTTTGGGTTAAAGGGTTAATAATATAATAATAATAATGAAGATATTGCAGTTTGATCCCTAAACTATCAAGATGGGATCATAAACGAGTAAAAGTATAGTTTGGGGTTAAAGTTGAATAAGTTTGAAAGTAATTTATATTTAATAAATAAATATAATAAATGATTTTTAATAAAATATTAAATACTCTATTGACGAGATATTTTTATCGATTAAAACAAAAAAATTAACCGAATATTAAAACGGGTCGGCTTACAGATATTATATAATATTTGGAAAACCCGAGTTGTTACAAACGCCAACCCGGGGCCCGTTAGAAATTTTGCCAGTATTGCCAAAGGGGTATGTTCACCGAGCCGGAGAAAAAACTGAGTATGGGTCGAACCACTGAATCGGATCAGAAATTCGGTCTTGGAGACTTCCATACAATATTTTATTACCCTAATAAAGAATCGGATCAATAGTTATGCCCTAATGCCACCTCGCGGCCCGTTCGAAATTTTGCCGGTATTGCCAAAGTGGTATGTTCACCGAGCCGGAGAAAAAACTGAGTATGGGTCGAACCACTGAATCGGATCAGAAATTCGGTCTTGGAGATTTCCATATAATATTTTATAAATATACCAAAGAATCAGATTAATAATCATGCCCTGACGCCACCCCTGGGCCCGTTCTAATTTTTACCAGTGTTAACAAAGGGGTATGTTCACCGAACCGGAGAAAAAACTGAGCTTTGGTCGAATCACTGAATCAAATAAGACATTCGGTCTAGGAGACTTCTATACAATATTTTATAAACATACGAAAGAATCGGATTAATAATTATGCTCTAACGCCACCCCGGGTCCCGTTCTAAAATTTACCAGTATTGCCAAAGGGGTATGTTCACCGAGCCGGAAAAAAACTGAGTATGGGTCGAAGCACTTAATCGGATCAGAAATTTGGTCTTATTGATCGATTTCCAAACAATATTTTATTACCCTAAAAAAGAATCGGATCAATAATTATGCCTTGATGCCACCCCGCGGCCCGTTCGAAATTTTGCCAGTATTGCCAAAGGGGTATGTTCACCGAGCCGGAGAAAAAACTGACTATGGGTCGAACCATTGAATCGGATTAGAAATTCGGTCTTTAAGACTTCCATACAATATTTTATAAACATACGAAAGAATCGGATCAATATTTATGCCCAGAGCCACCCGGGGCCCGTTCGAAATTTTGCCTGTATTGCCAAAGGGGTATGTTCATCGAGCCAGAGAAAAAACTGAGTGTGGGCCGAACCACTGAATCGGAACAACAATTAGGTCTTAGAGACTTCCATACAATATTTTATTAACATACGAAAGAGTCGGATCAATAATTATGTCCTGACGCCACCCCGGGGCAGTTCGAAATTTTGCCAGTATTGCCAAAGGGGTATGTTCACCGAGCCGGAGAATAAACTGAGTATGGTTCGAACCACTGAATCGGATCAGAAATTCGGTCTTTGAGATTTCCATATAATATTTTATAAATATATAAAAGAATCGGATTAATAATCATGCCCTGACGCCACCCCGGGGCCCGTTCTAAAGTTTGCCAGTTTTGACAAAGGGGTATGTTCACCAAGCCGAAGAAAAAACCGAGTTTGGGTCGAACCACTGAATCATATCAGAAATTCGGTCTAGGAGACTTCTATACAATATTTTATAAACATACGAAAGAATCGGATCAATAACTATGCCCTGACACCACCCCGGGGCCCGTTCGAAATTTCGCCAAATTTGCCAAAAGGGGTATGTTCACCGAGCCGGAGAAAAAACTGAGTATGGGTCGAACCACTGAATCGGATCAGAAATTCGGTCTTGGAGACTTACATACAATATTTTATAAACATAAGAAAGAGTCAGATCAATAACTATGCCCTGACGCCACCCCGGGTCCCGTTCTAAATTTTGATAGTATTGCCCAAGGGGTTTGTTTACCGAGCCGGAGAAAAAACTGAGTATGGGTCGAACCAATGAATCGGATCAGAAATTCGATCTTGGAGACTTCCATACAATATTTTATAAAGATACGAAAGAATCGGATCAATAATTATGCCCTGACGCCACCCCGGGGCCCGTTCGAAATTTTGCCAGTATGGGTCGAACCTCTGAATCGATCAAAAATTCGATCTTGGAGACTTACATACAATATTTTATAAACATACGAAAGAATCGGATCAATAATCATGCCCTGACGCCTCCCCGGGTCCCGTTCTAAATTTTGATAGTATTGCCCAAGGAGTATGTTCACCGAGCCGGAGAAAAAACTGAGTATGGGTCGAACCACTGAATCGAATCAGAATTCGGTCTTGGAGACTTCTATACAATATTTTATAAACATACGAAAGAATCGAATCAATAACTATGCCCTGACACCACCCCGGGGCCCATTCGAATTTCGCCTGTATTGCCAAAGAGGTATGTTTACCGAGCCGAAGAAAAAACTGGGTATGGGTCGAACCACTGAACCGGATCAGAAATTCGGTTTTGGAGACTTTCATACAATATTTTATAAACATACGAAAGAACCGATCAATAATTAAAGCCTGACGCCACCCTGGGGCCCGTTTTAAATTTTGTTAGTATTGCCAAAGGGGTATGTTCAACGGGCAGGAGAAAAAACTGACTATGGGTCGAACCACTGAATCGGATCAGAAATTCGGTCTTGGAGACTTACATACAATATTTTATAAACATACGAAAGAATCGGATCAATAATTATGCCCTGACGTCACCCCGGGTCCCGTTCTAAATTTTGTTAGTATTGCCCAAGGGGTATGTTCACCGAGCCGGAGAAAAAACTGAGTATGGGTCGAACCAACGAATCGGATCAGAAATTCGGTCTTGGAGACTTACATACAATATTTTATAAACATGCGAAACAATCGGATTAATAATTATGCCCTGACGCCACCCCGTGACACGTTCGAAATTTTGCAAGTATTGCCAAAAGGGTATGTTCAACGAGCCGAAGAAAAAAACTGAGTATAGGTCGAACCACTGAATCAGATCAGAAATTTGGTTTTGGTGACTTCCATACAATATTTTATTACCCTAATAAAGAATTGGATCAATAATTATGCCTTGATGCCATCCCGCGGCTCGTTTGAAATTTTGCCAGTATTTCCAAAGGGCTATGTTCACCGAGCCGGAGAAAAAACTGAGTATGGGTCGAGGTCGAACCATTGAATCGGATTAGAAATTCGGTATTGGAGACATCCATTTTTTTGAAGATACATAAAGATACAATAATAATTACATTTATAAATTGTTTTTTTTTTATTTTTATTTTTCATTTTTGAAGTTGCAAAAGAATGAATGGATTAACTTGTTATACGTTTTGTCGCATATATGTCGTGTTTTGATTTCCTTGACCTGCCAACAGATGTGACAAAATAAATATGAAATTTGTTGATATGTTGATAATGTACTATGAATCTATGATTGCTACTCCACAACAATGATTTGGCAACATATGCACGCACATCATGTTGCGGTCCTATGATGGATCTTTATCTAAAATAATATTGAAGATATAACCCTAATCCACAAGTTGATATGTTGCCAATATTTTACTCCGAGTTCAAGGGATCTTTCTGCGGATCTACAAACAAAATATGGTGTCTCATACGAACCGTCCGAGTTATAAAATAATAGTGTATTAATACATAGACGATATTAGAGTGGATCGTCTTATAAACTAAGAGAGAGTCATCTTACTTATAATATAAGTGGCTGGTCTAATGGACAGGTCACTAGTTTGGTTAACTGAATGTTACAAGAGAGAAAGGAGAAGAAATGGAAAAGAAAAAAATTGGAAAAAAATGTTTTCTTTCTTTTCATTTCTCTCGTCAACTAAACTCGATAACACAACGTAAAGATTAATAACTTAATAACCACACGCGACCAACACCTATACTGGAGTTTTAATGGATCTTAAACCCAATGTTTGTAATAAATCTTAAAATTTATTTAGCTAGTTGTTAGCGTGAGTCTATTTGAACCAATGCTTAACTAAACCGAATGTTTGTAATGGATCTTAAAATTTTATATTTCTTTTAAAAATCTCTTGTATCAAATTATTAGAGTTAATAGTATGATATTGCACTGTTTGTACTTAGCGTTTAATAATTATACACTTCATACTAATAGCCTTATAAGACAAGGTGTAGCGGGCGAAAAAAGGGGCGACAATGGGTGATTTAGAGCGAGAATACCGCGCCTGGGCTACAAGTGGGTGTGGGGTGGGTGGAGGGATTCCATGTGAGCCGCCATTCAAAACATTTGAGCCTTTTGTGTCTCAAAAACATTTGAGCCGCCACTCACGCTGCCTTAATTTGAAAGGTCAAGCGAATCTTGAAGAAACTTTTGCTTATGAAAATCTTCGAAAACAACATACGCCACATGTATACATGATAACAGCCATCAACCCTTATCCAACAATAATATTAAATAAATAACATTTATGTTCCTTTTTTACCAATAGTCTTTTACTAATAATATATATTTTGTTGTATAAATAGGCCTACACCCCCTTATACAACAACACACATAACCAGCCATGACTGCTTATCATTCATATCTTTCGTTCATCTTCTTCTGCTTAATCTTCCGATCATTCATCATCTCCGAAGCCGTAGTTCCTCCGAACGAAACGTTTACTTATGTTAACCAAGGCGACTTAAGCTTCGATTCCGATTACTTAGCCTATCTTTCCGAATACGCACCAACTTGATATGTGCCTAACTCGACCGTGCCGCCATGCACCGCCGGGAGTTGTAAACGTGGGATATTTTGTGGGTCTAGTTAGTTTAATAGTTAGTGGGTTAGTTTAATAGTTAGTGGGTTAGTGGTTTACTTCCTTTGTTATTTTCTTTTATCAATGTAAGCCTATAAATGGCCTTAGTTGTTTTATTTTAAAGGATGAATGAAAATGTTAAATTGATCTATGTTCTCTCTATTTTCTAATCTGGTTTCCTTCTTGTTTCTTTGAACCATTTAATTAACGAACGAGGTTCGTAACAGTGGTATCAAAGCTGCCGTGATCTCCCCGGACCTATGGCTGCTCAAACTCTATCCGAAACTGAGTTCTATCAATGGATGAACGAATCCCTTGTGAAACTCGAGTCTCAGTTGCAAACGCTTTGCAACGAGTTCCGATCAATTCGAACCACGTGGGAAGCCCCCCAAACATCAGTTTCCGCTCTAGCGGCGCCGTTACCTTCCGCCACCGCACCACTTGTTTCGTTACCCGCTTCCGCCGCAACACCACCACCGGCCTCCCTACCACCCAAGCAATCCCTTTCAGCCGGGTTGCCGTCACCAAAACGACCGCCCTCAATTGTACCGTCCACATCCATTTCTGTCCCTACCAAAACTAAACTTCTCATCATACCACCACCAATTCAAACGTACAATGATATCTTCAAACCAAAATCCCACTTAACCTTAATTCAAAGGTGGTGTCCAAGTAATCAAGGTACCACACCCAGGAGTGTGGAACACATACGTAGAAACTTCACCACATCCATTTGCTTGGGTCTTGTAAGCAAAGAGAAAGCCAATGAGGATGTAACTGGAAAACCCGAATGGCACCCACCGTGGCGTTCCATTACAACCGCTCCAAATGTTACGGGTAGAACCGATTGGCGTCCACCGTGGGGGGTCCCCGAAGCATGTCTCGACTTCATCCTTCAGGACAAGGATTGTTTAAGCGGGGTGGAATGATATGTGCCTAACTCGACCGTGCCGCCATGCACCGCCGGGAGTTGTGAACGTGGGATATTTTGTGGGTCTAGTTAGTTTAATAGTTAGTGGGTTAGTGGTTTACTTCCTTTGTTATTTTCTTTTATCAATGTAAGCCTATAAATGGCCTTAGTTGTTTTATTTTTAAGGATGAATGAAAATGTTAAATTGATCTATGTTCTCTCTATTTTCTAATCTGGTTTCCTTCTTGTATCTTTGAACCATTTGATTAACGAACGAGGTTCGTAACACAACTTACCGCCCACTTCCACCCTTCACCTTCCCTTTCCAATTATGTTTCTACAACACCACCCCAAACGCGTACACACTCGCGCTCCACGCTGGCATTAGACGTGACCAGACCATCATGCCATGGGTCTGGGACACCAATAGAGGCAAACCCGTCCGAGAAAACGCCACATTCTCATTAGGCTCCAATGGTAACCTAGTACTCGCGGAGGCCAATGGGCGGATCGTGTGGCAGACCAACACAGCCAATAAAGGCGTTGTCGGTTTCGAAATACTCTCCAATGGTAACATGGTGCTTCGTGACTCAAAGGGTAACTTTGTCTGGCAAAGCTTTGATTACCCGACCGACACGCTCTTGGTTGGCCAAAGTCTTAGAGTTAAAGGTGGTCCGTACAAGCTAGTGAGCCGGGACTCGGTCAAGAACAACGTTAACGGGGCTTATATCTTAGTAGTTGAGCCTCAAAGATTGGGTTTGTATTACAAGAACACCATGCGGTACTGGGCATTCACGATCCCTGAAATAAGCCGAAGCAATGGGACAATTCAAAATGCAACGTTTCGAGTTGCAGAAGCTGAATACCTAGACAACAACTTTCACAAATTGAATTGCGAAGTCGTGAATCTTTTCCTGCCATATCGTACAACTTCGATATACATGGGACGAGTTCTGTATAATAGCTCGTTATCGTATCTACGACTGGGAATCGATAGGAACCTAAGAGTCTACACTTATCGCCAAGGAGTGCGGGGACAAGCGTGGAATCTGTTGTACACTTTGTTTGATGGTCGTGGGAACCGGGATGTGTTTGATATTGAAGACTAGTGTTAGCTACCAAATCGGTGTGGAAAGTTTGGGCTTTGTGAGGATAGTCAGTGTGTCGGGTGCCCCACGCCAAAAGGGGTGTTTGCGTGGAGCAAAGACTGTGACATAAAACCTCTGGGTTGTAAGGTGGGTGGTTTTACGTATTATCAGCTCAAAGGGGTGGACCATTTCACGGTTAAGTATACTGCCGGGACTGGACCGGTGAAAAGGAGTGAATGCGAGAGTAAATGCTCGAAGGGTTGCAAGTGTATAGGTTACTTTTATCATACGGATAAGTCAAGGTGTTGGATTGCTTACGAGTTGAAGACATTGACAAGGGTTGGGAACTCGACTAGTTTGGGGTACATCAAAACACCTGTTTCCTAGACACGGGTTTTACTATAAACCTGAAATAAAGAAGGTTAATGTTTTTAACCTGGATGTGTGTTTGTGTTGTATTTATTTGATGCAAGAAGAGTGCTCGCACGATACAGCGAGAAACACATACTTTGATAATCATGTAACAAATTTAAAGGTGTTCATTATTCCGTTTGAAACTGTGAAACCGTTCACCAGTTTGGTTTACCGGTTGAAACCGGAGCTGGTCGTACATATCGAATGTTATATATTTACTTATTTAGTTTTAAATATGTTTTATAATATATATTAGACATAGTCAAAATATAGTTAAACAAAGTTTTTATTTAATACAAGCAAACTTGTGTATACAACTTAAATTTAGCCTAATTTCCACAATGCTTTTTTTTATAATCTTTGTTCTTGTTATGATATCGTCTTTTATTTATTCTATTAAGGTTTATTATTTGTGTGACCAAAGTTATATTTGTTCATAGTATGATTGTCTTAATAATGTATTAGTTGGTGCTTAGTCTGAAGTGAATGTATATGCAAATTAATAATTTTATTTTAAGTTTTAAACTCAATTTTTTGTTATTGGAGTACAAGCTATATCATAACATAATCGTTGGTAATGGTTTGGCTTAGTTGGGTTTTAATTTTATTCAGTTCAGTTTCGGTTTTTTACGACAAAATAAACGTGTAAACTTGGGTCATGGTTTAATTAAAACCATCAAAACCAAACCGCACACTTTTGCACAATTTTTTTTACTTTGAAAACTATAGCAATAACATACACAAATTAAAAATAATAAAATACTCGTTTTTATGATGCCATTTATTTTAAAAAATATTAACGTATGAAAAAGTTATGATCGTTTAAAAATCGTGGGGTAATCAGGTTAACAGTGAAAATAAAATAATATATAGATAAAAGATTAAGTACCAATATTGTAACTTTAATGGATGAAAAATCTAATTATTTTAACAATTTTAAACGCACACTAAATTTAATGTAAAAAATATATGTAGTATAGATTCATAATTCATAATGGAACGAATTAACATAATAAAGATTTACGAGGAGCTAATCGGTAACTTAGGGGCTGGTTGACAAGGGCTAAACCATTAAGTGCTAAACCAATAAGAGGTCTGAATAATTAGAGACTCTGAGTGAATAAGTGCTGAATCAGTTAGTGATGTTTGGTTGGACCTCTAAATGACTGGGCAGAATGACGATTTTACCCCTCTAAATTATTTCGTGTTGAATTGAATATATATGTTTAGTCAGTGTGACACTCGTTAATTTCAGGTTAACTCCGTTAATCCGAACTCCGTTAATTCAAACTTAAGATCACACGAACCATAACGCATATCTCATTACATTTAAACTAGGGTTTAAATGACGCATGACAATCACTACACAAGTAGTCTTTCAGAATTTCACCGAAACACACACGAGTCGACTCAAACCATTGGTGAACAAACGATGAATATTATAAACAAGTACTTGATATAATTATGTGTTACGTTTATATGTATAAATGTGTACTTGTATGCATGTCATTATATTATGGAGGTGATTTATGTTTTATGCTAGAATTATACAAAATAGAAGTTGAGGGTGCTAGTTGTAACTTGTCATTTATTTAATTAATATATAAACAACCTTAACCATAAACCCTAACCCTCTTCTCCCTCTCCCTCTACCACCTGCGACGGCAGCCCCCCTCCCCCTTGGATCGACCGATTACCACACACACACATACACATACAAGTTGTTTACAAGGTTGTTGAAGGATCCAAGGTGATAACTAGGTAAATAAGCTTCATATATAATTTATTCTATCATTTAATTATATGATTAAACCTGTAAACATAAACCCTAAGTGTTAAATATGTTGTTTTTTGATGATTTAGGGTTACATGCATGATTGTTAGTTCATAGGTTAATTGTTTATTGAGTTTAGATGAAAACTGATGCTGGAGAGATTATTGAATTCGTCTTTGGACGACTGTAACTTGATGTTAATGTTATGTTTTGATGCGATTGTTGATTCTATAATATACTAGGTCGAGTCTAGTTTCTGAAAAGTCCAAGTTTGTAATTTTTGGACGTATAAAAGTTTGATTTTATTATTTTACAAAACTGTTGTGCAAGGCTGATTTGGGAGACGTGCTGTTAGTCTGTTTTGCGACTAAGATATACCATAAACTACAAAACCAAATGGGTTGGTTCCACTTCTGAAAGAAAATATATTGAGTTAGGAATCTAACCCAATTGGTCTTGCATTAATTAGATTTTTCATTTAACGGGAATAACAAATAACATTCTGTTGCGCATGATTCTGACTGCTGTGAGTTTACTGTAATGTTTTGACCATTGTGAGAAATCTATGTGGAATAAAAATACAATAAAAATAGTTCTGGAAACCTAACTCATGTGTGCTTTTGTGACGATTTTTGGTGAATTATTTGATATGTTATGATCTGTTGAATAGAGTAATCTTTCAAGTAGAAATCTGTCCTGATAGAACTAGCTGCTGAACTATATGAAAATACATGAAACGTGCTTGTTGCTAGATAATTGCCATGTTTTTGACTAAATTGCCCTTGTGGGGAATGATTTCTAGTAATGTACAATATTAATACTTGACACGTAAGTAGTTGTTCACACATGTAACGTATCACCAATGTGTTTGTTGAGTCACACACAATTCACAAACGAAACACGAAACGTATCTTATGCATAGGTATTATGTGCCGAGTCTAGAGACTCAATAATAGTTCCAACACTTAGAAAATCTCATTCTTGTTTTAGAACGCTAGTGAGGATTTTCTATGACGCGCATCTCTTGGTTGACTTGTTTTTGAATTCTTCGCAAACAGTGAGTTTCACGTTTCCCCTTTTTCTCTTTTAAACGCTTTTACTTGGGGGAGAATACATACTCCGAAATGCTTTAGATTTTGTTATTATATTATATATCACTTGTAAAGGCTAAGTGGCAAACGAAACAACTAAAGTCCTTCATAACATCGAACCGTTTAATATTGGATAATAGCGAGTCACTGTTGAGTAGTACTACTGGGTTTGACAAACCCCACCCAACGCTAAACTCGACTGGAGGTCGAGCGGGTGTAATCTTGGCTAACACATTTTCCATGGTCTGGATAGACATGGTGGCAAGGCAATTGATAAACAGTCAGCTTTGGTGTCGAACACTTAGTAATACTTGTTTTATAGGCTAGCTACCTATAGATATATAATTGACTTAACATTATCTGGTAACGCAAACGCAAAACGCAAACGCAAAACGTAAACGCAAACGCAAACGCTTTATTTATATAAACTTGTGAACTCACCAACCCTGTGTTGACACTTTTAGTATGTTATTCTCAGGTAGCCGAGGCGGGCGCGCGGTATAGGAACATGCATTACACTGAACTCTATCGTTTTTGCAAACTCGTTTTTAAACTGTTATTAATTGGGTTTTAAGTCGTCCTGCGTGACGCAACACTTGGTTTATGAATTTACGCTTCCGCACTTATTTACACTCAAATGTTTCGTGGTTTGAAAACTTTACTTATGGTTTGATTATAACTAATGATTCCGATCCTGTTAGTTCACACCCTCTGACGGTAAAACTCCGTTAGTGGATTTTGAGGGTGTAACAGATTGGTATCAGAGCCATTGGTTATAGCGAACTAGAATTGCATGCATACTAGACTATAACCGCAACGACCCATTAGTTATAATTATACGCACTGCATATATATTTTGTTTAGTCTTTTGTTATCTCATCTCTTTACCTCATCCACTCATACGCGCGCATACACGACTTATCCTGTATGGATGTCGACGCCACCATCATCATCATCCGACCAGATGACTCATGCTCATGGAAAGGAACCGCGCTACCTACCTCGTCGCCACCCCGAGTAGTCCCGGAACTAGAGGCCCCTGCACCGAAGAGGTATCGCCTATCTGGAGGCATGTACGACTACGACGTTAGCTGGGATTGGTACCCGAGTCTGATCAGGCGTATGGTCTATCGCGAACAAGTTCCCCCACTACCTCACCCGAGCCGCCCTGCTTACCCCAACACCCTACCACCCATAACCGAACCTATAGAGCGAGTTCTCGCATCTGTTGTTTCTTGTTTAGAACGTGACGCGGGTTTTATGCGCTCGGCGAGAGCCAACGTTTCCGGATTGATAAGAGATGGAACCGAGGCTAGGGAAGAAATTTCCCGCCTGACAGCGGCTATGAAGGAAATGCAGGATACTAATGAGAAGCAGATGAAGATTATGAGAAAAATGCAAGCAGAGATGATCGATCTGCAAGAGCAACTCCTTGTGGCGAGATCCCGGACAGAGATAGCTCTTGAGCGATGCGATATCTTACAGACACAAATTGCTAAGAACGCAGCAGAACCTGAGGAAGAACCTGAGGAAGAACCCGAGGAAGATACTGAGGAGGATGCACACTCGGACGTGTCCTCAGGCGACAACATCTCCGGATGATAACACCTAGATGTCTGGAAGAAACGTTGGGCATGGTCGCGGTAACATCAACCTAACCGCAGCAGAACTCCAAACCCTATTGAATGAGCATGCGGCGGCAGCTCTAGCCGCACATGTTCAGAATCAAGCCGGAGGTCCAGCTGGAACGTGTACTTTCAAGAACTACCTGGATTGCAAGCCCAATTCGTTTAAGGGCACTGAGGGAGCCATAGGTTTCCTGCGTTGGGCTGAGAAGGCCGAATCAGCTTTCGAGATGTGTAACTGTCCACTTGCCAGTAGGGTCAATTTTGCTGCTGGAACACTGGAAGATTCTGCTCTCACTTGGTGGAACTCCAATGTGCAAATTCTTGGGTTGGATTTGGCGAACTCTATGAACTGGGAAGAGTTCAAGAATATGATGCGGGAAGAGTATTGTCCTAGAGAGGAAATCGCGAAGTTGGAATCTGAATTTTGGACGTTGAAAATGGTGGGTTCCGAGATTGAAGCCTACACCACCCGTTCCCATGAGCTAGCAGTGATGTGCCTGCGGATGGTTGACCCGCCGAGTAAGAGAATCGAGATGTATATCGATGGTTTGGTACCCCAGGTTCAGGGTATGGTGATGTCTTCCAAACCGGCTACGATTCAGCAAGCGATCCGAATAGCCCACAAACTGACAGACCAAGCAGTAGCACAAGGTGCGTTACCACCTAGAGGTTCCACCTCTAAAACCCGAGACAACTCAAGCACTGACAACAACAACAACCCGAGCAATGGAAAGAGGAAATTTGACAACACCAGGTCCTCATCATCGAACCCCTCACAGCAACAACACTACCGTAAGCCCGAACTCGTTCGGAACTTCAATAATCAGGGTTCCAACAATAACAACAACGGTGGCGGACAAGGTTCGAGCGGCTATGCTGGGAAACACCCGAAATGCAACAAATGCAACTATCACCATGCTGGGCCATGCGACCGTATCAAATGTCTGAGATGCGGAAAAATGGGTGATCAGGCTAAGGAATATGGGGGAGACCTAGCGGCAAGGGGTGCTCCTAAACAACCTACGGCGACTAAAGGGTGTTTCGAGTGTGGTCAAGAGGGTCATTTCAAGAAGGATTGCCCCAAACTAAAGCAGAATGAGAACAATAGAGGCATCAGCGGTGGCGGAAGCAGTGGTAAAGGTAGAGCTTTCGTCATTGGGTCGGGCCAGGCCCGCAACGATCCGAATGTGGTTACTGGTAAGTTTCCTGTGAACGACTGTTTTGCTTCTGTATTGTTTGACACAGGAGCTGATAGGAGTTTTGTATCGAAAGCCTTTAGTAAACTCTTAGATTTAACTCCAACCCCGTTAGATGCTAAGTTCCCTGTCGAATTAGCTGACGGTAAGTCTGTAGAAACAACTCATGTACTTGCGGGATGTAAGTTGAAACTGTCAGGTCATACTTTTGATATCGACCTCATACCTTTTACACTTGGTAGTTTCGATGTCGTTGTCGGAATGGACTGGCTATCCGAGAACCGAGCGGAGATTATATGTCACGACAAGATAGTCCACATCACTACCTCTTCCGGCGAGATCATTTCGATCCAGGGAGAGAAGAGCGGCATGACCACCAGCGTCATCACCCTCATGAAGGCGCAGAAATGTCTACGAAAGGGTCATCTGACAATTTTAGCCCATATTGTCGAGAAACCCGCGGAGGAGAAACAAATCGAAGACATACCGATTGTGCGAGATTTTCCAGAAGTCTTCCCGGAGGATTTGCATGGACTCCCACCTATTCGGCAAGTCGAATTCCAAATCGAATTGACCCCCGGTGCAGCACCCATAGCACGAGCCCCGTATCGGCTCGCATCGGCAGAGCTTCAGGAGTTGTCTACTCAATTGCAAGATTTGTTGGATAAGGGTTTTATCCGACCTAGCTCATCACCATGGGGAGCCCCTGTCTTATTTGTCCGAAAGAAGGACGGGACTTTCCGCATGTGCATCGACTACCGAGAGCTGAACAAGGTGACGATCAAGAACCGTTATCCCTTACCCCGAATTGATGATCTGTTCGACCAGCTGGAAGGATCAAGTTACTACTCGAAGATCGATCTGAGATCTGGTTACCATCAATTAAGAGTGCGCGAATAAGACATTTCACAGATTGCTTTCAGAACTCGGTACGGTCACTACGAGTTTTCGGTTATGCCTTTTGGCTTAACCAACGCACCAGCCGTATTTATGGATCTCATGAATCGAGTATGCAAGGCGTACCTCGACAAGTTTGTGATTGTTTTAATTAATGATATCCTCGTCTACTCCAAGGACAAGACCGACCACGAAGAACACTTGAGGTTAATCCTGGAATTGCTGAAGAAGGAACAACTGTACGCTAAACTCTCGAAATGTGAATTTTGGCTTCGCGAGGTTCACTTCTTAGGACATGTGATCAATGAGAATGGTATCCATGTCGATCCCGGTAAAGTAGAGGCCATCAAAAACTGGGAAGCACCTAAGACTCCGACTGAGGTGCGACAATTCCTAGGACTGGCTGGCTACTACCGGCGTTTTTATCGAGGGATTTTCAAAGATAGCTCAACCCCTCACCGCTTTGACTCACAAGGGTACTAAGTACAATTGGGGTGACGCACAAGAATCCGCTTTCCAACTGTTGAAAACCAAACTCTGTAGCGCCCCTATCCTAGCCCTTCCCGAGGGAACAGAAAATTTTGAGGTACATTGTGACGCATCGATACAAGGTCTCGGTTGCGTGCTGATGCAACTCGAGAAAGTTATAGCCTGTGCCTCTCGACAACTATGGATTCACGAGAAGAACTACACGACCCATGACTTGGAACTCAGAGCTGTGGTATTTGCTCTTAAGATATGAAGGCACTACTTGTACGGTACCAAGTTTACCATTTACACCGACCACAAGAGTCTCCGACATATCTACGATCAGAAGGAGCTGAACATGCGACAGCGTCGTTGGGTCGAGCTGCTTAAGGATTATGATTGTGCCATCAAGTACCACCCTGGCAAGGCCAATGTAGTGGCCGATGCTCTCAGCAGGAAAGAAACCGATAAACCTAGGCGAGTGCGAGCATTACAACTCACGATTCACGCCAACTTACCCGATCAGAATCGCGATGCGCAACTCGAAGCCTTGAATGACGATAATCTCCCATCAGAACTTATGCGGGGCACGAACAAGCAACTTGAAACCAAATCGGACGGGGTCCGATATTTCGAAAACCGGATTTGGGTCCCTCGATACGGAGAGTTGAGAACTCTAGTGATGGGCGAAGCACACAAGTCCCGATATTCCATCCACCCTGTCTCAGATAAAATGTACCATGACCTAAAGGCACTTTACTGGTGGCCAAACATGAAAGCCGACATTGCCACCTACGTGAGCAAATGCTTGACTTGTGCAAGAGTCAAAATAGAATATCAGAAACCATCTGGTCTGCTACAGCAACCGGAACTTCCAACGTGGAAATGGAAACACATTTCAATTGATTTTATCACGGGATTACCCAAAACACCGACGGGATGCGATACCATCTGGGTGATCGCTGATCGGTTGACTAAGTATGCACACTTCTTAGCAATCAAGGAATCGGACAAGATGGAAATACTGGCTCGCATCTACATGAAAGAAGTAGTGTCTAGACACGGAGTGCCTGTCTCAATCATATCTGATCGAGATTCCCGTTTCACTTCGCACTTTTGGAAGTCACTACAGAATGCACTAGGCACCCGCCTTGATATGAGCACAGCATACCATCCTCAGACGGATGGGCAAAGTGAGCGCACCATTCAGACCTTGGAAGACATGTTGCGTGCATGCGTGTTGGATTTCGGAAAAAGTTGGGAACCTCACTTGCCTCTGGTAGAGTTTTCGTATAATAACAGCTACCACGCAAGCATTAAAGCAGCGCCGTTTGAAGCGTTGTACGGACGGAAGTGTCGATCACCTCTCTGCTGGGCAGAGGTGGGTGATAGCCAAATCACTGGTCCAGAATTAGTACTTGAAACCTCTGAAAAGATTGCCCAAATCCGAAACCGTATGGCAGCAACACGAGATCGCCAAAAGAGTTACGCCGACAAGCGCCGAATGCCTTTTGAATTTCAAGTGAACGACCAAGTATTACTCAAAGTCTCACCTTGGAAGGGTGTGGTTCGCTTCGGAAAGCGAAACAAACTCAATCCATGATACGTTGGCCCATACCAGATAACCGAACGCGTTGGTCCGGTAGCATACCGATTGGATTTACCAATAGAACTCAGTGGCGTACATAATGTTTTCCATGTATCCAACTTGAAGAAATGCCTTTATGACGAAACCCAAGCAGTCCCTTTGGACGAGTTGCAAGTTGATGAACAACTACGCTTCATCGAAGAACCAGTCGAAGTTTTGGATTGGGAAACCAAAACACTCAAGCACAGCAAAATTCCAATCGTTAAGGTTCGTTGGAACTTGAAACGTAGACCGGAGTTCACGTGGGAACGCGAGAATCAAATGATGAAAAAGTATCCTCACCTTTTTGAAGGGTTGACCAAACACTGAAAACCGCGAAAGCCGTCAAACCGTCAGAAATCACCGGAGGTATAAATTAAATTTCGGGACGAAATTTCTTTCTACTAGGGGATGATATGACAAACTGAAAATTTTTGCCTTTTTCCATGGTCTGGATAGACATGGTGGCAAGGCAATTGATAAACAGTCATCTTCGGTGTCAAACACTTAGTAATACTTGTTTTATAGGCTAGCTACCTATAGATATATAATTGACTTAACATTATCTGGTAACGCAAACGCAAACGCAAAACGTAAACACAAACGCAAACGCTTTATTTATATAAACTTGTGAACTCACCAACGCCGTGTTGACACTTTTAGTATGTTATTCTCAGGTAGCCGAGGCGGGCGCGCGGTATAGGAACATGCATTACACTGAACTCTATCATTTTTGCAAACTCGTTTTTAAACTGTTATTAATTGGGTTTTAAGTCGTCCTGCGTGACGCAACACTTGGTTTATGAATTTACGCTTCCGCACTTATTTACACTCAAATGTTTCGTGGTTTGAAAACTTTACTTATGGTTTGATTATAACTAATGATTCCGATCCTGTTAGTTCACACCCTCTGACGGTAAAACTCCGTTAGTGGATTTTGAGGGTGTGACAGTCAGAGCTCATAATAACTGTAAATAATGACCAAACAATCATTACAACTAAAATAGATCTTACAACAAACTAGTTTTTGTAACCAAGCGAGGCAGCACAACACGTTTTCATACTTTGTTAACCATAAACTACTTACAAAAGCTATCAAAATACAGGGGCATGTAAGTTACTACCAAACACAAAATTTATTTCAAAATAGACAAAATACAATTGCCAAATCAAGTTACTACCAAACAAAATATTTGTTTCAAAATGGACAAAATACAATAGCCAAATCAAGTTACTACCAAACACTATTAGTTTCAAAATGGACCATACACAACAACGACATCATCTTATGCGAGTAAAAAAAAAACTCTTAGGTTCCGTCGTTCAGTACTTCAGTGTGCCTCAAGCAAGTCGCGTTTCGCAATGCCTTGCAGTTTGATTATAGCTAAAAATACATGTCCTGTACAGATTTTGAACAGTTACCAAACAAGTCATTCCAACTGAAGATACACATTAATATAATAATTCAAAGATAACAAAAATGATCCCCAACCATATAAATTATGAATAAATTATTAGAACGATGAATAAGATGCAACAAAATAGCCACATTAACGGTTTCAACCATATGAAAGTCACCGCACACGGGTATTCGGTTAATCCCCCATAGTTCGAATGAATACAACAAAGTTTATACTTTAATAACGGTCTGCGCAGCTGTAGCTTTTTAACGATTTTTGCCACTTACAATTGGTTTCTAGCCCAAAACTAAAAATCTAAGTAACATAGACTCATAAAGCTTCAAAATGATATAAAATACGGGCTGAATGAATATTCAGTTGATTTACTACAATTTTATAAAACACCTATTTTATGGTTTATCACTAATCCGCACAGCTGTACCAATTTCATGTTTATACTTACAGACCGTGGGTATTTAGAATCGAACCACAAATCTGAGTAAAGTAGACTTGTAGATCTTCATTTTGATATATAATACACCCTGAATGAACATTTAGTTGACTTGGTACAATTTTTCTAAGAAAACTAGGTTAAACCGAAAATAAGCTTAAGTTTTTCATCACGACTCAAGACTAGTTTTCATATCTTTTCATGACTTTAGACTAACTAAGTGAAATTTAAAAGACACGTAAATGGTGATCCAACCCAAGCACGATGGATCATGTCAATTGATCCATACAATTTTGCATTCATCTCACTTATGAACTCGTCTAAGCAATTATATATATTCCTACTATACTATGAGTAGCAACAATTACTACTCATTTATAACCTCTTTGAAAATAAATCATGATTTCAAGCAAACAAACTTTTAAATTATCCAAATGTACTTACTACATTAATAGATTATAACACTTTCGTATAAAACATAATATGCATTCAAGTAGCTAGATACAAACCATTTTAGGTTGTATTAACAAATCATAACTAAATAATATAATCATACATTTATTTCCAGTCACATAAGCATATAAACGTAATCTATGGCATTCAATTAAATATTCTAGGTTACACCTTCTTTAACTCAAAGATTAGGGTTTCAAGAACATGTACCTCATTTTTTTGATCTCTAACTACAAATTAGCCGTTCGAACCAAATTGTCAAAATAAAAGCAAGATTCAACCAAAATTGAACGTCAATCAGCTTAAACTGAACATCAATTAGCCATTCGAACTATAAACCCTAGCTTCTAGGCATAGTTATTCGAATCCTGAAGATTGTGAAACAGAAATCGACAGGTGAGGGAAACATAAGAGCAGAAATCGAGTAGGGAAACAAATATCATACCTTTGTGCTTGGAATTAGGCTGAAATCGAGTGAGTATTATGATGTTGTGCTTGGGTCTCCAGAAGAGAAGGAGAAAGAAGGAGCCAAAGACGATGGTGTGCGTGGGTAAAATTGTCTCCTGAATGATTTAAATACAATTTCAATTTGACTGATTAAGAGGCAAATGAAATCATTCAGACATGTGATTTTAACAAACCAAACACGATGACATCTGAGCGAATCAGACGTATCCTCTGAACAGGCCCACTCAGACCTCAACCAAGCAGCCCCTTAGTTGTTTTTACGCATTTAAAATTTCAAAGCATATTGTATTCGTCCTTATAATTTATACGAGTAAATGAAGTCGTCGTTATTTTAGCTAGTTGATGTAGTGGTAGAGATTCGTGTCCTATGATATTTATAAATGATCGAAGTCTCTTGATGGCTTTATGGAGGAAAGCAACTGCTCTTTCATTACCTTCCGTGTGTGCTTGTATTGTTGATAAAATAAAGGGGTGAATTAATACAATAAATGTTTATAGGTTTTGTTTTAGTTTACGTGTATGGATCTCGTCAACTGAGACATATGATGTGTATTTTTCACCTGTTACCTCACCAATAGCTATCTGAGCTGATTTAAACATTATGGGACCCATAAGATCATTTATAAGGGTCATTAATATATGAGCATGTAGAGAGATAAAACATATATAATCTATTCAATCCCCATGGCATTATAAGGTGCTACAACAAAGGTTAATGTAGCTTGAAATTAAGTGACACTAACTATTATACATGTTTTTGCTAAAAAGAGTATTAGTGATGTGACGTAAAATACCCACCCTTAAAACAATTACATATAGCCTAATAACATTTTATCCCACTTTAATATAACACCACATACCCATATAGGTTCCACAACCATGACAATATACATCATAGTGCTACCCAGTAAACTTAGAGGGAGTAGCTTGTAAATACCCTTAACTACCTTATGATCAATTAACCTAACAATCAATTACCCAAGCATATTTTCCCCAACGACACTATCATCACAAGCGCCATGCATCACTGCCGCGGTCAATGGTATTATTTATAGTTTCTTTCTCTGTAACACATTATAATCAACCAATAATCGTGTTTTTAATGATGTAGTAAAGAATCATCTATTTTGAACATTAGAAGACAAGCTTGAGCACAATATTTGTAGCCTAAATGTCAACATTAAAACATATATTAGTTTCATCTTTTGTTTTAAATGTTATCATTTTAAACCTATTAGCTTCATACAAGAGTAAAACCGTCGCCACAGAAAGCTCAAAGATAGATTAGACTTTTGGTAGTAAAACAAAACGAGTAATATATGTAAGAGCATCTACAACAGGCAACAAATCTCGAGGTCTGAATCTACATGGCAAGCAAACAAACATGGGCTCAATGACAACAACCGTTGTGGTGATGAAGTTTGTTTGCAAAGTTTGTGAAGGCTGACGGAAGACAAACTTGATTGGTGGACCATAGCTATGTTCCTTCCATCCAAAGAGTGGTGTGTTTAGTGTGTAATAAAAATGTTACTACAACAACATCATGAAATTACCTTGTATTCTTTGTAATTGTATAGAACTTGTATTCAATATTAGAATGGTGGCTTGAAGAAAAATGGCTTCAACATAATGGCCGCAACAATTTTAGGTTTCTAGGGTTTTATAAGACAATTATTTGATGCCATAAGCTTGGTCCATGCAGTTTTTTCACTTTAATTATAGATTTCAATCAAAAAATTTATATTGACAAGTATTTAATTATATAGAAAATATAAAAATAAAATTGTTATAAAAGTTATTTGATTAAATTAATTGTAGAGGTAGGTGGTTATTGGGCATTTGTGGAGATTTGTTGTTGTGGAAAAATATGAGGTTTTTAAGAAAATGTTTGAAATATGATGTGACGGTTTGTATAAGTTTGTTGTTGTGGATGCTCTAACTAATAATTCTAAGGCGAATTTAAAGCGTGTCATATAACACGTGACCACTTGTGTTATATTATTGCCATATATTCATAAAGTTCACTTCCATTTTGGGTTCCTGGCTGCCTTAATTTGAAAGGTCAAGCGAATCTTGAAGAAACTAGCTTTACCATTGAACATCTTCGTAAACAACATACGCCACAGGTATACATGGCGTCAACCCTTATCCAATATTAATACACAAATAACGTTTATATTCCATTTAGTCTTTTACTAATATATATCTAGTTGTATAAATAGGCCTACACCCCTTGTACAACACCACACACAACTAGCCATGGCTGCTTATTATTCTTCTCTTTCGTTCATCTTCTACTGCTTGATCTTCCAATCATTCAAGATCTCCGAAGCCGTAGTTCCTCCGAACGAAACGTTTACTTATGTCAACGAAGGCGATTTACTCTTTGATTCCGATTACATGCCCTATCTTTCCGAATACGCACCAACTTACCGTCCACTTCCGCCCTTCACCTTCCCTTTCCAGTTATGTTTCTACAACACCACCCCAAACTCCTACACTCTCGCTCTCCGCGCGGGCGTTAGACGTGACCAGACCATCATGCCATGGGTCTGGGACGCCAATAGAGGCAAACCCGTCCAAGAAAACGCCACATTCTCATTAGGCTCCAATGGTAACCTAGTACTCGCGGAGGCCAATGGGCGAATCGTGTGGCAGACCAACACAGCCAATAAGGGCGTTGTCCGTTTCGAAATACTCTCCAATGGTAACATGGTGCTTCGTGACTCAAAGGGTAACTTCGTCTGGCAAAGCTTTGATTCCCCAACCGACACGCTCCTGATCGGGCAGACTCTTAGAGTCAATGGTGGACAGTACAAGCTAGTGAGCCGGAAGTCGGTTACTGAAAACGTTAACGGGGATTATAGCTTTGTAATTGAGCCGAAAAGATTGGCTTTGTATTACAAGAACAACATGCCTTATTGGGCATCCACATTCCCCGAATTAGACCGAAAGAATGTGACTATTGTAAATGCAACATTGGTGATTCAAGAAACCGAATACCAAGAGAACAACTTCAACTCACTCAGGTGTAATATTAAAAACGGTCAGTCTTGGGAGTTTCCATCTATAGATATGGGACAAATTCGGTATAATAGTTCGTTATCGTATCTTCGATTGGGCATCGATGGGAACCTAAGACTTTACACTTATCGCGCAAATGTGATTAGAAACGCTTGGAGCTTGTTGTACACTATGTTTGATAAGGAGGAGAACTTCAACGGGATGATATTTGAAGACGAGTGCCACTTACCAAATCGGTGCGGGAGGTTTGGGCTTTGTGAGGATAGTCAATGTGTCGGGTGCCCGACGCCAAAAGGGGTGTTTGCGTGGAACAAAGATTGTGACACGAAACCTCCGGGTTGTAAGGCGGGTAGTTTTACATATTATCAGGTTAAAGGGGTGGACCATTTCACGGTCAAGTATACGTCCGGGACTGGACCGGTTAAAAGGAGCGATTGCGAGAGCAAATGCTCGAAGGATTGCAAGTGTATGGGTTACTTTTATCATACAGATAAGTCGAGGTGTTGGATTGCTTACGAGTTGAAGACACTGACAAGGGTTGAGAACTCGACTAGTTTGGCGTACATCAAAACACCGGTTCGATAGACACGGGTTTTACTAGAAAAACTGGCAATAAAGAAGGTTAATGTGTTTAACCTGGATGTGTGTTTGTGTTGCATTTATATAATATTCATATTCATAATAAAATGAGAGTAATTAATGCATTTAATGTTTTCGAGGAGCCAATAGTTGACTGAGCAGTTTTACGCATTTTAAAACAAAATACTATATTCTTAATTTGATTTTTAATAATTTCAACGTTTATCCCAACTAATAATACTCGTTATTTTTTATTTGTTACTCATTACTCTTAACTTTGAGCCTATTTGTTTATGATACTTTCGAACTTAATGAAACATAACTCTATTAGTTTCTTGCTGACGTGAAATTTTTAACCACCATCCACCGGCCATCTCCACCAGTACATAAAAAATTCATTTTAAAACGGTCAATGGGATTTAAACAACAATTTTACAACCGTTTTAAATGTCGTGTTGCAAAATGTATTAAATACGGTTTAGAAACCGGTGTAAAATGGTATCTATAACATGTTTCAAAAACCGGTGTAAAATGACACAAAAACAACGCTTCAAAAACCGTTGTAAAATGGTATTGAAAAACAACGCTTTATTACGAAAATACAACGCTTCTTGGTATTAAATATATATTGAAAAGACCGTTGTAAATGATATTAAAAACCAACACTTATTTGATTATATAAAAAACAACTCTTCTACACATTTGACATTTGTTTAATTAAATTATATTTGCAGTAACCAACACATTGTAGTAACCTTAAGCCCAAAATCCAATTTGTATACATAAATCATCTTACATTTATATAAAATAGGTCGAACCTATAAATAAAATCTAGAAAAATTTATATATAATGTTATTTCTACGTTTCCGCATTTTTTCAAAATGTTTCATTAGTAACATCTTTAAAATCTTCAAAATCGCATATGCATATTCTTCAACAATTTGAACAAGTAACCATATTTCCTTCCATTCTTCTAATTACACTATGTCCATTTCGATCCAGCTAAAGATAAAAACAAAACATATCCATTCCACAAAACTTAAGAAGATTAGAATATCCATCAAAATAAGAAAACCAACTCTGTAATATACGTTAAAATGGATCACTTAGCCGTTTACATGAAACTACACCTTTATTAAAGTAGGATTTGATTCAATCATTCTATCAAACAATTAGTGTGCATTATAAGTTATATATGAAACAAAAATAAAATGAGTTTTAATGTACATTATGAAGGAACATAACATATGAAAGTTACAACACATAATAAATTAAGTTTGTCTATAACACAATTTAGTTGATGTGAAAGTTATTTTGTGTGACTCAATAAGTCATATTGTATTGAATTAGAAAAAAAAAACAGTTTTAACATTGTTCAAAACATACAATGTTGATCACTAGCATCTCACTTAAGTGGTGTGACAATATATAATCATCATTTAAGCTATTTATCAAACACTTGGTGTGCATTATGTCTTCCTTTAATTTTATGTTTCTTTCATCAAATAACTCCAAAAACAATATGTCACTCTCTTTTTTATATATTAGTTATCCAAACAAATAAAACTTCAGAAAGCGAAAGAACAAGATACATGCCTATAGTGAATTTAAGAAATCCATATTTAGAGGTTAAAGATGGCAGATAAAATATGAATTTTTTCAAATGAGGGAAATAAAAGCACTATACATTGGTGGGAGGGAAAATCAAAATCTTAAACAACTCTAGTTTTCAATAAACAAAGCTACATATAATAAGTTCAATAAACAACACTATTTATCTCTTATTTACGACAATTTTCAATCGTGGGAGGGAACCTCAAAACTTTAAACAACGCTAGCTTTTATAAACAACATTACTTTACAATAAACTCAATAAACAACGCTAGTTTTCTACTTATCTACAACGGTGGGAGGGAACCTCAAAACTTTAAGCAAAGCTAGTTTTCAATAAACAACGCTACTTTTCAATAAGTACAATAAACAATGTTATTGTTCTTCTAATTTACAACGATATTCAGTTGTGAAAGAAACTTCAACATTTTAAATAACGCTAGTTATCAATAAACAACGATACTTTTCAATAAGTTCAATAAACAATGCTGGTTTCTTCTTATTTACAACGGGTTTAGAAAATTGTTCTTTTTAAAACGGTGGATTACATCTTATTCAACGGTTGACATTCATATCACTGTCAAACAATTTTATAACTGGTGTTAATAGATGTTTTTGTAACCAATCACCCTACCTTAGCCACCTTATGTGGTTGGTGCGACATTGAAGAACCGAAGCTCCTCCACAACGCCTGTCTCCTTAACAACTTCCGACGACTCTGCACTTGCTTCGTCCTTCGCATCAACCCTTAGTGTTCTACCCAACTTGTCTCGCGTCTACAAACGCTTTCCGACGAAAGACGTTGTCTTCTGCTACAAATGCTCCTCTTCCTCTCACCATAAATGCATCTCCTCGTCGCGGGCCGAACAATCGCATTTTCTCGCAACATGTAGCTATGGGCGTCATGCCTAAACCCTAATTCAGTTGTTTTAAATTTGAATCAAGTGGAAAACAGTAACCAGAGTCGTGCTAGGGTTATTAACTTGGGAATGAACCCTAATGTGGCTAGGTGCAACGAAGATAGGTTTGATGACAATGAATAAGGCTAATGTTACGGTTATAATGGAGGCGTGGCGGAGCTCGAAGGATGTTGCGTATAGAAATATGAGAGCAAAGGAATATTTAGATCATGTGGTGAAGTTAATGGGAAAGTAATAGAGCAAAATTGTTGAGGTTTTCCAGATGGTAGCTGGTAGTTGTAGTTGGTTGGTCGTTGAGATGGCTGGTGGGTGGTGGTGGTAATGGAGGTTGTTGGGGTTTTATGTACAAGAGGGAAGACGGTGTGGGACACACAACATGCTTTTTATTAATAAAAAATATCGTGTTAGCAAGAAAACTAAAGGAGTTAGGGTCTTCTAAGTTCAAGAGTGTCAGAAAAAAATATGATGAAAGTTGAGAATCGTGGGTAACAAATCAAAGGTTGTTAGTGTTATCAACCAACTGATGAATGTTGGGAGTATTTTGTATTCTATGAGTGAATGTGAAGACATCATTCTTGCCATTTTTCAATTTAGTTTCGTAATATGAGTTAACTGATGAGTTGAGGGAAAACCCGAATAGTTGAAAAGGGTTATAACATGCATCAATATATTTAAGAAAATAAATTAATTTAGGGTTGTGACTGAGAATAATTAAAAAGTAGAGTTAAGTACCAAAACCTTCCATGAGGTTTGATCAATTATGCGAATATATATATCGTCCAAAAGTTTTTTTTGTGCAACCATCTCTTCACATTCACCCACCCGTTTGGCAAAATTAGCTGGTAGCTATAGCTGAAAGCTGCTAGCTGGTGGTTGGAAGTTGTAGCTAGTAGCTGTAGCTTTTTAGATATATTTAGATGTTTGACAGAGTAGCTGTAGCTTTTAATAAAATGTATAAAATTACTAAAATGGGCATAACTAAAAACAATAATAGTAAATGTATTTATTTTGGAATGTTATTTAAGTATATTAAAATACTAAAAGCTTGTAGCTCTTTTTAAATGCTACTAGTAGAAGCTTTAGGCTTTATAGTAACACCCCGTAACCGCAGCGGAAACGTACACGGGATGCAACAGACACATCTGATATCAACAGCATTGCTTATAAAGAAAATACCACTACATTAATTTATATCATATTACATTGTTACTAGTTTCGTTACTGTCTAGGTGTTACACACAAATTTTACCGATAAGACATTACTATATTCATTACAAACTATAGATCAGCAAGCCTCCAACAAGTAGCACAGATCATTAAGCACATATCAATCATTCCAACTTTGGCATACCTAAAAAACATGTAAAGAAAACGGGTCAACTACGAATAGTTGGTGAGTTTCACTAATTTAAATAAACACTAACAGATCATTTTAATAATCATTTATTAGCAATGTAATTATGCGGGGAACTATGTTTCCCCAGTACATTTTCATTAATCCTCTGGGAACTAAGTTACCCCAGAACAATAATAACCTCCGGGAACTATGTTACCCCAGAACAATAATAACCTCCGGGAACTATGTTACCCCAGAACAATAATAACCTCCGGGAACTATGTTACCCCAGAACAATAATAACCTCCGGGAACTATGTTACCCCAGAACAATAATAACCTCTGGGAACTATGTTACCCCAGAACAATCCCACACGATAATCAATTTATATATTCTGTGCATCAAACCATATATATAAAAATATACAAGTGTTTCCATACGATCGGTATGTACTTAAATGCTTTAATAAAGACATGCTTTCCGCCCCGGGAAAATATTTAAAACAGTTCAATAAAAAGGGGCTCGTGAAAACTCACCTTTCTGTGAGTCGGGACGTGGTACAATGAACTGCTATAAGCCTGGATCTGTAATATGATATCTAGTCGTTACTATATAATTCCCATAAATTAAATCCGTGTTAATCGGTACATCTGGGGACATTGTTAACCCAGTACTGTACTCGATCCGGGGACAATGTTAACCCCGTGACACTCCTAAGGACTCAGATTGTGCCATTACTTAGAGTCGGACGGTCAAATTTATCATTTTTATGTTTTCCTTGATTTGCGTGCCTAGCACGGTCATCCGTTTTCAGTTTCA
This sequence comes from Bidens hawaiensis, assembly GCF_021521415.1. Taxonomy (NCBI): domain Eukaryota; kingdom Viridiplantae; phylum Streptophyta; class Magnoliopsida; order Asterales; family Asteraceae; genus Bidens; species Bidens hawaiensis. Next base: position 708,770 of record NW_027491484.1, read on the forward strand.
AAAATGAGTTTATTCACACCCGACCCAAAAATGGTGTTTGACTGTTACTTTAGTTAACGTGATGAAGTTAGAGCTCGGTTTGGACACCCCGTTTGGCCGCGGGGCCCGTTTCCGTCATTTAGGTGCCGGAAACAGTAAAATCGGGTAAAATTACCCAAATCATCCGAATTATTTTCGGATGATTTACTTTTATTTAATTTACTTAGTATTATGAAAATGGTCTATTTTTAGGTTTTTATATACCAGTCAGCTCGCTTATGCGAGTTTTGCCGGTTTACACGTTTTAAGCTTTAAAAATTTGTTTTTATGTTCTTTTTAGCACAAATAATTACCCGTTTAGTCTCGGGTCTTGAAATTTTGCACAAAACTTATTTTGACAGTAAGAGATTTTATAAAAATTTTCCAGATTTATTTTTTTATATTTACATTTATTTATCTATTTTTAAACATTATTAAAACACTAAATATGTCAAAAATACCAAAAGACTTTAGAAAAATCCCAAATTTTTCTGGGATGATCCCTGCCATCCTCATAACTCCCTGGAATTTTTCCAGAACCCAAAACTCATTTTTCAAGCCGTTTTCACAAAACCCGAGCTAGAAAGCTCTAGAACTCGTTTTACCGAAAAGTCCCCATAGACTTCTCCAACTGAGCTCAAATTTTGTGTGTGACTTTTATATGTTATAAAAAGATTATCCTAAATTTTTCAGAATTTTTCATCAAGTTTAGCTATTTTTCACCATTTTTGGCCAAAACCGAGCATTAAATTCACCAAATATTCATCTTTTATCCAAAAATTACCAAAAATTCACAGATCTCATATTTTCATGTGTAGATCATCTCTGTGAAATTTCATGACCCGACTCTAAGCACACTACAATCTGTCCAAAATCACCAAATCACACGAAAACCGAACTATCTTGTGTTTTCTAGCGTTAGATCGCAAAGATCTTGGTTTCTAGCCTTTGCTAGCCACTAGATACAACACTTACAAGCACAATAACACTATACCAAGCAAGTTACACTAACAATCAAACCATTTCTTTCATAGTGTCGGTTTTGATGTAAAAACAAAGGTTTTAACCGTAAAAAATCCGTTCTCGACTCTTTTTACTCATTTCTTGGACCAAGATCCCTTGTATAACTTGTATACATCTCTTGATCATGCAAGAGTCGGTTTCATCTCGGGTTTTCACCCGTCTTTCACATAGAAACTCACTTTACAAGATTTCAACCTTAAAATTTCATTCTAAACTCTTTTAACTCATCACTTGGATCAAGATCCTTTGTATAACTTGTATACATCACTAGATCATGCGAGAATCGGTTTCAACCCGGGTTTTCACCCATTTTTACATTTGAAACCTCCTTTTCTCAAGATCATGAAGTTAGAAACAAGATTCAAGCATCAAAACATGTGTTATACCTTGTAATTCTTGGTTGGAGATCAAGAAATTGGATGAAGATGGATGAGTGTTGAGAGAATTTGGAGTTGGATGTTTAGAAAAAAAAAATGTAAAGTGTGTGTATGTGTAAAAGGGACCGATCGGTCCAAGTTATGTGTGGGGTGGGGCCCACACATCCATTCTAGGCCACACATTCGGATTACGCAATCCGGATAATGTTGTGGATAATCTGGTTCAGTTCGTTTCTCGTTTAAACTCGTAATTCGGCTTAAAACGAGCCTAAAATTGTTGTTTTTCGGGTTAGAATAAAATTTACATAAAACTGATTTAAAAACTTTAAAAACTTAACCCATGACATTAAATGACTTAAAACATCGTATTGTCGGTATTTGTGCATCTTTTTCGGTTTGATCGATCGTCTCTTGCTTGGTTTGATGTTAAAGGTTTCGTTTATCGTACCGACGTACTAATAAATCGAAATCCTTTTTCTGTGCTATAATTCACTTATCCCGAAGCATTAATACTTCGTAAACATCACTAAACATTATATACTTCGTCTATAATGTAATTCCCGATTCGTTCGGGTTTCAATAATCGTTCATTGGTTAATTGTAATTCCAATACGATTCACTATATAATCGAGTATGATTCGTACTATGAATCATATATACTCGTATACACGTACTATAACTCATATAATCAATACTAAATGACACGTAAATAGTATATACCGGCTAGGGTATACCTGGATTTGCCGGAATCGTTACATTCTCCCCCCGTTATAAAAATTTCGTCCTCGAAATTTTACACGTCAACTACTTCCTTTTGAGGAAATAGGTGGGGGTATTTCTTCCGAAATTCATCCTTTTGTTCCCAAGTAAATTCTGGGCCTCGTTGCGAATTCCACCTAACTTTGACCAACGAGATCTTATTGTGTCTAAGTTGCTTGATCTTACCGTCCACTATTTCAATGGGCTCCTCTACGAAGTTGAGCTTATCATTTATTTGAACACCCTCTAAGGGTAACACCGATGTCTCATCCGCCAGACATCTTTTCAAATTTGACACATGAAACACGTTATGAACTGCACTTAGTTCCTCAGGCAGTTCTAATCGGTAAGCTACCGGACCGATTTTTGCAGTGATGCTGAATGGTCCAATGTATCTAGGGGCCAACTTCCCCGCCTTTCCAAATCTGACCACTCCTTTCCAGGGTGATACTTTCAAATATACCTTTTCCCCCTTCTCAAATGACAACGGTTTTCGACGGGTATCGGCATAACTCTTCTGCCGATCCCGCGCGGCTTTCAGGTTGTTCTTGATTTCAAGAATCTTGCTGGTCGTCTCCTGGACCAGATCCGATCTAATGACCTGCGAGTCACCCACTTCAGACCAGCAAAGTGGTGATCGGCACTTCCGTCCATATAATGCTTCATAAGGTGCTGCCTTTATACTGCTATGGTAACTGTTATTATAGGAAAATTCAACGAGTGGGAGATGTTGATCCCAGTTTCCCTTAAAGTCCAGTACGCAGGCACGAAGCAAATCCTCCAAAGTTTGAATGGTCCTCTCAGACTGACCATCGGTCTGAGGGTGGTAAGCTGTGCTTAGGTCAATACGTGTTCCCAATGCTTCTTGGACAGCTTGCCAAAGTTTGGAGGTGAAATGGCTATCCCTATCGGAGATGATCGAGATGGGGAAGCCATGACGAGACACTATTTCATTTATATAAATTTGCGCAAGTCTCTCAGTGTTATAATTATTCCTAATTGGAATAAAATGTGCCGATTTGGTTAATCGATCCACGATTACCCAAATTGCATCATGTCCCCGGGATGTCTTAGGGAGGTGTGTCACGAAATCCATCGTGATTTGCTCCCATTTCCATTCAGGAATTTCCGGTTGTTGTAACATTCCAGAGGGTTTCTGGTGCTCCGCCTTAACTTTCGCACACGTCGTACACTTGCCGACGTATGTGGCTATATCCTTTTTCATACCTGGCCACCAGTAAAATTCTTTCACATCCTTGTACATTTTATCTGATCCCGGATGTATGGAATATTTTGATTTATGTGTTTCGTCCATGATTAATTCACGAAGGTCATGGAGGGTGGGAATCCAAATCCGATTTTTGAAATAGAGAATTTCGTCCACACGCTGTTCGAAATTCTTCTCGTTACAGAAAAGTCCCTCTTTTTCCAATTGGTCCCCTTTCAACGACTCGCGTTGAGCGACTCGAATCAAATCCGAAAGGTTCGACTGGACTATCATTCCCAACGCTCGCACGCATAGTGGCTTAACTCGATCTTTCCTACTCAAGGCATCGGCTACAACGTTAGCCTTGCCGGGGTGATATCGGATGTCACAGTCATAGTCACTCAGTAACTCGACCCACCTTCGTTGTCTCATATTCAGTTCTTTCTGATCGAATATGTGTTGCAAACTTTTATGATCAGTGAAGATGGTGCACTTTGTACCGTAGAGATAGTGCCTCCAGATTTTAAGTGCGAAGATGACTGCTCCCAGTTCTAGGTCATGAGTAGTGTAATTTTTCTCGTGAACTTTTAATTGTCGAGAAGCATAGGCTATAACCTTACTATTTTGCATCAATACGCATCCTAACCCTCTCCGGGATGTGTCACAATACACGACAAAACCATCGTCTCCGTCGGGGAGACTTAAGATTGGCGCTTGGCACAATCTTTGTTTTAGCGTTTGAAACGCCGTTTCCTGCTCTTCACCCCATTCATACTTCCGATCCTTTTGAGTCAGGAGGGTTAAAGGTTGGGCGATGCTGGAAAAGTTCTCTATAAATCGACGATAGTATCCAGCTAAGCCTAAGAATTGGCGGATTTCCTTTAGAGATTTAGGCGCTTGCCAATTCTTAATTGCTTCAACCTTACTCGGATCGACGTGTATTCCTTGGTGGTTTATAACGTGACCGAGGAATTGCACCTCTTGTAACCAGAAGTTACACTTGGAGAATTTTGCATATAACTTCTCCTGATCCAGGAGCTCTAAAACTAACTTTAAGTGTTGCTCGTGCTCTTCTTTACTCTTCGAGTATATCAAAATATCGTCAATAAATACAATGACGAATTTGTCGAGATAGGGTTTACAGACTTGATTCATGAGATCCATGAATACTGCTGGCGCATTTGTTAGCCCAAAAGGCATAACTAAGAACTCGTAATGGCCGTAGCGAGTCCGGAATGCGGTTTTTGGGATATCCTCCTCCTGAATTCTAACCTGATGGTATCCCGATCTAAGATCTATTTTTGAAAAGTAGCTCGCACCTTGTAGTTGGTCGAACAGATCATCGATTCGGGGAAGAGGATACCTATTTTTGAATGTCAACTTGTTCAATTCCCTGTAATCAATGCACATTCTAAGGCTCCCGTCCTTCTTTTTCACGAATAAAACAGGTGCACCCCACGGGGAATAACTGGGATTATAAATCCTTTATCCAACAATTCCTGCAACTGGTTGGATAATTCTTGCATCTCGGATGGTGCAAGTCGGTAGGGCGCCTTAGCAACAGGGCCAGCTTGAGGTAACAGATCTATTTTAATTCGACCTGTCGGTTTGGCGGTAATCCAGGAAGTTCCTCTGGAAAAACTTGTGGGAATTCGCGTACCACGGGAATATCGTCCACCCGTTTTTCCTCAGAATCAGTGGCCGTCAGGCTCGCTAGATACGTCACACACCCCTGACGTATATATTTTAACACCTTGAGATTGGATATGAATGGTATCATGGTGCCGGATTTTTCTCCTTGCACTAATACCTCCTCGTCATCCGACACTCGGATCTTGACGATTTTCTTTTCACAGTTTATTTCTACCCTGTTACGTGCTAGCCAATCCATTCCCACTATCACGTCAAAACTACCCAATTCAACCGGTAACAAGTCAATCAGAAAGGATTGTTCGTTCAGAATAAAAGGGCAATTCCGAACTATCTGATTAACTATCATAGTTTTACCGTTAGTGACTTCTACGGTGTAAGGTTCTATGGTTTCACCAATAGGAAGGTTTGCTATCGAAAGGAATCTAACGGAGACAAAACTTCTATCGGCGCCTGTATCAAATAATACAGAAGCGTAATGATCAGAGACGAGGAAGGTACCTGTCACTACGCTGGGGTCCTGGCGTGCCTCGTTTGCCCCTATCACGAATGCTCGGCCTCGCGCCGGATTGGACGACGATGCCTGACCCGTGAGTTGTCTCCCGTTTCCTCCCTGGTTCAGTTTCGGGCAGTTCCTTTTGAAGTGATCCGTGCTGCCGCATTCGTAGCAAGCACGGCTAGTGGTCACCATTTGGTTTCCTTGCGGGTTTTGCTGTCGGGCCGGTTGGGTCCTAAATGGCTGCGCACGGATAGGTTGCGGTTGTCGGTTCAGGTTGTTCAGATTTGTCTTACAATTTGGTGCGTAGTGTCCAATCCTGCCACACCGGTGGCACACCACCTCTTTGCACACGCCACCATGGTGGTAACCACATTTCCCTCACTTAGGAAACGTTCCCTTCTGCGGTTCTTGCCTTCCGCCCGAACTCGTCATGGCATAGCTCTGGGCAGCGGGCCTAGCTCGTTTGCTCTGCTGCTTTTCCTAGATCCTATGGTCATGTGTACCCCGTTTTCCCCCAGCGGATTCTCCTGTCACCTTTAGTGATCCGCTCCGTAAGAAATCATACGTGACAATGCCAGCCTGTGTCACTGCACTTTCATACGTCTGGTGTCCCCCCACGTTAACTATACTCCTCACTACTGGAGTAAGTCCCCAAATATAACGTTCCACCCTCTTCGTCTCTGGGGTGACCAACCACGGTACTAATCATGACAGTTCATTAAACCGGTTGGTATAACCCAAGTGGTCCGCCCCCTTCATCTCCAGATTCCACAACTTATTTTCCAGTTTCTGCAATTCATTCTTTGGGCAGAAATGTTCCAACACAAGAGCCTTAAGCTCTGTCCAGGTCATGTGGTTTGTCGCCGCCTGACCTCGAGTCTGTACTATGGTGTTCCACCATGTCAAGGCATGGTCGGTGAATGTACAGGTGGCGTACTTAACGACACAATCCTCGGGACAGTTGCTGATATTCACCACTGATTCTATTTCTCTATCCATTTAACTAACCCATTCGGTCCTTCAGACCCGCTAAACTCTAATGGCTTGCACAACATAAAATCCTTGATCGAACATCCCCTGGATGCACGAATTGGTTCAGTACGGTTTGTCTCTACCGTAGGTATAGGGCCATTGCTGTCAGTAACGACCACCCTAGGCGGTGCGTCATTACTCGGAATCGTGTTATCATTCCTTGGAGCATTAGCATTTTGTTCCCCGTCATTATTTATGGGCGTTTGATTGCTCGGAGGGGTTGGATTGGTCGAGTTGTTAATACTGGCGGCGATGCGCGATACTATATCCGGTATCGCCGCCTCCAACTGTTGAGCAATCAAACGGCTCACATCTACTTCCGATATTTTCGTTGATCGTTTCGGTGCCATTCTACACAACATCAAGAAATACATATAATCAATACCATCTCAAATTATAAAACACAATACATATTTCATTCATTAGTAAACATTGATACATATTACACAAACATCAGTTTACATACTTTCCAGTCAACATTACACAACTAAGTTTTAATACAAGGGCCCTATGTCGGTATCATCTCGACATAACCCGTAAAAGGGGTCAGTGCTTGAATGATACCCAAAAGTATCTATAATGATATGCCCCAAAAGAGACCCACCTTAGGGGCCAGTGGTTGTATCATAACTAAACAAGATTCACTCCATGTTAGTATCACCACTAACTACTTACACAGAGTATCAAAAAAAATGGTCCCTGTCTATCCCCAAACCCAAAACAACTAAACATGGTGGTAAACCAACCCCACCAACATCGCCACCAGCACCACTAACACCGCCATCAGAACCCGAACCCGACTCTCCATCCGGTCAAGCATCCATTGGGAGTACGAGCACTCCCTCTTCAGCTGGGCGATTGCATACTGATGATCCAGTATGCAATCACCCAAGTACATTCTCCTTTGGACTCCCACCGTCAAGGCGGCGGAGTGCTCGTTCACCTGTTCGGTGAGCGTTCGGAGCCAGGCCGCAGCATCCCGCTCCTGTCTCGGGAGACCCCACACCGGTAGAGTCGCAGGCTCGGGACGAGAGCTGGAGGACTCGCCCCTACGAGTAGCAGGTCGGGGTGGGGGCGAGATAGGTCGGACCGGTGGAATACTGATCCGCGCCGTGAGGCGGGGTCCGAATCCAGGGGGTGCAGGAGCGACCTGTGGTGCGGGTGGGGTCGGGGACCTGGCCATCCTAGCTGAGGAGGACTGGCCGGAACTCCTCAAGCTAGCCTCGGAAGGCTCGGTGCTGGATGCTACAAGTGGGCTCCCGGAGTCCCCGGAGCTGACCTCCTCCGGGTCCTCCTCGATCGACACACTGGGGGTTCTTGACATATTACCTGCACACAAGTTAACAAACATATAGTTCTTTCCATAGTGTAAATCATAATCAAATTAATATGCACTTACTTATACAACTTGACTACATAACAATATTATCACATATTTGCACATATGTTGCCAATTTTACCTATTAAAGTCCCTCGTGACTTCCCCTGAATTCCCTCGTGTAGACAAGTCTGTTATTATGTTCCGGACCATAATAACCCACTTGCCCATCCAAGTTCATCCCGATCTCGTCACAATATATATTTAGTTGATATTCAGATCCTATAATATTTGAGCTACTGGTTATATTTTAGGTATCTTTTAAAGACATCCTAATTCTTTATAACCAATGGCACTGATACCAAGTTCTGTAACACCCCGTAACCGCAGCGGAAACGTACACGGGATGCAACAGACACATCTGATATCAACAGCATTGCTTATAAAGAAAATACCACTACATTAATTTATATCATATTACATTGTTGCTAGTTTCGTTACTGTCTAGGTGTTACACACAAATTTTACCGATAAGACATTACTATATTCATTACAAACTATAGATCAGCAAGCCTCCAACAAGTAGCACAGATCATTAAGCACATATCAATCATTCCAACTTTGGCATACCTAGAAAACATGTAAAGAAAACGGGTCAACTACGAATAGTTGGTGAGTTTCACTAATTTAAATAAACACTGACAGATCATTTTAATAATCATTTATTAGCAATGTAATTATGCGGGGAACTATGTTTCCCCAGTACATTTTCATTAATCCTCTGGGAACTAAGTTACCCCAGAACAATAATAACCTCCGGGAACTATGTTACCCCAGAACAATAATAACCTCCGGGAACTATGTTACCCCAGAACAATAATAACCTCCGGGAACTATGTTACCCCAGAACAATAATAACCTCCGGGAACTATGTTACCCCAGAACAATAATAACCTCTGGGAACTATGTTACCCCAGAACAATCCCACACGATAATCAATTTATATATTCTGTGCATCAAACCATATATATAAAAATATACAAGTGTTTCCATACGATCGGTATGTACTTAAATGCTTTAATAAAGACATGCTTTCCGCCCCGGGAAAATATTTAAAACAGTTCAATAAAAAGGGGCTCGTGAAAACTCACCTTTCTATGAGTCGGGACGTGATACAATGAACTGCTATAAGCCTGGATCTGTAATATGATATCTAGTCGTTACTATATAATTCCCATAAATTAAATCCGTGTTAATCGGTACATCTGGGGACATTGTTAACCCAGTACTGTACTCGATCCGGGGACAATGTTAACCCCGTGACACTCCTAAGGACTCAGATTGTGCCATTACTTAGAGTCGGACGGTCAAATTTATCATTTTTATGTTTTCATTGATTTGCGTGCCTAGCACGGTCATCCGTTTTTAGTTTCAAAAATGAGTTTATTCACACCCGACCCAAAAATGGTGTTTGACTGTTACTTTAGTTAACGTGATGAAGTTAGAGCTCGGTTTGGACACCCCGTTTGGCCGCGGGCCCGTTTCCGTCATTTAGGTGCCGGAAACAGTAAAATCGGGTAAAATTACCCAAATCATCCGAATTATTTTCGGATGATTTACTTTTATTTAATTTACTTAGTATTATGAAAATGGTCAATTTTTAGGTTTTTATATACCAGTCAGCTCGCTTATGCGAGTTTTGCCGGTTTACACGTTTTAAGCTTTAAAAATTTGTTTTTATGTTCTTTTTAGCACAAATAATTACCCGTTTAGTCTCGGGTCTTGAAATTTTGCACAAAACTTATTTTGACAGCAAGAGATTTTATACAAATTTTCCAGATTTATTTTTTTATATTTACATTTATTTATCTATTTTTAAACATTATTAAAACACTAAATATGTCAAAAATACCAAAAGACTTTAGAAAATCCCAAATTTTTCTGGGATGATCCCTGCCATCCTCATAACTCCCTGGAATTTTTCCAGAACCCAAAACTCATTTTTCAAGCCGTTTTCACAAAACCCGAGCTAGAAAGCCCTAGAACTCGTTTTACCGAAAAGTCCCCTTAGACTTCTCCAACTGAGCTCAAATTTTGTGTGTGACTTTTATATGTTATAAAAAGCTTATCCTAAATTTTCCAGAATTTTTCATCAAGTTTAGCTATTTTTCACCATTTTTGGCCAAAACCGAGCATTAAATTCACCAAATATTCATCTTTTATCCAAAAATTACCAAAAATTCACAGATCTCATATTTTCATGTGTAGATCATCTCTGTGAAATTTCATGACCCGAATCTAAGCACACTACAATCTGTCCAAAATCACCAAATCACACGAAAACCGAACTATCTTGTGTTTTCTAGCGTTAGATCGCAAAGATCTTGGTTTCTAGCCTTTGCTAGCCACTAGATACAACACTTACAAGCACAATAACACTATACCAAGCAAGTTACACTAACAATCAAACCATTTCTTTCATAGTGTCGGTTTTGATGTAAAAACAAAGGTTTTAACCGTAAAAAATCCGTTCTCGACTCTTTTTACTCATTTCTTGGATCAAGATCCCTTGTATAACTTGTATACATCTCTTGATCATGCAAGAGTCGGTTTCATCTCGGGTTTTCACCCGTCTTTCACATAGAAACTCACTTTACAAGATTTCAACCGTAAAATTTCATTCTAAACTCTTTTAACTCATCACTTGGATCAAGATCCTTTGTATAACTTGTATACATCACTAGATCATGCGAGAATCGGTTTCAACCCGGGTTTTCACCCATTTTTACATTTGAAACCTCCTTTTCTCAAGATCATGAAGTTAGAAACAAGATTCAAGCATCAAAACATGTGTTATACCTTGTAATTCTTGGTTGGAGATCAAGAAATTGGATGAAGATGGATGAGTGTTGAGAGAATTTGGAGTTGGATGTTTAGAAAAAAAAAATGTAAAGTGTGTGTATGTGTAAAAGGGACCGATCGGTCCAAGTTATGTGTGGGGTGGGGCCCACACATCCATTCTAGGCCACACATTCGGATTACGCAATCCGGATAATGTTGTGGATAATCTGGTTCAGTTCGTTTCTCGTTTAAACTCGTAATTCGGCTTAAAACGAGCCTAAAATTGTTGTTTTTCGGGTTAGAATAAAATTTACATAAAACTGATTTAAAAACTTTAAAAACTTAACCCATGACATTAAATGACTTAAAACATCGTATTGTCGGTATTTGTGCATCTTTTTCGGTTTGATCGATCGTCTCTTGCTTGGTTTGATGTTAAAGGTTTCGTTTATCGTACCGACGTACTAATAAATCGAAATCCTTTTTCTGTGCTATAATTCACTTATCCCGAAGCATTAATACTTCGTAAACATCACTAAACATTATATACTTCGTCTATAATGTAATTCCCGATTCGTTCGGGTTTCAATAATCGTTCATTGGTTAATTGTAATTCCAATACGATTCACTATATAATCGAGTATGATTCGTACTATGAATCATATATACTCGTATACACGTACTATAACTCATATAATCAATACTAAATGACACGTAAATAGTATATACCGGCTAGGGTATACCTGGATTTGCCGGAATCGTTACATTTATGCTTTTTCTCATTACCTAAAAACTTCAAGCTTCTTGAACCAAACAAGACTTTTAATTGAGTAAGAGTTTTTTCTTAAAAGCTTGAAGCTCCTAAAAGCTTCCTGCTAAACATACCCCGGTTCTCACCTTCCAACTCTTCCCCACACTATTGTAGTCTGTCACCACCTCGTTCTCTCTATAATATATGTTAAAATTGATCACTTAGCCGTTTACATGAAACTACACCTTTATTAAAGTATGTTTTGGTTCAAGCATTCTGTCAAAGAATTAGTGTGCATTATTATAAGTTATATATGAAACAAACATTAAATGAGTTTTAATGTACATTATGAAGGAACACAATATATGAAAGTTACAACACATAATAAATTAAGTTTGTCTATAACACAATTTAGTTGATGTGAAAGTTACTTTGTGTGACTCAATAAGTCATATTGTATTGGATTAGAAAAAGAAATAGTTTTAACATTGTTCAAAACATACAATATTGATCACTAGCATCTCACTTAAGTGGTGTAACAATATATAATCATCATTTAAGCTATTTATCAAACACTTTGTGTGCATTATGTTTTCCTTTAATTTTATGTTTCTTACATTATCAAATAACTCCAAAAACAATATATCACTCTCTTTTTTATATATTAATTAATCAAACAAATAAAACTTCAAAAAGCGAAAGAACGAGATACATGCCTATAATGAATTATTGCAGGAAAGGTTTCTTCCTTTAATAAGCAAAATTATGTTTAGCGAATGAAGGCAATCATAAAATGGATATGTAACTACGTAACTAAACCAGAGACATCAAATAATCCACAATCTCACCATAACGATTACCCTAGACAGATTCAATATTCTAATCAGTAAACATAAGCACATAATAAACACATCCTTACTGAAATTATATAAAGTAAACTGAGATCTACAAAACAAATGACTTCGATTAGACCAGACCGACCCAGAGAGGAACGCGCCCACGTGGGCACCACCAGATGTTGTAGATGAACCTACTAAAGACGAAAAAACTAATCGAGCTCCGTTTGATCTCCCAGAAGCGGAAGCTGAATCAGTTGCAGGCTATAATGTAGAATATGCGCGGGATGCGATCCTTAATAGTTCACTGTTGGCGGAAGCCAATGTCCCGGGAGTAAGGAGTAGATCCTTTTGTTGTTTGGGAGTTTTCTCGACCTTTCTTTATTTAGTGTACCTGCTTGAGCCGGATGAGGGGAAATTTTCACGTATGGAGCACTGAGTTACTTACGGAATCTCAAATCTCTCTCGCTTCAAATTTAAGATAACAAAATCAATCCTCATAAACCATAACTAAAACTATAAATGCAATCAATGAAGTACACCTCATTTAACAAATTTCGATAAATGCATATGCAATTTGAAGAGTGGATTGAGAGAGAGAGAGAGAGAGTATTTAAGAAAGCCATATTTAGAGGTTAAGGAGGGAAGATAAAATATGAAATTTTTCGAATGAGGGAAATGAAAGCACTATACATTGGTGGGAGAGAACATCAAAATCTTAAATAGCATCAAAATCGACATGGAATCACATTATCTATAACGTTCTAGATCATATTTCGATTTGGATATTATTATGCCAAGAGCCTAAAGTCGATTACAGATATATTTTGTCCACTTTAATCTTAACAAGTATTTTGATGTTAATGTAATATGTTAAGGTATGTATTTAAGCACAACACTTATGTGGTCCCCATTTAATCCAACAAATTACAAACTTCAACATACCTCAGGTATAGTTTGTGTTTATTAATATCACCCCGAATTGACTCCGACCCCCTAATGATTGATCAAAACATTTTTGAGCTTACATAATTTTTTTGTAAATTTTCTTTTCAAACAATAAAGGTTGAACCGTGGACTTACTTGCCATACGGACTTGCATGCCTTCATATAAAGTGTTTAGGTCTTATTTGATCGCCCCACGCTACGTGGTTGTAATATACCCCTTTTTGTTTGATAATTTATCAACGTTTTTATTGTTGATTTTGAATCCTTTTTTGAGCATTTTGCAGTTTTTCTGCTTTAATAATTTTTGTTTTTCAATATTTGAATTTAAAGCAAAAATAATTTTTATGGTGACCAATCACTAATGGGCTCGTATATGACTGACTAATAACATTTTTTCCTTCATCGATATGACTTATTTGGAGTCGTTAACCGCTTCATAATAGTGTAACACTAGCATAGGCAGGAATTTAAGTTTATATCACTATGACATTTACTTAATTGTCAAGCCTATCTACACATTAAACAAATGATCTTGTTGGCTTTTGATCTACTCTTTTCATATGCTAGGATCATTAGAGATAATTCTTATTATTTTCCAAATGTCGGATCGATTTCTCAAAATTTTATACTTTTTAATTATCCGACTCCCTCTAAACAGAAGCTTCCTCTAAACGAGAGAATGTCTTTTTGAAGCTTTTTCTGATTTTCAAAAATATAATAAGATAATAGAATATAAAATATTTTTTGACGAGTCAAATGACCTTTTTTTCTTAAGTAAAAGAAAATCTTTTTGGTGAGTTAAATATAACTCATTTCTCCCTCTAAAATTGTGTCATATTAAAAAATATATACAGTTTTATATACAAAATGTTGTTTTGTGTATGAGTTACACACACTATATATATATGTGCTCATACACTTGTATTTCATCCGGCCCAATGGGCTCTATTACAAGTGGCCTTGGGCCCAAACATACTAAAGAACATGTTTAACAAGCTAACAAATACATAAACACTACATTAGACATAAATAAATATGAAAGACTATCACAAAATGGGTCTTACACAATATAAACTAAGCTTTTACCATAGTAACAAAAGTTATTAGAATCAATTTACTAACTTGATTTATACTTAATCTATGTTTTTTGAATTGATTTGTTTATGATGATCTCAACTTTCAAATTAATTGAAATTCTTGAACAAAATTGAGCCCGACTATAGAATGAGATTATTTTCTATCATATTTTCCTAATTTATTATTTTTGTTTTGTATTTATACCTTTGGGTATTTAATTTTGTTTAGGAATAAGATTATAATATAATCCTATTAAATTGTTTATGGTACTAGGGCATGTATCATACCGCTTAAATTTACCTAAACCCTAAACTTGCCGCCGCCACCGCCCAACCTAAAGCCATCGTACCTCCATATTTCAACCTCCACTGTCGGTATTGAAATTCTTGAAATCCGCTAGGATCTTTTTGAATTCAATCACAAAAGTTAGTATTGTATACTTTGTATGTGGTGTGAGTTTTATTTGCCCTATTCGATTGTCGAATTAAAAAAAGCAGGGAGAAAACCTTTTTTTGAGGCGCCAATTGTTATAACATAATTGTTTGTGTTCGAGACTAATTTACATTCAATGAAAATTCAATCTTAACAAAACCAAGTCCCTCATTCCACATAAACAAATCCACATCGTCCCCGTTATGTAAAAAAACAAACAAACTTCTCAAAGTTGGCGCCGAACTTGTAAAGGCAAGCCAATTCTAAACTACATTGGCAACATGTTCCATAATGAAGCCGAGAACATCCCTATTCTAGGTTTAAAAAACGAGCGATACCAACAATTTCTAGGAATGTTTGCTACTAAAGGCGACCTAGTTAAAACCAAGTCCCACCCATCGGCAATATCCAAGGTAAAATTCGACACTAGCAGCAAGTGGGTAGTGGATTCGGGTGCTACCGATCATATATCTCACAAGGTCGTTTTCTTTGATAATTATTTGTAAAAACACAAGTCAGTTTCCCGTTACTATACCCAACGGTTCATCCATTCAGTGCAAGGAGGAGGCTCGTGCATCTTACCTAACGAAATGTGAATTAAGAATGTTTTACATGTTCCCGCATTTACTTGCAATATCTTATCCGTCTGTCGTTTAGCGAATCATTTGCATTGTGCTGTGACATTCTTCCCTGGATTTTGTGTTATGCATGCCTTGAACTCGAGGAGGTTGGGTAGGGGTAGATAAATGCAAGCAAGGACTCTATCAGATGAGAATGGTGGGTAGTGGAAGAAAAGCAATGACAACTTTTGGTGATTTATGACATGAGCATCTTATACATATATCAGATGGAAAACTTTGTCTTTTGGATTTTGTTAAAAATGACTCTTTGGGAACAAACAGTACGATTTGTGACTCTTGCGCTAGGCCAAATTTACTAGGTTACCTTTTACAGTAAATTCAATAAAAACTCAAATTGTTTTGTGCTTTTACATTGTGATATTTGGGCAAAGTATAAAATTCCTTCACTCATAGTTGCCAACTATCTTTTAACCATTTTTGATGATTTTAGTCAGTCCGTGTGGGTGTTCCTTTTAAAACACAAGTCAGAAACGAGTGATTATTTAATTGGTTTCCACAAATTTATTAATACACAGTTTAGAAAAAATATCAAGAGAACTAGAGGTGACAATGGAGGTGAATTTATCTCGAACATAATGCTCAACTTTTACACTGAGCATGGTATTCTTCTAGAGACCACCTGCCCAGACACTCAACAAAAAAATGGAGTGGATGAGTGAAGACATCACCATCTCCTTGAAACGACAAGGGCTCTAAAATTTGAAGCTATGTTACCCTCACGGTTTTGGGGAGAATGCATCATGACGGCAACCTACATTATAAACCGGGTTCCTTCAAAAGTAATTTAAAACAAGGCCCCTTATGAGATTGTTTATGGACAAAATCCCGATTATAAAAGTTTAAAGGTTTTTGGGTGCGTTGCGTGTTATCCTAGCATTGAAACAAGGGGTGACAAGTTTGCGGAACTATGGGGTATCTTTGGGTTATCCACGGGGTACCAAGGGTTATAAGATTTTGATATAAAGAATGGAAAAATAATTGTGTCTAGAGATGTGAGGTTTAATGAAAACACATTTCCTCATGACTCACACACTGACGAAGAGGAAAATGAAGAACATGTACTTTTGAGTTTTTAACATGTATTATGATGATCCACACGAAAACATGAGAAATATACATGAAGAGAGCGAGCCAGTACCTGATAGCCTAAGCAATTATATGAACAATATTATGCTAGAAGATGATGCCATCATGTAAAGTAATACAAAAATGGCACACAAAATGAAGAGTCAGCCCAAGTGGTCGAACCCACGACCCAAATTTCAAAAATTTGGCAATCCTATATAACCGAACACACAACCCAAAAAACAGAGAACATGAAGAGCCCATAAGGGAAAAATGAACTAGAACTCATCCTGCTCGACTCAATGATTATGCTGTGAAACTCCCACCATCTATTGATCAAGCTTCACCCGAGTTTAGTCCACATCCCTCAACATTAAACCCTATTGCCAATTTTATTTCTTATGATAAATTATCTAATTCGCGTAAAGCTTTTTAATGACCATTAGTTGAAATGATGACCCAAATATTTTTAAGCAAGCACTTCAGGATGATAATTAAGAGACGCAATGAAGAAAGAAAAAAAAAGCCACTTGAAACAAATGGCACGTGGACCCTTGAGGATCTATCAGAGAGAAAACGAGTTATAGATTCATAGTGGGGGTATAAATTTAAATACAAGCCAAATGGGGAGATATAAAGGTACAAAGCAAGATTGGTGGCATAGGGCTTTACTCAAATGGAAGGAGTTGACTTAATAACACATTTGCCCAGGTGGAAAAACTTTGTCATTGTTCGTACACTCTTGGCAGTTACAATAACAATAACTAGATAATTCATTAGTTGGATGCCAATAATGCATTTTTGCATGGTGACTTGAACAAAAAAATCTATACGAAAATCTAACAAGGTTTTGACAAAGAGAAAGAAACAAAGGTTTGCAGGCTAAGAAATCCCTCTATGGGCTGATACAGGCATTCAGGAATTGGTATCAAAAGTTTACATCAGCTTTGCACGAGTTTGGTTTTTAACAATCTAAACCTAATCACTCATTTTTATATTTAAAACAAGTGATTTTGTGGTGGCTATTATATATGTAGATGATGTTGTCATAGTGGGTAATGACTTAAGAAAATTGAACAAACAAAGTGTTTTCTTCACAGAGAATGTTAGGCCTTATTTTGTTGTTTAGTCTTTTGCAGTATTTAAGCTGTTCATGATGTATTTTATTAGCTTTCAGTTCGTTTATGTATGTTTGGGCCCGAGACGATGTATGTTGAGCCAATTGGGCCAAAAATAATAGATGGGAGCAAGGCATGGCTTCACCTATAAAAGGTGAAGCATACACATGCTAAACTAACCTCTTGCAAATCTTATCTTATCTTTCTTCCCAATTCTCTCTACTCCATCTCTACCTTACCATATCCAAACCTAACAAGATCTGAGATCTCGGTTTACTTATGAGTGATTTTCGCTAGCTTACAAGTAGATTGATCCAAGAACATAGTTGTTTAATATTGTCTAGGACCTACAGAAAATTCAACATCCAAGACCTAGGTGTTCTAAAATATTTTCTAGGAATTGAAGTAGCACGAAAAAAAGAGGGTATTGTCCTAATTCAAAGAAAATATGTGATTGACATTTTAGAAGATAGTGACATGTTGAGTTGAAAACCAAGTGCGTTTCCCATGGAGTAGAACACCAAACTTTGTAGGGACGATGAAGAAATCTGTGTTTATGCCAACAAATATACACGATTAGTGGGTCGACATCTCTATTTTTAAGCCACTAGACCCGACATTACTTATTATGTCAACGTTCTTAGTCAGTTCGTTGTTGATGCTCAAAAGAATCATATGGAAGCGATTATAAGAGTTTTCAGTTACTTGAAGTCTACTCCTGGCCAAGATCTTTTACTTCCAAATAATGGTGGGGTGAATATCATTGGGTATACAAATTCAGATTGATTTGGGTGTCAAGATACAAGACGATCACGAACTGATTATGCTTTACTTCTAGAAGGGGCTCCTATTTCTTGGAAATCGAAAAGGCAATCGATTGTATTCAAGTCATCTGTGGAAGCATAATATCAGGCTATAGCATATAAAGTCAGTGAAGTTTTATGGGTTCGATGGCTCTTTAAACATTTGGATGTCTCCCAGATTGGCCGGACACAATAATTTTGTGATAATATAGTTGTTAAGCATATAGCAATAATCCAGTTTTTCATGAATGCACAAACCATGTAGAAATGAATTGTAAGGCCAATTTTAGTGACATGCGATATCAAATTATGAAACCCATTATTTATTTATGGTCAAGTTAATAATGAATGTCAGCGAGCAAAACCGGACACGAAACTAGAGCTTTGGGACGCACGTTTAGCTTCAACGGGTGAAAGCTTTTAGAATGTTAGTTGTCTGGCTATAGATAGAGCCTTATGTATTTAATTTTAAGTGTGTGTTTCAAAGGTGTAAATCATCCACCCAAGGGGAGCTCACCTTGGGTGGGTCAGTTCTTTATTAATATATCCAATCTTTTAATCAAAAACGAGATCGTTCATATCTTATCTTTATGTTTATTATTTATGTTCGGTTGTTTGATTTACCACACCCGTCTCGAAATATGTATCAAGTGCAAAATCTATTCATGGTCGTTTTGGGACCTACATGAATTGCTACATTTTTAGAGAACGTGTGAAGTCGAAGGATTTTGAGCCTTTACTAATCGATACTAAGGAACAACTTGCTGACTTGTTTACGAAAGCTCTTGGTGCTAGACAATTGCGATTTCTTCTCGACAAGCCTTCATGCTCCAACTTGCGGGGAGTATAGAATGAGATTATTTTTTTTATTATATTTTCCTAATTTATTATTTTTGTTTTGTACATTTGGGTATTATTGTTTAGAAATATGATAATGAAATAATCAAATTGTTTACCGAGGCTTTGATACCAATTACCAAACCATGATTGCTAATCAAGAACTGAAACAACAATAAATGTAAGAATCCACATGTGCTCATTAAATGGATTCAATCCTATATAAATATTGAGAACCGATCCTTTGAAGTAACATGTTCTTTGAAGACATCGTTTCGCTAAATAACCTTAGAAATCACTTGATTTATCAACTTTGATGTCATACAAATAAACCCTTGAGCTATGATTGAATAACACCACGAAAAGATCTGCATTTGTGGACTACAGTGACGAGAAATGATGGTTTAGGGTTTGTTTGAAATTGTGGATGGAGTTTATTATTTTTTTTTTGTCATTTCTGGTACTCTTTAGTCCTTTATTTTATAGGGTCAAGTTATTTTATAAAGGGTTACAAAAATAAAAAGTGTGAAAATCCATAAATAATTGACATGTGTCAAGTGTGGACCAAAAGGAAAAGGGTATAGAGGTAATTGTACACATTTTCTCTCTCCATATGCAAGCCACATGTTAATACCCCATCATTTTAGAACGTCTATAACTTTTTCGTATGATATTTTTTTTTTAAAAAAAATTCATCATAATAACAAGCGTTTTTTATCTTTAATATGAGTATGATTTTGTTATATAAAATTTAAAACAAAAATTACGTCATTGTGTCTTTTCGCACACCATTGTGTCTTTTCGCTTATCATTGTGTCTTTTTTCGTCATTGTGTCTTTTCGCACATCATTGTGTCTTTTTTCGTCATTGTGTCTTTTCGCACACCATTGTGTTTTTTCGCTTATCATTGTGTCTTTTCGCACACTATTGTGTCTTTTCGCTTATCATTGTGTCTTTTTTCGTCATTGTGTCTTTTCGCACACCATTGTGTCTTTTCGCTTATCATTGTATCTTTGCGCTTATCATTGTGTCTTTTCGCACACCATTGTATCTTTTCGCTTATCATTGTGTCTTTTTTCGTCATTGTATCTTTTCTCACACCATTGTGTCTTTTCGCTTATCATTGTGTCTTTTTTCGTCATTGTGTTTTTTCGCACACAATTGTGTCTTTTCGTTTATCATTGTGTCTTTTTTTGTCATTGTGTCTTTTCTCACACCATTGTGTCTTTTCTCTTGTCATTGTGTCTTTTTTCGTCATTGTGTCTTTTCGCACACCATTGTGTCTTTGCGCTTATCATTGTGTCTTTTCGCACACCATTGTATCTTTTCGCTTATCATTGTGTCTTTTTTCGTCATTGTGTCTTTTCGCACACCATTGTGTCTTTTCGCTTATCATTGTGTCTTTTTTCGTCATTGTGTCTTTTCTCACACCATTGTGTCTTTTCGCTTATCATTGTGTTTTTTTCGTCATTGTGTCTTTTCGCTTATCATTGTGTCTTTTTTTTTGTCATTGTATCTTTCAACTCATCATTATATTTTTTAAATACTAATAACACCGTGTGTAATAATAATATGTAAAAATAACGATAAAATAACAAAAAATTATCTAATACATAAAACACAATAACTTGAAACGTAAAACACAATGGTGAATATGTATAACACAATGACCTAAAACGTAAGACACAATGGTGAATACGTATAACACAATGACCTAAAACGTAAGACACAATGGTGAATATATATAACACAATGGAAACAACATATTACACAATGAACAACAAAAAACACAATTAAAAACCCATTAATTTTTATTTTATTTTTTATATAACAATATGATACTCATATTAAAGATAAAAAACGCTTATTATTATGGTGATTTTTTTAAAAAAAAATAATGTTGTATGAAAAAGTTATGGAAATTTTAAAGTGATGGGGAAATTGACATGTGCCTTGCATGTGGAGAGAAAAAGTCAACAAAGGTGGGTTATTACCTTCATGTCCTTTCCATCAATTTTTATTTATTAAATTAATCTCAGTCATTTAAATCTAAAATCAATGGACTAAATTCTTTCTCACCCTTTTTATTTTTATTGTTCTTTGTATTTTAACTTTACCCTTATTTTATAATGTATAAAAACTAAAATTAAAATGCTTTGATTATATTTTGTCATGTATTTTAAATGTTTACTACCACCCTTTACGGTTTTTAAGCTTGCAACTGAATTGTGACCGTTTTTTTTTCTCTCTCAATTTTTGAGATCGTCTTGCAATCGCCGACCGATTTGCAACATGAAATGAAAATGGTAGCAACGTTTGCGACCGTTTTGCAACGTCCATTGTTAATTTTGCTACCATTATAATTCCGGTCGAAAATTTTTGCCACTGTTCGGTTACAAATTTCGCTCGCAATTGCCTACTTTTCTAGTAGTGGAACTTGTGTTCTCGTCATCGTCAATGGCCCGTCTAACTTCGTTTTTCAAGCATTAACTTTCATCCAAGCCGTTGACATCAGCAGCCATGTCGATACCATAATATTAATTTTCCTTTCAAATCTGTAAGACTATGTGTAATGGAGGGGCTACAAATTGGGGCGTTTTGCGTCATGTGAAGCTCAGTCAACAGTCAACAAAGAGTGAGTTTTTGTTTTTAGGGTGTAATGGTGTTGTAGCCCATATATATATATATATATATCACACACATAATAATAAAAATAATATAAACACACAAAACACACAGACATCGCAGGGCGAGAAAAGCCCCGCCCCCCACAATTCGCCCAGGGGCGGTGTTCGCGTCCCAAATCGCCGGGTTTCTCCCAGATTTGCCGACCATTACGGGTGGCCTAACGGCATTATCTTCATCAGTACTTGCAAGTTCCTCCATGCCTTAATCTCAGTAGTCCGTTCTCAAACTCTCGAATTTTCAGGCCAGTTTTATATCGCAAGAACGTTATGACCATGAATTAACGGGATAAAGTATAAACACAGTCTTGTTAACAACTTGCTAGTTGTCTATTTACAATTTGAAAAACATTTGAAATATTTGAGCCGCCACTCACATGGGCATACACGCTCTTCGTTATTGGCAGACAAAGAGAAACGAATCTAGAGACACTTTTACAATGAAATATTATGATAAAAACAAGCTTTACAGGTAGACATAAACCCTTATCCAATATAAATAAGGTTTTAGATTCCTTAAATGAATATATCTAGTTGTATAAATAGGCATGCACCCCCTTTATCCAAAACGTACCACTCACCACTAGCAATGGCTACTTATTATTATTCTTCTTCTCTTTCGTTCATCTTCTTCTGCTTAATCTTCCGATCATTCATCGTCTCCGAAGCCGTAGTTCCTCTGAACGAAACGTTTACTTATGTCAACGAAGGCGATTTACTCTTTGATTCCGATTACATGCCCTATGTTTCTGAATATGCACCAACTTACCGTCCACTTCCGCCCTTCACCTTCCCTTTCCAGTTATGTTTCTACAACACCACCCCAAACGCGTACACACTCGCACTCCGCGCAGGCATTAGACGTGACCAAACCGTCATGCCATGGGTCTGGGACGCCAATAGAGGCAAACCCGTCCGAGAAAACGCCACATTCTCATTAGGCTCCAATGGTAACCTAGTACTCGCGGAGGCCAATGGGCGGATCGTGTGGCAGACCAACACAGCCAATAAAGGCGTTGTCGGTTTCGAAATACTCTCCAATGGTAACATGGTGCTTCGTGACTCAAAGGGTAACTTTGTCTGGCAAAGCTTTGATTACCCGACCGACACGCTCTTGGTTGGCCAAAGTCTTAGAGTTAAAGGTGGTCCGTACAAGCTAGTGAGCCGAGATTCGGTCAAGAACAACGTTAACGGGGCTTATAGCTTAGTAGTTGAGCCTCAAAGATTGGGTTTGTATTACAAGAACACCATGCGGTACTGGGCATTCACGATCCCTGAATTAAGCAGAAGCAATGGGACAATTCAAAATGCAACGTTTCGAGTTGCGGAAGCTGAATACCTAGACAACAACTTTCACCAATTGAATTGTGAAGTCGTGAATCTTTTCCCGCCATATCTTACAACTTCGATATACATGGGACGAGTTCTGTATAATAGCTCGTTATCGTATCTACGACTGGGCATTGATGGGAACCTACGAGTCTACACTTACCGAAGAGGAGTGCGGGGACAGGCGTGGAATCTGTTGTACACTTTGTTTGATGGTCGTGGGGACCGGGATGTGTTTGATATTGAAGACGAGTGCCAGTTACCAAATCGGTGTGGAAAGTTTGGGCTTTGTGAGGATAGTCAGTGTGTCGGGTGCCCCATGCCAAAAGGGGTGTTTGCATGGAGCAAAGACTGTGAAACAAAACGTCCAAGTTGTAAGGCGGGTGGTTTTACGTATTATCAGCTCGAAGGGTTGGACCATTTCACGGTTAAGTATACTGTCGGGACTGGACCGGTGAAAAAGAGTGAATGCGAGAGTAAATGCTCGAAGGATTGCAAGTGTATGGGTTACTTTTATCATACGGATAAGTCAAGGTGTTGGATTGCTTACGAGTTGAAGACTTTGACAAGGGTCGGGAACTCGACTAGTTTGGCGTACATCAAAACGCCCATTGCCTAGACATGGTCCTTTATGCTGAAGGTTTTACTATAAACTTGAAATAAAGAAGGTTAATGTTTTAAACCTGGATGTGTGTTTATGTTGTATTTATTTAATATTCATAACTAATCATGAAACATATTAATATAATAAGTCCTTACTACTAATTATATCGTTAGAACATGGTCAATATTAAGAACCACTAACATGTAAACTTAATCATGAACATTAGATAAAATAAATTATTAACCATACTTACTTGTAGTGATGGTTATCTTTGAAGATGATGAAGTCACTATACTAATCTTTCTTACTTCCCTTTAGATGCCTTAGTTTTGATGGAGATAGTGTGCATATGAGATAGATGATATGGTGTTCTATTGTATCTCTATTTATACTAGGCATGTTCACGAGCCGAGCCCGAGCCAAGGCAAGCTCGGCTCGATAATCAATCGAGCTGGCTCGGCTCGAGCTCGAGCTCTTAATCGAGCTAAAAATTTGAGCTCAAGCTCGGCTAGGTTTCATATCGAGCCGAGCCCGAGCTCTTAATCGAGCTAAAAATTTGAGCTCAAGCTCGGCTTGGTTTTAAATCGAGCCGGCTCGGCTCGGCTCAATTTGGCTCGAGTTTACCTGTAATAATAAAAATTATATGCAACTACCAAGCTAAAGTAAATAAATATGACGTTAAGATCAACACCAACCACATACTAACTAAATAAATACGTTTAATAACACCATCGAAAACAAAATATGTTCAACAAGTCTAAACCAAACCAAATACAAAATTAAGCAGTGAAGTATTATCTATGAGCGACGGCCGATGGCGGATGTTAATATGAGCGGCAGCTGGCGGCGGAGGTGAATATGAGCGGTTAGGGTGGAAAATGGAACGTATACTGATTATTGAGTGTGTGAACTATGAAGTCCCATATCTCAGTTACTCATTATATGAAATTATGAATATGAACTATGGAGTGAGAAAGGAAATTGGGCTGGATTAAAGGAAAACTCATGTGTTAAAATAATTGGGCTCGATAATTATATGCATGTATATTATATATATATATAATAAATTAAAATAAAATAGTTCGAGCCAATCGAGCGAGCCTATCGAGCGAGCTCGAGTCGAACCAGGGCTAGCTCAGGCTCGGCTCGTTTAGAAATCGAGTCGAGCTAGGCTCGGCTCGTTTACAATCGAGCCGATTTCGAGCGAGCTTTCTCCGAGCCTTTTTCGAGCGAGCTTCGAGCCGTGAGCTTTTTGAACATCCCTAATTTATAAACATACAAAACATCAAAGGGTAAGAGTCCTTTCACATTATCAAATTACATCCATCATGTAACTACCAAATTAATGGGGACTTTTCATGGTCATTTTGCTAGTTAAATGAATGATATAGAAGACCACATTTAAGTAGTATTATTTCCAGCATTCTCTCATTTGGTCGAGTGATTATTCATGATGAGTGTTAGTTCTGGCCACATTAGAACACTCATCAAGTTTCACATTGAAACTGAAGTAGATAGCTACAGTCATTCGAATTTCTATTAATTCGAAACCCCTAACAGTCATACTAAAGCCTCAATATAAAACGTAAGACCCAAATGACAATGATGAACCTTATTAAACAATATTTAAGTTGTACAATTTTGTCTATAGATCATTAAGTGCGCACATACTTTATTATAGACAAAATAAACATTCGAGGAAATTACATTAGTAAATAATGCACACTTGATATGCTATTACAAAAGATCTTTACTAAAACCCATCCTTGTCACTAGTTATTGGAAAGTTTTCGGTGGTAGACCGTTAGTCATCGGATCTGCAAGCATGTCTTTTGTGCTAATGTAATCGATACAAAGATTTTTTTTCCTTTACTCGTCCACATACGAACAAATACTTTGTATCAAGGTACAAACCAGTTCCGCTCGAACTGTTACTATTCGATAAACTCACAGCAACTGAATTGTCACGGTAAATCTTCAACGATCGTGATATGGAGTTAACAAGTTTGAGTCCAGTAATGAGGTTTCTTAGAAACATCCCATGGCAAGTTGCATTGTACACTGCAACGTATTCTTCCATCATTGTGGAGGTTGTTGTCAAGTGCTGCTCATGACTCCTCCATGAAATTGGTCCGCCTGCTATTAAAAAATGTACTCCGAAGTTGATTCTTGTCATATTTGCATTTTGCAAAGTCGGAATCAGAATAGCCCACTACGTCCAAGTTACCAGTTCTTTTGTATGTTAACTTATAGTCTTTTGTTCTTTGAAGATATCGCACCACTTTCTTTGCTGCTTTCCAATGATCTAGGCCAGGATATATTGATATCGATGGAGAGCAATGTTGCATTAAGCTTCCCACTACTGATGCATAAGGTATCAACCTCATTTGTTCCCTCTCAACCTCTGTTTTTGGACATTGAAAAGAACCAAAAACTTCTCCTTTAACTACTGGAGCTATTGATGGAGAGCAATGTTGCATGTTCTATCGTGTAAGAACACGTTCAATATAAGCCTTTAAGAAAGTCCTAATATCCCATTGACTCGATCTCGGTGTATTTTAATGCCTATTACGTAAGAAGTTTCTCCAAGATCTTTCATGTCAAAATTATGCGAAAGTAATCGCTTTGACTCAAGCGACAAATCTAGACTATTACTTGCCAAAAGGATATCATCCACATAAAGGACAAGTATAGAAAAGTTTCTCCCACTCATTTTGAGGTATGTGCATTGATCCACTTGATTTTTTATGAAACCTTGTTTTTTCATTCCCCATCAAATTTTAAGTACCATTGACGTGATGCTTGTTTTAACCCATATATGGATTTCTTTAACTTACAGAATAAGTGTTCTTTATCTTCAAGTTTAAAGCCTTCAGGTTGAGT
The DNA here is from genome assembly GCF_021521415.1 of Bidens hawaiensis. Lineage (NCBI taxonomy): Eukaryota > Viridiplantae > Streptophyta > Magnoliopsida > Asterales > Asteraceae > Bidens > Bidens hawaiensis. The sequence goes on from NW_027491484.1 coordinate 735,502, forward strand.
CATGAACACATCCTCATGTAAAAATTCATTCAGGAAAGCGGTTTTGATATCCATTTGATGTAGCTCTAAGTCAAAATGAGCTACTAATGTCATAACAGTCCTTAAGGAATCCTTCCGTGATACAGGTGATAAGGTTTCTTGATAATCAATTCCCTCCTTTTGAGTATAGCCTTTAGCAACCAATCTTGCTTTACAGCGGCGACATTTCCATTTGGGTATAATTTGGTTTTGTTAACCCATTTAAAACCTACGAGGTTTACACCATTGGGCAATTCAACAAATTCCTAAACGTCATTATGTTTCATGGAATCAAACCCATTAATAATAACTTTATCCCATTTAGAAGAATGGTCACTGCCAATGGCTTCTATATAGGAGGATGGATCATTACATTTTCCTATATCCATGTCAGCTTATTAAGGTAGGTTACATAATCGACAAAATTAGTCGGCCGTTTAGACCGTGATGACCTCCTTAGCGGATTATCGGGTTCAACAATATCAGTATTTGTTTTAGGGACTTGCTCTTATGTGAGTTGATATGCCTTCATTTACAGGGATATGTGGAGTATTAAGTGGGTGAAATGTCATGTACAAAAGGTGTAATAGGAGATAAATTCGCAGAAGAGCCCATCCCCCCTCCTCTTGCACTTCTACGATGCGAGTAACGTGGGATGGGCAGTAGAATCTAAATCCCTTTGAATGTTCGGGATATCCAATAAATAAACAACTGACGATCCTCATGTCAAGTTTCTAGGGATTTTAAAGCTTAGCTTCAGCGGGGCAACACCATACTTTCAGATAGTTTAAGCTTGGTTTCCTTCATGTCCAAATCTCGTAAGGAGTTTTAGGGACATGCTTAGAAGGAACCCTATTCAATACATGAGTTGCCGTCTTTAAAGCCTCTGTCCATAAATAATCAGGAAGATCTGAGTTTGCTAACATACTTCTTACCATATCCTCAAGGGTTCTATTTCTTCTCTAAGAAACACCGTTCTACTGAGCAGTACCCGACATTGTAAATTGGTTCACGATCCCATTTTCTTTACAACAGTCAAAGAAAGGATCGGGAGCTTGACCAATGTCAGTATGTTGATTATAATACCCGCCTCCTCTATCTGACCTGACTACCTTTATCTTAAGGTTAAGTTGATTTTCAACCTCAGCCTTAAAAATTTCAAACATGTCAATTAAATACAAGTACGTGAAACGAGAGTAATCATCTATGAAAGTTATGAAAGACGTATGGCCAGTTATATCAGGAGAGAAAGGGCCACAAATATCAGTGTGTATGAGTTCTAAAAGTCCTAAACTCCTGGTGGTACCTTTCTTATTCTTTTTTGTCCTTTTGCTTTTAATACATTTAACACATTTTTCAAAATCAGAGAAATCAAGATTTGGTAATACTTCATCCTTTAGGAGTCTTAACATTCTATCTCATGAAATGCGGCCTAAACGTTGATTCCACAACATGAATGATGTTTCCAAATCTTGTTTTCGTTCATTAGTGTTTTCATTCACATTATATTATAACAATGATTTTGAAAATTGATCATCTAGTTTTAACTTATAGAGACTTCCTTTTAGAGAACCACAACCAATGACATGAGTGTTTAAAGTAATAGTGACTTTGACATTTCCATGCAAAACATTATAACCATCATAATCCAACTTTGGTACAGATACTAAATTTCAAGTTATTTCTCTGTACATACAAATTATCAAAAAGTTTAATACAATGATGGAAACTTTCTATGTTAACTTGATGTCGCGTTGCACAAGAAACGAATAAATATGTTAAATTCTGAGATCCATATTATAATGGAATTTTAACCTTAAACTAGAATGTATTTTAAGATTGAAAAAAATTTAATCCAGAGTTTTATTTTAAGTATTCTTTTTGACATAACTAAAAGGTTTTAATATTAGCACTATTATATGAATCTATAATTATGAATAATTTAAGGACCAGAGAGTTTTATTTTAAGCAGTAATTTTTACATAGTTAACATATTATAAAATAATCTTAAATTCGAATTCGAATTCAAATAGAATCATGTAACAATTAACTGGTACTTTAATGGAATTCTAAAAAAAGGTTGGAAAGAATTTTGAGATTAAAAACTTTTAATGCGAGATTTTTAACATCAAAATGTATATAAAATGGAAAGATTAAGATAAACAATTCAAATTTAACAAACATTAACATTGTATTATGACGATAGTGCATAAAAGTAACACACAAATACAAGAAAGTATCAATACTTTACAAATTAAAAACCATAACAAATTACAAAAATGGTTATTACAATACCTTTCTTTGATACAACCTATTAAAAGAAAAAGAAAATACGATTAATTACAATGAATAATTATAAATAAAATAAATAATTACTGAAATATACCAATTAGTAGTTCATTTTATGACGATTATATAACATAAGTGCACCGAAAAAACCAGTTGAAGTTGACTTCTTGGATAGAATTCTAACTGACAATTTGTTGTCATGTTCACTTAAAAATAAATATAATCAATTCTTTTCGATGAAGACACAATTCAACTGTAACATCCCGAAATTTTTAAGAATAAATGATTATTTTATTATTTATTTAAGATGGAAAATTTTACTTGAGTTAATAGGAAAATAGTAAAATAATAAAGATGAAAGGATAAGTAGGCTAATTAGATGTAATTAATTATGGACCAAAAAGAAAAGATGGGCTTAAGGTCCATGGGCTAAAGGGAGTATAAATACCCCTTAAAACCCAAATCCTTTCCATTTTCATACATCTCCACACCATAGCCTACACCATCAAAACACACACTTAACCCAATTCCCATTTTTGAGAAAACCACCCAAAAAGACACAAAGATTCCCGGAGATCTAGCCGTTGTATAAGTCTCAAATTTTAACTGACTGTTCATGGTATATAAATGAAGATTTACACCGACTAGATCTTCGATCAGAGTTCGGGAAGTCCGATTTTTATCAGCAAAACCATAGAAGCTCAAAAGTGAAGATTCTGGCAACTGTTCAGCTGTTCCGGCGACTGTAGCGGCGGTTTCCGGCGAAGGTGAGATGATGGGTTTGTAGATCGGGACGAGACGGTTTCGTGGCCGCTTGAATCACTCAAATCGGAGTTCGTTTGATATGGTTTTGAGCCCTCGAGTGATTTCAAACAAAAACCTCAAATGTACGTTTTTGCTAAAAAGGTTTACTTTTCATGAACGGATTTACATAAAAATTGGTAGGATGATATATCGGATAATGATTATTGATAAAGTAATGAACTTGATAATAAACGGGTTAGTTGGTTCGTTTCGGGTAAAACGAGTAGTGTTCGGTTTGTGAAAAGAACGAGTAAACGAAGTCGGTTTGCATGAAACTTAGTAGGATAGTAAATCGAACCTTATTATGTGATAAAGTTGCAAACTAGATGTTAAAAATGAACTTAACGAATCTGCGGTTATGAACGGCTCGATAAAGAAAGTCCTAAATCTATTTTTGAACGTTTTAGCATAAAGGTCCAAACTTTATGCTTATCCGGGCCGAGTCTTACCCGAAAATGACCTTGGGAATGATCGCGAGTTTGGTTAATATCATATACAAGAATTCCACGATGAAACGGAGATGATTTTGGGGGTTAAGATCGAACAGTGGCAGCTGCTGGGCAACTTCGCCAAGTTAAGTTCGCCCGTAGATAACTTCGCTACATGCAAGTTCGCCTGTGGTTAACTTCATTGTACAAGTTCGCTGCTAAGTTCTCTATTTGGTAAGTTCGCTTACATAGCTAAGTTCGCAGCACGCCAAGTTCGCCAATTGTAAACTTCGTCGTATCTAAGTTCGCCTGGTCTTTAAGTTCGCTAAATTGTATAAGTTCGCCTTATAACCAAGTTCGCTGATATTGTGACCCAGATACATGGCAACCTGTATATGCATACCTATATGTGCATACGCGTGAATGTATGTAATGTAAGAACCTATTAGATGAAACGCTAGAATGTTAAAATAAAGGAAAACCGTAAAAGTGCTCAGTAAAAGTGAGCTAATGCTAGGCCACTAGACTAGATCAAACGAGTATTGATACTTGTAACTCTTATACAGTCAGCAGAGCACAGTTAAAGAGAGGAATTACGATTAACGGTGAACGCAACAGGATACAGGTGAGTTTCTAGCCCCACTTCCTTGTTATGTTTTCGGGGCTGTGTGCATACTCAATGTGATAGTTAATACACTTACCTTAAGTGGTAAGTGTATGCCCTGTATGAATTATGTATGATGATTGATTGACGGTGCATGAACGATCTTCGGATACTGCATGGACCGCAGGTGGTAGTTAATGATATGATTAATATATATGATGTATGAATGTTGTATGTATGAATATATGGTGTATAGATGATGTATGAATGATTAAGTATGATGTAAGTATGATATGTTGCTGGTACGTGAATGCTCTTCGGAGATTGCACGTATTGTAAAGGAAAGTACATAAAGGACATGTATGTTATAGTAGTACGAAACAAAGGGAGACCGAACCCTAATAATATCCGAGGATGGAGGGTGACCGGACCCTTATAACATCCGAGGACGGAGGGTGACCGGACCCTAATAACATCCGAGGACGGAGGGTGACCGGACCCTAATAACATCCGAGGACGGAGGGTGACCGGACCCTAATAATATCCGAGGACGGAGGGTGACCGGACCCTAATAATATCCGATGACGGAGGGTGACTGGACCCTAATAATATCAGAGGATGAAGGGTACCGTACCCTAACAATATCCGAGGTATGTAGGGCGAAATGCTCTTTATAATGTAAGTTTAGTTACGTGTGTATTGTGTATGTTAAAGAAAGAAAGTATGAAAGAATGAAAGCATGTGTGTGGAAGAACGTTGAATAGGTTAAGCATATAATATTTATCTTCGGATACGTATACAAGTATGTGAATGTATTGTATGTTGCCTGATTAACTAGAACTCACTTAGCGTAGCTGACTTTTAGTATGCACGCAGGTGAGTAGGATGAGGCAGCTCGCTTGATGGGAACACGTGGCATTGAATAAGAGGCTGGCATCGGAAGACTCAGGACGTTTAAGTTTAATGTTTTGTTTATTTTGAAAGACGAGATGTTGTTTTAAGACAAGTTATGGTTTGTTATGAAATGTTTTTATATTCCGCGAATATTTTTTTTAACTCTGATGATTAGAACTATGTCGATGTGTAAATCCAACGTCCAATGTAGGGCACCGGTAATGGGGCCTTACAAGTTGGTATCAGAGCAAAGTTCGAGAGATTTAAGCATCCTACATGCTTAGACTCGAACAGAGAATGGGATTTAAGTAAGAAAAGAAAGAAGATGCCAGTTCAAGATAGCCATGTGTCACTCAAGCAAGCTCGATAAAGGTAAAGTATATGATTAATTTCATGTATAATGTAAGAATGTGTAAGGAAGTTAGCTCAATTGCTATAGAAAGAATATTTGAATGTTAGCTTAACTGCTAAAGAAAGAACGTGTGTATGCTAGCTTAAATGCTAGGGATAAGGATGTAGGTTATATGTATGTTATGATTGTGTGAGAAGTAGAAACTAGCACAAGTGAAATCACAAAGGGAAATTTGTAGAACCTGAGGAGTAATGTAAAGAGTTAATTACACTTGGCCACTGTCATTAACTACTTACCTTACGAATCATGTGCTAAATAATTCCTAGAGTGATAACATTTGTGTTTCTTAGAGATAAGATAGATGATTGCTACAAAAGGGACGAGCGCGAAGAGGTCGTACTAGACGCTGTGGTAAGACACGTGCCAACTAGACACTTGTTGAAGAAGGTGTGACAAAGTAATATACGAAAGCAATAGGACTTCGACTTTAGGAAGTAAAGAAGAAGGATCACGCCTGGAGCTGGTAATCATGTAAACCAAGGGAGTTGCTCAAATGTTTCGCACTACGATGCCAACAATGTTCGCCGAAGCATCAAAGGTAGCTCGAATTGTGAAGTCCAAATGGAAGTAGCATGAAAGAAACAGAGATAAGCCAACTAGAATGAGTCAAGACAGGTAGTATATCTGCAATAGTTAACTCCAGAAAGGAACTTGCTGGGATCGTGAGTAACGAAGCGAATGACGAGAAAGTGGAGATGATCGAGAAGGACAGGTGAAAGTCGAGGCATCCTAATTGAAAAGGAATGAAAGTATGAGACTACATAGTTTAGCAAATATGAAAGACGACGTTAAGAAGAAGGTAGTTGTGTACCTGATACTTTATGGAAGAGACCACTAGCGATACTTTCGTCAAAGTATGAGAATGGTTAAGAATTGTAAGGTAGAACTAGAGGGACGTGAGTTCCTTTCTACTCTTTATGATTGACCTTAAGAGAGTTCGATGTCGTTTGGGAATGGATTTGACGTCTGAGTTAAAGATCGTATAGCATGTAAGAGTAAGTTGATAAGGTTTATGTCATTGTATGGCGGTATAGTGACAGTTTATGGTAATAAGGAAAGTTCAAAGCCTAACGTCATTCCGATGATAGAAGCTGAAGGTTTGTTAAGGCAAGGGTGCAGTGCCTACCTGGCGTATGTTGTCAAAGCTACGACCGACACGAAAGAAATGACAGATGTTCCTGTAGTATGTGACCAACAAGTAGTGTTCCCGTAGGACCTTCTGGGGTTAGCACTGGAACGAAGGTAGGATTTTAGATAGAGTTAATACCAGGAGCACAGCTCATCGCGAAAGCACCTTACCGCCTGGTGCCTCCAAGATGAAAGAGTTAATGTCCCGACTACAAGAACTCCTCGACGAAGGTGTTCTATGCCGAGTATTTCCCTACGTGGTGTACCGGCGATGTTCATGAAGGAAAAAGTTGGAAGTATGAGAATGTGTATATATTTCTACGAGTTGAACAAGCTTACTATGAAGAATAGATATTGCCACAAATGGATAATTTTTTTGATCAGATGCAAGGTGCGAGTTGGTCCTCGCAAATAGACCTTAGAGCAGGCTATCATCAGTTGAAGGTGAAAGAGGCAGACATCCCTAAGACAACATTTCAGACGCAATATGAATACTACGAGTTTCTTGTGATACCGTTTGGATAGACGAATGCTCAAGCAGCATTTATGGCTATGATGAATAGGGCATGTCATCCGATATTAGGACAAATATGTCGTTGCCTTCATAGACGATAATTTTGATTATTCAAGGGATAAGTCCGACCATGTTGAACACTTGAGGGAAGTGTTGGAAACGCTGAAGAAAGAGTAATTGTATGCTAAGTTTTCAAGGAATGGAATACGAGGCAAGAAGACGAGTGAGGCTGATAAAGGATTATGATTGTGGAATCAAGTATTATCCTGGTGAGGCTAATATGGTTGCTGACGGCCAGAATGTGAAGAAGATATCACGACATTTAAGTAGTATAAATTAGTTAGTACTCCGGATTGCATTAGCAAGATCCACAAGGTACAGCTAAAAAAATTATAAAGGATGAGAGAAAGATAAAAAAATAAATGAATTATCTAGTTACACCGAGAGTTGAAAGATAATACTTATGATGTGAAGATCAGATTTGGTCGCCTGAGGATTCCACGTCATGGATATTTTCGAGGCCAAATCCAAGATGAAGGTAATAAGTCTAGATGTCGGTTATAATTAAGGTATATACTAATAGAAGTGAAAAGCTTTAGTAGAAGTCAAATGAAGTTGAGTCCATGGTATGTGACAGTTGTGGATAGACATGATACTTTGCCAACACGGATAAGAACAACCACAGGTGTTATGAATGTGGAGCCGAAAGTCACACTGCAAGAGAATGCTAGAAACCAATGACAAAAGGTGGAAAGACATGCAAGGAAAGCGTAGATATGGTTTAGATTTATCGAGTCTTGACACAAATGATTAGTGAGTAATTTATAATCATGTGTTCATGGGAGGAAAGTCCTCTGGAACGGAAAGGATAGAATGGTATTATAAAGAAAGGTCAAGACATACCGGAAAGGAAGTAGGTTAAGGTAATTGGTTACGATAGATCAGCCAGCCTGATATGCAACGGCAAACATCAATGGATTCATAGGACAACGTGAGGCTTGATTAGTCAAGAAAGAGGGAGATGTATCATCATGGACTTCATGATCAAGCTACCTTGGGTAGCTATAACTAATGAACCTTACATGTTGATGCAGAGCGGAGAATGAAAGAAAATATAAGTGGTGACTTAAGGAGTTCTCCGACAAGTTATGCAATGGATGCGCTCAAGAATTGCAAGAAGTGTTCTCTCTCAAGGAATAGACAAATGGATTTTTAAGAAGTAACATTAAGGAGAAACTGAAAAGGTTTCCTTTTTGGAATTAATATGTTTTGAACGTATTGCAAGCAGTATATTTGCTAAAGGTTGTAATTGGACGGAATGATCATTCAGTGCTAAGTGTAATGAAAGTAAGTGCAATGTTTCTATTTAAAGGACAAGAAAGAAGAGTATGCTTGTGGAAGTGATATGCACTTGCAAAGTCTGGATAAGGAAGAGTATCACCAAGAACTTCATGGACAAGCTACCTAGAAACTAATTAACATCACTCGTTGATTGTAAGACAAAAGATAAACCGGTAAGCCAGGAAGTTAAAGAAAGGAAGTGAATACAGGAAGTATTCCTTTTTACAAGGACTAAGTAGGTTTCGAGGACGAAACCTCTTATAAGGTGGGTAGACTTGTAACATCCCGAAATTTTTAAGAATAAATGATTAATTTATTATTTATTTAAGATGGAAAAGTTTACTTGAGTTAATAGGAAAATAGTAAAATAATAAAGATGAAAAGATAAGTAGGCTAATTAGATGTAATTAATTATGGACCAAAAAGGAAAGATGGGCTTAATGTCCATGGGCTTAAGGGAATATAAATACTACCCAAATCCTTTCCATTTTCATACATCTCCACACCATAGCCTACACCATCAAAACACACACTTAACCCAATTCCTTTTTGAGAAAATCACCCACAAAGACACAAAGATTCCCGGAGATCTAGCCATTGGATCGGTCTCAAATTTGAACTGAGTGTTCATGGTATATAAATAAAGATTTCCACCGATTAGATCTTCGATCAGAGTCGGGAAGTCCGATTTTTATCAGCAAAACCATAGCAGCTCAAAAGTAAAGATTCCGGAAACTGTTCAGCTGTTCCGGCAACTGTAGCAGCGGTTTACGGTGAAGGTGAGCTGATGGGTTTGTATATTGGGACGAGACGGTTCCGTGGCCGCTTGAATCACTCAAATCTGAGTTCGTTTGATATGGTTTTGAGCCTCTCGAGTGATTTCAAACAAAAACCTCAAAGGTACGTTTTTGCTAAAAAGGCTTACTTTTCATGAACGGATTTACATGAAAATTGGTAGGATGATAGATTGGATCATGATTATTGATAAAGTAATGAACTTGATAGTAAACGGGTTAGTTGGTTCATTTCGGGTAAAACGAGTAGTGTTCGGTTTGTGAAAAGAACGACTAAACGAAGTCGGTTTGCATGAAACTTAGTAGGATAGTAAATCGGACCTTATTATGTGATAAAGTTGCAAACTAGATGTTAAAAATGAACTTAACGAACCTGCGGGTATGAACGGCTCGATAAAGAAAGTCCTAAATCTAGTTTTGAACGTTTTAGCATAAAGGTCCAAACTTTATGCTTATCCGGGCTGAGTCTTACCCAAAAATGACCTTGCGAATGATCGCGGGTTTGGTTAATATCATATACAAGAATTCCACGATGAAACGGAGATGATTTTAGGGGTTAAGATCGAACAGTGGCAGCTGCTGGGCAACTTCGCCAAGTTAAGTTCGCCCGTAGATAACTTCGCTACATGCAAGTTCGCCTACGGTTAACTTCGCTGTACAAGTTCGCTGCTAAGTTCTCTCTTTGGTAAGTTCGCTTACATAGCTAAGTTCGCAGCACGCCAAGTTATCAAATTGTAAACTTCGCCGTATCTAAGTTCTCCTGACTTTAAGTTCGCTAAAATGTATAAGTTTGCCTTATAACCAAGTTCGCTGATATTGTGACCCAGATACATGGTAACCTGTATATGCATACCTATATGTGGATACGCGTGAATGTATGTAATGTAAGAACCTATGAGATGAAACGCTAGAATGTTAAAATAAAGGAAAACCGTAAAAGTGCTAAGTAAAAGTGAGCTAATGCTACGCCACTAGACTAGATCAAACGAGTATTGATACTTGTAACTCTTATACAGTCAGCAGAGCACAGTTAAAGAAAGGAATTACGATTAACGGTGAACGCAACAGGATACAGGTGAGTTTCTAGCCCCACTTCCTTGTTATGTTTTCGGGGCTGTGTGCATACTCGATGAGATAGTTAATACACTTACCTTAAGTGGTAAGTGTTTGCCCTGTATGAATTATGTATGATGATTGATTGACGATGCATGAATGATCTTCGGATATTGCATGGACCGTCAGGTGGTAGTTAATGATATGATTAATATATATGATGTATGAATGTTGTATGTATGAATATATATGATGTATAGACGATGTATGAATGATTAAGTATGATGTAAGTATGATATGTTGCTGGTACGTGAACGCTCTTCGGAGATTGCACGTATTGTCAAGTAAAGTACGTAAAGGACAGGTATGTTATAGTAGTTCGAAACAAAGGGAGACTGGACCCTAATAATATCCGAGGAAGGAGGGTGACCGGACCCTAATAATATCCGAGGACGGAGGGTGACCGGACCCTAATAATATCTGAGGACGGAGGGTGACCGGACCCTAATAATATCCGAGGACGGAGGGTGACCGGACCCTAATAATATCCGAGGACGGAGGGTGACCGGACCCTAATAATATCCGAGGACGAAGGGTGACCGAACACTAATAATATCCGAGGATGGAGGGTGATCGGACCCTAATAATATCCGATGATGGAGGGTGGTCGGACCCTAATAATATCCGAGGATGAAGGGTACCGGACCCTAAAAATTTCCGATGTATGTAGGGCGAAATGCTCTTTATAATGTAAGTTTAGTTACGTGTGTATTGTGTATGTTAAAGAAAGAAAGTACGAAGAATGAAAGCATGTGTATGGAAGAACGATGAATAGATTAAGTATATAATATGTATCTTTGGATACGTATATAAGTAAGTATGTGAATGTATTGTATGTTGCCTGATTAACTAGAACTCACTCAGCGTAGCTGACTTATAGTATGCACGCAGGTGAGTAGGATGAGGTAGCTCGCTTGAGGGGAACACGTGGCATTGAATAAGAGGCTGGCATCGGAAGACTCAGGACGTTTAATTTTAATGTTTTTTTTATTTTGAAAGACGAGATGTTGTTTTAAGACAAGTTATGGTTTGTTATGAAATGTTTTTATATTCCGCGTATATTTTTATTAACTCTGATGATTAGAGCTATGTCGATGAGTAAATCCAATGTCCAATGTAGGGCACCGGTAACGGGGCCTTACAATGTAAGGCCCCGTTCCCGGTGCCTCACTTTTACGTCGGATTTACTCATAAACACAGTTCTACAAATCAGAGTTTATTAAAACTTTCGCGGAAACGTTAACCCAAATCATTCGTTACAAACATTAAATCTTTTTCTTTGATACCATAACACAAAGCATTATATTTAAAAAATCTTTTCTTCCATCTTCAGATGTCAGCCGTTCAATCCATGCCATGTGCTATGCTCATGCTAACTCTTTGGTCAAATCATCTTAGTGCATACTAAAAGTCAGCTACGCTGAGTGAGTTCTAGTTAATCAAGCAACTTGTCATACAACCACTATATACAATATATACGTATTCGAAGACACATAGCCCACTGTCTAACCTGTTACTGCTTAACCACTTAATTACCCCTATAGCTTAGCCACTTATTACCCCTACAGCTTAACCACTTATGTACCCCTACAGCTTAACCACTTATGCCACTTTATGCCACTTGTGCCACTTTATGCCACTTATGCCACTTTATGCCACTTTAATAACGATGGCACGCGTAGACTCACTCTACCACATGCTCACATTATGCCCTAACGCTATTACTAGACCCCTATCCACTTCTATCATACTCTACCTCTACTTGTCTATAACCCACTTCCTATCAGTAAAATTATTTACACAATAAACAAGTCACATCATAGCAATCATACACACTAATAACCACTACATAATCACTATCCTTGGCGATACGTGCAATATCCGAAGATCGTTCACGCACCGACAAGCATTATATAATAACTACCTCGTATATCATCTATAGCATACACTTACCACTTAAGGTAAGTGTATTCACACTTCACATCAAGTATGCACACAGCCCCGAAAACATAACAAGGAAAATGGGGCTAGAAACTCACCTGAACTCGGTTACTTCTTCAGCTAATAGTTATTCCCTCTTAAGCTGCGCGCGTCTAACTCGGGTCGGAAATCGTTTCTCCTTCTTCTTCTTCTTGGTTTCGGCTAGAGAGAGAGTGGGATGAGAGAGAGCTAAGTGTGTGTTTTAGTGGTATATGAAATATGAGAAATGAAGGATTAAATAGTGATTAAAGGTTTATATAATTATGGATCATGGGCTTAGGCCCATGGTCCTTCCCTCTTTCCTTCATAACCCAAGTCCATAACCCATATCCATTACCCAACACTAGCCCGACCCATACTAACTCCTACTTATTTAATTATTTCTCCACTAACCCGAGTAAACTTTCCCCCCAATATTAAATAATATAGTTATTATTATTTTGGAAATTTCGGGATGTTACATACAAGCTAGTATTTCAACCAATCTATTTGTAAAACATACATTTTTTCCATATCTGTTAACACAACATTACAATACGACACCTTATAATGTTGAATTTGAAGTGTTTGATGCATATCTCTAAACTTATCGTTATTAGTTTCCACAAATTCATTTGGAAGTTCCCATATAGTTATTATAAAGTAAAACATAAAAAAACACACCTAAAATATTACAATTGACATAAATATTACAATACGTACCAGAATTAGGAATTTAGGATTCCAGAGCTCTTCCGGATTATTATGTAGAAATAATTCATCAAATTCAAACAATTTCAAATAACCTCTGTGACAAAAACACAAAAATTTAATTAATAACGTATAAACTGAATATAGATGAAATGATAACAACAAAAATCAATAGGAGAAACGAGAGTGAATGAACAAAAAAATATTGTATAATCATTACATATTGTATAAACAAACGACAGAATTACAAATTTTGTCCTTTAAAAAAAGCCAAATTACGGTTCGTGTCCTTTTTTTAGTTTCTTTGCACGCGGTGTCCTATAAACATTTTTTTCCTACATGTTATGTCCTTTACGCTAACTGGGTTAGAAAAACTCAGTTAAATACCCTCACGTGAGACGCATGTGAGGGCATATTGGTCTTTTCGTCTACACCTGCAAAATTTTATCACCCCTCCCACTTTTTCAAAACCCTAAAATCCATCACCAACCCTACCCCCGTTTCCGGCCACCTGAGGCATCACCTCCGATTTCCAGCCACCTGAATCACCACCTCCTTTTTTTCGGCCACCTGAACACACCGTGCAGATTTGAACACCATTCAGATCTTAACCTCTAGCTCTCACACACACAGACACACCAAAATACCAATTCCGTCAACGAAGGATGCCGTATTGAAAGGTCGGATAATACCAGATTTCCTTCCGATATTTTAAACAATAAGGCGGCGATTGGCACTACAGATTATTATTATTATTAATATCTTTCCTTCAACAAAATGGCCGGAGATTGGCACTACAGATCCAGGTGATGGGCGATATTGAACAAGTTTTGAACTGGGTTAAAGAACCCAGAACTGTTAAACTGGCCGGAGAATGGTTTTGGGTGTGTTAAGATGAATTGGGTTTTGGGATATGGGTTTTGGAAGAGGATGGGTCGGGTTCGGGTGATGGGGATCGTTTGCTTTTTCAACGGAAAGTGTGGCGGCGGTTTGTGAGATGGAGAGGAGGTGGAGGAGGAGGGTGGTGGTGGTTGTTGGAGATGGGTGGTTGACGGCGGCGGCGGTGGGGAGTGGGAGGTTGGATATTAGGATGAGAACAGTGATATGGGTTTGCTTGTTTATGCTATTAATTGATGTTATTACTTCACAATCACTAAACTCATATTTGGATGATGATATCTATCTTCAAGACCCAGATGGTAAGTTAACCTCATGGAATAGAATGAAGATGATGACAGAGGATTTGGGAGTGATAAATTTGCAGGTGTAGACTTGCAGGTGTAGACAAAAAGACCAATATGCCCTCACATGTGTCTCAAGTGAGGGTATTTAACTGAGTTTTTCTAACCCAGTTAGCGTAAATGATATAACGTGTAGGAAAAAAATGTTTAAAGGACACCACGTGCAAAGAATCTAAAAAGAGGACACGAACCATAATTTGGCTTTTTTTAATGGACAAAATTTGTAATTCTGTCTAAACAAACATAAAATAAAAATGTGCAATCATAAAATTAGAATCGAACAATAGGGGGAAGGATTATGATACCGGATAAATGGAAGATAATCTTCTGGATTTGATAATTGTTATTAATTGTGATTGATGTTTGAGAGAATTGGTTAAATGACAAGAGGGAGAGAAAAAAGAAGAATGTGAATTAGGGTTTCTAATATTATGGTTTAAATAATAGGAATGAGGTGAGTTGAGAATTGGTAAGATAAGAAAGCTGTGACATGGCATCTATGTGGCATCTAGGTGGATACCCTAGAATGATGTCATGTACAAATTGTGTTGCTTTAATAGATTAGTAAGATGCTAATGCTACAGGTATATATACACTTAACCCTTATCCAATATTATGACAGAATTACAGAAATTTTATCTTTACCATTTCTCTCTTTGTACTTTATCTTTTGAATTGATCTACTATATCTTTTACGTTTAAAAATCCAACGCTCATGTCTTTCTTAGTAATAAGTAAGAGACTAAGAATATAACGCTCGAAACTCCTCACCATGTCATAAGTAAGACAATCCAACGCTCCGTCTCCCTTGAAATGTCATAAGTAAGATAATAAGAATCTAACGCTCGAAACTCCCATGTCTTTCTTAGTTAGACCAACAGCGAGAGAGGTCTTCCTGAATTTGATTACTTATGTCAACTAAGGAGATTTAGGTTACAATTTGTATTATTTACCCTATCTTTCTTAATACACACCAACTTATACCGTCCACTTCCGCCCTTCACCTTCCCGTTCTAGTTATGTTTCAACAGCACCACCCCAAACTCCCTCTCGCTGCATGGGTGTTCGACGTGATCGAACAATCATGCCTTGGTTGGGATGCCAATAGAGGCAAACGAGTCCGAGAATACACAACATTCTCATTAGGTTCTAATGGGAACCTCATACTCACGGAAGCCAATTGGCATATGGTGTGGCAGACCAACACCGCCAATAAGGACGTTGCATATTTCGCTACTCTCCCCTATGGTAACATGGTGCTTCGTGACTCTAACTTTGTCTCGCAAGTCTTCGATTCCCCTGGCACGCTCTTGATAAGCCAAAGTCTCCGGGTGAGAAGAGGCCCGTACAAGCTCAGGAGCCGGGAGTCGTTTACCAACAACGTTGAAGGAGTTTATAGCTTCGTGATTGAGCTAAAAAGACTGGCCTTGCACTACAAGAACAACATGCAGTACTGGTAATCCACGTTCCGCGAATTAAATAGAGAAAATAAGAATACTGTAAATGCAACCTTGGTGATTCAAGAAACAGAATACGAAGAGAAAAACTTTAATGCACTCAGGTGTAATATTCAAAACAATCATCAGGGCCTGCCCAAAGGGGGGTCTAGGAGGTCGACAGACCCAGGCCCATTTTCCTGAAAGTCCTCTAATTTTTTTTAATGATATATATTGTAACATCCACAAAATTTCGATCCAAATTTGACAACTTAGGAAAGTTGAGAGATCAAAAATAATATATAAACAAGTCATGAGAAAATATTAAATAAGAAATTATAAGAAAAATAAGGAAATAAAAATATTTCCTAAGTTAAGTATTCTTATATGAAGGAAAATAATAAAACTCCATCCCACATTGGAAGATGTAAGAAAGTGGAAGCATTCCACTAAGGTATAAATAAGGAAGATGAAACCCATCCCACATGGAAAGTAGTAAAGAAATGGAAGCTCTTTATAAGGAAGAGATTTTCCATAGTAATATTCTTTTATGAATATCATGCACCATGTGGTCCTAGCGGAGGGTGCGTAACACCCGACGCGCACGCGCACGGGCTCGGGCGAGGGCGAGGGCGATGGCGATGGCGATGGCGAAGGGCGTTGGGCGCAATGTGGCGCTTTGATGGCGCACTTTGCACTTCGCATCGCCGCGAGCCGCTTGAGAGCCGCCTTAGTATTTTTGAACAACGAGAACTAGACCAGAAGTGACAAGCTACAAAAGATAAAGGACTGAAAACGAAAAATAATATCTAAGAACCCATCGCGGTACGCGATGAGTCCAAGAAGATGGCCATCGCGGTACGCGATGGACATGATAACTCAGAGACACGTGGCAGCAGGCCAGGACACGTGTCAGACAACGTGGCGACACGTGGCACACGTGTCAGGCCACGTGGCGACACGTGGCAAGATCTCAGAATCTATGTCGGTCGCGGTACGCGACGGAGTCAGGAAAGGAGCCCATTGCGGTACACGATGGGACTCAAAATCGCTATAAATTAGGGTGGCCATGGCACATTCATTTCACACATCACAGCCACTCTCTCTCTACCTCGGTTTACGTGACAAGCACCGTTTTGCGTGCCACCGACCCGACAAATAACACATCGTAATCCGTGCCAAATACCCGGTGTTTCCTCGAAGTGCGTGCCACTCAAAGAAACCTCACATTCCGTCTCGAAGTACGTGCACGACCCGGATACCAAACATCACCTCGATTTGCGTACCAAGAAAAGGTGGATCAAGAACGCCTCGATAAACGTGCATAGAGTAGAAGTGCTGCCCGTATAAACATAGGAATATTTAACTCCGAATACCCGTGCGAGCTAAGGGGTTCTGACTAAGTTATTATTTTATTATTATAAATAGCTTAGACCATTGTCGGAGATATAGTCGAACCTTGATTACAATTAAGTATTATATAACTTTTCTTAAACGAAGGTTATAGTCAAAAATAGTATTTCTTTATGACTAAGAAATATAATACAAGAGATTATAATTATGAAATTAATGTTTCTTCTTGAAGAAGAAACTCAGAATAGACGTTTCTTCCTGAAGAATAAACATAGCATATAAATGGTAAATAAAGAAAAGGACTAAAGGTCCAAATGTTTTCATCAAGGTTAAAGCTATACGAAATAGACTAAAGGTCTAAAGCTAGATCGTTGATCTAGATATTTATACAAAATGTTATTCTCGTACTATAGGTCCGAGGTAACAAAACAAGAAGAAGAATCAGAAAACAGGAATCAGTAAAAGAAACTGATTATAAACAGACAAGGTGAATACGCCCCAAACCTTTTATAATGAGTCTGAATGATTGCATAGGATTTACGAATCCTTAAAAATTTTGTGTACAATAATAAGAAATGGACACTCTGATTAAGAGTATACATGTGTCTGGATCCAAACATACATGGTGACTCGGCATTTCCCCGAGGCCATACATATCATCAACATGCCTCTGAAGGTCTACGGGACTGTTCAGAGAAATGATATTTTGTATATAATTAATTGTACATGGTACTTTGGGTAATTGGATCCCAATTTAGTTGGGTGCCTAATGAGTAGTCACAAAGGTAATATTGTTGGTTTCACAAAGGTATTGAAAAGATATTTTTAGAGTCAGCGTTATTCACCAGCTTTGTGCTGACGTATTTTCCCACCCATGTTACAGGGAAGCAAGAAATGTTAGAACATACAAGCAAGAAGGAATAGAAGATCGGAGTTATAGTCATTAGATGCTATCTGATGGCTCGGATATTTTATTTCAAAATATTACAAAGAGTTGTGTTTTCTAAAGAAATGTATTGTAAACGATGGACGGGTATTTAAACCCGACTTTTTAATAAGTTTTCAAAGTAATAATATTTTATTAAAGACTTCCGCTGAAATAAAACCCGCAACTCTGATTTATATACAAAACAGGTACCAACTTGTGGTCACACGCCTAGGCCCTAAGTGAGGGTGTGATATATATATATATATATATATATATATATATATATATATATATATATATATATATATATATATATATATATATATGTTATATATAATTTTGTTTTAAAACATAAGTCTATATATGACTTCTCAGTGCAATGAAAAAAGTGGTCATTTATGGAATTAAAAATCATAGGTTATGTTGGGAAAACAATTGTTTGAACTTTTATCAACGAATGTTTTAATAATGACTTAATTAGAATAATATGACAGGAAATAGTCTTAGTTCATCATTGATACTCTATACCACACACATGTCCTTTAACAGTTGATCGATCATCATTTGTCACAATTAAGCAAACTCAAGACTAAATATCCAAGCTCAATATTATCAAGTTCATCTCTACTAAGGATTAAATTAAAACTAAAACACCAACATAAAGATGAAGAAATTATATAACTAATTCATTGAAGACTAATTAACAACTTTTTACTTATTTATATTTGTTTCGTCTCTAACCCATACATTTTTACTTATTTATATTTGTTTTGTAAGTTGTGAAAAGAGTTTTGCAAAGTTATTAGCTCGTTAAAATCGGATTAGAAGATAAGAAAAACTATTCACCCTCTAGTTGATTTCTGTAGGTTCAATTCCCCTTAATAATATTTTAATTATTATACAAAACACTTTCATTTTTGTTTTATATATATATATATATATATATATATATATATTAGTAAATTATTATTATTATTATTATTATTATAGAGACTTTGGAAACACAACCCAATTGGTAAAATTGTCAAAGTATTTATTACATAATTAAAAACGTGATTTCATAGATCTATTTTTATGCTCGTCTCGAACCCCTAAATTTAATGAATTCTCGCAAACATCTTTGAATATATGTCTTTTGAGCTCCCTTATATAGATATGGGGCAAGTTCGGTATATAGCGCTTTATCATATCTTTGATTGGGCATCGACAGGAACCTTAGACTTTACACTTACCGTGCAAATGTTCGGGGGAACGCATGGAGCTTGTTGTATACTTTATTTGATAGGCTTGAGCACGAGAATGAGATTATTTTTGAAGACTAGTGTCAGTTACCAAATCGGTACGGGGAGTTTGGGTTTTGTGAGGACAACCAATACGACAGGTGCACAACACCAAAGGGTTTGCATGGAGCAAAGATTGTAACACGAAGCCTCCGTGTTGTAACGCGGATGGTTTTACATGATATCAGCTCAAATGTGTCAACCATTTCACGATTTAGTATACGAACAGTAGTGGAGCGTTGAAACAGAGCGATTGCGAGAGCAAATGCAAAGGATTGTAAGTGTTTAGGTTACTAATATCATACAGATAGTTCGAGGTGTTGGATTGCTTACGAGTTGTAGACGTTGACAAGAGTCGGGAACTTGACTAGTTTAGCTAGCGTTCATCCCGAGGGCTAGACACGGGTTTTATTAGAAACTTGAAATAAAGTGGATTAATGTTTTTACCCTTTGGATGTGTGTTTGTGTTGTATTTAAATAATATACATAATAAAACGAGAGTAAATAATAAGTTGTCATGGTTTAAGAGATGGTAAACTTGAGTATTTAGTTCGATGATGATGGGGATTAAGACAACAAATATATATATATACAAATCAAAAAGAAAATTACACCTTTCATTTGGGAAAAAAAAAATTGACGGAGTTAGTTAACTGAATAAAAATGATAACTATATCATTAAGGGTCAAGATAAAATAAAGAGTTAACTGCGATTTTTGTTCTTATAGTTTATCAAAATCTGTGGTTTTAGTCCAATAGTTTCAAATTTGCGATTTTCATCCATGTGGTTTCATTTCACTTGCAATTAAACCTGACTCCACTAACCCCGTTAAGTCTGTTCACTGAACTCATAAGTGTGCCCCTCACGTGAGGGGCGGTTTTGTCCTTTTTCTCCCTAAATAAACCCCAACATAATTCGCAAGCCCTCCTCACGTGAGGGGCTGGGTGTATTTGGAAAATAATGGACAAAACTGCCCCTCACGTGAGGGGCACGCTGATGAGTTTAATGATCAGACTTAACGGCGTTAGTGGGGGTTGGGTTTAATTGCAAGTGAAATGAAACCACAGAGACGTAAATCGCAAATTTGAAACTATTGGACTAAAACTGCAGATTTAGACAAATTACAGAGACGAAAACCATAGTTTACTATAAAATAAAAGAGAATGACCTTTTAGATAAAACGGATAAATATAATCAAACCTTACGAGGATTTTAGAGTTTACTCTTTTTACATTTTTCATCTTAAATCAAAATAAAATGATAGCTAAAAGTTTCATTAACTAACCAATCTGGAAGAAAGTATTTTCAAGTATGTACAAGACAAGTTGGTACTGTTGTTCAAACATTGTGTGCCTCTTGCAAGTTGCAGTTGTCACTAATGTTAATTCCAATATATATCTCAAATAATATCTTACTTTAAAAAATTGGAATAATAAAAGTCAAAACAAACACCATACAGCTTTGCATTCAATGATATTAACTTTCTTTTTGCAAGCAAGATTTTTTGGACGAAGTTTCCGTCTAGACTCAAAACCTCTTGTGTTCATATTTTTTTTTTCTTTTTTTTTTCATTGCAAATTTTATTTTCACCTAAAATCACTCTAACCTTTCACTTATAAAGATTTGTTGAACCCACCACCTCTAATTTAAAAAGGTCGTTCGTATGAAAGCCTCATACATATAGAACACTATTGTGTTTATGTACGCATGAGTGAGTGTTTATATATTGGGCAGTTTATACGTATATGGAGGGTATGTGTTTGTTGTCTAGAGTGTCTCTAGTGTGATAGGTCCCAAAGGGGTGCAAATCTTGGTGGATCGAACTTCAACGTGTGTGCATGATTGCAATCATATATTCGGTTATGATTAATGAATCATTCGGTTATCATTATATCACGATGCCTCTTGTTCATTTATCACACTCACACATTCGTCTCAACGATTCTATCAAGTGCAACCGTTAATTGTTAATTCAATTCTGAAAATGTGTTTACATCTTATAGTTCACTGGAGTACTTAAATTAATCATCAAAGCCATAAGAATTAATAAAACCTTAATCACTTTAATTATTTTGGCAGGATGATATACGGAACTATTGTTGAAAACTTAGAAAAAAATTACGACTTCATTTGAATACCTAAAAGATCAAAACAAATCTTGAATGAAAACGAACTGATGTTAATTGATCCCAATGGAATTAAACAAGCGGACATGAATCTAAAACCCAAATTCAAAAACCAAATACGAAGATGATTATAGAGGAACATAGAGTTTTCCTCTATAATGTGGCTATGGTTTTTTGCTGGAGGTTGTCTAAATCGATAGTTTTGGTAGGTCAAGGGTGGTGGTGTTTGGCCACACCGGTGGTTAATTGTGTGTTAGACCTCCATGGCCACCAAAAGAAACTCATTATACAACAAGTTCTAACACAGTTAATGCCAAATACATTAATACGTCAAAAAGTGTGAGTTAGAGTCTAAACTTGAAAATTTTAATTAAAATATAAATCTACCTATACAATTAAAAGAAGACATATTGTCTACATAACATTCAACTAGACCCTCCACACAGAATATCAAATGTGCAAGTTTTAAATTTAACAAATTTTTCACATGACATTCAACTAGGCCCTTCAATTCCAACTTAACAAATTACACTTAATTATCTTTTTTAGTTTAGTTCAAATTGTTAAAATAAAAAATATGTTGTTGATAACTCACTAACTTTCTTTTAAAATGTTTGTAATTTACCAACTCAACTAAGATGATTTGATGTTAAACTTTTATTTTCCTTGATATGTATAAATTTACAACCTTCCATTTTGTTTTCTTTTATAATACAAATACAAATTATTCTTACCAATCTATGTATTATATGAAATATGCAACCACCCGTTATATAATATCTTATAATTTATAAAATCATAATGTTCATTATATAATTCATATATGCATATTTGACGTTTTCTATATTTTTCACTAGTGTGCTAAACAAGAAAATAACCAATTAGTTACTAAATATCACAAAAAGTTGGGAAGAAAAATAAACGCATGTGCCGACAATGATAGAAACGCGTATCCAATTTATTCAATAACGTTTATATAATATCCAGTACGAAATTATCTAGTTGTATAAATAAATATGCATACACACCACTTATCCAACCATCAACTTTGTCCCCAGTAGTCATGGCTGCTTATTCTTCTTACCTTTCACTTCTAATCTTCTTCTTCTTCTTCATCATCACCAACGCCATTGTTCCTCCTAACGAAACCTTCCATTATGTCAATCAAGGCGAGTTACGTTTCGAATCCGAGTACTTATTCTTTGATTCCGAATACGATCCAACTTACCGTAGTCTTCCGCCATTCACCTTCCCCTTCGAGTTGGCCTTCTACAACACCACCCCGAATGCGTACACTCTCGCGCTCCGCATGGGGACTCTATTCAGCCAGTCCGTGAGGCCATGGGTCTGGGAAGCCAACCGCGGCAAACCAGTCCGCGAAAACGCCACATTCTCATTAGGATCAGACGGAAACCTCGTCCTCGCGGAGGCCAATGGCCAGATTGTGTGGCAAACCAACACCGCGAATAAGGGAGTTGTCGGTTTCGCTATACTTGGAGATGGTAACATTGTGCTTCGTGACGCAAAGGGTAACTTTGTCTGGCAAAGCTTTGATTACCCGACCGACACGCTCTTGGTTGGCCAAAGTCTTAGAGTTAAAGGTGGCCCGTACAAGCTCGTGAGCCGCGATTCGGTTAAGAACAACGTTGATGGGGCGTATAGCTTAGTTGTTGAGCCTCAAAGATTGGGTTTGTATTACAAGAACACCATGCGGTACTGGGCATTCACGATCCCTGAATTAAGCCGAAGCAATGGGACAATTCAAAATGCAACGTTTCGAGTTGCGGAAGCTGAATACCTAGACAACAATTTTCACCAATTGAATTGTGAAGTCGTGAATCTTTTCCCGCCATATCGTACAACTTCGATATACATGGGACGAGTTCTGTATAATAGCTCGTTATCGTATCTACGGCTGGGCATCGATGGGAACCTACGAGTCTACACTTACCGCCGAGGGGTGCGGGGACAGGCGTGGAATCTGTTGTACACTTTGTTTACGAAGCAGGATGGATTCGATGTTGAAGACGAGTGTCAGTTACCAAATCGGTGTGGAAAGTTCGGGCTTTGTGAGGATAGTCAGTGTGTCGGATGCCCTGCGCCTAACGGTGTGTTTGCGTGGAGCAAAGATTGTGACTCGAAGTCACCAGGTTGTAGTGGTTTTACATATTATCAGCTAAAAGGAGTTGACCATTTCACGGTTAAGTATACAGCTGGGACTGGACCGGTGAAAAGGAGTGATTGTGAAAGCAAATGCACGAAGGATTGCAAGTGTTTGGGTTACTTTTATCACACGGATAAGTCAAGGTGTTGGATCGCTTACGAGTTGAAGACGCTAACAAGGGTTGGGAACTCGACTAGTTTTGCCTACATCAAAACACCTGTTCGCTAGACACGGGTTTTACTAGAAACTGGGAATAAAGGAGGTTTAGATGTATGTTTGTAACCTTCCGATGTGTGTTGTGTATTTAGATGATATTTGTGGTATGTATCATAATAAAGGAGAGTAACTTATCTATAACATGCCTTTATGAGGACCTTAATTATCCTCATTTGATCGATATAAACAACTATATATTATATTATTTGAGTTAAAGAAACAATTCATCGAGGAGTTGATTTATTGAAAATGACAAAACATTCAAATATATGGGTTTAAGAAAAGGGGAAGATCTCAAAATAATTCATTTAAAAAGAGAGATTTCTAAAATAGTTCATATAAACTTATCGTTAACGTGACATTGGTAATCGTGACGTGAGATTTGTTAACCACTCACAGTGTGACACGTGTAAAGGTACGTGAAAGTTACTCTCAAATCTGTCTGCGTCGATAGTTTTATGCCCAAAATTTTTTTCTGAAAAACCATGGTTTTCGAATTAAAGTTAGCGGCCCCGTGAGTTTTCAAAAGCTATCGGTTTCCGCGTTTTTTTGAAACTAATCGCCTACGACGTATTTAAGGTGGATTTCATCTTTTTTTGCATAAAAAGAAAAGTTGTCAGAAAAGATGGATTTTGTTATAAATTATTTAAATTCGATAGTTTTTTAGATGAAAGTTATCTCTTTTTTTTTCATAAAAAAATAGTTGTCTATAAAACTTTTTTGAAAATCATATCCACCACCACCATTCACCACCACCACCAACCGCCCACCACCCACCACCGCAATCATCCACCACCACCGCCATCATCCACCACCATTCACCACCACCACCCACCACCATCATCCACCACCCATCACATTCTTAACACTTGCCATATTTTTAAAACTTTTATGAAAATCATCTTAGGAGATTAAATTCATTAGAAAATTATCGTTTTTTTAAACTTTTTTTAAAATCATCTAAAAAGACTAAATTTATTGTAAAAGTATCGTTTTTTTGTAACCTTTTTGAAATTTCTCGTAGGAGACGAAATTCAACTGAAATGCATCGGAGGAGATGAATTTCAAAAAACGAGAATTTCGTCTTTTTTTGAAAACTCACAGGACCGATAACTTTAATTCGAAAACCATGGTTTTTCAGAAAAAGATTTTGACCAGAAAACTAGCGGCACAGACAGATTTGGGAGTAACTTTCACGTACCTGTACATGTGTCACACTGTGAGTGGTTAACAAATCTGTGAGTGGTTAACAAATCTCACGTCACGATTACTAATGTCACATTAGAGATAAGTTTGTATAAACTATTTTGGAAATCTCTCTTCAAATAGACTATTTTAAGAATTTTCCCTTAAGAAAAAGTTAATACATGCAGACAACAATGATTAAAAAGATAATCACCGTTAAAAAAGAATGTTAAAAAAACAAAAGTAACAAATCCACATATTTTATCGTCACATTTATTCTCAATTAAATTTCTTAAGACCAAGTGGCATATGAGAGTGAGGTACATTTATTCTCAATTAAATGCCTTGGGTTTCAACAATGGAGGCGCCTAATATGCTCTCCTACTTGGCTACTTGTTCCAACCCTATTTGAACATCTCTACAAGCTCATTTAAACAGCTCATGATGGAAAATTT
This sequence comes from Bidens hawaiensis, assembly GCF_021521415.1. Taxonomy (NCBI): domain Eukaryota; kingdom Viridiplantae; phylum Streptophyta; class Magnoliopsida; order Asterales; family Asteraceae; genus Bidens; species Bidens hawaiensis. The sequence continues at coordinate 760,896 of NW_027491484.1, forward strand.
GTTTGAACATCTCTACAAGCTCATTTAAAGCCTGACGATTAGAGGTAATCAGAAAGCGACCCATACGCTCGCGATCACGAAGTCAATTTGAGTCATTTGTTTCAGTTGACTGTTAAGCAATTGATCGTTGTTTCAATTTTAAACACCATATTTCCTTTTCTTTTTTATTTTCTTTTTAGTTTCAACTATATACTCGAAGGACCTCTCTCATATAGGCATGTAAACGAACCGAACGTTCAGTCACCTGTTTATGAATCGTTCAGCGGAAAGTTGGTTTATGTTCGTTCACTGAAACGTATTAACATGAACATAATATTTTTGTTAATTTATTTTAATGAACGAACATGAACACATGTTTCGTTAATTCATTTATATTCGTGAACGTTTTTTTACGTTCGTTTATTTTTGTTTGTTATGTTTGTATATGATTTCATAACATTTTATTTGATTTGTAAATTTCTGTGGATGAACACTAGTAGCCTAAAGAGTGTGCAAATGACGCTTATAATCGATCTTGGGCTAAGGCATGTGCTTAGTTACAAAGATATATAAATTCATTTTTTTGTATAACCCAAAGTGTGATGGATTGTTACTTAATTGGGTTCTTGATCGTTTGGATCTTAGTGGGTATTTTTTAAGATAGTTTTGACATTCAAAAAATGTATAGGAGACAACCCCAAACTTAGTTTTATAGGGCATATTCAAATTGTTTAGAGTCAAAAAATGATAATCAGATAAGAGTACAACTGAATCTATCTCTTTTACTCAACCAAAATTATAACCTAATCAACTACAAATCATCAATTCAATGATTAATACAAACACTCAACAATCTAGCAAGTAACGAATCTGAAACAACTCGAACAAGACTTAAACCCTAGATTAAACAGACTCTTCTAACACCTTTTTGAGAGAAAATAATATGAGCGTTTCACAAAAAAAATAATTGAGAAATCGTATTTATATATTATATATATACTCTACTCCAACAACTTTGACCAAATAACAGACTTGGACCAGCAACCTGCTACAAGCCCATCTTAATGCTACAACTCATTAGTCTTCTTAAACAATCAAAGCCCAAATATTATAAGCAGCCCAAAACCTCATACACATATAGTGAATTCAGTTAGTAAATATTTATTTACTTTATTTTAACAACCCCAGCCCCCCCCCCCCCCCCCCACCACCACCACCACCACCACCACCACCACCACCACAAAATTCAATGACTAAACACATCAAACAAACATAAATGAGTACAAAGTTCTATGTGTTAACCAATTGATTATCCTTTAATAATCACATCCGCTATTTACTTATCAGTTTAAAACATCTATTGTTTTAATTGTATCTTTATATATCTTATCCCTTAAGAAAAACAAATCTATTTCAAAATGTTTTGTTCTCTCATTAAAAACAGGATTGTCGGCAATAGAAATTGCAGCCAAGTTGTCACAAAATTGATTAACCAGAAGACTAAACTTTATGTGAAGCTCTACTAACAGATTGACCAACCACATTATTTCAAATGTTGCAGCACATATTGCGCAGTATTCCGATTCAACAGAAGACCTTGAAACGGTTAACTTCTTTTTACTTTTCCATGCAATTAAACATCTTCCCAAAAATACACAATAACTTGTGACAGACTTCCTTGTCTCTAAACATTTTGCCCAATCGATCTGAATATGAGTATGCTCTTAGATCAAGTGTATTACTCTTAGTGAATAAGACTCCTTTACTAGAGCACCCTTTAGATATCTTGAAAGTATTAAAGCAATTTGCATGTGTGAATTATAAGGCTTATGCATATACTGACTTAAATAATGCACATCATATGCTATATCGGGTCTAGTATGAGACAAATATATCAGCTTACCCACAAGCTTTTAATAACCAGTAATATTGGTTAGAGTTACAGAATTCTTTTTGCACATATTTTTTATCACAAAATGTTGTTCTAGTAGACAACTAAATGGTTTGCATACTGTCATGCCATACTCAACTTGAAGATCTAGACAATATTTTCTATACGATAAACAAATACCCTCATCAGTTTTGGTCACTTCAATACCAAGAAAATATTTAAGATCACCAATATCTTTTATTAAATATTTAATTTTAAGAAACTCTTTTACTTTACTAATTTCTTTATTACAACTACCAGTTATTACAATATCATCAATATAAACAAGTAAAAAAATAAACACATAATTACATATTCTTATAAACATGCAATAATCACATTGACTTTGTACAAATCCTAAATCAAGCAGCACATTCTCAAGCTTCTCATTCCAGAACGATTTCCTCAATTTACACACTTTAGTTTCTCCTTAAGAGAAACTACCTTCAGGTAAAGACATGTATACATCTTCATGTAAATCATCATATAAAAAGGCATTATTAATATCAAGTTGAAAAATGGACCAATCATTTTTAACAACTAGAGATAATACACACCTAACGGTTATCATCTTAACCACAGGAAAGAAAGCCTAAAAAACATCAACTCCTTCTTTTTGATTAAAACCCTTGGTAACAAGCCTAGATTTAAACCTTTATATTTCTTCATTAGACTTGTATTTAACTTTAAAAATTCACTCACATCCAATAGTTTTCCTATTGGGAGGTAAGTCAGCTAAATCACATGTATTATTTTTATTTAAAGCCGCAATTTGTTTATTCATAGTTGCAACCCAATTTGGGTCAGTTGCAGCTTCTGAATATTCTTAGGCTCACAACTTTTATCAAACATAGAAAGGCATTCTTAACATCAAATTGGTGAAGATATCCTTCATTTACAGTGATCGAAAAAAAGACCCTGATTGTGTTAAACTTAGTTATTGGAGAGAATGTTTCTTGGTAGTCAATCCCAGACGTTTGAGTGTAGCCTTTAGCAACTAATCATGTTTTGTATATTTCAATGGTTCCATCTAGTTTATGTTTAATCGTAAAGACCCAACAACATCTGAAGGGTTTCTTTCCTATTGGACGATCATATATTTTTCATGTACCATTTTTAATCAGTCCTTTAAACTCTATTTCCATAGCGTCCTTCCAATTTTATTATCCTAAAGTTTGTTCCTTAACGTTTTGAATTTGTTCAGCGTATAGAGAAGCGTTAAAGTCCGTAGCTTCCTTAGATAGGCTTGCTTATGCAATGTTGGCTATGGGATATCTAGAAGATTTTCGATTGTTTTTCTAGCGAGTATGTCATTGCATGAATTCGTCCATTGACTCTTGGTGGGTGGACATATCTCTCAGTTATTTCTTCTTGTTCCACATGCACTGTTTGAGGGTCTTCATGTTCCACCTGCAATGTTTGTTCTACTTCTATCTTATGGTTGTTAGTTATATCAATATTTTCATGAGATCCTTCTTATGTTGTATTTTCAGATATATGAGTATTATTTACCTCGATCGTTAGATTGGGAGGTACTAGGATTGTAACACTGATTATTGATCCACCAGATTGGTATGGAGTTGGCAACTCATCTTCGGTATTGTGATTAACTCCTACGAAAAATGGGGCCCATTTTGAAACCCACTTTAGCCAACTTAGTGTGTAATGTTCTTTCTCCCCCACAGCACTGAGTTGGGAAGTATAAAAGTGTATGGTTTCAAGGAAGTCACAATTCATGGTAGTGTACATATGACTTTTTTTTACAATAGCACCGATATCCTTTTTGGTTGAAACCATATACTAAAGAAACCCATTTTTCAGCACATGGGTCAAGTTTGGTCCTGTTAACTTTGGGAATGTGTACAAAGATAGAGCATCCAAATACTCGTGATTATTGGGTACGAGCGGACGGTAGTTTGGTAAATTCATAGAAGTTTGAAGAGGGGTTTTTAGGTCAAGGGCTTTGGTTGGTAATAGGTTGATAAGATTCGTGGCAGTAGCGAGCGCCTCAGGCCTAAAGGACGTAAGAACTTGAGATTCAATTAGAAGGGAACGGGTTATTTCTAAAAGGATCCGGTTTTTCCTTTCGACCGTGTCATTTTATTCAGGAGTGTGTGATCATGACGTTTGGTGAATTATCCCTTTCATTTGACAAAAAAGTTTCATTGATTCATACATGTATCCCCCCCTTACCAGACCGAAGAGTTTGGATGTTGGTTTTAAATTGATTTGTATCATGGCATAATATATAGTAAATTTATCATAAACTTCATTTTTTTGTTTTTAAAAATAAACTCATGTCATACGAGTGCAATCATTAACAAATAAAACGAAAAAACAAAAATGTAGTCCCCAACAAATTTTTCCGGTCCCCACACATCCGTGTGGATAAGTGAAAAAGGGTAAATCAACTTTAGTATTATTTGGTTTAAATGTATGCCTATAGCTTTTAGCCAAAACACATGTTTCACAATTTAAGGTTTCATTTAAAGGAAATAGTTTTAGAAATAAAAGATGTAGATCACCAGTGTATGTGTGTCCCAATCTTCTATGTCATATCCAAGCTTCTCAATTTGTTGTCCCATGAGGCAACATCACATTACATGGTGAGTCACTTCTTCCACATAGTACAATCCGTGGTGTTTAGTGCAACGCCCAATGATCGCTCCCGTATTGATATCCTTAGTATACAAAATGTGGGATGCATATAACATTGTGCAATCTAATTCCTCTATCATATTACTAATAGATAACAATTTATGTGACAAATATGAGACATAAAGACCATTTGGGAGTTTAAAGTTGGGGATATTTCAATAGTTCCTCCCCCTTTACGGGAACTATTCCCCATTTGCGGTTTTGATATGGTTAGTATTGGGTTCGGATTTTGAAAACAAGTACGATAATTCAAACGTCATGGTGTCGGTAGCCCCACAGTCAAATATCCATGACTTATCAAAATATTTACAAGTTTCAACCATACTAGCTAGTCCAATAGGCTCTAAATCATTCTCATTGGTTCTTAAACACCCCCCCCCCCCCCAAACAACTTTATGTTGTTTAATTTTGTAAAAATCAGAATCTCCTCGGGGTTTATATTGAAAAAATAAATAAGTTTTAAACTTTTGACATGTTTTGGCCGGTATCATTAACAATGGAGTTTAGAGAGGAATAATTTAATATTTCTAGAACATGATGGTCAAAAAATATAATGTTTATAACATAAGGGTTTGAGGATATTATCCCAAACCCGTTACCTCCATTGTTATAGAGAGCACCACTTGCAGTTCCGACAGAAGCAATCCCACCGACTTGATAGCTTCTTTCATGGTCACTGACAATCTTTTGTTGACTGCCGCGGTTTCCGATATCTTCAGAGGTGCCGACTGAGGCAACCACTCAGGAGAGCCGACGAGTTTGAAGCATTGGTCTCTGGTGTTTTGAATTTCAGTTTGTTTTTATCAAACCGGAATGATGATGCATTACTCGAATTTTTCTGATCGGGATGCCCCTTATTAGAAAGCATGAACTTTCGAATTCGTATGATCTGTTGATGGCCAACCCTGCCGCCACACGGTTTTGAGGATATGAGTTTTCGGACATGGTGGTTTTTACGAAATTGAAAGGCTTGTAATGAAAGATAAATTATGAGTAGTATTGAGCATGTTGATCCTAAGATCTTATACATTGCTCTGATACCATCTTTGGAATTGGAATACTGAATTATAAATTCTTTAGAATTGGAGTAACAAATGGTAAATGCTATTTGAATACTTCGGTTTCATATATTCTGATACAAAGGGAAATAAATAAATAAATATAGGAATGGTATCACTAAATTTGGTAATATAATCACAAATATATGGTTGGAGATTCCCATTATTGATCAACAGTTCTAAATATTAATGGTGCATGTTATCAAAATCTCTTTAACAAGGAAATGATGTATTTGTTGACCTTATTCATTTTTATATTTTCTAACACGCTCATAGACCCATTTCTATGAGGGTAGGGGCAGTGATGGATTAACCGTTGCTAGGGCTTCTGGTGTAACATGAGACTCACGAGCACCTTTCCTATGATGCTCAAGCTAAGCTTGCTACAAGCCATCTCCCGAGACGGGAGACTGACGGGTGGTCCATGGGACAACCCTTAAGTGATTTAAGACCGTTAATATTCATGCGTTTAATTGGTTTATCATGTTGAATTAGATAACTACGTTTACTCATATAATGGCTGGTATAAAAAGATAGAAGATGGAATTAAGAGAACGTGGGCAAAAACGGTAGCGAAAACGGACTTGAAACGAAGAAATTATCAAGAAAAAAAGATGGAAAAGATTGAAGCCACCGTAGCCTACGGTAGCCACCATACGCTACGGTCGGTACTGGAGTATAATGACTGCCGTAAGGCAGATATGAACCACCGTCAGATTTTTAAAGTCACCGTAAGGTACGTTGGCTACTGTACCTTACGGTGGGCGCGTCGCTGCAGTTTGTAACTGCCATATATGATTGTATTTTGGACGGCTTTGGGATTATCATCATATCTTTTCATTTAGAGATGACCCAAGGACTATTTTTGGAGATCATTGATCAATTGTGAGTGTGGTAATCATTAGACGCTTGTTTTTAGTTCGTATGACAATTGTAATTGAAGGAATGACAAACCGAATCATGCTCGGGTAAACTCCTTCGTGTTTTCCCTCGGATTGTAAGGTTTGCTAAGTTTGTTTGGTTGAATGTTTAGACAATTTATGAGATAATATTTGATCTTATTGATTTCGTTATTATGGTGTTTGTGTATTGGTTGATAGATTGTTAGTCTGTCGATTTTGTGTTCTAAACCGTCAGTTCTTGATGCTTTAAGTAATCGAGATTAATCGGGAGGGATTTAGGGATGGATAAACTAATTGGTTTTTGAGTGATTACCTTGCGTTATATAATCCAAGTACTTGATCTTCATTTATCGCAATCGTTTACATAAACACGAACTCAGTTTAAACATCAACTGTAACATTCATGGAAACCTGAAACCGAGGGAGGACATATTTTCTCATATTGCCTGAAACTCGTTTATTTGTTTCAATTCTTTTTGTTAATCAAAACAACCAACTCTTTGAATTTACTTTTTCACTTAGCTTAATTTAGTTTAATTATAAAGCTACTTAGTAATACGTTTTCCACAAACTCCCTGTGTTCGATACCCGCTTACTGCTAACTAACTAGTTGTGATCGGTTTATTTTTGAGTGAGTCTTCGACCTCACATCAAATTTTGGCGCCGCTGCCGGGGAGTAGTGCGCAAAGTGTGTTAGTGTTAGTAGTTTTTGTTTGTTATTTTCGGGTTTACACTGGTTGTGTTAGTGTGTAGGTACCTACAGGTGTATCCATACTAGAAGATCTAACAGGTCATCATCACTAGTTATTATACCGAGATTGACTGAACGCTTCAAAGAAACCGAGTCTTACTCAGGGAGAACAAGCTTCTTGGTTCTCCAACTACATCAAACAGCACCATGGAATCACCAGTTCCCACTTCGGGTCAACCAATCCCGACTACACCTCCACCAATCACCACTAATATACCTACAACATCAAGAGAATTGCCACCTCACACAACCGAACCCATCCCTGCTCAATACACCTATGCAACATCATCCACATTGCCATCTATTTCCAACCTTTTTCCTACCTTTGGTGCATCATCATCTCAACAAAACCAACCACCAAACTTTCAACAACCACAATCAAGCTACCAATATCAACCCTAACCTTTCATGCAACATTTCAAGATTACAAGGTGACGAATACGGGTATGGGTTTGACAATGAATTTGAAGGGTATGAAGTGGGAGGTTACTACATGGGAGGTGACAGAAGCAAAAGGGTAAATCCGGGAAAATTTGGTCATGGTCAATGGCAAAAACCGGAACCGTTGCAAGAGTTTAATCGACAACAACCACCGCCGGTTGTCCAACAACAAGCTCAACCACCGGTTCAACAACAAGCTCAACAACAACCACCGGTTGTTGTTCACCAACAAGTTCAACCACCACCGATTGTTCAACAACCACAAGGGCAACCTCAAGATCAACAATTTCAACAACAAATTCCCCAACCACAGTTTCAACAACAATTTGCGCAGCCAAGTCCCGTTTATAGGCAAATGGGTCAACCAAGAGTACCAATGGGGGTTCCAAGAAGGCATGCAAGAGAAATGGTGAGGGGGATTGAAGCCCATTTCTGACCAATAATTACTAATAATCCGTCTCCAGTGGTTATTCCTCACAATCAAAACGGGAGGACATTTGAAGTGAGAACCAATGCACTTCAAAGTCTACCAAAGTATAAGGGGTTAGCAACGGAGGAACCGTATTTTCATTTGGAGGCATATGACTCTTTGTGCAACACAATTGGGGGTCAAGGTTTTTCGGCGAATGAGGTGAAATTGGTTCTTTTTCAATTTTCGTTAGAAGATAAAGCAAAGAGATGGTTCTACACATTGCCTTCCGCATCAATTTACACTTGGGCCGAGATACAACAACGATTTTTTGAAGAATTTTACACGGCTCAAAAGACTAACGATGCAAGAAGGAGTCTAAGATCTTTTCAACAACAATCGGGGGAAATGTTACATCTAGCATTTGAGCGGTTTAATATGATGATTAAGAATTGTCCTCATCATGGTATTGCTCTTTGGGAGTTATTGAATGTGTTTCATGAAGGGTTGAGCGCGGAAGATGAACAACATTTAATGTCGATTACAAATGGGTCATTTGGTACTAACTATGAACAAGATGATTGGGAATATTTGGAACAAATGGCGGTCACTTCAAAGAGAAAATCCCAAACCGGACGGAGAGCAAGACTGGCGATGACCGCAAATGCAAGCCGTGGAAGAAGGAAATGTACAAACAACTAATCAGGTAATTGATGTTTGTACAAAATGTAACGAGTTGGGTCATGCTTCGGAGGTATGTGGGGTAGGTCAAGAATCGGTGGAGGAGGTGAATTCACTTCAAGGGGGAGGTGGTAGGAATTACAACATGAATTCCAACGCCTACCACCCCGGGTTGAGAAATCATTCGAATTTTTGTTATGGAAATCCGGCTACTCAATCTAACCCGAATTTTCAAGAAAATCAAGGCAATTATGTTCCTCGCCAACAATATAATAACCAAGGTAATTTTCATGGCGGGAATAATTAAGGGTTTCAAGGTCAAGAAGGTGGCGGTCAAAGTGGGTCAACGGGTTAAAGTTCATCAAGTGGAAATGAGGTTATGGACATGTTGAAGTTGATGCAACAAGACATGCAACGAAGAAATCAACTTGATGAAGTGAGAATGCAAAAGGATGAAGTTAGAGATAAGGCCATCCAATCTTTGACTACACAATTGGGTCAACTCGCAACGGAAGTGTCAGAATTGAAGAAAATTAAAGGTCAACTACCAAGCGACACTAAGGTAAACCCGTCCCATAAATCATCTCGTAATGTCCCTATAAATCATGTTAGTGTGCTAAGAAGTGGTAAAGAATACAAAAAGGATTTATTACCGGGTTTGGTTGATGGGGAAGTCGAGGACATTACGGCTAATGAAAGTGATAATGAAATTGAAACTAATAAACCCACTAAAAATGTCACTTTTGAAAAACCGTTACAAAATCCTGGTCAAACTTCTAATATAAAAGATAAAGACAAGGAAGTTGAACCAAATGCGGTTCGATTTCCTTCAGCTTTCCTTGACCCGGGTAAGAAATGTGTAATTGTTAAAATGGGTCCTCAAAAGGAGGAGATGTGGGAAGTGTTTAAACAGGTTAAGGTGAATTTACCTCTACTTGAGGCAATAAAACAAGTGCCCGTGTATGCTAAGTTTTTAAGAGAATTATGTACTCAAAATAGGCAACAAAAAGTTCCTAAACGAGTGGATTTAACTGAGCGGGTAAGTGCGGTTTTAAAAGGAGACCTTCCTACTAAGCTTCAAGATCTGAGAACGCCCTTAATTAATATTTAAGTAGGCGAATTTCAAATGTCTAGGGCGTTACTAGATCTTGGGCCGGAGTAAGCATTCTCCCGGGGGGTTTATATAATCAATATGTCTTTGGTCCTTTGAAACGTGTTGAGACCACGGTGGTATTGGCGGATTTGTCTCATAAACTTCCCCGTGGAATCGTGCGGGATGTGATTGTGAAAGTGGAGGATTTTTACTATCCTGTGGACTTTTTGGTGTTAGACTATTCTTCGGGTGACCCAAGTCAACAACAAAATGTTATCTTGGGTCGACCATTTTTGAACACTGCTCATGCAATCATTGATTGCGGATTTGGTACCGTTGACATGGCGTTTGGTAATCGTAAAATGCGCCTTAATGTTTTTACTAACGTTTCTAATTCTTTGAGTGGTGAAGAATGTTTTATGGAAGATTTGGTGGACCATTGTATTCCTCATGAATATGATGAAGATTGTGCAGAAGCTTGTATCTGTGATGATTCTGAACATGTATACGTGTATGCTTTGAGGACGGAAGAACAAAAACAGGATGTCTTAGATATGCAAGAGAGAAGGCCACCATGGACACATCAATTTGATAATTTACCAACGGAGATAAATTCGGACACAAAGCCGTCTTTGGAGTGTCCACCAAAGGTTTAATTGAAGGAACTCCCAAGTCACTTGAAGTATGCATTTTTAGGGGAGAACGAAACCCTTCCTGTTATCATTGCTTCTAATTTAGAGGAAGAACAAGAGAGGGCGTTGGTAAAAGTGTTGGGAGCACATAAGGCTGCTATTGGATGGACGCTTGCGGATTTAAAGGGTATTAGTCCTTCCATTGTTATGCATAAAATAATTACTGATGAGGAGGATAAACCCACAAGGAAGACTCAAAGGCGGTTGAACCCGAATTTGCAAGAAGTGGTGAAAAAGGAGGTTATCAAGTGGTTGGATGCGGGGATCATTTATCCCATTTCAGACAGTGCATGGGTGAGCCCGACACAGGTAGTGCCCAAGGAAGCCGATATCCAGGTAATAAAAGGTGATAATGGTGAACAAATCGCCACCCGACCGGTAATCGGGTGGCGAGTGTGCATCGATTATAGAAAGTTAAATAATGCAACCTCAAAAGACCATTTTCCACTACCATTCATTGACCAAATAGTTGAAAAACTTTCGCGTCAAAAATATTATTGTTTTTTGGATGGATATTCGGGTTACAATCAAATTGCAATTCATCCCGATGACCAACATAAGACCACATTCACGTGTCCATATGGTACTTTTGCCTTTAGGCGAATGCCATTTGGACTGTGTAATACCCCGGCTACCTTTCAAAGATGTATGATGAGCATCTTTTCTGACATGGTCGGGGAATCACTTGAAGTTTTTATGGACGATTTTTCTATTTTTGGCTCAACATTCTAGTCGTGTCTAGTTGATTTAGAAAAGATTTTAAAACGATGTGTTGAGACAAACTTGGTGTTGAGTTGGGAAAAAAAGTCACTTCATGGTGCAAGAGGGCATTGTGTTGGGTCATGTGGTTTCAAGTAGGGGAATGGAATTTGACCAAGCAAAAATAAAAGTAATTTCATCTTTACCACCCCCGAAAAATGTTAAAAGGGTGAGATCGTTTTTGGGACATGCCGGATTTTATAGGAGATTCATTAAAGGTTTTAATGCAATTTCAAAACCTTTATGTAATCTCTTATTGAAGGATGTCCCCTTTGAGTTTACTGATGAATGTTTGCAAGCTTTTGAAAGTTTGAAAGAGAAGTTGGTACAAGCACCCATTCTACAATCACCGGATTGGTCAAGCCCGTTTAAAATCATGTGTGATGCTAGTGATAGCACAGTTGGAGCGTTATTGGGTCATAGAGTAGAGAAGAAGCCGGTGGTAATATACTATGCAAACAAAACTTTATCCGAGGCGCAATTAAATTACACCACTACCGAAAAAGAGTTACTTGCGGTGGTGTACGCCTTGGATAAATTTCGGTCGTATATTTTGGGAAGTAAAGTTGTGGTGTACTCGGATCATAGTGCGGTCTGATATTTGATGGAAAAGAAAGACGCGAAAGCGCGTTTGATTCGATGGGTGTTATTGTTGCAAGACTTCGATCTTGAAATCCGGGACAAGAAGGATTGTGAGAATGTAGTGGCGGATCACTTGTCTCGGATTCCCCTGGAATATATTGACGATTCGATAGAGATAAACGAAAGGTTTCCCGATGAACAACTGTTAACCGTATCGACCGCCCCGTGGTATGCTCATTTTGTGAATTATTTAGCCACGGGATCTATGCCAAGTCATTGGGTGAAGAAAATAAGGCAACGGTTCATTGCTCAAGTGAAACAATATATTTGGGATGAACCGGATTTGTTCAAGATTGGTTCGGATCAAGTTATACGGAGATGCATTCCCGAGTCCGAGGTGTTGGAAGTTTTGACTCATGCGCATGCATCGGCATGTGGGGGTCATTTTAGTGGTCAGAAAACGGGATACCGGGTCCTTAAATGTGGGTTTTATTGGCCCACCATTTTTAAAGATGCAAGTGAGTATGCCCGACATTGCTTGAATTTCCAAAAGTTGGGTAGTATCTCGAAACGGGATGAAATGCCATTGCAACCGATTTTGTGTTAGAGATTTTTGATGTATGGGGAATTGACTTTATGGGCCCGTTTCCAAACTCAAATGGATTTTTATATATCTTGGTTGTGGTCGATTATGTGTCCAAGTGGGTAGAAGTGGTAGCAACAAGAACCAATGACCATTCGGTAGTTTGCAAATTCGTTCAATCAAACATCTTTGCTCGGTTTGGTATCCCGCGTGTTATTATTAGTGATGGTGGGTCACATTTCAAGAATTTCAACTTTGGGAAACTTTTAAAAAGGTACAATGTGAATCACCGCATTGCTACTCCTTATCATCCACAAACAAGTGGACAAGTTTAAGTGTCCAATCGCCAAATTAAAGAAATCTTGATGAAGACGGTGCGGGTCGATAGGAAGGATTGGTATTCTAAGTTAAATGATGCGTTGTGGGCATATCGTACCGCCTACAAAACTCCTATTGACACAACTCCTTATCGGTTAGTTTATGGGAAAGGGTGTCATTTACCAATGGAGTTGGCCCATAGGGCGTTTTGGGCAATCAAGAATGTTAACGCGGATTATAAGGAAGCGGGTGAATTGAGGAAGTTGAAATTGAATGAGATTGAGGAAATCCGGGATGAAGCATATGAATGTGCTTCCGCATATAAAGACACTAAAAAAGGTCCATGATGCAAAGTTGAGAAAAAGGACTTTTGAAGTGGGTCAAAAGGTGTGGTTGTACAAATCAAGGTTGAAGTTGTCTCTGGGTAAGTTAAAGAGTAAGTGGATGGGTCCATATATCATCACAAGAGTGGGTCAATTTGGTGATGTGGAGATAGAAGATGTTCAGGACCAAACGAAACAAGTGGTAAACGGTCAAAGACTTAAACCTTACTTGGAAGGAAAAGACATTAATGTGCTCGATGTGGATAAGGTGAGTTACTTGTTAAGCTCACTGGATGAGGAAACAAATTAAGAGGACAAGGTATGTTGTATATTTTAGTTTAGGTTAATTTAGTTTTATTAAATTTGGTTTTAAAAAATTACCGTTCTCATCTTTAAGTAAGTTCAACTAAAGTGTGAGAAATTTTAACAAATTTCTTTACCGTGTTGGGGACAACTCGGATTTTTCAAGAGGGTGGGTAATTTTTGGTTTTTGTAGGTTTTCGTTTTTTATTTCTATTTCGTTAAAAAAATAAAATAATAATAATAATAATAATAATAATAATAATATTGTGAACCTACAGGGGCCACCGTAACCTACGGTACCCACCGTAGGCTACGGTGGAGTTGAAAAACTCTACGATGGTTACTAACTGTCTTATGGTAGGAAATTGTGAACCAAGGCCACCGTAAGCAACAGTGGCCACCGTAGCTTACGGTGGACCCTGGAGCTGGGCGACGGTATTCGTAAAAAAAAATTAATTTTTACAATTAATCCACACCACATACGGGATTCTTACCTCTTTCATCACATATTTCACCAACATCTTCTTCATCTTCCCCAAACATTAAAACCCTAACTCCCTACTTCAATCTATCATAACTTTCTTATTTCCTAACCTATCAATTGATTTTTGGGTCTAAATTGGCTAGAATTTCACAAAGGTTTCAATTATACCATTGTATTTGAGAGAATCTCTCGTTTTGCTAGTCGATTTTTGGGCAATTAAGTTCGAAAATTTTTGGGTTTGGTTTACTTTGAAGCTTTGTTCATCTTCATCTTCTACAACACCAAGGTATGTAATCTATTGTCATTCTTGATGATGTATTTCAATGGAATTGTAAGTTGTTCATAATTGTTTCTATATCTACACTTGCTTGAATGGTTGAATAATATGAATAGTGAGTTTGAATGGGTTATGGTTGAGGATGATTAGTATGATTTGAAACATAATTATGGGCAATTTGTTGGTCACATAGGGGTTATAATGCTAAATTTTTTTGAAAATTTGTTTCAAAAACATTGAATATGTGTCTAGTTAGCATCTTCAATCATAATGTTAAGCAAGTGCGGGGATGATTAAGGTTGAAAAGTGAATAACATACTCTTTTGTTGTTGTTTGTGTGTTCAGAATGGGTCGAAAAGGGAAAGAAACGGTTGGCTCATCAAGCAACCCTGTTGATCAACCAAAAAGAAGAAGGTTAGTTCTTCAAGCAGATATGGGCGAAGAGGAAGAAGATCAAATTGGTGAAATGCCAATTTGGAAGTCAGGGTCGTTGGCAGATCAACCTTAGGAATGGCAAGCAACACTATTTCATAAGAAAATGAACTCATTGAGGCAGCGAACTGATGCGTTTATTTGCGAAAAAGAAGTTAGAGAAAAGGATTTTGGACCATTTGGGGTTACTGATAAATTCAGAGCATTGGGTTGGGAATTGAAGTGTTGGGATAACGAATCAACTAACTTATTTGATGTAGAGATATAAGAATGGGTGTCTACTTTACAACGGGTTACAGGTAACCATCCATCAAAGAACAGGTTGATTGGTACTGTGAATGGGGTTCAAGTGGAAATGTCGTTTGATAGTTTGAGACGGGTGGCAAAGTTTGATAGAAAACCGCAAAACCAGTATAGGTGCCCGGATTTGGATGATTTGTATTTGGCCCCCGAGAAGCACCCGATGTGGAACACCATGTTAGATGATCTGTTTTTACCCGGGACATACGCCGGGAAGTTGTACCGAAAAATCTGAGAATGGAAGCAAAATTGATGTTAACAATAAACGTCAATAACATTATCCCGCGTCGGGGTGATAGGTTCGAGGTACGATATCCTGAAGTTCCAATATTACACACAATGTTACATGGATCACCGCTTATTTCATACCGTTTCTTAGTAATGAGTAACATATGGATAAGCCGAAACAATGTGGATAGAAAAATCATACCTCACTGTCGATTGATAATTGCATTCTTAAAGAAGTACAGGGCAATTGGTGAAGGTGACAAGGGGTCTTACAGAAAGTTCAAACCTTTCGACATTGCACATTTGGGGTCCGTTTGGGTATATTCACAATCCGAACGGTACCAT
Source organism: Bidens hawaiensis (assembly GCF_021521415.1). Taxonomy (NCBI): domain Eukaryota; kingdom Viridiplantae; phylum Streptophyta; class Magnoliopsida; order Asterales; family Asteraceae; genus Bidens; species Bidens hawaiensis. Next base: position 776,424 of record NW_027491484.1, read on the forward strand.
AAATTGAAGAGTGATGGGAGGAGATGGAGAGTTTTAAAGGAAGATGCAAGACCATTGAATGCGGGTGAAGCAGATGACCCGGAAAGTGAAGATGAGGTAAGTGGTGATGAGGCGTATTAAGATGATCCAAATGTAGCTCGTATGGAAACGGATCAAGCGGGACCGAGTTGGGATGGAAGGCAACCGGGGATGCAGTCGGGTTATGTCGGAAGTGCATTTGATTATGCACAAAGGCCATATGATTCGAACTGGGCTTATCAGGGAACGATGCACGAGGTGGCAGAAAGACAAAGACCGCCTATGTTTGGGAATTGGTCTGAATATTCCCAAACCATTTTTGATCAACAAACTTTCATGGGGGCGAGTATGGAAAGGGCATTAAAGCAAAATTATGATCGACAAGAGCAGTGGAACCGAACCCATGCATATGCCTTTGAGAATGACATGAACAACCGATACCTTGATGATCGTCAGCGACGGATGCATGACGCGTGGCATGCGGGACAGCCGGTTGTGGCCGATCTGCCATTTGTGGACTACGCCACTTTGGCACCGTATGATGGTAGTGTGTCATACCCGACACCACCATTGCATCAACCCATGTGGGTGGACCCAAATCAAGGCTCCAGTCAAGGCACCTCGCAACAACAACGAGGCGAGCAAGGTGGTGATGATCAAGGCACATTTGGATTCGGTGAGTTCTCGGATGTGATGACGTCCATCTTCGGGCCGGCCCGACCACCCTACTTATGATAGAATCTCGTGTTACCAGGTGAACAACATTCTGTATATTATTGTATAAGTTGTTATCTTTTGTGTTTTTATTTGTTTTTGGGTGGATATGTGGTGGACAAAATACTTTTGATTAAGTATTAAGGGTTGTCTTGAAATGAAGGTTGTGTTTTTGGAGTAATTTGTTTCATTTTTCCTCAAAATCGTACATTGGGGACAATGTATCCCAAGTGTGGGGATGAGGGAAAATTTGTTCGTTTTGAAAATTTTCGTTTGTTTTAAAAAAAATAAAATAAAATAAATAAATGAAAAAAATGTGAAAAATTAAAAGAAAAATAAAAAAAATGTGTTTAAAGAAACCGGAAAGTGGTAAGATGGCGGGGTAAAGTTTTGGTCCCTTTTCATGTTCACAATTCCCTAAATAACACGTGCCTAGTTGTTTTTTTAAAGAGATTATGTAGTTTTCTAACCAAGGTTAGCATGCTTTCGGTGTAATAACTTGCATAACACGTTCGTTTACACTTGAAAATTGAGAAAGCAAGGATTGGTGAAATGGTTGATATTCTCCAATAGAACTTGTACAATTAGTGCATTTCGAGATCTTAGCTTGGCATGAGTGCAAAAGTGATAGAGGTACTTAGGTTAAGTCTCGTCTGGATGAGCGAGAGTGTGGGTTTTGGGGGGTTGGGCCTCATACATTATATATATGAGCGTGGATATGAGAGGGGCGGGGGGTTGGTTCCTTTAGAAAACTTTATTGGGCCTAATCTTTTATTCAATCAACCCCGGTGTTATATTGCGAAACGATCTGACTTTAAAGGTTTCTATGTAATTGTTTAGTATTTATCAATTAGATATGTTAAGCATTATGTTTATCATGCTTAAAAAAATGTATTAGAGTTGCAATGTTTATTTATTCTATGTTCAAAGTATTATGTAATGAGTGAAAAAAAAAGTTAGTGATGTTTATAGTTGTTATTCATTGTTTACTTAGTTTGTTTGTAATAAGTAGGATCGGGTCGCTTGAGCTACTTTCAATATTCCCTTCCATACCCTTATACTTGGCCCCATTACAACCCGTTTTAAGACCTCTTGATTTGTATTCATGTCAAAAGCATTTACATAGGTGGAGATTTGATGATTGTACAAGCTTATGCGAGGAGAATTGGTTAAATGTTAATTGTAGGATGATCACCAAGGAATAGTCAATGTGTAAATGTGTGTTATGTGTAGGTAAAAACTGAAAGCATGTTAGGTTTGGTTAGAAATCTTCGGTTTAAATGGAACATCAAGTGAACTAGTGCACCCGATAAAAATAAGGGAATAGGGTATGACTTGGGACCTTAACTGAACCGGAATTGTGGTAAGATTGGTGGCTACAAGTTGAAAGTAATAAACTTTGTGATGAGATGTTGCTTGAGGGCAAGCAACGGGTAAGTGTGGGAATGTGACGGGTGGTCCATTGGACAACCCTTAAGTGATTTAAGACCGTTAATATTCATGCGTTTAATTGGTTTATCGAGTTGAATTAGATAAATACGTTTACTCGTATAATGGCAGGTATAAGAAGATAGAAGATGGAATTACGAGAACGTGGGCGAAAACAGTGACGAAAACGGACTTAGAACGAAGAAATTATCAAGAAAAAGAGATGGAAAAGATTGAAGCCACCGTAGCCTACGGTAGCCACCGTAAGCTACGGTGGGTACTGGAGTATAATGACTGCCGTAAGGCAGATATGAACCACCGTCAGTTTTTTTAAAGCCACCGTAAGCTACGGTGGCCACCGTACCTTACGCTGGGCGCATCGCTGCAGTTTGTAACTGCCATATATGATTGTATTTTGGACAGCTTTTGGGATTATCATCATATCTTTTCATCTAGAGACGACCCAAGGGCGATTTTTGGAGATCATTGATCAATTGTGAGTGTGGTAATCATTAGACGCTTGTTTTTAATTCGTATGACAATTGTAATTGAAGGAATGACAAACCGAATCATGCTCGGCTAAACTCCTTCGTGTTTTCCCTCGGATTGTAAGGTTTGTTATGTTTGTTTGGTTGAATGTTTAGACAATTTCTGAGATAATATTTGATCTTATTGATTTCGTTATTATGGTGTTTGTGTATTGGTTGATAGATTGTTAGTTTATCAATTTTGTGTTCTAAACCATCAGTTCTTGGTGCTTTAAGTAATCGAGATTAATCAGGAGGGATTTAGGGTTGGATAAATTAACTAATTGGTTTTTGAGTGATTACCTTGCATTATATAATCCAAGTACTTGATCTTCAATTATCGCAATCGTTAACATAAACACGAACTCAGTTTAAACATCAATTGTAACATTCATGGAAACCTGAAACCGAGGGAGGACATATTTTCTCATATTGCTTAAAACTCGTTTATCTGTTTCAGTTCTTTTCGTTAATCAAAACAACCAATTCTTTGAATTTACTTTTGCACTTAGTTTAATTTAGTTTAATTATAACGCTACTTAGTAATACATTTTCCACAAACTCCCTGTGTTCGATACCCGCTTACTGCTATCTAACTAGTTGTGATCGGTTTACTTTTGAGTGAGTCTTCGACCTCACGTCAGAGACTTATATTGATATATGAAGTAACCAACCGTATCATACTCAATTGATAAACCTCGGACCGTTGAAGGACGGAACGTGCATTAATGGGGTTGTTACCGTCATTTACCAAATCAATTGGATCAATTATTGATGTTGGTTGTAACTACAGTTAGCGGATATGATGGATCACAGACAACACCCGCAAGCATCTTTGTCTGAGAAGACATGGCTCTAATATATATAGAGTATATGGATTTTAAACCACATGATAACATTGCCGCCACCCCATATGGTTAGGGTTCATAGCTTTATTCCATGGCAAATTTTTGCCACACAAAATTGTTTCATTTTTGACATTTATTGTACTTGGAGACTAAAAAATCTAAAAGTTCTAGGGTACTTATGGGTAGGTTTTGTATGTGATTTTGTGATTTGTGAGTATTTGAGGGTAGAAATGAGGTGACGGTACAAGATTGGGGGATGCATTGATAGTACCCATAAGTGCCCCCCCCCCCCCCCCCACACACACAATATTCACAAGAATATTTCCAACATATTTATTTTAAGATGGACTTGATGGTAAGGGTCCGATACATTAATCCTTTATCGTACAATATGTACGCGACACTGTAGAACGTTGATTTTCAAAAACCCTAAACCACAATTACACTCATCTGCCCGTGCCTCTCCCTCAAGCCATCTCCACCACCACCGATCCACCACTCACTAGCATCAACACACCTCCTTCACTAACACCAGAGTCGCAACGAGGATCCAACAACTTGCCAGAAAAACACGAACGTCGCTCCCCTTGTTTCACAGGTTTTGTTTAGTTTTTGATAAGAATTGAAAATGAATTTGAAGCCAATTGATTGGTTAATCTTTGAAATCGATTCAATTAATCATCAATTGAAGTTTCAATTGATTTTTTTTGAGTTTTGAGTGATAGGTTTTAACCTTGAATGTATCAAGATTTAAGTCCAAACGGTTTAGATTTTAAGCCTGAACGTTTTAAAGTTTAACCTTGAACGTTTTAGGGTTGATAATTTTGTATATTTATATATAAAATAATCATTGAATCAAGCAGTCAGCAAGAAAGGAGTCATTGCAAATATTATCAAGTACTCTTGCTACTCCAATTATTTGTTTGTATTTTAATGCCTCTTTAATAGTATTTATTATACAGAATATAGAAATAGTATTGATTAAGAGGTAAATTTCAAATAAAGAAACAATGCTCGGTTTCATCAAGATACTAACATAAGTTTAATTCACAAGCGTAACTGATCAATGTATGGGAGTGTCTTGAAAAAGCGAGAACATCTTGTCATCTTGTGAGCAAGAAACAAAAGATTTAGCATATATTCAGTCCCATTCCCTAACTTAGCACATCGGGAGATTATTACTATATACAGAAGTGAAACTTCGATCACAACCTCTGAAGCAGTTTGAAAGTTCTATGCATGCGCTTGTTTAAGGAAAAATATTGTGATTTGTTTGAAAGTTCTATGCTTAAAAATGATGTGGAAATAGCCAAGCCTTTGAAAGGGATTCAAATTATTTACACTTCTGTCACATTTGATCCACCACCCACGTGTGACAAACACGTTATTTTGATTTTGGCAGCATTTAATTTGAAAGGACACCACCAATCTAGAAGAAACTATTACAATGAATTGTTATGAAATAAAACACATGCTACAGGTATACATAGACATCAACCCTTATCCAATATTATTAAATAAATTGGATATATCTCTTCCGTTGTGCATTAATTCCAAATCATCGTTGAATATACTATCTAAGTCTCTTTCAACAAGTTGGTACTATTGTTCAAACATTGTGTACCTTGGTTTGCAAGTTGTAATTGTCACTAATGTTAATTCTAGTATATCTCGAATAATAACTTCAAAAAATTGGAATAATAAAAGTCGAAAACAACTTAATACCGAAACACCATACAGCTTGCATTTAATTAATGTTTACTAGGATTAGAGAAGCAGGATCTTTTCAGCTTTGCATTTAATGATATTTACTAGGATTAGCGAAGCAGGATCAAAATTCATAAATCGTCAAGTGCCTATACCCAAAACAACAGCTGAACCTTTTGATTCATTTATTGTAGAAAAAAGAAAAGAAAAAATTAAGCTTAGAAAGAGAGATTGGTAAAAAAGGTAGAGAGTACAAGAATAGTTAAGAATTAATTATGCTAAAATCACTCATAACCTTGTTTTTTAAACTATCTTTTTTAACAACAAATAGACCCTTGTATTTTAAAGGTATTTTTTGTAAATTTTCCTCCTCTAGGACTTGAACCTTTGATCTCTCACTCTATACCCTAAACCATTTTACCACATCATTAAAGTGGGAATGACTATAAATATATTTTTATAGCTATAAAGTAATTATAAATTATTTTATATATAAATATACAAAATTACATTTTGATTCCTTACACTTTAATGGTTAGACTATATAAAATTACATTTTGATTCCTTACACTTTAATAGTTAGACTATATTTCTTAAAAAAAACTTTTGTACACTTTACGTTCTTTTCACTAACTTCCTTTCAAAAATCTCATTAACATCTACAAAACAAATTCATACAAACCGTCACATTATCGTCACATCACATTCCAAACTTATATAAAAAATCTCACTTTATTCCATAACTACAAACCTCACTAAAAGATATAAATCATTTAGAAGAATTGTTGTGAGAAGTGTATACCCGAGCCCTTACCTCAACTGTTTTGATACGATGATCATATAGAGAACTAATGTTGAAAACTTTGACAACGTACATTTACGACTTCATTTGAATCCCTATAAGATATGATTGAAACAAATTTAGAATGTAAACGACTTGATTATATATTTATATCCCAAAGGAATCAAACAAGCGGATCTTGAATATCTAAATCCGAAGATGATTATAGAAGACAAAGTGTTGCAATGAAGAAAGACACTGTGTTGAAGACGGTTTTCTATTGGGGGCGGTTTGAATAGTTGGTTTTGGTAGGAATAAAACAACAATTTTCGGAATTTAATCATTAAAACATAAAAGAACTGATGGAGTGTTATAAAAGAACACTGTTTGTTTAACAAGTAAAGCATAAATGACATTAAATGTGAATACATTAGTTAAAAAAAGCAACAATTTTCGACATTTAATCAGGACAAAAATTACGTATCACTCACCAAAATATCACAAAACTATTAGACCGTCCGTAGTCAGACGTTTTGGGCATGCGTTATATGCCATACGTCGGGGAACACCGCCCCATAGGCGTTATGGCTTTTTTTCCGAGTTATACATAAAACGCGATAGTGGCACCAAAATAAAAAAGAAGAGCCGTTGGGATTAAGCCGTTGATGATTAAAAAAATTATAAACTAATTTATACAATAAAATCAAACCTAAGCCTCATTTTTTTAACACATTCCTTTCTACCATATATATTTTAACACATTCCATTTTTTTAACCATATTACCAAAATGTTTCCGTTTAACAACAACCAAAATATTCTCGGTTTTGGTCAGTATGCCCTTCAAGGCAACGCAAGCAATCAAAATCCACAACCGAACCCATCTACCGCCCCGATGCCAACCGTCCCCGTCCCTCAACCCCCGCATCCGTTCGACGCGCAAATGGCCGCGTACATTGCATATCTAGGTAACTCTAATGCGGTGCCGGTTTCCAAAACATCGTCTTCGGTTGATCCAGACACGCCCCATTCCGACGTTCGAAACTTCAACCTGAGCGATAATGAAATCGCGAATCCTTATGCGGATATTACTGAGATGCCTCGGCCGGGGGGTAGAAGAAGCAAGGGCAGGGGAAGGGGTCGCTTCGTCGTCTTCGAATGCCGAAATGGAAAGTCAATTTAAAGAAATGAACACTCGACTAAAAGATTTAGGAACCCAACGACTTAAAGTAAATTTGGACGCCGTCGAAGTATTTAAAATGAATGAAATGGACAAAGACATCGAGATTTATCAAGCGAGCTATCCGAAGACAACCCGATAGTTCAATCTCTAAAAGCAGCTCGGCAAGAAAAATTTTAGAAAAATACAACATGTAGTGTTATCAGTATTATTTATGTTTTTTTTAATTTAATGTATTTTTTTTATTTTAATTTAGTTTTTATTTGTAAGTTTAATGTATTTTTTTAATTTAAATGTTGTTTTTTAATTTTATGTTTAATTATTTAAATGAATTATTATTTAAAAAAACAAATAAAATTAATAATGACTGGGCGTCACGTCGCACATAATGCCTGAGGGTGGGGCATTATGACTACACCTTGTTTTTGTATAAAACCATAACTCTGACTGGGCGTCACGTGACGCATAATGTCTTGATCACAAGCTTTATGACTATTCATGGTGTTAGCCAAGAAAAAAACCGCATATGCCGACAATGATAGAAACGCATATCCAATTTTATTAAATTGACAACTTTTATATACAATTCAATACGAAAATGTCTATTTGTATATATAAATAGGCATACACCCCCTTATCCAACAATCAACCTTGTCCCCAGCAGCCATGGCTGCTTATTCTTCTTACCTTTCACTTCTAATCTTCTTCTTCATCATCACCGACGCCATTGTTCCTCCTAACGAAACCTTCCATTATGTCAACCAAGGCGAGTTACTTTTCGAATCCGAATACTTATTCTTTGATTCCGAATACGATCCAACTTACCGTAGTCTTCCACCATTCACCTTTCCTTTCGGGTTGGCCTTCTACAACACCACCCCAAACGCGTACACTCTCGCCCTCCGCATGGGAACTCAACGCGACCAGTCCGTGAGGCCATGGGTCTGGGAAGCCAACCGCGGCAAACCTGTCCGTGAAAACGCCACATTCTCATTAGGATCAGACGGAAACCTGGTACTCGCGGAGGCCAATGGCCAGATTGTGTGGCAAACCAACACCGCGAATAAGGGTGTTGTCGGTTTCACTATACTTGAAGATGGTAACATTGTGCTTCGTGACGCAAAGGGTAACTTTGTCTGGCAAAGCTTTGATTACCCGACCGACACGCTCTTGGTTGGCCAAAAGCTTAGAGTTAAAGGGGGTCCGTACAAGCTCGTGAGCCGTGATTCGGTCAAGAACAACGTTGACGGGGCATATAGCTTAGTAGTTGAGCCTCAAAGATTGGGTTTGTATTACAAGAACACCATGCGGTACTGGGCATTCACGATCCCCGAATTGATCCAAAACAATGGAACAATTCAAAATGCAACGTTTAGAGTCGCGGAAGCTGAATACCTAGAGAACAATTTTCACCAATTGAATTGTGAAGTCGTGAATCTTCCCACGTTATATGAGACAACTTCTATTTATATGGGACGAGTTCTGTATAATAGCTCGTTATCTTATCTTCGACTGGGCATAGATGGGAGCCTACGAGTCTACACTTACCGCCGAGGGGTGCGGGGACAGGCGTGGAATCTGTTGTACACTTTGTTTACGAACCAGGATGGATACCAACTTGAAGACGAGTGCCAGTTACCAAGTCGGTGTGGGAAGTTTGGGCTTTGTGAGGATAGTCAGTGTGTCGGATGCCCTGCCCCTAACGGGGTATTTGCGTGGAGCAAAGATTGTGACTCGAAGTCACCAGGTTGTAGTGGTTTTACATATTATCAGCTTAAAGGGGTGGACCATTTCACGGTTAAGTATACAGCTGGGACTGGACCGGTGAAAAGAAGTGATTGTGAAAGCAAATGCACGAAGGATTGCAAGTGTTTGGGTTACTTTTATCACACGGATAAGTCAAGGTGTTGGATCGCTTACGAGTTGAAGACGTTGACAAGGGTCGGGGACTCGACTAGTTTGGCCTACATCAAAACACCCATTCGCTAGACACGGGTTTTACTAAAAACTAGAAATAAAGAAGGAGGTTAAGATGAGGAGAAAAATGGCTGTTATGTTTGTAACCTTCCGATGTGTGTGTTTTGTATTTAGATGATATTTGTCCTATGTATTATAATAAAGGAGACTAAATTATCTATATTCATGACTCTTGAGGACCTTATCATCATCTGATCGATATAAACAACTATATTATATTATTTGTGTCAAGAAACGTAAATTGAAACTTACTCATGGTGTAATTATAAATAACAAGAATAATAAATCTACACATTTAACGGCATATAATACACAATAAGTCAATTTAATGCCTTGGGTTTCAACAATGAATGCCTCTTTTTGATTATACATATCCTATTACTTTACTTGTTCCAATCTAATTTGAACAGCTCTACAGCCCCGTGTGTGGACTGAATGTATTCCAAGGCCACTAGTCATTTATTCCGAATGATCCCAGCAATTTAAATTGATAAGTATGTATGCTCAATTCGAGTGTCTAGATGTATTTCTAACACTACCCTGGTGCGAAAACCGGATTTTGGGCCAACCTGGTTCGGTTTTGGTCATGGTTTGGATTGCAACCGGCCGGTTTCTAAGAGATATAATCTGAACCAATAAGTACAATTCGGATTTGTGATTGGATAAAGTGTTAAAGCTGGTGGTTCTGATTAGATAGGACTGGATCTAGAAAAGATTGGTTTCAGATTGAAACCGGTTTCAACGTATATAGAATCAGAGGATCAGATGGATTTGGATTAAGACTAGTTTCACAATGGGTTTAGTTCGGTTATGGAACCGAGTTTGAATCCTAAACCGATTTCGTTGCATCGAAGTCTAATGGAACAATAATGTCCAATGTGATTCACATAAACGATACCATAAAACAGTGTATGCATATTTGCATAAGAAATTTAGATGATAAATGATGCTCTATATTTCTAGACTTTGACCAGTTTTAGATGATAAAATGATGCTCTATATTTCTAGACTTTGATTAGTACCCTTGTGTGAAAGTTGACTGTGCAATGTAGCACACGCAGTGCCTTGAGTAATTGATTACTACATTTATTATAGAAGGCTGTGTTTGAACATGCCTAGGTGTATGCTTAAACACCTTTTTTTTCTCCTCTATATTCGATCTATCCCCTTCACTAGATCCACTTTGTCGGGTTAATATTAATTGTACAATAAATTCTTATCCAAAGAGGCGTACAAAGACTTTCAACTTCAAGTCATTGGTTTCATTTATAATAAACACTCCGCGACATAATTGTAAATACACAACTTTATGTACAAAAATTATATGATCATACAACTTATGTACAAATTACGTAACGTGGATTAATAATTACACACTTATATTAACAGTGGCGGATTCAGGAATATTTTCTAGGTGGTGCACTGTTTTTAGATGTTTCAGTTTGATAGGGTTAGATATAAAAAAATTTGGGTCGTTTCGACGGTTCGGTTGTATATTTACTAAATTCAAGCCTTCAACAATCAAATTTAATTTCAACAATCAAATTTGTGACATCTATACTATAATCTACTTGGGCTGAAAATTCATTATGTTTTTGTAGTCATCCAAGTAGGATTGTTCATGGTCCAGTTTTGACGGTTTTTATGTCAAACCGTGAGGCAAGCCGTTAATAATGGTTTTTTTATTATAGTAAACCGAAACGTCAAAATTTAAAACCGAACCATTACTAACAATTTGGTTTCATGGATTAGGTTTTATTTCACATTTGTATAAAATGTATAAAATATCATATAAAAAAGCTACCTGCAAGTTGTTCAAGCATAAGAAAACAAGATGTCCAAAATAACTATTATGAAGATAGATATGTGCATTTCAGAAGTAGTAAAAAAATTCAACGAATGCCCAACTTCTTGAATCGAACCCCAGACATTCGCCTTAACAACCAAGGCCTTAGCCACTTCACCACTTTTCTAGTTTTGTTAAGCAATGCACTCCAATTTTATAAGGGGATGCACTCAAGATTTTATATATAGTATTACGCTATAATTTTGAAACTCGGGTGGTTCCCGTGCACCCCCTACCTCCAAGGTAGATCCGCCCATGCTTATATAAACAATCACACAACATATAATAACAATTAGTGGTGACAAAATGGATGAATTGGGTTTGATTGGTTGTTGGGTTTAGGGAAGTGCAAATTAACCGTCATAATCGTTCATCGAACCATAACTGATATAGCCGAACCAATTTTAACCGATAACCGACATAACCGATGGGTCGATATAATGAATTTTTGAAAACCGTCAAATACGGGTCAGTTTTAGTTAAAGATAATTTCAAATCTGCCATAACCGAAGCGCCCCATTTACAAGATTCTCAAATTTATGGAGTATAATTAGAAGACACTATTAATGATTTGGAAGGTAATAAACTAATAATGCTATCACTTTTTTATTATATGATTTAATTTTACTAATAAGTTAATCCATTTATCGTTTGTTTGAATATATATATTAATACTATGGATTATATATTTTGTTAAACTATGTCATGTCATTTTTAATTATTTTTGGTAATATTTAGTACCAAAGTTTTAGGCTCAATTACATTATTTTGGTCACGGTTAACCGTGTCATAACCGACTCGTAATAACCTTTAGAACCAATTATCTGAAACTTCCATATAACAGATAGGTTATGGTTATGGTTATCTGTTAACCGTTATATTGGTTATGGTTATGGGTTTAGCCTAAAATCGTCCCAAACCGACCGGTCACAATGGGTTTGGATTAGGATGGTTCATTTATAAAAAAAATGTTTGGATGAGTATTGATCAGCATGTGTCATTTAAAAAAAAGTTAGGTTGGGTAAAGATGGATTAACTTAAACTTTTGTTTTTCTTTGTTCACGTTGGCTTATAGTTTTTTTAATTTCTCTTCGGTTTTTAGTTTTTTGTTTTCTGTCTTTGATTGTTTTTGTTTTTTCGTTTTGTTTTGGGCTGTTTTTCGGTTCGGTTTTGATTTTTTTATTTCATTTTGATCGCTTTTTCCGTTTTTTTTTTTCAATTTGGCTTGGTTACCGTTTCATCTCTATCAACACCCGTTACACAATTTTCAACCCGCTTTCACCCGTTTTTTTCTTGTACCCGTCTCGACCATTCCATTTTTTCCTTCTTTTTTAGTTTGACCAATTCTGACTAATTCCAACTTTCTCCTTCTTTTAATTTGACCCATTCGGACATATTAAACTTCTTACTTAAACCCAAAACAATTCATAAATGTTATTATGATGACCTATAATAGCCCAAATGAGTTACATTTTCCAGGCCATTAGTAACAATCATACCACTTGTATGATAATTACGTAACCAATGTTTTTAATTACACATGTGCATTATTATGTAATTTCATAACTTATATGATAATTACGCAACCTATTTTCATAATTACACAAATGCATAATTACACACATTATACATAAATCATGACCTGGTTTTTGAAAAATAAAAGTCAATTTAAAAAAATATAGCAAAAGAGTACTTAAATAAAAATAAAAAGAATTTAATGCTAACTTTATGAAGTAATTATTTACTTTTCAAATAAATAATGGAGTTAATGGCCATTTTAGTCCATGTGGTTTGCTACTTTCGTCATTTCAGTCCAAAGTTTGAAATTTTGTCAATTTAGTCATCATAGATTTAAATCTTAGCCAATTACGTCCCATCCGTCTAACGGCATCCAGCTATGCCGTTAATTTAAGGGTATTTTTGTCTTTCTCCTTTTTATTTTGAGTTAATGGTCATTTTCGTCCCTATGGTTTGATATTTTTGCCACTTCAGTTCAAAGTTTGAAAATTTGTTAATTTAATGTTCAATTTAATTATTTTTTTTACTTTTTTTTTGTTTATAACCTTGAAGAGCATAATTCAAGCCCAAACAATCGAGCATAAACTTAAAATAGGTCTGTATTTACTCTGTCGAAGACAGTAATCATGCCCCTTCCCTCGAATTTTGTTTCTAGACAGTTCATAAACTCTTCCTTGTGATGGAATTCAATGGTAAAGTTGTCAAAACAATTCCCTAAAACCGAATTGTACAGAAAAACTAAAAACCATTTCTTTGATATATGCATAATAGTTAGGGTTTAGAGACTAACATATCGTAACGAAAATCTGGGTCGAAATCAACTATTATACATTAATCAAAGAAACACTTTTTAGTTTTTTCTGTATAACTCGGTTTCAGGGAATTATCTTGACCACTTTACCATTGAATTCCACCATAGGGAAGAGTTTAGGAAATGTCTGGAAACTAAATACAAGGGGGGTACGATTACTGTTGTCAACAAAGTAAATGCATACATGTATTGGAGGTTGCTCGATGGTTTTGGGCTTGAATTATGCTCTTCAGGGGTTATAGACAAAAAAAATAAAAATAAAAATAAAAAATAAACTGAATTAAACTGAACATTAAATTGAAAAATTTTCAAACTTTAGACTGAAGTGACAAAAATATCAAACCACGGGGACTAAAATGACCATTAACTCAAAATAAAATGAAGAAAGACAAAAATACCCTTAAACTGACGGCATAGCTGGATGCCGTTAGACGGATGGGACGTAACTGGCTAATATTTAAAACTATGAGGACTAAATTGACAAAATTGTAAATTTTGAACTGAAGTGGCGAAAGTAGCAAACCACAGGGACGAAAATGACTATTAACTCTAAATAATGCCATAAAAAATCAGCGTTTTCAGGAGTGGGAGATTTGAAAAAGTCAACGCCATTTTACCCTTCCAATCTCTTTTCAAGCTTTCATTCACTTCTTGATCTAATTGCTCAAAATCCTTCGTACGCTTTGTCCAATAAGAGACCTTTGTATAATTGTATTGAAAGCTTGTTCATAAAGGATAGTTCTATGAAAGGAAATAGCTTGACATATTGCAAACTTGTTATCTTTGTTGTTTCCTTATTATACTCTCCATGTATTGGACTTATTCCTTGGTATTTATATTTTATCCTCCTATCTTTCGTTGATGTAATCAGAACAAAGTATACGATTCAATACCATATGAAAATTGAAAAGTTCTCTTTATGTAAAGTTTAGTAGTTAATTAGTGATGTTAGTTGAGCCACTAACCACTTTGGTTGCGAACCTAATCTTCGACCCAACCTAGGCTCCATGCAAAGAAAGACCCAATTTACTGTATATGGGCACCAACATATTGGTTGCGCAACCGCACAAAGCCCAAATTCCCGCAACGAATTGTTAAATTGAACAAGCCTTTTGATAAAAGAAAATAATACTAACCTCGTTCCTACATCGATCAAACAAAGTGTACGTACAACATGCGTATTCCACGAAAATCTTGTCAAAATGATAATTGGAGACAAACAAACTCCAATTTTATTATACGAGATCAACACAATACAATCAGAAGAACACAAATATAGAATCTTCGTAACAAATCATCAACACGATGATTTGTATCTATGAACACAAAGAACTAACAGGAATAAATTCTGAACAAGATGAACAAGAATCAGACCCTAGCTAGAACTAACAACTTCTCTAACAACTCGAAGAGAGAGAAACTGAAAAATTTGTGTTATTATAAAATGAAACAAGAAGTTTATGTAACAAGACACTTTGACCAGCGGAGAATTTGACCAGCAACATGCCTTCAATCCCTCTTGGACTCTCATAAGCCATTAAGCCCATGAACAACTTCCAGCCCAAGAGATGCACCAGCCCAATTATGCTTACAAAGCCATACAACAAAAAATTGAATTGTATTAGTTTATATCTTTCAACAAATATGAGCACATTTGCACATCAAGTGTGGATATAGCTTCCTTTCAATGCCTAAGGGAAGATATGATAACAAGCTATTGCAATGGGTTATTTCCAACCTGGATCAGACATTGATAACGAGTTATGTTGTACTAGTGGACAACTGAGTTCGCTAAAATTGTTCTCTTCATAATCATCAGTTTGGCGATTTAGTTTCGAATGTTGCATTTACTGATTTCACATTTGGTTGATTTATTTGGCCAATGACCACGTACTAGCGTTATATAAACGTTTTTAACACAAAAGTGGAATAGAAAATGCTCTATTGTTTCTATCAGTTTAAATGGACGTCATAGTTACCTTTAGATCAATGTGCAAATTTGCACAAATAGAAAAATAAGTTATTAACAGTACATATGAAAATAGTATGTATTAAACTTATTGCTGGGAAAAAAATATATTGGTTATTCTTCGCTATCAATCACCACTGAATATCTCATTTTATATAGAGAAGAGGTCAAATTATAATATTATAAAGTTTTCAGAACACTTGCAATTTGTAATTAGACATTAAACTGTTTAAAAAAAGAAATTAATCTTGGAGTTCTATTATATATTACTGTAATCACAAACCCTACAGAACTAGTCAACAAGATATACTTTTTAAAAAGTAATATAACATAATGTTTGTAATGAGTATTTTAATATTTATTTAGTAACGAAATCGAAATATATAACAATTTAAAGTGTTTAGTATTTCAAGCAAATTAATGATCAAAGTACCCAGTAATCTTCAATTGATTTTCGGAATCCACCGCCAATCACCACTAATCTTCAATTGATTGTCGGAATCCACCGCCAATCACCACCACTTGTCTGATTTTCGATTAATTGATCAAAGGGCCAGGTATGACCTTTAACAATTGATCGATTCGGAACAAGATTAAACAAAATTGAATCAACAAGAACTTTATGAACAATATGATAATACAATCTTTACAAGAATTCTTAATGTTCAACCCTATTTAATGTTTAACCCTATTATGACATCTAAACATGGAAGTTATATATTTTCCATGTTGACACTTTCATACCATATACTTACATAAACATTCTAAATATAGTTTGACACAATTACAATATAACCCCTACACTTTGGCACACATGGATTAAAAAAATTATAGGCCAACACTATCCCACACATGTTTAAAGTTTTTTAAACATTTTTTTGCGTAGATGCCCATGAGAATTGACCTCTTGTGTCACCATGGCCACAACTTCTATTTTTGTAGTTCTTGTTGTATTTCCCAAGATAAGAACCACTGTGGCCTCGATCCGTGTTGTTGAGATTGTATGGAGGACGAGCATTGTAGAGAGCATGGGGTGAGTGAATTGCAACAGATATTGTCGGATCAATTTATAACCAAATTCAGAGGCAAGTTGCTAGAGAGACTAGTTGAGAAGCAGATTTATTAGCTGTAATAAGGGAGGCTACAACGGGGTGTGGTAGCTTTTATCACCATGTAGTCATGATGTCCTATGAGAAGACAGTTCATTAAAGGTCAATGGAGATGGGCGAGCAAGGAGGGTAGATATAAAGATGTTGTATTCCTCACGTGAACTAGAGATGACAAACAAAAACAACTTCTCATTAACACGTTTCACAATGTTAAGCTAAAGTAAAAGAATACTCCTGAGCACAGCTAATGTAAGCAACATGTGTCTATTACCATTTCATTTGAAGCTTAAGAAGTTGTGTCTTACGCATGTATTCCTCGGAGGCAGTTTGTGGCACATAAGAATGAGCAAGGGGATCCTATAACGAAGTTGTTTCTTGCAACGTGAGCAAAAGACGCCAAAGAGACTGTAGTGATAATGATCATGAGAAGTGAGAACATGGGCATCATCAAATATCCATTTTTTATAATTTGGATTGATAGTAAGAACATCAGTTGTATCAGATCCAGTGGCAACATATTATTCGGGGCATGATGGAGCCGTCAACAGATTGTTCTGGCGAAAACTTGTGATATGCAATAACTAGGTTATAATGATAACTTGGGCTATGCAACAACTTGCAAGATTTGATAACTAAGGATTCACAATAAGTTGTAGGTAAGCGATAACTTCTAGCTAAGCAGCAACTAGGAGTATGCGATAATTGTTTTATATGCGGTAACTGTAAGTGAAATGCTATAACTAAATCCAGTTACTTTGAGAAAACCTAGCTATGGTGGCGGCTAAAAAAGGAAATCAAAGGGAAATACCTCAAAGGATGGAATCTGAATACGAAAACATAGACATGTGGTCACAAAAGGATTGTAAACACGATGGTAAGCAATAGCGGGGCACATGAATAGATTCGTTGGTGTTTCACAGTGGTTGTAACTTTTTCCTGCAATTGGTCAGAAAATTAAGATGTCAGAAATGAGAAATGGCCATTGATTGTTACTGGCTTGGAGAGATGAACATGATGGTTCGATTGTATGCATCGAAAGAGCACTTGGTTTTGAATTCTGATAACTCTAAAGTGTGTGTTAAGAAAGGTGTAATTGTGTGAATGAGTTGTATACTTAGCCCTTATTTACATAGTACTACCTCTAAGTTCGTCGAAATACATCGTGTCTAATAAGTTCCTAAAGAAAATCATACAAAAAACAAAGGTTTGGAAGAAATTGGATTGTGATTTTTTAGAACGAAAATAGTTTGACCTCATGTTGTCACGCCATTTATGGTTTTCATTTCGCTGTCAAAATGATTTCTCCCTAACTTTCATTATCTTTATAGCCTTTGTATGTTGCTTAGATGACTAGATTGACGTAATTATGTTCTTGTTTATGGTCTTAATTTCGGTATAAAAATGTTAATTTGTACGTTCAAAGATTTGACAAAGCTATCAAATTTAATTGGTTTATAAAGTATATATCTTATTTAATCATTTTGATCATTCAAAATTGATAAACTTGTTCGAGAATTATTTTGATCACTCTCCTCCACAAAACGGTTAGCCTGAAAAATTCAGTTGTAAAGGTATATGCCGTTATAATACCGAAGTCTACATATCTTAAGCGGCGATAAACAGAGACCGGAAAATGCATTGAAAACACCCTCAGCATGCCCTTATAATATGACCTTTCTAACCGCAACCGTTTAAAACGCTTTGAAAAGTAACGATAAACAGAAACTGGAAAATGTAAATAACCAAATCGATTGAGGAACCAATGGTTCAATTACAATTTTGTTTATAAAAGTTTATTTTTATGGTTCGATTATGGTTATTTTTCAATATAACCGAACCAACTTATATGCTTACCGAATCATATAATCACACCTATCGAAGAGGAGACCCAATCAGTTAGCAATAATTTCATTAATATATAGTTGAATAAGTAGATTGAGCAATGTACGGCTAGCAGATTTTTTTATTTGAAAGCACACTAATATTAAATCATCTTGTGTTACTTTATATTTTTTGATTTTAGTTACTTAGTCTTAAAACGCGGTATACAGCTATAAAAAAAACTACTTAATTACACTATAAATAGCAACACACCAATCCATAATAATCACACAAAAAATGGCGTTCCTCATCAACAAAACAACGTCTCTTCTCCTAATAATAACTCTTGTTTTTACTTCCTACGGGTACGTACGTTTCATTTTTATGTTTGTAAGATTCATGTTCATTCACCACAAGAAATGTGGCTTTTGTTAGTATAAATTAATAAAGATTGTACTATAAACGTAAATTGAATACTGAATACATGTATATCTGTCAATCATTGTAAACAACATCAAGTAGCTGCCTAACCCTTAGCTATTCAATAATGTACATATTAACATAAAGATGTTTGTGCAGTGTTGTGGAAGCCAATCCTTTGGTAACGCTTATTAAGGGACTGTTTACTAGCGGCGCCAAAATAACTGCCAAAGGGCCTGGGAAGAACGCGGACACTATGTTCGGCAAAGTGCCAGGAAAGAACTTTAGCCCTGGAAAGAACTCGCACAGTCCGATTGCCAAAGTGCCTCCCACAAGGACTCCTGTATCAGCTGAAGAGGCCGCTATGAAGAAAGGAGAGGCATTGACAGAGAAGTATTTCGGAACAGGTGCCAAAAATGGTTTCCGCATTGTATGGAAAGGTACAAAATATTATTTAAAAGCCGCTAAGAAATGTGAAGAATATCATAACACTTTAAATCCGAATTGCAATCCGCAACCTTTTGTTTATAAGCTGCGGCCAGGTTGCGTTGCAAAATATTGCATTGCTGTTGCAGAAGTTCTTAATATCACAGTTGACATAACACCAACATCATGCAGCTACCACGATGATTGCGATTTTCCGATAGAAGCACAGTGCAATGGGACATTCGTTAAAGTTAGATGTGGACTTCTGGATATCCATGGGTAGTCAAATGACAATCTAAACAAGAGACGTTAAGAAGAAAATAAAGACACCATATGTTATTAATAATGTTTACAAGTGTTAAAGTGTTCCAACGTATTGTTTACTTGTCATGTATTTTCTTTCCTGTTCCTGTGTATGGTTTAATTTCTAAAAAGGTGTTATGATCGTGCATGTAATATAAAACTTGTCATTGTAATCCATTTCTTCCCAATGTTACCAGGATAACAATTCCATACACAGAAAACTCAAATTAACTGTAAAATTAACATACATAAATGCATTTGGATAAGACTCGGTTTTAGATCGTTTTGGAACCAACAGAAAGAAAACGGTTTTGTGCCAGAGCCCATAAATGAGAACCAAACAGAAAGCATTGGGTCTTTGCAAGCCCAAGCTAGAAGTAATGAGCCCACCTAAGCCCAGACTAAAAGCATTGGGCCTTCTTTCGGTGCCCCACGGCAAAAGAGGTGTTTGCATGGAGCAAGGATTGTGACATGAAGCCACCGGGTTGTAAGGCAGGTAGTTTTACATATTATCAAGTCAAAGGGGTGGACCGGTTCATGGTTAAGTAAACGCCCGAAACTGGACCAGCTAAAAGGAGTGATTGTGGGAGCAAATGTACGAAGGATTGAAGTGTTTGGGTTACATTTAGCATACGGATAATTCGAGGCGTTGGATCGCTTACGCGTTGAAGATGCTGACAAGGGTCGGGAGCTTGACTAGTTTGGCATACATCAAAACACCCGTTCGCTAGACAAGGGTTTTACTAGAAACTGGCAATAAAGGAGGAGGTTAAGATGAGGAGAAGAACTGTTATGTTTGTAAGCTTCGGATGTGTGTTTTGTATAAATAAGGAGAGTAAATTATCTGGACAAATGAGAATGAGTTGAATTTATTCTATACTGTAAGGCCCATTTCTAGAATAGTCTTTCGTATTTGTTAATATGTATTTTGTTAGACAATCTTTTATATATTTGGGCCCAATGCCATTTGTATTTGGAGCCCATTAGGCCATGTAATATGAAAGATGAGTATGTGAATACACACACTATATATTGTGTGTGTATCACATACTCACATTAACCTTTTGCAACTATTATTGTCTAAACCAACAAACTCTCTCTTCTCTCCCACCTTCGGCCGTAATAAACCCACACACAAGATCCGAGATCTCGGTCCTAGCTAGTTGTTTCCGCCAACTAGTTGAGAGGTTGATCCAAGACAACTAGTAATAGTTTGTTTGTTATTTGATCCGGTCACGGGACCTACATTGGTATCAAAGCTTTCGGGCTCTACTAGTTGTAGATCTTGGGTCACATCCTTGGATTTTGGTCTTGTGTGTGTCAAAAGACGGATTTTCTAGTGGTTTAGTGGGTTCGGGTTCACTAGTACAAGAAAAAGGTCTTCAAAAGTTCAAAAATAGTGTGTTCAAAGCTTCAAGATCTTAAAGTTTGTGTTAAAGTTTACAAAAAGTGTGATAAAATGGTGTTTGAATCTTCAAAAGATGGTGTTTGAGTTGGTGAATATGTTGGGTTATGTGTAAATTTAGAATAGTATGCTCAAAAGTTGTGTTATACACGCAAAAGGAGTGTTTTGAAAAAGGGTAACAAGAAAGTAACTCCAAGACTTTCTCAAAATACAATCTAAGCAATTCGAATTCCATTCGAATAGAATCCTGAGTCGAATATAAAGTTCATTCGAATTATATTCCATTTGAATTCATTTGTGGTAAAATTGAATACGAGGAAAGTCTATTCGAATTGAATTCTTTCTAATCGAATCAACTGTCAATTCGAATAAGAAGCTAAATCTAAATCAAGTTCGTTTTATTCGAATAAAGTTTAATTCCATTTGAATCTCATTCGATTCGAATAGAACATCACACATTCGAATACAATTCACTTGGGTTGATTCTCTTATTCGAATAGCCTTGGTTAAACACCTTGTGTTGAATTACACTACATTCGAACACCTATTCGAATAACCATTCGAATAGGTAATTCGAATTCTTTGGACTTGTATTCTATCAGAATCTGTTAAGTGTTTAGTTGTCTTACATTCGAACTACCATTCGAATACCCAGCTCGAACTCCATTCAAATACAAGAGCTAGTAATGTTAGTTTAAGCAATGGCCACTCCTAACACTGTAGCTAGTAATGAAGCTGTAACGAGTTGTGTAATGTTTGAGAATGAGGCTAGGACTACGACAAAGCCTCCAAAGCTGATGAAGTGGGATTGTGACTTTGATGAATTCAAATGGAGATTTAAAAACTATCTCAAGATCATTGACTACAATCTTATTAGACCATTTGAGGAAGGTCCACATGTTCCCAAAACTACAACTCCTGATGGTGATATCCCAAAGCCGGTAGCTGACTATAATGACACTGATGGAAGATTGCTTAGTGAAGACAACAAAGCTTTCAGTGACCTAAGTGTATGTCTTTCATGGGAAATTGCATTGACTACACCACCGCCAAGACTCTTTGGGATGCCTTAGTGAACAAGTTTGAGGGCAACTTGGAAATGAGAAATAGTCGGAAAGGAATGCTGAAAGGAGAGTTTAACATGTTTAACTACATTCAAGGAGAAACCATAGCTAGTCGCATCTCAAGATTTGAAACATTGATTACCAAAATCAATAGTGCTGGAATTGAATATGAGCAAATTGAGATCAATGAAAAGCTTCTCAACTCGCTTCCTTAATCCTGGAGGTCAGGATACCCTTTTTTTAGTTTCTAGGGTCTATTTCTTAGTTCAAGATCCCTCTTACTAACCTTACTAACTGGAATCAAAGAATTAGTAGATCTGTTCCGCCCAAAATGTCAATGGGCTTGGGTTATGAACTTATAATCTATAATCTGATGATTAAGTTGATTCTATGATTATAAGTTCATTTCATACCGGACCAGACCGGAATAGGGTTATATACATTCTCATTGTGAGAATGGGTCATTTGAGCGTATCTAAATAGATACAATGTTTACATATGGATCCTTACGTCGTTACATTCCATTTAGAATTAGGAATAGGCGTAATCGGACCTTCTTTTTACATATATCTCGTTATTTGGGACCCTACTAACCAGTGTAATAACCATCAAGAGAACTACAAATCTCTATGTTACCAGTCTAGCTGACCTGACCACTATCGTCAAGTGTTTGAAATGGATGATAAATTGAGAATGGTTAACCACATTAGTTCTCTCTCCAAAGCTGGTATGTCTACTGGATCATGTGTAAGCACCGATTTCATAAGCCAAGCCAATATTGCTGCTCACAATGCAAGTTCAACCTTCAAGACTGTCGCCGTACCTCAAGCTTCATCAAGCTCCAGCTCCAGTTCATTTCAGAATGTAGTTTACAATGTTGTTGCTCAAGCCTTGAAAGCTCATGGGATTAAAGCCTCCACCAGTAATCTGCTACTCAAACCATCTCCCATGATGACTCTAACTTGGATCTATTTCATGCCTTTATGGCAAGTCATGAGGAGTTGTTGCAAGGAAAGTTACTTCCTCCCACCTTTAAACAAGGAGATCTTCCCGAGATCAACAAACATGATCTCAAGAAAATGGACATCAAGTACCAGATGGCCATGGCCATTCATCGAGCTACCAACTTTATCAAGAAGTATGGGAAGAACAACTCCAATGATGATGGGAAGAACATTGGGTTTGAGAAGGACAAGCTTAGATGTTACAACTGTGGAAAACCTGGTCACTTTGCCCGAGAATGCACCAATCCTCCGATGGCGGTGGGTGATATCAAAATCACAGAGATTTCGGATAATGAGAGTGCTAAAAGGCCTGATTAAGAGGCATATCCAAAACTATTCCTCGAAGACTAGTGTCACACCCCCATCTAAGGCCTAGGAGTATGGCCAACAGTTGGTATCACAATTGTAATTAAATCAGAGTTGCGTTTAAATAGCGGAAGACTTATAAACTTGTGGATTTAACATGTAATATTTATATATACAAAAGACGGGATTTAAACCCTTGTTTAAATGTTTTAGAGACACTTAGTCTCATGTAAAGTTTTTCATATAACATGTTGACTCGTTTGAAAACAAGTTTGTAAAAGTTGGGGCGTATTCACCTTTTGATTTGGATGGGCTTCAAACACCGTCCGAGGGTCTTTCCCGTTGCTATCTCGCACCTATAGTACTTTTATAACCAATTGTTAGTCGGATATACAATCCGGCTTAAGACCTTTAGTCTTATTTTATAACTTTACCTCGATTAACCTTTAGTTCAAAATCTCTTTTACTTTAAAACCTTTAGTTTTAAAAGTAATTTATAAACCTTTATTTATAAATCCCTACGTTTCTTCTTCTCTAAGAAACATATTCTTTCTTTTTCTTTATTATTTAAGAATAGTTATTATTACTTAAATAATATTTTCATAACAAAGAATATATATTTACACACAAATATATTTATCAATATTCATAACCTTATCTTTTGTTCTTTTCTTTGTTATGTTTACTTTCTTTTACCGAGGTATCGAGTATAACCTTGACTTAAGGTTTAAGCCTTTTATAATATTTTATTATTTTCATTGGCGTTACGCCTACCTTTGTTGGCTTATGGAAACCCTAACTATTTGAGCAGCATTCCAACGCCGCTTCACCTTCTTTTCTTCTCGATCAACCCTTTCTTTCGTTGTTCCTTCCTTGGCACGCTAATCAACAAACACCAATCTTTCACCACTTGTCGGCACGCCTTGCGAGACTCACCATCTTGTTGTCGAGATATAACAAACACCTTCTTGGTCGATATGTTGGTGGAGAGTGGCACGAACTTCGAGGAAACGTTGGCATGGAAAACGAGAAATCAGGACACGCTTATCGATGTGGGTCGAGTATATGATTGTTGGATCTTAGAGAGATGTTAGAGAGAGATTGGATGGCTGAGTTTTGGATGAGAAATTGAGAATCCCGAACTTGCTATTTATAGGCAAAATCTGGAGACCCTTCGCGATACGTGATGGCCTCCTGGGCACCCTTCGCGTATCGCGAAATAGCCCAAGCCAGTCACTATGTAGGTCTGCCACGTGGCAGACGGTGTGCCACGTGTTGACATGTGGCGGACGACGTGCCACGTGTGGCCACGTACCGGGACACGTGGCAAACGATGTGCCACGTGTGGACACGTGGCATAACTTGTGCCAGAGGTGTCAAACCACGTCATCGCGATACGCAATGTCGTAGCTTCCACAACGATCGCTTATCGTCGTTGACTTGCTTTTAGAAGGTTTGACTAAGACATTCGCGATACGCGATGGGCTTGTTCTTTGTCCCGTCGCGTATCGCGAAGGGACAGAAAATCAGAATTTTTATTGTAAGTCCTAAGGTTCAGAATTTTGACATTTTTGGTCCCTATACTTTGGAAGGTTGACATTTTAAACTCGAAATTTCTCCATGTTACATCCTCCCCACCTTGAAATAAATCTCGTCCTCGAGATTTCTTTACAAGAACAAGTGGGGGTATTTCTTTCTCTTTTCTGATTCGAGTTACCATGTATACTCGGGTCCTCTTCGTGAATCTCATTTAACTTTCAGAATTTTTAATGTTCGTCTTTTCAATTTCTTTGTTTTCGAATCTTCTATTTGAATTGGTTTTTCAAAAATTTTAAATTTTCGTTTATTTTGACATCTTTTAAAGGCATGGATAAATATTCGTCGGCCAAACATTTTCGCAGATTTGAGACATGGAATACGTTGTGTATCCCTTGCATTTCCTCGGGCAGTCGCAAATGGTATGCAACAGTACCAATTCGTTCAAGTACCTCGAAGGGTCCAACGAATCGAGGACTTAGCTTTCCTTTCTTTCCAAAGCAAACAACGCCTCTCCAGGGCGAGACTTTCAAAAGAACTTTGTCACCAACATTGAATTCCAACGGCTTACGACGGAAATCGGCTTAACTCTTTTGGCGATCATGTGCCGTCTTAAGTCGTTCTCGGATTTGAAGAATCTTGTCGGTGGTTTCTTGGACTATCTCGGGTCCAGATAATTGATTGTCTCCAGTTTCAGACCAGCACACGGGTGTTCTACATTTACGACCATATAACGCCTCGAATGGTGCGGCTTGAATACTTGTGTGATAGCTATTTTTATACGAGAATTCCATCAAAGGTAGGTGGTCATCCCAACTTCCACCTAAGTCGATCACACAAGCGCGGAGCATGTCTTCCAATGTTTGAATTGTCCTTTCGCTTTGCCCATCAGTTTGTGGATGATAGGCGGTGCTAAGGTTCAGTTTGGTGCTTAAGGCTTATTGGAAGCTTTTCCAGAAATGAGACGTAAAACGACTGTCTCGATCAGAGATTATAGACAACGGTACTCCATGCAAAGCAACGATGTTGTTCACATAAATATGCGCTAGTCTATCCATAGAGTATGACTCATTGATGGGTATGAAGTGTGCGTATTTTGTTAATCGATCCACAATAACCCAAATTGCATTGTGTTGTCGAGTCGTTTTAGGGAGTTTGGTAATGAAATCCATGGTGATTAACTCCCACTTCCATACGGGAAGTTCGGGTTGCTGAAGCAATCCAAAATGCTTTTGATGTTCAGCCTTGACTTTCAAACAAGTTAAACATTTTGCCATATGCGAAGCGATGTCCTTTTTCATCCCATTCTACCAGTGGTTTGGTTTGAGATTTTGATACATTTTTTCACTACCGGGGTGCATTATGTATTTGGACTTGTGAGCTTCGTTCAAAATTTTCTCATGCAAATTCCCAACGATTGGTACCCAAATCCTATTACTGAGTCTAAGGATACCATCGTCACCCTTGACTAGCGAGTCAATGGTGCCGTTACGTTTTTCGTCAGAAATTTGGTTTTCATTGATCGCTTGAATTTGAGCAGATTTGATTTGTTCGAGAAGATCAACTTGAAGTTCTAGACGCAACGCTCGGACTCTTTTTGGCTTCTCATGTTCCTTGCAACTTAAGGCATCAGCCACTACATTGGCTTTGCCTTCATGGTAAACGATCTCGAATAGTAGTCGTTGAGAGTTTCCATCCATCTTCGTTGGCGCATGTTAAGTGCAAAGCTTTTATGATCGGTATAGTAGTCGTTGAGAGTTTCCATCCATATGCTTTAAGCTTTTATGATCGGTATACACGATAAACTTTACTCCATAGAGATAGTGCCTCCATATCTTAAGTGCAAAAATTATGGCACCTAACTCTAGATCGTGAGTTGTGTAGTTCTTTCGTGTACCTTGAGTTGACGAGAGTCATAGGCGATTACTTTCTTTCGTTGCATTAGTACACATCCCAAACCGGAATGGGACGCGTCACTAAATATTACAAAATCCTCAGTACCTTCTGGCAAGGCCAGTATAGGTGCTTGGGTTATTTTTTGTTTAAGGATATCGAATGCCTCTTGTTACTTTGTTCCCCACTCAAACTTGATGTTTTTGCGAGTCAAAGAAGTTAGGGGAACGACTATACGAGAAAAGTTTTCAATGAACCTTCGATAATAACCGGCCAAACCTAAGAAACTTCGGATCTCAGTTGGCGACTTAGGAATTTCTCACTTCGAGATGGCTTCGATTTTAGCGGGATCGACTTGAATACCATTCACATTTATGATATGCCCAAGAAATTTCACTTCGTGCAACCAGAACTCGTATTTTGAGAACTTGGCTTACAACTTCTCGTTTCTAAGTATTCCAAGTAAGGTTCGGAGGTGGACTTCATGATCAGCCTTAGACTTAGAATAAATAAGTATGTCGTCGATGAATACGATAACAAATTTATCCAGGTAAGGCTTGCAGATTCGATTCATCATGTCCATGAACGCGGCTGGCGCATTAGTAAGTCAGAATGGCATAAAGGTGAACTCATAATGGCCATACCTTGTTCGGAAAGCAGTTTTTGGGATATCTTCGGATTGAACTTTGAGTTGGTGATAACCAGAACGAAGGTCGATTTTGGAAAAGAAACTAGCACCTTGAAGTTAGTAAAAATGATCATCAATTCGAGGAAGTGGATAACATTTTTTGATTGTGACTTTGTTCAACGCACGATAGTCGATACACATACGCATAGATCCATCCTTCTTCTTGACGAATAGAATTGGCGCTCCCCATGGTGATGAACTCGGTCGAATGAAGCCTTTCTCGAGAAACTAGTCGAGTTGTTTCTTTAGTTCCTTCATTTCGGTCGGAGCAAGACGATATGGTGCTTTTGCGATCAGAGCAGTACCGGGAATAAGATCTATCCTAAACTCTACTTCACGATCGGGAGGAATTCCAGGAAGTTCATCGGGAAAGACATCAGAAAAGTCGGAGACTACAGGTACGTCCTTTATCTCCTTTGGTTTAGATTCTTCAGTGACGTAGGCCATGAATGCTAAGCATCCTTGATTCAAACATTTGTTAGCCCTAATCATAGAAATTATGCTAACTTGTCCAGCGTCTTTGTCCCTTTCAATTCGAATGGTTCGTTTATCGGGGGCTTGAAGTTCGACGGTTTTGCTATTGCAAATGATACGAGCATGGTTATCGGATAACCAATCCATATCAAGTACAATAATAAAGCCAGCAATAGTCATAGGCAACAATTGAATAGGCAGAATATAACCAGCTAAGAGAATTTTTCCGTTTTCAAGGGCTTCGGAGATTTTAACGATTTCGCCACTAGCAGTCTCGACGCTTAGAGTTTTATTAACTTTGTTAAAGGTTCGTTTAATAGACTACAAAAGCTATAATCTATAGAAATTAAATTGGCACCCGAATCAAACAAAACTATAGCATAGGTGTCGTTGACTAGAAACGTACCGGTGATGGTTTCCGGCATGTCAGCGGTCTTTTTCGTGTCGAGTACGAAGACTCTTGCATTTCCTTTCTTGTTCTGGCCAATTCCACTCGCACCACCTGTCGCGGGTTTTTTCTTT
This sequence comes from Bidens hawaiensis, assembly GCF_021521415.1. Classification (NCBI taxonomy): domain Eukaryota; kingdom Viridiplantae; phylum Streptophyta; class Magnoliopsida; order Asterales; family Asteraceae; genus Bidens; species Bidens hawaiensis. The sequence continues at coordinate 804,717 of NW_027491484.1, forward strand.
GGGCACTCAAAACTTAAATGCCCCATCTCCTTACAGTTGTAGCATGACGGGTGGTCCATTGGACAACCCTTAAGTGATATAAGACCGTTAATAACCATGCATACAATCGGTTTATTTTGTGGAATTAGTTTACTATGGTTACTTATATAATTGCAGGTAGGAGAAGATAGAGGATGTAATTACGAGAACGTGGGCGAAAACGGTGAAGAAAACGGAGTTGAAACGAGAAAGTTATGACGAAAACAAGAAGGCCTTGTTAAAGGCCACCGTATCTTACGGTGAAGCCACCGTAGCTTACGGTGGGATCTGAAGAAAATGACACCGTATGGGAGTTTTAAGCCACCGTAGGCTTTTTAGAAGCCACCGTAAGCTACGGTGGCCACCGTAGCTTACGGTGGGACTAACGCTGAAACTTGTAACAGCCTTATAAACTCGTTTTAGGGTTGGCTTTTGGCATCCCAATCATTATCTTTCATCTAAGGACGACCTAAGGGCGAACTGGAAGTGCCATAGCTTAATTTTGAGTGTGGTAATCATTAGAAACTCTATTTTGATTCATATGCAAACTATAATCGAAAAGATAACGAACCGAATCATGCTCGGCTAAACTCCTTCGTGTTTTCCCTCGGATTGTAAGGTTTATTATGTTTGTTTGGTTGATTGTTTAGACAATTTCTGAGATAATATTTGATCATATTGATTTCGTTATTATGGTGTTTGTGTATTGGTTGATAGATTGTTAGTTTATCGATTTTGTGTTCTAAACCGTCAGTTCTTGGTTTTGTAAGTAATCGAGATTAATCAGGAGGGATTTAGGGTTGGATAAACTAATTGGTTTTTGAGTGATCACCTTGCGTTGTATAATCCAAGTACTTGATCCTCAATTATCGCAATTGTTTACATAAACACGAACTTTGTCTATTGTTCATCTCAGTTAAACATCAACTGTAACAATCATGGAAACCTGAAACCGAGGGAAGGCATATTTTCTCATATTGATTAAAACTTGTTTATGTGCTTTAGTTCGTTTTGTTTAAAAACTAAACAACCAAATCTTTGAATTTATTTTCTACACTTAGATTAATTCAGATAAATAACAAAACTACTTGGTAACACAATTTCCACAAACTCCCTGTGTTCGATACCCGCTTATCGCTATCTAATAGTTGTAATCGGTTTATTTTCGAGTGAGTCTTCAACCTCACGTCAAATTTTGGCGCCGTTGCCGGGGAGTAGTGCGCAACGTGTGTTAGCTTTAGTAGTTTTTGTTTGTTATTTTCGAGTTTACGCTGGTTGTGTTAGTGTGCAGGTACCTACAGGCCTATGCATACTAGAGGCTCTAACAAGCTTCTTGGTTCTTCAACTGCATTAAACAACAACATGGATTCACTAGCTCCCACAACCGCTTAGATGATAGATCTTACTATATTTTGCGGCTCTATTCCATGCATCTTGTGCAGGGAGCCACTTCACCCTTGTATTGGTTGCCATGAGGCCCGATTTAGACGGGAAAAAGCAAAATTTGAAGATCCACTAATGCCTTGCTATGAGAATCCTTCCCCTCCTCCATATTTCTATGATTCTGATACAACGGTGGAGGATGGTTATTACTCTAACAGATGGGATCGGGACGAGGATGCTTATTATGAGCCAAGAATGGATGGACGATGTTTCTGTTGCGGTCGTGATCATACTTTTGATTATGATGTGTGCTCGGTGTATTTGGAAAATTCAAAGTATTGGAATAAAAAAATGATGGATGCGTACATCTCAAGACCGTATCGGGGATACCAACAGTATCATCCCGAGGAATATTCTGTGCCCGAAGGTTTCTATACTTATCAGAACAAGGAGGAGAAAAGGCTTGCTATGTTGGAAGTGATTTTTTCCAAACTCGAGCAGTATTTATCAGCACCCAACCTTTTCGATGAAGATCGAATCAGCTGTCTAGTTTCCAAGTATCAGATTTTAAAAATGAAGATAGAAATAGAAGAGCGTCTTTCACCATTACCTGATGATATTAGAGATTATTCTCACATGGAGGAGAAGGTTGTGGAGGATAATACCACACCAACAAATCCTTTATCTGATGAAGAGTCACAGGTGGATCAGATGGTGTGTGAAGATGATGAGGCAGAGCAGTCTGATGAGATGAATGTGTATACCGAACCTCGTCCCATATCCATCATTCCAATTAACAAGTGTGGGGAAGAAGGTTCGGGGAAGAAGATGAAAAAGGCAAAGCTACAAGACATCGGTGTATATCTCGTGAAGTGGATCAGCGAAAACCGCAGGTGCTTTCTAAACATGCCAGTTATACCGAAAAACTTATGGAGATAGCATGTAAATTTCCGGGCATTCATTGGAAATACATTGTGTAAGTGTGCATTGAGACCACCATAGCGTATATCAGGTACGGTCTGGCTAAAGACCTTTAAAGTTAGCGCTCTTGGGAGGCAGCCTGAGGATGTAGAGTAGTGTATTTTGTTTGGTTTTTGTTTTGGGTGTGTTTGTGTTTTGACAGGTTCTGCAATTCAATCATCATGGATGCAATAATTCAAGTGTGAGGATGTTTGCAATATTCCCTGTGAGATATCAAATAGTCTATGAAATGCGTTTATTCCGGTTAAAGCACAATACAAACACATGATCAGGTGCATGTGTTTATCTATCCTGTGTCTTATTTGTTTTCGTGTACTAAGTGGTGTGACTTTTTTGTGTTGGAAATGGTGTTATTTGTCGAGTCAATTAGGCTGTTAGCCATTCATGGTTTGCGGGTGGTATTTCTCAAGTTTAGATTATAAATTGAACCATACATTGGGGACAATGTATCCCAAGTGTGGGGATGAGGAAAATTCTGTTTGTTTTGAAAAACTTCGTTTAAAAAAAATTAAAGAAAAAAATGTGTTTAAAAGAATCGGAAAGTGGTAAGATGGCGGAGTAAAGTTTTGGTCCCTTTTCATGGTCACAATTCCCTAAATAACATGTGCCTAGTTGTTTTTAAAAGGAGATTATGTAGTTTTCTAATCAAGGTTAGCATGCTTTCGGTGTAATAACTTGCATAACACGTTCGCTACACTTGAAAATGGAGAAAGCAAGGATTGGTGAAATGGTTGATATTCTCCGATAGAACTTGTACAATTAGTGCATTTCAAGATCTTAGCGTGGCATGAGTGCAAAAGTGATAGAGGCACTTAGGTTAAGCCTCGTCTGGAGAAGCGAGAGTGTGGGTTTTGGGGCGTTAGGGCCTCATACATTATACATATGAGGATGGTTATGTGAGGGGCGGGGGGTTGGTTCCTTTAGAAAACTTTATTGGGCCTATTCTTTTATTTGATCAACCCCGGTGTTATATTGCGAAACGAACCGACTTAATAGGTTTCTATGTAATTGTTTTAGTATTTATCAGTAGATATGTGAAGCATTATGTTTATCATGCTGGTATGTAATGTTCAAGTATTATATTAGTTCAAAAAAAAGTTTGTATTAGAGTTGCAATGTTTATGTATGCATAGTTCAAAGTATTATTTATTGAGTGAAAAAAAAAAAGAAAAAAAGAAAAGAAAAAAAATAGAAAAAAAAGAACAGAAAAAGAGAAGTTAGTGATGTTTATAGTTGTTTATTTTATTGTTTACTTAGTTTGTTTGTAATAAGTCGGATTGGATCTCTTGAGCTACTTTCAATATTCCCTTCCATACCCTTACACTTGGCCCTATTACAACCCGTTTAAGACCATCTTGATTTGTATTACATAGGTGGAGCTTTGATGATTGTACAAGCGTATGCGACGAGAATTGATTAAATATGAAATGTATGGATGATCACCAAGGAAAAGTTAATGTGTAAATGTATGTTATGTATAGGTAAAAACCGAAAGCATGTTAGGTTTGTTTAGAAATCTTCGGTTTAAATGGAACATTAAATGAATTAGTGCACCCGATAAAAATAAGGGAATAGGGTATGACTTGGGACCTTAACTGAACCAGATTTGTGGTAAGATTGGTGGATACAAGTTGAATGTAATAGAAGATTTGTGTTGAGATGTTGCTTGAGGGAAAGCAACGGGTAAGTGTGGGAATGTGACGGGTGGTCCATTGGACAACCCTTAAGTGATATAAGACCGTTAATAACCATGCATACAATCGGTTTATTTTGTGGAATTATTTGACTATGGTTACTCATATAATTGCAGGTAGGAGAAGATAGAGGCTGTAATTACGAGAACGTGGGCGAAAACGGTGAAGAAAACGGAGTTGAAACGAGAAAGTTATGACGAAAACAAGAAGCCCTTGTTAAAGGCCACCGTAGCTTACGGTGAAGCCACCGTAGCTTATAGTGGGATCTGAAGAAAATGACACCGTATGGCAGTTTTAAGCCATCGTAGGCTTTTTAGAAGCCACCGTAGCTTACGGTGGGACTGACGCTGAAACTTGTAACAACCTTATAAACTCGTTTTAGGGTTGGCTTTTGGCATCCCAATCATTATCTTTCATCTAAGGACGACCTAAGGGCGAACTGGAGGTGCCATAGCTTAATTTTGAGTGTGGTAATCATTAGAAACTCTATTTTGATTCATATTCAAACTATAATCGAAGGGATAACGAACCGAATCATGCTCGGCTAAACTCCTTCGTGTTTTCCCTCGGATTGTAAGGTTTATTATGTTTGTTTGGTTGATTGTCTAGATAATTTCTGAGATAATATTTGATCTTATTGATTTCGTTATTATGGTGTTTGTGTATTGGTTGATAGATTGTTAGTTTATCGATTTTGTGTTCTAAACCGTCAGTTCTTGGTTTTGTAAGTAATCGAGATTAATCGGGAGGGATTTAGGGTTGGAAAAACTAATTGGTTTTTGAGTGATCACCTTGCGTTGTATAATCCAAGTACTTGATCCTCAATTATCGCAATCGTTTACATAAACACGAACTTTGTCTATTGTTCATCTCAGTTAAACATCAACTGTAACAATCATGGAAACCTGAAACCAAGGGAAGACATATTTTCTCATATTGATTAAAACTTGTTTATGTGCTTTAGTTCTTTTTGTTTAAAAACTAAACAACCAAATCTTTGAATTTATTTTCTGCACTTAGATTAATTTTGATAAATAACAAACTACTTGGTAACATAATTTCCACAAACTCCCTGTGTTCGATACCCGCTTATCGCTATCCAATAGTTGTAATCGGTTTATTTTTGAGTGAGTCTTTGACCTCACGTCATAGCATGTCATCTTTTTCTTCCAACAATCAGCTGCAACATGGCCCGGTCTTTGACAAGATTCACAAATTGTTGATGAAGTATGTCGGCATTGCCCTCGGTGGAATTTTCGGCAAGTTTTACAAAATGGTGCGTTTGAGTTGAACCCATATCGGCTTTTGTTTGTGCCTTTGCCTTTGTAGTTGGCGCCTCCACTTGTTCTCCCTTGGTTGTTGATTGTTGACACTTTCTTATCTTCTTATTTGTTTCGGACAAAGCCGCCCATCAGATAACCAGCTAACTCCATAGCGGAGTCAGCCATTTGAGGTAAATGAGATCTCACCATATCGCGGATTTCCCGCGGCAGTCCCCAAATATAGCGTGTAACTTTGCTGGACTCAGGGTTAACCAGCTGGGGAACTAAGCGACAGTACTCATGAAATTTTGTGTTGTATTCTCAGAGATTTGTCCCCACGACCTTGTGATTAAGAAATTTAGTTTGAATTTGGTCTGTTTTATGCATGGGGCAAAACTTTGCCAACAACATTGCCTTGAATTCATCCCAAGAAAGATCGTATAAAACTTGACGTCCCTTGCTCAAAATCAATGTGTTCCACCACTCCAACGCCTCGCCTCTAAACATCTGCGCAGAATATTGTATCATTTCTTGACGCGAACACTTGCTTATTATAACGATTGATTCCATCTCCTCAAGCCATCTAACGGTTGTGATAGCTCTTTTATCTCCATGAAATTCCTTTGGGCCGAAATACTTGAAATCTTTAAAAGAACAACCTCCAATATTCAGTTTCTTGAATTCTTGATAGATTCCGCCATCAGCATTCGATTCATGAATACTCTCTTTAACACGAGACGATTTCGGACGAGATTTTACGGATTTATGGGAAAGATTAACAGATTGAGAATGTTTTGAGTGTTTTGATTGAGATCTTGCTATAGATTCTTCTCTAACCGCATCCTTTATCATCTTTTGTATTTGACTCATATATTTTTCGGGAATTGGTTCATCTTGTTTATTCTCGGGTCTTTCCCCTTTTCTTTTCTTATTTCTTTTTCTTTTCGAGCATTCTCTATGTTGTTACTTTGTGCAGACATTATCTTTTTCTTTTCAATATGTCTTTAACTGAAATTTTAACAAACTTTCCTTTATTAAACATATATTTTATTTCATATCAATATATATATATATATATCACAAAAGGATATATATATATATTTATTTATTTTACAATACACACACACACACATATATATATATATATATCGTTTGATATATATATATATTGATTATCCTATCTTTATTTAAGAACGTCTTAACGTTCTTTGTTACATATATTTCACAAAACACTTAATATTACATTAACACACATATTTCCACATCACATCCTTCACCATATTCAATCTCTCATGAACTTCCTCACTACCTTGATTAACTTGTTGCATTTTTGAAGAAGCGTCTCTCCTATCTTCTTTTTTTTCTTCCCAACAAAGGATATCTTCTTCCTTAAATCTTCCGACTCATGCAAGGCGTGGTCCAAGTGTTCCTTTTGTGACTGCGGGACTTCGTTGGGGTATCCATATCTAAGAGGTGGGTCGCGATAACCCATCGTCACCATGTCATGATGATTTCTTGGTTCTGGATACGGGGAGGCGGTCACGTCGGATAAGTAGTGGAAGAAAGCTTCGGCAGCTTCGTTTTGTTCTCGAATATCATTAGCTTGCTCTTCTTCCGTTGGAATTGTGCCTTGAAAAGGTGGAAAACTTGATGAAGCTTGGTTCTTGAGTTTCTCGAGGTGTTGAACATAGGGGTCAACGGAACCGTAGCTTGGGTTTTGGGAAATGAGTGATTCCTCCATTTGTGTTGACATCTCATTGGGATTATCAGGGTATTCTTCTTCTGGTTCTTCCTCAGATTCTTCTTCTGGATCTTCCTCTTCCTTAGGGTCCTCTTCTTCTTCAGGTTCCTCTTCCTCTTCCTCCATGAGTTGAACGGTCCCCTTCACAATTGGTGGCATTCCGAAACTTTCATAGGGCATCATCGCCCTCATCTTGGGTTTACGGGATGGCCCTTCACCGTTGTTAGGTTGGGAGTCAACTGAATTGAAGGTAGAGCTTCTAGTATGCCATGTTCGTTGATCGGAATGGCATTTCATCCAGTCTGATGATGGAGACCTTGGTTCCTCCTTAATCGGTCGGTTGGAGAGGAAAGCATATGATGGATGAGGATTCGGTGGTAAATATGTTGGATTGCTAAATGAGTAGTAGGGTGGTATCTCCGATGGTTGGTATGTGGGGATCTCTGATGGATAGTATGTTGGAACTTCAAAGGGATGGTACATGGGTATTGTTGGCGGATGGTAGCTTGAGTGCCTTTGTGGTTAATTTCTTTGCTTTGGTGGGCTATCAGAAACATTTTTTGGAGAGTGCTCGGTTCCGGGATAGTATACAGGTTTAGTTAGGTCATGTTCTACATCTTGGTCGAAGAATGCTTCATAATAGACTTCACTCATATTATCCTTGGGGAAAGGTTCGGCGATTCCAGCTTCCTTTGCCTTGCGTACATAGTTCTCCGTCATGCTCTTGAATGACATCTATCATTTGGGTGGTTTAGAATGAGGAGAGAAAGAAAAGGTTTACCAGCCTATCTTATCCCTATATCAAATAAACAAATAATTCCTATACTTGGATCGAAGCTTAGGTATTATCATGTAATACCTAATTCGCTAAGATCGATGGCTCTGATACCAATCTGTCACACCCCCATCTAGGCCTAGGAGTATGACCAACAGTTGGTACCACAATTGTAATTAAATCAGAGTTGCATTTAAATAGTGGAAGACTTATAAACTTGTGGATTTAACATGTAATATTTATATATACAAAAGACGGGATTTAAAAGTTTCATGTTTGATGTTTAAGGATTACTTGTTTAAGTTTTACAAAACCACCATTAACATTATATTAAGTTTTAAACAAAAGATCCGAGCCATCAGATATCTATAGCACTTCGTTTCTCCAAGCGCTAACTTTGATCACCTTCAAAATGTAAGAAAATACGCCAGCAACGAATGCTGGTGAATATGCTGATGCTAAACATATTTTCTTTACTTAATCGCCCCTCGAGACTACGTAGGTCTCGGCCCAACGTGGCTTAGGAATAATCAAGTTAAAACAATACAATTTATAAACTCAAGTCTCTATACTCGGTTTCCCCAGCAAACACCGCAACGTTCGACTAGTTAAGTGCCTATACGTATACACAAGGTCATACTCCCCGCATGCGAGCGTAATTGTGACCAGATGTGATATGCCCACCACATATGAAAGCATCCATACAAATGTACACGATAGCCTGAGGCCAGTATTTATACCCTTGTTTATAAATGTTTTAGAGACACTTAGTTTCATGTAAAGTTTTTCATATAACATGTTGACTCGTTTGAAAACAAGTTTGTAAAAGTTGGGGCGTATTCACCTTTTGATTTGGATCGGCATCAAACACCGTCCGAGGGTCTTTCCCGTTGCTATCTCGCACCTATAATACGAGTATAACCAATTGTTAGTCGGATATACAATCCGGCTTAAGACCTTTAGTCTTATTTTATGAATTTTACCTCGATGAACCTTTAGTTCAAAATCTATTTTACTTTAAAACCTTTAATTTAAAAGTAATTTATAAACCTTTAGTTTATTTATAAAACCCTACGTTTCTTCTTCTCTAAGAAACGTATTCTTTCTTTTTCTTTATTATTTAAGAATAGTTATTATTACTTAAATAATATTTTCATAACAAAGAATATATATTTACACACAAATATATTTATCAATATTCATAATCTTATCTTTTGTTCTTTTCTTTGTTATGTTTACTTTTCTTTTACCGAGGTATCGAGTATAACCTCGACTTAAGGTTTAAGCCTTTTATAATATTTTATTATTTTCATTGGCGTTACACCTTCCTTTTCTGGCTTATGGAAACCCTAACTATTCGAGCAGCACTCGAATGCCGCTTCACCTTCTTTTCTTCTCAATCAACCCTTCCTTTCGTTGTTCCATCCTTGGCACGTTAATCAACAAACACCAATCTTTCACCACTTGTCGGCACGCCTTGTGAGACTCACCATCTTGTTGTCGAGATATAACAAACGCCTTCTTGGTCGATATGTTAGTGGAGAGTGGCGCGAACTTCAAGGAAACGTTGGCACGGAAAACGAGAAATCAGGACACGCTTATCGAGGTGGGTCGAGTATATGATTGTTGGATCTTAGAGAGATGTTAAAGAGAGATTGGATGGCTGATTTTGGATGAGAAATTGAGAATCCCAGACCTGCTATTTATAGGCAAAATATGGAGACCCTTCGCGATGGCCTCCTAGGCACCCTTCGCGTATCGCGAAGTAGCCTCGGCCAGTCACCATGTTGGTCTGCCACGTGGCAGACGGTGTGCCACGTGTTGACACGTGGCGGACGACGTGACACATGTCGGGACACGTGGCAGACGATGTGCCACGTGTGGACACATGACAGAACTTGTGTCAGAGGTGTCAGACCACGTCATCGCGATACGCGATGACGTAGCTTCCACAACGATCGTGTATCGCCATTGACTTGCTTCTAGAAGGTTTGACTAAGCCATTCGCGATACGCGATGGGCTTGTTCTTTGTCACATCGAGTATCGCGATGGGACATAACATCAGAATTTTTATTTTAAGTCCTAAGGTTCAGAATTTTGACATTTTTGGTCCCTTTACTTTGGAAGGTTGACATTTTGAACTTGAAATTTTCTCGATGTTACAACTAGAATCCCAAGAATCAGTCAGGGAAATGGATCCAAAGGGAACTTCGAGTCAAGTTCAAAGGAAATGTTTGCAAGAAATGCTGAATCAACTGCACCTGATTGGGAATAAGATCAATTTGCGGAGCGAAAGAATCCTCTGACCTTTGCTGGGATGGCCTTCACTGATCAAGCAAGCACCTCTTCAAACACCACTGATGGAATTCCTACACCTGCCTCTATCATTCCCAAGGTACATAAACTCTGTTCACAAGCTTGCATAGATAAAGTTCTACACTCTTGAAATCATAATGCTAAAATCTTAGAACAAATTCAAAGCATTAAATGTCAGAATGATGAATATGAAAAGTCTGAAAAGATCTATGTTACTAGAATTAAAACTCATGGTGATGACATGGCTAATCTCAGTGAAAAAGTTTCTGAAACTCAAAAATTAGCTGAATATCATGAAAGACATGTACTCAAGTTAAATGCTAAGATTGTTGAGTTAGAACTTGAGTTATACCAAAGATCAATTACTATTGAAAACTTTTAATTAGCCTCTTGATACAAAATCAATGTACTTGGTTAAATGTATGATCATACTAGATGAGAATAGATGAGGATGAGATACCAACCATCGAATATAAAATAAACACTTAAGCACGTAGAGCTAGTCATAGATCATGCAATTATCACACATAAACATATAATGAATTGTGTTTGAGTAGATGCGGTAAAAAAACTTAAGTAATGTAAATACAGTATCCATGTTACCCCCAAAATGTGTAAGAGATAAAAAAAAGGGTAGGTAAACTCACATTGAAATTGGTGGGTTGAAAGATTAAGATCTTTGTTAAGCGTGTGAATGTCCTAACGTGTAAGCGCTAAATAAAAGTAATAAGGCTAGTTTTAGTTTGTGTTTGATGAATAATTAACTAAGAATTATAATTGTATGATGATATGATAACTTGTACTTGAAAAAGGAAACGTAAGATAAAAACATAATGCGGACAGCTTGTTGTCACAAAATAGATAAATTATTAAAAAACATGAAAAAATTCCCAAAAATTATAAAAAAAATTCGGGTAAACTAAATAAATGTGTTAAGAACAACTTTCATTTAGAAAGTTTGGTCAGATTCAGACCTGAGATTGACTAAAACAACCATTCTTCTTAAAAGGTATGGATATGCGCACTAATTTTAATTTAACCACTATGGAGTTATAAAATGCAAATAAAATGTTATTAGAACCAAAACTCAATGAATTTAGTCATAGGCTTTGTTCTTGTACCATTTCAATTTGTTATGACAAAGTTATGGCTCAACCTTTGTTGGGCAAGAATTATGTCAATTCTGTATCATTACAATTAGTAATGTCATTTACATTTTAAAAGGTTTTGGATTCATCTCGGATTCATCTCGCCTACAAACCCCAATCCTTCAATCATCCAAACATCGGGTTTAAAAGGTGTATTTGGTCGATATATAGCTATGGCTAAACCCTTGATTAATTTACCCAGCATTTGTTAACGTTTTTCAACAAGATTTATTACGTTTGATTTGTTTTTACCATTCGTATAAGATCTAGTAATTCTAAATGAGCCGGACAAGTTTTTATTATTGAACATACCTTAAACGAGTCGGTTTATGCACGCGATCTAGTCTTGATATTGTTTTGGCTCGTAACGATGCTCAAACACAATCAAGCTCGGGTTCTCACCTTCGGATCTTGGTTTGGGATGAAGGAAAGTGTTTGTGTGTGTTTTTGAGGGTGTAGGCTATGTTGTAGAGATGGATAAAAATGCAAAGGATAAGGGTTTAAGGGGTATTTATACTCCCTTAAGCCCATTGACCTAAGGCTGATTCCATCTCTTATTTCATCTTCTAAAGTCCAAGCCCACCCTCTTATAGTTTATTATCTGAACCGATACACGACACATTATTGAATAAACGAAAATTTTCTTTTATCATTATAACCGAAAGTAGGATGTTACATGATAATTCTCAAAATTCATTTTAGTTAATAGTTACTCGTATAACGAACTAAACAAATAATAATAAAAATAAGGAAAATTGGTTTTTATACACAAGAATAATAATAGCATTACTACTTACATTACAAAAAAAAATGGCCACTGGTGTAACAATCACATGTCAATGTATGGTTACCTAATTCAACGCATGAGTACCTGATTTCATAAAGTAGTGGTAATCCATCTTGTCCACCCTTTGCAGCTAACCTTGAAAAGAAGTCAACATTAGAGCTTTAGGTGTCATTTTGCTTCCTTTAGAACTTAAAAACATTAATTATATATTAATATTACTATTGTGTATTAATAATGAACTTCCAAGTCTAGAATGAACTTGTGATGTACGGTTGTGGATTGAATAACTATTGCCCATGAACATTAAACTTCTGTAGTTGTGTTGCCTTCTAATTTTTAGAATTTCAAAGCGAACACTTAAATTGTAAAAAATAAGAAACATATTACAAGATATAGGTTATATGCATCAATATAGCTATTGTAATATACAATGCATCAACTGTGACTTGCCAACAAAAGATATGAAAAAAAAATGTAAATTATAAAAAAAATAGATAGATAACTAATACCTCACTGCAACAGTCATTGTCATTCAGTTCTTTCTCTATATTGTCCTTTGATAAAAATAAGCTCTTCAGCCACATCTCAGTTTTCGTGTCCTCCAAAAAAATAATCCCAACTTTAAGTTGCCTTCTTTAAAAACTCATACTATTAGAAAAATAAATAACAAGAAAAAACATATCTCTGCGCATATAAAATGATAGCTATTACATATTATGATTTTCATGTTTAATCTAGTTACAAATAATTAAAAACCAATATTATAGTTTATAAAAAAATAAACCAATACCTGGTATAGCGAGTGGGATGGGTTGAGGAGGGTTATGGGTCCAAAAGGTTCAAGTCACAAAAATCATTTTCAAAAAATTGTCATTTAGATTCAGGTCAAAACAGTTTGTTAATAATAAACACTATATATGGTCTAGTTTCATTTGACTTAAAACTTGAGTATTTGTCTTTTTATCTAATAATCTAGGAGCCATGTTTGTTTAAGAACATAAAACTAAATCTAAACACAAAAATGCCCAATTGTCACAACCGTGACATGCTTTAATTATAACAAAACGACTCACCTCTTTAGTTCCCATCGTTGATCTTTGAACGACGAAAGTACATAATTGCCACCTAGCAACGACTCCTTTCGTTGCTGCAATCACTGAATACAACTTCAAATTTGAGATCTTCTTATCATCAATGCCCGCAACAACGTTGGTATTCTCTACCATTTTCTCCTCAAAAACATAATTAATCTACTCATATGATTGATTCTAGTTTCTTACATAGTTGATCGAAGTTGGGTTTCATTTCATCAAGCCTCCTCACTGATTTCTTCAATAACGCTTCCAGAATATTCTTTCCATCTCTAACAAATCTGTTACAATAGAAAAAATATTATGCAGATCACTGCTTTTTCCTTGGATTTATGGTTTAGTGATCTATAAAAATCCGGCTTAAGAAATTCACAAACTTTTACTAACAGTGTCATCATCAAATAAGTTAACCCATATGAGCATTCATTAAAATCTTTCAACAAAACATAACAAATGGATTACATTACACAGCCCCACTCATTTGTAATAGCAGTTTTTATATTATGCCAATATACTGCAGTACTAGAATAGATTTCATACACATATTAGTTAACTGGATTGTTAAAGAAAAAGCAACTAACATATTGCTCTGCACATGAATCTTTAAGGCTTCATCCAAATTAATCTTAAATCTAAGGCTCTTATGGTTAGTAATGGTTAATGAAGGTGAAGAGAAATAGAAACCAACTTCCATATTGGTAACGCAATCTAAAATGCTACCTTATTCCCAACGCAATGTGAAAATTCATGGATCAGAAACTGTGATGATTTTCAGAGATGGTTGCGGTTCAAGATTTATTTCAATTTGACCAGACATACTTAAAGTTCCACCCAAACCCTGTGCAAATCAATCATAAATCATAATGATAAATTTATAAGTTTAAACATAGGCCTAATAACGAAACCTTAAATGAGAAGGAAGAGAGAAAATACGTGACCAGGACTGTGGTGAGAAATGAAGGCATGATGAGTCGCCTGGTGATGTCTGTGGTTCGTCAGCCTCTTGCCCTCTCTGTTCTCATCAGAACAACGATTTGAAGATGATTTATGGTTTCATCCAATGCAAACCGTGAAATTGGTAGTCCGAAGAGAAAATGAAATTGTAGGAGGGAACTATTTTAATTTTTAATTTATAAATTAATAAAACATTACTTTTATAAATTGTACTAAAATTTAAAGTTGTTTATTAAATTGTTAAATCATTTACTAGCTAGTTCTTAAAAAAGAATAACAAATACTTGGTAATCATAAACTTAAAACAATGGAATATTTTACTCTTTATAAATTAGAATTTACTATACTTTTTGTCATTTACAATGAATTGTGCAACCTTCTTAACTAAAAGTTGTATTTAAATTTTATATTTGTGAAAAAGGTTACAAATTTCAATAAATTATGCAACCTTTCAAGAAGGAAAAGTTACAATTTTTAGTAAAATTTGTAACTTTTAAATAAAAAGGTTGCAATTTTAATAAGATTGTGCAACTTTTTATAACAAAAAGTTGCATTAGATATTGTAACGCAACATTTATGTTAAACGAAGTTGCATTAGAATCAAATGCAACACAAATAAAAAAGGTTGCATCTTAAAAGTTGAAATAGCTTTATTTTCTAATAGTGACGGTTTGAATTTTCTGACTATACCTAATTTTTTAGATAACAATGTTGCAATCTCAATAACTAAAAATCATGTAAATCATTCTGAAACTAAATACATAGAAATACGGTACCACTTCATCCGTGATTGCTACGAGAAGAAGTTGATAACCATTGAGAAGATTCACACCGACGAACAAAAGACCGATATTTTTACTAAAGCTTTTGATAAAAATAGGTTTCAATATTTGTTAAAGCTTTATGGTATAAAGAAGTTGCACGGTGAGAAAGAGAGTGATCCCAAGATTATGCAATATGACCTGTTGTAAACCAACATAGTCAACTTTGTAAATATTTGAGTTTTCAAAATCCCAAAAATATGTTTTTTTTTTATTTTAGGGAGAGTTTCTTAGTGAATGAATGTCTATTGCTTAGACACCAAGACCAAGCAACATTCAAGGGGAGATTGTTAGTGTGTTAAGTCCATTCTTAGGTCTTGTAGGTCGTGTATTAGAATAGCAGTGATTGGAATATGTTTTGATATTTTGGACGTTTAAAGGTTATACGTCGTATAACCTTACAAGACACATAACTTATGCACCGTATAAGATACACGGCGTATTAGCCTCAAGCTCACCTATAAATAGGTATTCGCTTAACATATACGTTTTACCTTTTGGTCCAGTGAGTACTTGTATTGATATTTGTCATCTTATATTGTACTTCACTGCTATTGAGTGAAATAATATAAAGAGAAGTACTATTGTTGTACACTGTCATATGGATTGTACTTTTGCTATTATCAAGTAATATAGAGAAAATAAATTGCAAAATTGTCATTGCCAACATATACGGTGTATATCTTTTGAAACGTACAACCTTACACGCCATATAACATATACACCGCATAAGTTTTTCCCTGTATACCTTACACGTTGTATAACTCTCTATACCATGTCTCCATATAAGTCTGTCTCTATACTTATATGACGTATATATACTTATACGTCGTATATCCCTTATTTTCTCATTACACGTCGTATACCGTATACGTTGTGTAAACCATTTCAGTTGTAGAAGAACTTATACACTACATAGTTATACGCTAGTGTAAATCTTGTAAGATTTTGGTAATATGTGGGAGAGCAAGTGGAAGAAGTTGGGTGTTGAACAAGATTGTGATAGCTAAGCTCGAGCATAACATCAAGATACAATACGAGCTTCGTTGGTTAAAGTATCGATTCATGAAAGGTGTGAGATTTGTTTTTAAAAGCCAAAAGGAAAGACTAAAATGTCAAATTGTTTGAAGAAGTTCGGGAGGCATAACGTATAAAGGTGTTTGACCTTGATGATTGATCGATCGTTTGAAGATTGTGAAGAGTTTGAAGACCAAGTCTAAGCTAAGCAATATTCAAGGGGAGTTTGTTAGTGCATGAATGTCTATTGTTTAAACACCAAGACCAAGCAATATCCAAGAGGACCAAGCAATATCCTTGGGGGGGGGGGGGGATGTTAGTGCCTAAATTTCTATTGCTTTGGTCTTGTAGGTATTGTATTGGAATAGTAGTGATTGGAATATGTTTTTCATGTTTTGGATGTATAAAGGTTATACGACGTATAACCTTATACTACGCATAACTTATGCGTCGTATAAGACACAATGTGTATAAGCAGGATAGCCTAGCCACTTCCCCTTATTTTTGAGAATATTCAGGCGGTCAAAATTAATCCAATAAATAAAAATAAAAAATATATATTCAACAAGCGAAAAAAGAAAGAGAGGGATTTGAACCCTCAATAGTAAACTATACCGATTTTCAAGACCGGGGCTATCAACCACTCAGCCATCTCTCCGAGATATAATTATATTTTATTCCTCCGAATAATACATGGCCATATGAGTCGATACCGCCACTATCAAAGATCTCGAGTCTCAGCATTTAATGTGTATTCCTGAATAATCTCATTTTTCAATTATTGAATTATTTCATTTTACCAAGTTCAATGTTAGCGAGATTAGCCAACGTTTTTATGTTTCGATGTAACAGCAAGATTTTATCTGTAATAAGTAGTTTTGTTAGTTGGATAATTGGTCACATTTTATTCATGAAATGGATTGGATTGCTATTAGTTTGGATACGGCAAAATCGATCTATTCGGAAGTACATTCGATCTAATAAATACCATGTGTCAAAAGTCACCTATAAGTAGGTCTTTTCTTGACATATATGTTTCACCTTTTGGTTCAGTAAGTACTTGTATTAATATTTGTCATATTTTGTTGTACTTCACTGCTATTGATTGAAATAATATAAAAAAAGAGATTTCTTTGTGTTTTTCACCTTGTTATGTATTCCGCACTTAACATTGAAGAGTAGATATCACCGTACACATTTATCTTACAATCCTACACGTCATTTCATGCAGTTTTCATACGCCCTTCTTTGGTATTTGTTATCTTTGGGATTGGTTAAATTGGACAATTTGATATGAATTTAAATATTTAAATTATACAAATGATTTCAATAAATTTGTTATTTTATTGTTATTAAATGTTTAATTTTTAATCAAAAAAGAAAGAAAAAAGTAGGGTACTTGAGAAAGTGTTGCATGTGATTAAGGTGTTTTAGGATAGTTTAGAGCATAAATGTCGTTATGAGCCGATGGTGGAGTTGTAAGGGAGAGACTTTGAGTTCCATGTGACTCAAGTTCTATTCATGCTCTCATCATTGAGTTTCAGCAGCACCAGGTGATGATGACAGACTAGGTGAATAGGTGATGTTCATTAGTTAGATCCTTGAACTGAATGGGTTTTACCTCACCGCATTGTCATGCATTCGAACGAGTGTTCACAGGCGTTGGTCGTAGGTGATGGTTTTTCATATCGAAATGTGAATGTATCCCGATGTGGTGAATTTAGTTAGTAACTCATTTGAAAGATTCATGAACCGTTAAAGAAAAAAGTAAATAACGTGACAATGTAAAATTGGTTAAAATTAGGATTAGTTTTGTGTAACACCCCTTCCCGCATTATACAAGACATTTTGGTAAGTCAACCGACCTGAATACTCTTCACATACGGTTCATTCAATATCATCAATATATAATGTGAAATAGTATTTCATTGCATATATAGTTGGTAGACAAGTTATTTACATTTTTTTTTCTTGATTTAAGATAGAAAAATCAAATCACATTTATTTAAATTATTACTGTATTTGGTTTTTGTACTATTTTTACAAATAACATAAGTTCTTTCATTAAAAAATTTTTCAAAACTAATAAAAGTGAGAGCACCATACGTGGCCAGCTAGTCACATGATTAATCAGTCATGTAATTTACCAACAACAATTGTTTTAGTTTAAGATGCCTTTTATATTTGGTTATTCTTTCTTAAATCTGACAATTATGTTAATTAATCCATGTATTAGTTCATGCCACTTCATGGTTTGCTGTCAACTTGTAGTTTATTAAACTGACTATATATTTGTTTTGTTATTTTTCTTAAATCACACTATATGGTTATTGGTAGAGAGAACTTCGGTTTAAACCCAGTGGTTTTTTAAAATTATCAATTTTAGTCTAATAGTTTATTTTAGGTTTTTATGGTATAATACTTTGAATCAGCCATTGTTCCAACAACACTTGCCACCATTGAATCCTTAACACTTCCTCTTGTAATCTAACAATCAATTCTAGTCCAACCCGTTAACGTCATCTACCAACTGTTAGTTATTACAACTTTGAAGGGCTTATTTTTGTATTTTTCATATACCCTAACGGGCAAACGAACATAAATTAACGATACTAACAAACATAAACCATTACATATTAATTCAAAAATATAAATTTAAGCTCACATAAAAATATTACTAATAGTAATGGTACGTAAACAATTATATATAAATTAGAAAATATATGCGGCCATGAGGGTAGAAACACAAATAAAGAAAATATTAATTGTAAAGTATTATACATGAACCTATCGGAAGGACATAAACGAATTACAAATAGCCGGGCACACGTAAACAGACGGACGTAAACGACACATTTCCGAACTGTTTATGAAAAATATTTAAAGACGCGACCACTGTTGGTGTTAATTTAAGCTTACCGAACGAAAAAATTTTTGTTCATGTTAATTCATTTATTAAACGGACAAACATAAATGAACTTACTACCGAACTGTTCGCCAGGACATTCATTAGACGTTCTGTTCATTTACAATCCTATAGTATTATGTCAAACAAGTCTTCACATAAAGCATATTACTTTCGTTAATATGACATTATATTATTAAAATTATGTGAATAAAAACCCTTCAAAATTGTATTAACTAACGGTTGATGGATGACTTAGCAAGTTGAACTAAGTATAATAATCAAATAAAAGTATTTTACCGTAAAAACCTAAATAAACAATTTAACTAAAATTAATCATGTTAAGAAATCACAAACAAAACTAAAATTATAACTTATTTGGTATTTGGTAAAGTCAACCATCTTAAATATCCTCTACGAGAGAAATCACCTACCACGACTAAAAATACAATCCTATAGTAAAAAATAGTAAAAAGGTTAAATATAATATATATATATATATATATATATATAAAATAATGTGTTATAGATTTATAAAATATAAATAATAATTAATAAAATTTTATAATTTACAAATATCTAAAAATTTCAATTAGTACATTATTTAAAGTTATATTTGTAAAATTGTTAGTAGTTTATAAATAATAATAGTATTAGTTAACATTTTATTTGTTAACTTTAATTGAATGACATGTGAAATTATTTTATTTTAATAATATAGGTCGATCGGTTCTTGGCACTTTTTGATGACATGTTTGGTGTTTGTTTTTGAAATTTCCTACCTTCTCACTAGAGTTTCTCATTAAAGCAAGTTTCTTTGTTCACAATGATTATTGATTAAATTATCTTTGTTTAATATGGGGTCATGAAATGAATAAGAAAATGAAATTGATGAAGAAAAGTCATTTGTTATGGGTCACTCCCTCTCATTTCTCATCATTTGCCTCCTCAACATCAACTCAACTTTTCTTCAATCATTCAACCTGATCACTAATACCTCATTCTACATAATTATCTCCTGTTCTTAAATTATTTAATAACAAAAAAAATGAAAAGAAAAGGGGAAAAAATCAAATTGGTTACGGGTCCAATGACCAGTGTGAGGTTGTCTTTCCCCTCACGTTACTAGTGACCGAAAGGGGGTGGCATGGAGTCCCAATGGCGCCATTGTCGCCACGTCAGTGTCCCAATGAACTATATCACTGAGATCTATGGTTACCATGTGGTAATGGAGTGAATTATTATTACTTTGTGTTATTTGGTAGGCAAGAAAAGACTATGGAATAAAATAAAATAGGAGTGAGCGGCGGTGGTGGTAAGTGGCGGCGGGTGGTGGTGTTGGGGGATATTGGTGGTTGGTGGTGACAGTGGTGGTGGCGGCGGTGGTCAATGACGACAGCTAGGAACGCAGTTTGGTGGCAATGAGTGGGTGGTGTTGGCGTTAGCGGTCTATGATGGAGGGTGGTGGTAGTTGGCAGTGGTGGGGTGGCAAGTGGTGGCAGCAGTGGGTAGTAATGGGGGGTTGGTGATGGTGATAGTGGGAGTGGGGGCGACAGGAGGTGGTGGCGATGGTAGATAAAAGGGGTGGCGAGTGGCATTTGCAATGGCGGGAGCGATGACCGATAGAGATTGTGGTGGGGGTAGTGGCGATGGTGGTGATGGTTAGGAGCGATGGATGGTGAAGGTGGAAGGGTGGTGGCAGTGTGGATGATTGTGGTGCCTATGGGTCTGTTTGGTATGGGGTAATGGAAAAACACCTTTTACTAAGGAATGAAAAATGTTATATATATGGAAGGAATTGCATCCTTAGGAATGATTCATTCCATTAATGAATGACAATCAAACATGTTTTATTTCATTTCTTTGAAATGATCCATTTCATTCCACCTATCATTATTTCATACAAAACACTACCTATGTGTGATTACTATATGGGGGCGTTAATAAGACATGCTTTTGTGTAGTTTTGTTTCTCATTAATATTTTCTTTCGGTTGGGAATTAAATAGTATTTTCAATTCCTTTTGTACAAAATCCATCATTTGTTCTTTAGTAGTAGGAAGGCTTGTGTTCTTCGGTAAAAACCCAAGTTTGATCCCAACTCGTGTTTCTTTTGGTGGATTAAGGAAATGATAGATTAGAACTAGACCTTGTGATGTTTTTAGTTTGAATCCCGAGCTCATCCGGATTTTTTCCCCATCATATGTTACACCAAAGAGTACTACTTTGTGACGGCACAACGACTGTTAAGTGGCAACCAACAATATGGTTTTCTATGAGAACGCCAAGCCAAACTCTGATGCAAGTGTGGCACTGTTAATACAGTATAATCTAGTTAAAGTGGAGCAACAAAGCTCTCCAATTTAAAGGGTGGCCTAAAACATAAAGAGCATTGGTATTAAAAAAAAAAGAAATTAACTTCCCTTTGTACGAAGAGAAACATCTCACCAATAGAGTCACGCACATTTATGAGCCATGTAACTCAAATTGAAAACGTCAAACCAAAACAAGCGATATAACTAATACATTAGTAGTAATTTAAACACTTGCTATAAAAGAAGCAAGCGAGGAGTCACGTAGTGGTTCGCGTCTCTTTCTAACATGAGAGTGTTTTTGGTATAAGGTCGGTTGTGGTGGGACGTGAAGGGGACGAGCGTTAAACGATGGCTATCGCTTTTGTAGAGATAACGTGTTTTCCTTCTTAAAACACCTTGCTGGAGGGGTAGAACAGGAGTTAAGGTGATGGGCTGTGGCATGTTAACGAATGAAGGGGAAACGAGGGGGCGCTATGCGGACTTGGCGGCTTTCGATGTGGAGGGATATAACGCCGAGGCGTTATACCACAACAAGTAGCCCAACGAAAACATGTACGCTCTTATTCACACAGGGTTGTATTCATCACAATTTTAACCGTCGTTCAAGAACTAGTCAGCGGCTAGTTACGATACGTGGTTGATTCAAATGGATGATTTTGATTTTGATGAGATCCATACTCATGAATTTGGGTCAAATACATGAGAAGTCTCAAATCACAAATTAAGCAATCTGATAGTTTGAAAATGAGTGAAGAATAATCAGAGAGTGACACATAAGATTTTTTGATACACATTTATATAATTTGTATAGATAGATATATACCTTATTTATAGCATTCACTATTATGCCACTAATATTTTTTTTCAAAATCTTTAACCAATTTAAAATGGATATTGCTTATCATCATTCATCAAATTGGTGTTTACATTCATAAAATGTGACGTCACCCATTATTTAATTAAGTGACGTTACCCGTGCATAGCACACTAGAGAGAGAAACAAATACAAAAAATAAACTTCAAAAGTTCAAATTAAAAAGCATTTGGTGCTACAAGTGGCATATCATTTTAAAATAATAAAATGACAAAATGGCAAAGACGTCCTTTAAGTTTGAATGTTTTTTCAGTAAACGTCCTTTAGCGAAAGAAAATACAGAATACATACTTCACGTTTCAAATCCATTTCACGTTAAGTCCTTTAGCCTTAACCTAGTTAAAATTTTTCGTTAAAACTGATCATGTGCTTTGCACATGAGGGTATATAAGTCATTTCATCATTTTATTTAAAAAATATTAAAAACATTTAAAATATATATAATCTCTCTCTCTCTCTCTCTCTCTCTCTCTCTCTCTCTCTCTCCCTGTTCAGATCCACCATTACCACCCCATCTTCTTTCTCATGTAATATCCACCATCGCCACCGCCAACAACCAGCCAATACCACCTCTTGCAGACCGCCACCACCACCACCGCCCACCACCTTACGCCGCCACTACCCACCACCTTACGCCGCTACCACCCGTCCACACCATCACAATCGCTACCCACTGCCATACTTTACTCAACGGCTCAACCTCATCTTCTTCCTCAAATCCAAGAAGTTCGATTAGGGTTTTTAGGGGATGTAATCGAGAAGAGTGCGATGAGTATTTTGAAACCCTAGATCCTTAAAATTAGGGCTTTTGCAAGCTATGCACTTGCAACCATCGCCAGTTCCAGTTCCGGCTCCGCCTCCGCCTCAACCAGCAACCACGGCCGGCGAGGTATAAAGTCATTGAGATCTTTAACGATTGTGGGTAGATAGTGTTAGTTGATTGCGATTGTGTAGTGGCGGCGGTTTGTTGAGGAAATAATTTGGCGATAGGGGGAGATTTACAGCGAGGTTTTTCCGGCGAAGATGGCCGATTGTGGTGGCCTTCATCTGCCAGAATGGTAGTGAAGAAAGAAGAAGATGAAATAAGAGAGAGTGTGGAAAAAGGATGAGAGAGAGTATAGGAGAGAAATATCTATTTTTAATTTTTTTTAATTCTCTTTACTTTTATTTATTAAATAATATGTAAAATTACAATACTACCCCTCATGTGTCTTGCACATGTTCAAATTTAACTAGAAAAATTAACTGGGTTAGCACTAAAGGACTTAACGTGAAAGAGATTTGAAACGTGAAGAATGTATTCTGCCATTTCTTTCGCTAAAGGACGTCTACTGAAAAACGTTCAAACGTAAAGGACGTCTTTTGCCATTTTGTCTAATAAAATATATTGTTTCTTACGTCAAACTTTATTTCTAAGTTTATAATTAATTTATAACTTTTACCTAAAACATTTTTTTCATTTTTACAACGACGACTTTTTTATATTTAGGTTATTATACTCTTTAAATCTAAAGAACCCTGATGTTTAACTCTGGCCAGCTTATGTTATCTTAATCAGGCTCACGTTGGTTTCAGAGTTTGGTTTGGATGTTCCTCCGAGAAACCATACTCTCGACTGTCACTTGACAGTTGTTGTGCCACCACAAGAACTCTTTGGCGTAACACACGGTGAGTCAAAAAGCCGGGTGAGCTTAGGGTTTGAACTGATAGCCTTTGTACAAAGTCTACCTAAAATCTTTCATTGTCAATATCCACCCAAAAGTGACACAAATGAGATTCAAACTTTAGTCTTCACTAAAGAACCCAAGCCTTCTAACACTAGGCCACAAGTGCGGGATTGTACCCAAATCAATTTAAGAACCAGACTCCAATTTTCATTATTTTTTAAAGCAGCTTAAGTGAATCTAATCATAATTATAGCTGAAAAATTATTGGGAAAATTCCCTAAATAGATATTTTAAAAACAAATTTATAGTTTTAAATATCATTTGTAAAAAAATCCAGAAATATGTATTTTAAACTAGCTCTGGTGACTATGTTTTGGGTTTCAACGAGTAGTTTACAAAACTGGTCGCAACGACTATTTTAGGCTAAGAAATTTCAAGGACGAGTATTTTAATCCATATTTAGAGATTGAGATTTACCATGGGTGGAAGTATTGCATCAAAAAAGGGTTTAGCAACTTTATCAAACGTATACACTCTGACTTTGACAGGACAACTATGCATAATAGTACAAACCAAGTTTCAAGTTTGTTCCAGTTAAGTCACTCGTATCTTATTTTGTCTCAATTAGGTCACTCAACTTTCAGTTTTGTCTCAATTAGGTCACTCAACTTTTGATATATCTTAATTAGGACACTAAACTTTCAATTTTAGTTCAATTAGGTAACTCAACTTTCTATAAATACTCTAATACTATCTTTTTTACCTTCATATTTTATGTTCATAAATAACTAAAACGTCATTAAAAACCAACATTTTTTTTATTTTTTTTATAAATATATCACTTGCGATAATATAGTAGCTGTCCCTCGCGTTTTAGAACATAAATTGAAAGTGAAGTGACCTAATCAAGACAAACTAAAGTTTGAGTGACTTAATTAGAACAAATCTGATACTTGGTTAGTATTATGTAGTGTTTTCTCTTGACCTAATTAAAACAATAAATCGCTTTGATTTTTCTATGAATATGTTAATAAAGAGTTAAGTTTACTCGGGAGAGCTATAAATTCAAGAACTTGCAGAGCTATGATAAGCACCGTGTGAGACTGTACTGTATCCTCTGCATAAGTGATCAATCATTCATGATACTGCACTTCAAGGATTGTTATTTCTTAAACATACTATGTTTGCATTTTCAGTTTCTAGGTTCCATTTTGCTCGATTTAGAGTGACAATTATAGTCAATACAAACTCGCAATGGAAGATCTAGTAGCAAAAATGACGTTGAATTGTTGATCCATTAATATCTATTAAAACTACTATATACATTAGTTGTTATTTTGTTTGTCTAACTTTCAATTTACTTGAAAACCTTGTAAATGTAAAATCAAAGTAAAAAAAATAAAATACAATACTTGGTCAGTATTCTAATTAATATTAATCTTATAATCATAGTATATTGGAAATTAATTGTACACTATAACAATTAAATTTGTATTGGCCATCTTACATATTGATAAATGATTAGTAGTTTTAATCTTTCAGCTTTTATATATTTGAAGTATTATGTGGTTTAAGTATTGTCCTATAACTTTTGTTTATTTCAATTTGTGTTGATGGGGTCGCTTTTGGCAATAATGTTTTGCCTGTCGTTAGATTCTTTAAAAAATACTTCTTTATGGACGTTGACTTCACTTCACGTCTATAAATTCAGGTTTAAGCCCTTGGATCTTCAGGGTTAAAAGTTAATTCTGAAAATCACAGGTATTTTAAAATTGGATGTTCTTGTGATTTATACCAGCCTAAAGGATGAGCCATCCAAGTACAAGCTCTGGTCCTGCAGTTCCAGTCATCCCTGAGAACGATACTACTATTTTGATTCCTCCACCAACGAATCTAAGACCAGAACTACCAGGACTACCATATCTGAAATACCCTCGTTTGGATCTACTTCAAGGTAATTTATAACTTGGTTTTTATATTGATATATTATCACACCCCGACCAAAGTTGACGAAAAATGCCGGGGCACGACGGATTACTCAAAAACACAATAACACTATTAGGGGGTGTTTGGGATTCCTTATTTTTATCTTCTTATAACTTATTGACTTTTGTAAGTTAAAAGAGTGTTTGGATAATGTGACTTTAAGTTTTTAAAGAAGGAAAAAGGAGTTTTGATAAGTTATGATATTGTAACTTATCAAAAACTGTAAGGCCCCGAACCCAGTGACCCTACTTTAGCGTCGGATTTACTCATAAACACAGTTCTTCAAATCAGAGTTTATTAAAACTTTTCGCGGAATATAAAACATCAATCATTTGTTACAAAACATTAAATATTTTCTTTGATACCACAACACAAAACTTTATATTTAAAACATCTTTACTTCTTTCTTCAGATGCCAGCCGTTCAATCCATGCCGTGTGTCATCCTCATGCTAACTCTATAATCAGCTCACCTGCGTGCATACTAAAAGTCAGCTACGCTGAGTGAGTTCTAGTTAATCGAACGCCATACAATACATACACATACATACATATCCGTAGATACATATCCATACTTCACTAGTTACCCTTCTGTTCTACATACATACTTGCTACCATACATACATACATATCTACAATCACTAACCTTAGTCTACCGAGAGTACGTTCATAGTTCACCGTCTATACCTGTACTCAAGGTCGTGAACACGTACAAGGTTCGCAGTCCTTACCTATGTTCACCATTTATGGTACGTACAAGGATCGCGGTCCTTCCCTATACCATAGTACATCCACAACACGTACAAGGTTCGCAGTCCTTCCCTATGTTGCAACCTAATTCATAGCACATACGAGGTTCGCAGTCCTCTCCTATGCTACAAAATCAGCACGTATAAGGTTCACAGTCCTTTCCTATGCTGAAATACATCCACAACACGTACAAGGTTCGCAGTCCTTCCCTATGTTGCAACCTAATTCATAGCACGTACGAGGTTCGCAGTCCTCCCCTATGCTACAAAATCAGCACGTATAAGGTTCACAGTCCTTTCCTATGCTGACGCCTATCTACATTACGTATAAGGTTCGCAGTCCTTATCTACGTTTACATATATCATCTACTTCACGTATAAGGCTCGCAGTCCTTAACTACGCCATCACCAGCCGAGTCTATGTCCGACAGAAGCTAGAGGGATTTGCCATCCTAACTTACTATGTCGAACGTAGAACTCACATGCCATTCGTGTACCTATATACACATACTTACATTATAACATAAGAACACTCTAGGCATTCTTTACCTCATTCATTTAACAACCATACCCCTTGTCGTTACGTGCAATATCCGAAGATCGTTCACGCCCCGACAAGTATTCATTTGAAATATTCATACATATTCGATATATAATATTCGCACCTTTATTTTTAACCTGACAGTACGCGCAATATCCGAAGATCGTTCGCGTACCGACAAACAATCATTCATATCTATCACACATATCACATATGACATACACTTATCACTTAGGATAAATGTATTAACAACACATCGAGTATGCACACAGCCCCGAAAACATAACAAGGAATGGGGGTAGAAACTCACCTGAACACGGTTACGTTCACCGTTAATCGTAATCCCTTTCTTCAGTTGTGCACGGCTGACTGTATAACAAGTACACGTATCAAACAACTATCACTACTCATACCATCTTTCCAGTCTTAACTACTACCCACAACGAACGGGGGTCCGGGGGCAGCGCCCCTGGCAGCGGGGTCTAGGGGCGGCAGCCCCTAGCAGGGTCCAAGGGGCAGAGCCCCTGGCTGGGGTCGAGCTGCCAGGTCAGCTTGGAAAAATTTTATTTCCATTAACTGTCTTAACACATTTTTCATTAGATTTTTAATTTATTTTCTAATCGAACTTGACTTTAGGCGAACTTAGCTTTAGGCGAAGTTGTCATCAGGCGAACTTAGCTTTAGGCGAAGTTGTCCTCAGGCGAACTTAACTTTACAGCGAAGTTGCCATCAGGCGAACTTAGCTTGCAGGCGAAGTTCATCAGGTGAACTTAGCTTGCAGGCGAAGTTCATCGCTTTGAAGGCGAAGTTGCCCAGTTGCAGGCGAAGTTGCCCAGATCAGCCGCTGTTCGGTTTCTGTCCAGCATTTTGAGCGATTTTAACACCCTTGCTATGGTTCAATATCACCCACTACGCTTCCCGACCAGTTTCGGTCGTTTATACACTAAAAAGCTTGGATCTTTAAACTTCAAAGATCAAGAATCATACCTTTTTGAGCTTGTTTGGATCTCGTTTAACTTGTTAACACAACTAATCGCTCTCTCTCTCTCTCGGATCTGCCCGTTCCTCCCCTCGGCCCGGCGACGGTGTAGATGGTGTGTGTGTTTTTGGAGTGTGTGTGTAGAAAGTAAGGAAATGAAGATATTTTTGGGTTTAGGGGATATTTATATCCCTGAAATCCCATGGACCTAAGGCTCATTCTCATTTAACCCATCTCCATTAATCCAACACTAGCCCGACTCATACCAACTCCTACTCTATTATTAAGTAATATAATTAATATCATTTTGGAAATTTCGGGATGTTACAAAAACTCCTTAAATAAGTCAAAAGGAAATGTACATAAGGAATTCCAAGCATGGCCTTAAAGTGGCAATATTGGGGGTGTTTGGGATTGCTTATTTTTACCAACTTATAACTTATAAACTTTTTGAAAAGTAATAAGGTGTTGAGATTGTGTGAGAGGAAAAGTTCCATAAGTAACTTAACTTAATGAAAAGTTATAAGAAAGTAAAATAAGGAATCCCAAACACCCCCTTACTCCACTCATTTACTTTATTTAATAACTCAAGTACAACTTAATTTTCAAAATTAAATACAAACAATTACAACAATATTTAATTCATTAAAATATCTTAAAGGTATAATCTAAGTGATGAGTTTTCAATCTTTATAAGTAACCTAAAAGTAAACATGTAGCATGCATAAAAATAGATTTGATCAACACGAATGTTGGTGAGCAAGACACTAGTTTTAATATATGTAAGTAATGAGGTAAAATCACAATTCACATGTGTAAATAAAACATCGCAACAACCATTGTAAATGTAAAGTAAATAACTGAGTCTCCTTTCTAATTGGTAACAACCAACATACTCAGATAAATAATGAAACCCTATTCAATTAGCACAAAGCTAAAATAGTTAGGGGAACGTTGATCATGTTTAATGAGGCTTAACAACAACATCAAAATAAACACTCGTGCACGTAGTCAATTCGAGGCATAAACAAATGATCGGACAATTATTCATATAAACACAAAATGTTGAATTGTGGATTTAGTGTTGAGGTCTTAAAACATGTAAGTTTGAATATGGTACGCATGCCACCCCCAAAATGTATGAAAGCGTAAAAAGGGAGAGTGTGATTACTCCCTTGGAATAAGTGACTTTGGTAAAGAATTTTTTCAAGAGAAAGCTTCGGGAAAACGAGCTCAACGAGTTAACGTGCGAGTCTTAGGTTAAAAAGATCCTTAAGTTAGTAGGATGTCTTGAGAAAACTTAAAGTAAAATAAAATAACAAACAAAATAAGTAAACAAAATCTGGGGTTTAAAGTGTAAAAACTTAAGTAACTAAAGTGAC
Organism: Bidens hawaiensis; assembly: GCF_021521415.1. Lineage (NCBI taxonomy): Eukaryota > Viridiplantae > Streptophyta > Magnoliopsida > Asterales > Asteraceae > Bidens > Bidens hawaiensis. Next base: position 834,102 of record NW_027491484.1, read on the forward strand.
GGTTTGAAAAGTAAGTTAACCCAAAATCACGTCTCGGTGTTCTATCCATATGGTTTACTTAACCTTTGTTAAGTAAATATGAGGGGATTGGTTTAATGCAAAAGTGCACGACACATTGATAGATAAATACCAAAACGGGATTTTAACGAGTGTTCGGAAGGTTCGGTTCTTGATAAGTTTGTCAAGTCCGAACCCGACATTCCAAAGTGATAAATAATATGAGATAACTTGTTTAAATCAAAAACATAACCAAGTTAGAAGTTCTGTTAGGAAGAACTCCAAACGTCAGCGTTAAGCGGGTGTTCGGTTTTATCGGTCCAATTTTGTTATAAGATCAAGTTGAATCCGACATACCAAGTATTTTGAGAAAACATTTATAAATCAGTTTATAGAAAAATCTTAAAGAAGAATATGAGATTCGGTGGCCCAAAACACAACTAGTGTGTTTTAAGCGAGTGAGCTCGGTTTAGTTCGGTTTGTTTGGTAAGGTTGGTTCAAGAATTGGTATATGACCAAGTTTGGTTCTAACAAATCCATATCATAACAACAAATTCAAAAAATAAATAAAAGAACTTAGAAACTTAACTCTTACATGCAACTTGTTTTAATTCATTTAAATAAATAGTTTAAACGGCAGTTCGATTTTGGTTATGTCCGTGACTCGGTATGAGACCGATGTTGGTTACCAGATACCCAATACCATATAACTAATATAAAAACTTAAAAAAACTCAGATCTTAAACGAAATAGTAAGCTTAAACAAATTAAAATGTTAAAATTGACTAAAATAGCCCTTTCATGCAAACTTGCCTTAGAATGTCATAAACACCTAATTCACTCATTTTTGAAAAGAGAAAACAAAGAAGCAGAATACTATAACATAAGTGAACTGAAATAATAAGTTTTAATTACTAAAAATGGATTAAAATCAAGGTTTAGCTTCTATTTGACTTCAAAAAGTCAAATTGTCAAGAACTTGAAAATGAAGCTTGTAAACCTAATTTGAGAGAGAGTTTGAAGTGTGAGCAGCCAAGAATGAACGAAATAAGCTTGTATTTACAGAGGAAGGTTTAGAGATTGGTCATAAGTCTCCACCAATGGTTTTACATGTAATTTGGTTGATTTTTGGGTTTTAAACAAGTTAAAATATCAAAAAATGAGCTGATTTGCCACAGGTAGCTTGCCACGCTGCGCGACCAGCTCTCCCTTACTTGGCCGTGCGGCACGACGTGCTCAGGGGGAGGGGTTGGTCCAGCAGTTTGGTTCTTGGCGAGGCTGGTCCCTAAAGTTCGTTTTAAGTCGTTTTGAGCATCAAATTAGCGTTTTAAACACCGTTAAAAGCCTTATAAGAAAAACGAAAAGTATGAAACATGATTATAACTTAAAGGGAGAATTACATATATCCCTTTATTAAGTTAGCTAATTACATATATACCCAATCCTTAAACTTAAATTACATATATCCCCATCATTATAAAAATTGCATGTAATGACAAAAATACCCCTTTTAAACATAACAAAGACTTCATTCTCCTTCAATCTATACGCGAGTCTGATATCAGCAACCCTAAGACTATGCCCATTGGTGATCCAATGCCTACAAGATCGGACAAAAAAAAAAATTAAAAAAGCCATGAGAAGATTGCAACCACGATCAAGATTGCAACCATGTTTGAAGATAATGGAATCCAAGTGTCACACTTGGGTTGGTTGGTTTTTATTTTTTTTTTATTTTTCTCTTAACATAATTAATTTTAATTATAATTTGATTTTTCTTAAATAACTTATAATATTTAAAATTTTAAAAAAATTTAAAAACACAATCTTGTTTAGTTTTTTTTTGTGAACATTCCGGTATAAATTTTATTAAAAACGGAGTTCGTTTCAAAATTTGCATTTTTAATACAAATTAAATATTAACATTATCTTCGTTACCACATGTCACGGTTTTACTAATTGCTTGGATTTTGTTTAGATAACATTATCTGGCGTTATCAACTAGATATCCAAACATTATCTTTGTTTCCACGTGTCACCATGTTACTGGATGCTTAGATTTTGTTTATCCCACATATCCCACATTTTATTATTTATTTTTAATTCATAACAATTATTTATATATATATTTTGGTTTTTGTTTTATAACTTATTATCTTTGACTTTTAAAAAAAATCTAATTACTTAATTATATTTATATAGTTAATCAAAACTAATTATAAATTGAATTTATTTAATAAAAAAAGGATGAGATTGGGTTGTTAATGAGAGTAAAAGATTGGAGTGGGTTAAATTTTGTAGATTGAAGAGAGAGAAATTAATTTTATAATGTAGGATTGAGATTCTGAGATTGTGAATGGGAGTAGTCTAACGTAAAATCGAACGACGACCAACCTTAACCAGCGGCGACCTTAAATCCGACAACGATCTAATTGACTCTTCATTCTTCTTCTCGTTTTTTTATTATCTCTGGTGACTCTAACCAGTTCGATAAAAACATCTTACTATAGTGACCCCAACTAGGTGCTACTCAACGATTGTGTAACAAGTGTGGGTTTCCAAACAGGTGCTTCTACATACTGTCATATATTAAAAGTTTTTTGTTCACCTTTACAATTTTTAGTGTTTTCAGTGTACTTGAATTTAGTAATTGGTGTTACAAGAAACAAATGATTAATCGAACTAAATATTTGATAAAATATAATAAAACCTGCAACTCCAATGGAGGGTGGAGACTGAGAAGATGGTAGAAGATTATCGATGGAATCTTATCAATTTTAATAAGGGAATTACGTAATTTTCAACTGAAGGTAATATATATAATTGATTTTTTGACCGGGTATATACGCAATTTAAAAGGTAAATAGGGGGATTAGGGGATATATTGTTCCTAATTAGTTTATTAAGGGTAAAATAGTAATTTAATTAATTATTTTTAGTGAAATGGAGAAATATGTAATATTTGTTGTTTAAGAAGGGGAAATATGTAATTCTTTTTTTAATTTAATAAATATTTCAATTTCAAAAACCGGGACAATTACAGACTAACAGCAGATAGACGAGCAACAAGTTGCGCTGCTACCCCCTTCTGAATAGCAAACCCTACCCTACTAAACACAACGTTCCCTTTAGCATGGGCGGAGTTACTGTTGACCACCTGCTGAACCCGCTTAAGGAACTGAACCTTAAGAGTTGGATAAGTATGTAATTGAATTTTAAGAGTTGGATAAATATGTAATAAGGGAACTTAAGAAGGGGATATATGTAAATGCCCCTAACTTAAAATACATTATTTTATTAATATCAAAAGATCCGGAAAACAAAACGGGTCGGGTTTACCGTACAGATACAAATATGAATCAAACCGAAAATGACGAATGTCACGTATATCCTTCGGCACCATCCAACATTTGCATATCACGTAAGATGTTTTAACAGGATGTTATACTACAAGAATATGTGACGTAACTTTGAAATGGGACTGAATATAGGTGCTCACTGAATATAATGTAGAGTGGTTAATAATAAAACCCAAAATAAGGCTAACTTTATTTGACTTGTCAAATTGTTTATATTAAAGGAAATAGTAGAGAAGAGTACATCATTATTGGTGTTCCGCTTTATGAAGCAGCAATCAAAGGAGATTGGAAGGCAGCTAAACCCATTCTTGACTACAACAGAGATCTGGTACGTTTTGCGATCACTGAAAATCATGATACACTTCTTCACATTGCAGCGTCTAGAGAGAGCACCAAATCTGTGCAAAAGTTTGTTAAAATTCTAGTAGATTTGATGGACAAAGAGGATTTGGAGCTACAAAATAAAAATCACGATACCGCCCTCACTTTAGCAGCTCAAGCGGGAAATATAGAAACAGCAAAGACAATGGTGAATAAGAATCGGGGATTGACTGACATCCCTAATGCTAATAGATTGATGCCGCTCTATATGGCAGCATTATTTGAAAAACCTGGTATGGTGAGGTATCTATACGGTCTCTAACCGATTGATGGGTGAGTATTGGGACGATTCTAATCGGGGTCGGTTCCTACAAAAATGTGTTGAAGGTGAAATCTTTGGTAGGTAACTTTTACGTGTTTGTATTTTTCTTGTCATGTTGAACTAGTTTTTCCTATTACTGTTTTATTTTAATTTTTGACAAAATTAATTATTTCATTAACAAGTTGTCCTTTTAACTATATGTATTAACCATTAGCTTGGTCTAGTTATAAAAATGAATGTCTTACAACTAAATGATTATGAGTTCTAGTATCACTTTAGAAATTAATGAAGTGAAATAGATGGGAAACAAAATAGATGTTTGGAATATATATATATATAGGATCAGGATCATGAGAGAACTTTTTTGAAATTGAGAACTTTGAGAACCATTTTGGACCACAAAAAATCTAAAAATAAAAAAAATCATAAAATAAAAAAAACACAAAAATGAAAAAAGTAAAAATACCAAAGTTCTTATTTTAACATCCCGGTTTCATTAAAAAAACTCGGTTTAGCAAATTATATACACATATGTATAATATATACATATATGTACATTTACATATTTTTTTTGTACACATGTGTATAATTTAAGATAAATGATACTGTACATATGTGTATATTACGTAACTAAAGATTAAATAAAATTATACATATGTGTATAATACAACGTTTTTTTATTTTTATTTATTTATTTTTATTTTTTTTTAATGAAACCGGACAGAAATATAAGAATTTTGGTTTTTTTACTTTTTTAGATTTTTTGTTTTATGATTTTTTTTAAATATTTTTTTAAAGGTGTTTTTAGTGGTCCAAAATGGTTCTCAAAGTTATCAATTTGCAAAGAGTTCTCTTAGGTTCCTTACCCATTTATATATATATAGAAAATGGTTCAAATAAGAATAAGGAGTTTCCTAGGAATTTTAAGAACCAATAAATTTTTGACACTTGGCATTACAAATGATGATGAAAGAACAATTCTAGGAAACTATGTCGGTTATAATGATGAAATAGTAATTTTAGAAAACTATGTCGGTTATTGCTAATTTTAAATCTCAACCATTGATTAACACGATTCAATGGCTATGATTTATTCTTAGTCTTCATAGGAAACTACGTATTTTCAGGATAACCCTCCCCTATATATATATATATAGAAAATGGTTCAAATAAAAAACAATTGTTTTGTGAGAAGTGTGAGAAGACTTTAAAATAAACCACACCATCTAAATAGGACACTATAACATGTAAATAGGAAACTATACAACTTTTAGAAACTATTTCAACCACTAGATCCTAGATCCAAGGGTCTACATTTATTCTTATACTTCTCACAAAACTATTGTTTTTTACGTTAACCCTACCCCCCCCCCCTCTCTCTCTCTCTCTCTCTCTCTCTCTCTCTATATATATATATATATATATATATATATATATATATATATATATATACATCGGGATATGCAATTTCTCTCATAAAGTGAACATAAATTGATTCTTGTGTAGATGTTGCAATACAAACAATTGATGATCGCCCCGAACTAACTGATAAGTCGGGGTTACTCACCGAAATTCTATTATCTTTGGCTGAGAAGACTCATGCTTTTGAAGGGAAAAGTCCATTTGTCGTCTTAAGAATCATCAAGTCAAGTAAGTACGTGCTCCTTATGTACTTTGCTTCATTATACCTTCGACACATTTAATTACCCTTAGATATTAGCTTCAATGACCACTTTTGTTTTTCCTTCTAGGAAATATGATTTTCTTTTTTTTTTTGAAAAAAAAATTGATATTTTAAATAAACTGACATAAAGGACCGCGGTTGTATAGTATATTAGACAAAGTATAATTCAGCGATTACAAAAAGAGCACAATGTTCTCGAGTTTCATTTAAAGAGAGAAAAAAAAGGTTGAGGAACTAAAAGATAAAAGAAAGGGATGAGAAGGAAAATGCGTTATTTTATTTTATGTTCCTAGGATTAATAACATGGAAAGAAAAAAAAAAGAAAATTTAGGAATTGATAGACAGTTAATGTTATACACAAACAATTTCTCTCATAATCTCTCCAATATGAAATGATAAATATAGATTTAAGTTTTTCCAGCATTTTCCCTTCCTTTCTCTCCCTTTTCTCCTTTAAAATTCACTGGAACATGAATTTTTTCACATTTCCTTCCCCTCCCTTGTTAAACGAGACAACCAACTTCATAAAACTAAAATGTATCGTGTGCTTGTATTAAAGCATAATCAACATCAACACACGGAACGGAGTATTAATACCACAATTTCACAAAGAACGGTTGAGGCAGGTGTGCATAGTTTTGGTGGTTTTTCTCCTTAGGAAGCAGCTCGATAAGTGATTAAGCCCATGAACCCAACACATCGCAGTCGTAAAGCCCTTATTTTTTCCTCTTTTAAATATTCTTGCAGTTTTTTTTAATATATGTGTGCATTCCATGTAAGGCGAAACCTGAGTAGCTCCGTAGTTGAAATAGAATGGAATTCATAAATAATACTTTCGTACTTTATAGCCTGTAAGAGTGTACGACACTGTTATACTGTGAAAAACATACTTATTCTTGTTGCTGATAACAAATAGTTATCATCAATAAAGAAACTATTAAAGCCGCAAAAAAAAAGAGAAATCTGCATTTTGTCTCCCTGGTTTATATCGTCGCGAGATGGGTTTACCCCTGAAAAAGATTTTGCGAACTTTGACTCTCTGTGTTACTCCGACGGGTTCTTCTGACTCCTACCGTCAGTTGACCCGTCGTTGACTGACCAAAAAACGTTGAAATTACTATTTTACCCCTGAGCCTTTAATTAATTCTAAAACTAATAATCCAAATCGTGTAGAGTGTGGGATTCGAACCAACGACGTCTCGGTTAACAACAAATAAAACAAACCATTTGAACTAAACTAATGTTTGTTATATCTATACAACATGAAATATATATTACCACTTTATAACTTCATCGAATATTTATCATCATCATCATCTCCAGATTTTATCATCATCATCATCATCACCATATCTTCAACATCTCAAGTTCATTATCATCTCCATATTTACAAAACTATTAAGATCTAAATATCAATATTCATAAAAAAATCCAATAACAAATATAACACAAGAATTAATAATTATTAATAAATTTCAGTGACAAGAGAAACGGGTGCGACGGGGGTGGGCTTGCGACGGGGTGGAGGTGCAACGGAGGTGGTGGCTTCCATGGATGCCGTGGTGGTGGCGTTGCAGAAGGTCGATGAAGACACGAACGTGTGTGCCGTGGCGGTGGCTGACGTGATCGGAAAAACGAGATGGCCGGAATCCATGGCGGCGGTGGCTGCCGTGGCGACGGCGTGGTGCCAGAAGTTAGGGTTTTTGATCGGAATGATTTATGGATGCGGTGGTTGAATTATTGAAGCGATTGGTGGTGGGATTTGAGAGATTTGAGGGTTTGAGTGATGAAATCTAGGGTTTGAGGATTTGAGAGATTTGATTACTTGTGTATGAAACTGATGATAAAGATGATGATATTAAGAGGGATTACTTGGTGGTGGGTTTGAGGATTTGAGGTTGATGATGATGAAGAATAGATGATGAAGATGAACTGCTGATGATGTTGAGAAAGATGAACTGCTGTTTATGTTGTTATTGTTAATATGCTGATGTTGTTATGAATAACATATGAATATAACATATTTATATTATTATATGATATGATAATATAACATATTAATAATATTAGTATATGATTATTATTATTAGCATATGAATCCAAATCGTGTAGCTGCTGTTGCTACGATTATTATTATTATTATTATTATTATTATTATTATATTTTTTATTTATTATTTATTAGAAGATTACTAAAATATCCTTAATATGTTGGTATTATTACTAGAATACCTACGGTCAACTGACGGTAGGAGTCAGAAGAATCCGCCGGAGTAACACAGGGAGTCAAAGTTCGCAAAATCTTTTTCACGGGTAAACCCATCTCGCGACGATATAAACCAGGGAGACAAAATGCAGATTTCTCAAAAAATATCTACTAAACGCCAAATTTAGGCTATAGTGTATATAAAAAACATACTTCATCTTGGCATTATAAGTAACGTCAAAATATCAAAATAGATAAATTAAAACCATACTCCATCTAAAATTGTCATGAAATACATAAAAGATAAATTTATGAAAACATACATTCACCAACAGATTGCACTAACAACCATCATTAGTTATATTTTCAAATTTGTTATAAATAGTTACTGATGCATCATTGAAGTAGCAAACGTGGATAAACCAAGCTAATTAAAAAAACAATGATTTAAAACGGAATTAGCAAAAACCCTTATTACCGATAGCCTTGAAATCTGTAAAATTAGGGCGATAAAATTAAGGATTTCATTGTAAGAGAATCATACCTGCTACGGTCTCTTGGACGGGTCAGAAAAACAAACGATCGCATCGTTTCTGCCGTGAATAGCCTATTGGAAACAAAAGGTGAGATCCAATCTTATAGATGCGAGTATCCGTCGTCATCCACTTTCATGACACCGAAAGAAAATTTTCCACTTTGTCCCACACTCTACGTTTATCATCATTTCTCAACATAAAACGTGTTGAAGACTTGAAGGAAAACCCCAAGTCTTGCTCCATCCTAAGCTTAACAGTGACTCAAACCCATTAACACATAAACACACAAATAAAGCCAACACAAACATGTCCAACAAACACAATTATACAGAAGATTGATTTGGTTCATTAGAGATTAGAGCATTAGAGATTGGGAGTTAATGCCCTGCTACAACAATAGAATCCAATTTTTAATTTGGAGCACACAAACAAGTACTCACGCCCTACTTACGGTGCGCGCATATAACGTATATATGTGTGAACCCACGGGTGAACAAAAGGGAAATTGCACCAATTTTGACGTTATTTTACTAATCTCGTGAAAATAACGTTAAAAGTGACGGAAGGTTAATCAGGCAGTGGCGTTGATAGCCGAAAGACAAGGGTACATGCACCGATCAGCCGGTGTCCCGATGATTGAGTGTTATGTGCCTTATGTCCAAGGTTGATCATGTAAAACTACTATCTAGTCGGGATCTCACTGGAAGCAATCTCTCTATCCTTATGGGATAGAGGTAAGGCTGTCTACATCTTACCCTCCTCAGACCCAACCATAGCTTTGCTATTGGTGGGATATACTGAGTACGATGATGATGATGAAACAAGCACTCATCCATTGAAAATCATGATAACAGATCAAACACCATTCACATGAAGGTACAAAGTCAACAAAGTAAACCTACATAGTCAACAAAGTAAACCTCTAAATGAAATTGTCAATCAAAATGAACTTCAATCAAGAACAAACAAAACAAAACCTCAATTCTTAACGTTTTTAACAAACTTAAGACTAAGGGGGTGTTTGGGATTCCTTATTTTCATCAACTTATAATAAAAACTTTTTGAAAAGTTAATAAGGTGTATAAGGTGTTTGACAAACCATAAGGCCTTATAGATTTTAACTTATGGAGAAGGCAAAATAAAATGGTTTTGAAAAGTTAGGAATCTCTAACTTATTAACTTAATGGATTTGATTTACCTATTACACCCCTCTAACCCTCAAAACCCATTACACTCTTTTTATAAAAGAGTGTCCCTTTTAGTCATTTTAGTTTCCCTCAACACATAAGCTAATCCAAACATTTTTTTTACAAACTTCTTTTAAAAAATTCATAAGTTTATAAGTCCTTTTAACAAAAAGTTCTTTTGCACTTATATAAGCAATCCAAAACACCCCCTAAGCAATATTGTAATGACAAACAATCAGGCCAATTTTTTTTTTCGAAAACTCCAAATGTAACTTAAATTACTTGAAGTTCAGATCCCGGATATGGTTGCAACATGGGTTGCCATCCAAATAACGGAGTGTCATCAAAGCGTAGACAACATATTCAAGCAACAAACGAAGAACATAAAGCACCCACCACCATAGATTGCAAGAAATGGCAGTGGCAGCCATTAACAGGAATAATATAGGCCGTTGGACCCATATGTCACCACACCACACCACCGACCCCCCCTGTCACCACACCACCGGCAGCAAACCCCTCCATCACCGCACCACCTACGGAGTACCCAAGGTTTAAAAAGTCCACCTGCACCACGTGATGGTCGCGGTTTGAAGAAACTTGAACCTACAATGAAAAGTTGGGACTTTCTTTCAATTTGAAGCTCTTTAGCACAAACCACCTAAATGATGACGGTGTTGCGATGGTGGTCGTTGAAGATGGAAGTAGAGGTTGCTGAAGAGGTTGCTGAAGACGGTGATAGTGATTTAATAATAAATAAATACATACATACTATTATATTTGAATATTATACATTTGTAATTTACATACCAACGTTACATTTACTATTACAAAACCAAATACTATGTAGATTTGATGGAATGTTGAATTATACTACACATGCTCTATAAACGAATAAACTTGACCATGATCCACTCCAAATGAAAATGTTCCAGCTACGGCGTGTTGTACGAGTGTAACATGTAGATAAATGATCCAACATGTAACGATCTATACACCTTGGGTTGCTGCAATTATGACTTATGATGATATTATGCTGTATATTACCACCAAAGCATATCTTTAACTTGCATGCCCCAAACTTCTAAATTACAACAAAGAGAATAAAAACAATTAGGTTTATATAACACAATATGCGATAACAAATCAAATTTCATTATAAACTTCATGTCAAAACACGTGCCATACCTTGTTCGGGCAACAAGTTGCGCCGCCACCCCCTTTTGAATGGCAAACCCGATCCTACTGAGAACAAAGTTATAGTTCTTTGGCGTTAATAAGTTACTATGCACAACCCTTTGAACTCTTTTCAGAAACATAATAGCTTCGGGGGCAAGGGACCTAAATGTATCAAAAGTGAAAGAATGAAGACATGTTGATTCTCGACACATGCTTTCTCATTCTTAGAAATTTTTCCTGATTCCCCCTTCAACACAGCCTTCCTTACAACAAACCCGGTATCCCTAAGTCCGACAAGGGGATACTCCAGTAAGATCTATACAAGCGTGCTTCCCCCTGTCAATCCAATCACAATAACTCATTTAAATAAATATTATCACTAGCATTATTCTAGATTCAATTTTTCCTAAGACTAATCAAAATAACTGCTAAGATGCATGCATTCCTTCCCAATTATGACTATAAGGTTAAATGGTATCCCTGAATACATCATAATGTACAATACCATGATCCATAAAATTAAGGGCTTACACATGGAAATGAGTACATTTTTTCAGTGTATTACACACTAAATTTTCCACTAGTACAATTTGATGCATTAATAATCAACTATAACACTTAGAAGTACCAAAGAAAAATGAGTGTGTTGATCAGCAACATATGTACAAGGAAATATTCTAGCACTGGAAAATAAGATGCTATTCATCTGACTACCATTAAAACCAAAAATAGGATAACTCTGAGGTCTATAGACAAAATGCAAGTATTACATTCAGTTTTAAGTTCTCCAAGGAGAAGTCTCACCACATAAATATGACACTAGACAAAGCATAAGCAACGAGACTATCCATAATTTAAAAGACAAAGGGCTAAAATAGGTAGTATATTAATGATATTTAAGTATGCTAATCATAATATTTCAATTAACATATGATAGGTTGAGTCTAGTTTTATACGTTACCTTACAAAAAATCAACAAATAACTAAAATGACGATTAATGACAAATTTAAATGTTAATGATATTAATCCCATAATAAGTTTTCTTCTGGTTATACTTTATGATACCTTACAAAATTTTGGAGATTAACCAGAATTTAGTTTCAATACTTATGCTATGTTATGTCAGTTGTGAGATTTCCATAGCCAACAAAAAATCACCATTACCTTAAACTCTCATATTATTTGTTATCAATATTTGGATAGAAGTAGAGAATACTATACATTTTCACACATTTTGTTATCAAGCAAATGAGAATTTAACAAAAGACAGATGAGATCTAAAAAATCCATCAATTGAAACCAAATTTTATGAGAAATCAAGACATAATTGATAAGGATCATTTTTCATCTAGTCTAATTCTCAGTGATTTTAAATGACGTGATAGATGCCCTAAACATTATTTGGCTTGAGGAATAAGTATGGGTTCACCTGAAATATTCAGACATAATTCATTTATCATTTATAGACTATCTACTTGTATCTAATCTGACTTCAATGGTCCATGGTCTTAAAAAGATTCATTCATATATACTTAATATGATTTCTTCTAAATGTGTCCCTAAGTTTCTTATGACATATAACGGAAATCAAATCAAGTCTAACGTATGTATGACAATTTCCCACATCACATACATCATCGAAACTCCTTATGTAGCTTTCCTAGATGTATCGAAGATCAGTGGAAGCCTTAAGTGTCTTAATCATAAATTGTAAGAGGTATTAACTCAATAACACCTCTTGTACAATACATTGATCCACCACAAAATTGTTCCATCAAAAGTTATCTCATTAGAATTTAATATTACTCTTACAAAAGTTTTATTGTTGCTTAAATGTGGGCATATTTAGATTTCTTACTAAACTAGTCCTCACCTGCAACAACTTACATCATTAACTTGTTTCTCTATAAGAATCTATTGGTCTTTGAAATTATCCCTAAACATGCTAATTTCCTAAAGGTTTCTAAGGCCAATGAGAGCAGTAAAAATCCTTATAATGATTTGTTATAAGTAAAAAAAGCGGGGGGGGGGGGGGGGGGTGTCATTAAAATTTACTCCAAATTTAACTCTGATTACAACTCTTGTACACCATACTGCACCAACTCTTATACATTTAGAATCTTGAAAATGAAATCAACCTAACCAATAGCTAATTCATTAAACGGGAACTTCTAATAAACCCAATAATCAACTCAGGATGTCATCTAGATTTTAAAACCTACTAACTTTGATGATTATATAACTCCCTAATTAAGTTGAAATGGATGTTGGAAAGTTTTAGATCCTACCTCTTCTAATTAAACCATTAATATCAATCAATCTTCTGAATTGAATAAAGCTATTATTAGCAAATTAAACTAAACTCCAAAAGTCAGAATAATGTTCGATATTTTGTTGAAACACCTAAGCGTGTTCATAACTAAATTAAATCCCAACATAAACTTTAAAGCACAAACAAGCACGATTGATTATTAAAGTTATATTCAAGAGAGAATAAATCATCAAAGAATCTTTTCACATATGTTACAAAATATTTCTTTAAAGATCATTATCGTTCTAGTAGCTTATAATAGTTAAGGGCTACAGTAGATAAACATTAAAACAACTTCCCTAATAGTTGACTTACATATTTACATGTTCATAAAACAACCTAAAAATTATAAATTGAAGGTCAAAGAACACTTACTATGTAAGTTACTATAATCAACACATGGGTTAATGCAAACATAAAAATGTGATGAAATCTTAGTACAATATCAATAACCAAGTGGATTAATGTACCTACCTTAATATGAGTGAGAGAAACTAAAAGAAAATTATCCTTACATAGATGACATTCTTTTGACAAGTATATGTTATATAAGTCAAAACATTGTTCGTACATACTTTGATATGATAGATCTCATAGATATCCCATTACGTAATCGATATCATAACATTCTGAGATAGAACCAAATGGACGTTAGTTTTGTTCCATAAGTTTTACTTTAAATGAGTCCTTACACATGTAACAAACAATATTTCCTTCATTTAGAGGATAAAAAGATCACTGAGATTATTTCCTTGTGCTTCATCAAGTAGAATCCTTATGTAAGTTCAAGTTTATAGTTGTTAAGATATTTCAAATTGCAACACACTAGATATGTGTAGGTTAATGTGAAACATATAATAAAGTATTAAAATATCTTTAAAGAAAACAAGAGACTATAATTTTAAATAAGAAGTGAGAACTCAAAACCGGTTGATTACTCTAAGCATTGTTATGTTCAAATATAACAAAATGTAATTTTTGGGATGTATTCTTATGTCAACAGATAAATATATCTCATGGTGGAGTAATAATGAACTAATAACAACAATCTAATCAATAAATGTTGTTGAATATTTATCAACGGACTCATAAGTTTATTAGCTCCGTATAAATTGTATATTAAAAACTTACTATGATAAAGTCAGCTACCATGTTTTCTCAAATAGTAATAGTTCAAGAGGTGTTGCATTAATATTCGATATGAAATTAATTATTCTTTTATGAATGAATTGAGAAAACTAAATTTTCGTATCGAATTATTCATGATATGCTTAAGGATCCTATAACTAAAGGTCTATTACCCATAAGTATTATGAAAGCACTTATAATCATGAGGGGTTTATTGATGACCATGTACAACTGCATATCATATTGTGAATGATTAGCTATTAATTTTTTCTCGCCACTTTTGATTTTGTATGTCTCTTAATATGCTCTACATGCATAATGACATATAGACAAATTACTATACAAATCAAACGTTTGGAAGGGCTTACTTGAAAATTTTGATCATAACTACTTAGGTTTTAAATAAGGAATGTAGTATGATTAATGAGGGTCTTGACCTGGTGTTCAATTTTTATGTTAAAGCTAAAATGAGTGTTAACTCCTTATCAGACTTATCTAATGTTCATAATAAATTATTACTATCAAAATAATTTATTATACCTTATCATATAATAGTGTGGTAATTTTTGATGAGTCATATTACTCTTAATTAGCTAATAAAGAGTTTCCCTTTTTGGTGTATCTAAAGAGGTTTTCTAATTATGTCCGCGTTTGACGAAAACAAACTACACGATAACCTTGATTGAGTTCATCTTTCTAATTTTTAGATACTATATATTCTAAAGAGGAACTCAATCAAGATAACCTTGTGTCCGCGTTTGACGAAAACAAACTACACGATTTGGAGTATGCATATGGAGGTTATATTTAGGATTCATGGAGTTTGGGATGTGATTGACCCGGGCTCTAATGACGCGATGCAAAATAACATCGCGAAGGCGCTTCTGTTTCAGTCGATTCCCGAGGAACAGATACTTCAAATTGGTAATTTAAAATTGGCAAAAGAGATGTGGGATGCCATAAAGTCTAGAAATATGGGCGCGGAACGTGTGAAGAATGCTAGACTTCACACGTTAATACGTGAATTTGATGGTTTAATGATGAATGAAACCGAAACCATTGAAGAGTATGCCTCAAGAATAACCGCGATCTCTTCTAAAGCAACCACACTTGGACAACCGTATGAAGAAAGGAAGTTAGTTCAGAAATTCTTCACGAGTCTGCCAGCTGGTTTATCCAAGTTATAGCATCCCTCGAGCAAGTGTTAGACCTTAAAACAATCGGTTTTGAGGATGTTGTCGGGAGGTTGAAGGCTTATGAGGAGCGCATCAAAGGACACGTGTTGCGTTCTGAATAATGTAAACTTTTGTTTAATAATTCTGAATCCTCTTCGAGTTCGAAGCAGTTTTCACGCGAATCGAGTAGGGGGCGCGGGAAAGGTTCGAACCGAGGACGTGATAATGGACGTGGTGGTGGAAGTGGGAGTCAGAACCGTGGTTCACAAGGAGGGTCCAACGAAGGGTATAAACGAAAGGGTAAAAAGGATTACTCGGAAGTTCAATGCTTTTGTTGTGATGAATTCGGTCACTTCGTTTCGAGGTGTCCGGTACGAAGGAAAGAGAGGCAAGCACATTTGGCCGACACAAAAGAAAAAGATCTGTCCCTCTATATGCTGTAGTGTGTTCAAGAAAAAGTGTACTTGAATGAACAGAAGGTTATACCAAAAGATTACGAGGGTGGTTCGAACGAACAAGACTTGTAGTATTTGGATAACGGTGCGAGCAACCATATGACGGGTAATATATCTTTTTTCTCTGAATTAAATAAGCGTGTTGGTGGCAAAGTTAAATTTGGAGATGGGTCTTATGTTGATATTTGCGGGAAAGGGTCGATATTGCTAGTCGGTAAAACGGGGGAGCAACAATTATTGACCGACATTTATTATATTCCTAGTTGCAAAGTAATATTATTAGTCTTGGGCAAGCAACAGAAAGTGGTTGTGATATTCATATGAAAGACGATTACTTGTTGATGTATGATGATCAAGAAAATTGTTGATGCGGGTTACTCGATCCAAGAATCGTCTTTATACGATTATATTAAAGACGGGGAAACCCGTGTGTTTACAAGCCCGGATTGATAACGAGAATTGGCTTTGGCACGCGAGACTAGGACACCTTCAAGCAAATTTAAAGTCATGGTGGAAGCGGAAAATTGTGAGAAAATCAAGACGTGTCGAACCGATCAAGGGGGAGAATTTACTTCTCGTGATTTCAATCGGTTCTCTAAAAACGAGGAAGATTTTGATGCTACGAGATATCGAAAGATTGTCGTGTGTCTCCGGTACCTTTTACAAACGCGTCCCGATTTGGCGTATTCGGTCGAAGTCGTAAGCCGGTACATGCAAAGCCCGAAGCAATCTCATGCAACTCTTATAAAGCAAATTCTTCATTATATTCAAGGTACTCTCAGTTTTGGTATTTCTTACACTCGTGGGAAAAACGTGTTACTTGATTATAGTGATAGTAGCCATAACATTGACCAAGACGATGGCAGAAGCACTACGGGGCACGTATTTTATCTTGGGTCTTCACCAATTACTTGGTGTTCTTAGAAGCAAAGTATGGTTGCACTATCATGGTGCGAAGCAGAGTACATGGCGGCAAGCGCAACCGCATATCAGGCGGTTTGGCTAAGAGACTTGATAAGTGAGTTATTCGACAAGGAAATTCAAGCAGTGGTGTTACGTATCAATAATACATCAGCAATAGCACTCGTGAAGAATCCGATTTTCCATGGAAGGACCAAACACATTAAATCTCGGTTTCACTACATTCGAGAATGTGTTGATCGTGAAGAAGTAAGTGTCGAGCATGTTAGTGGTGTTAAGCAATGTGCCGATATCTTGACGAAGGCTCTTGGGAGAATCAAATTCAAGGAGATGCGAGAATTGCTTGGAGTTGAAGACTTGTCGGTTTCGAGTTCGAAATTCCGGGGGTGATTGTTGTGAATTTCGGTTCAAGGCGTTACTTGGCGTGCAAGGTTAAGCAACATGATTTAAGGAGTGGATAATTATAAACAATTAAATGTGCTTAGATTTAATTGTTAGTATAATTATTATGTCATAATATTTAGCAATCCTTGTAGTCTAAACGTGATATGTTAGATTATAAATACCCGTGCTTTGGGGTTAGAGATTGTAATTGGGTGATTGAGTTTTGTGAAGTTTCTCAATAATATAACACACGTGTTTTGGTGTTAGCCAAATTAACGAGTTCGTGTTCCATACCTGATACCAATTCCATTAATCCGCACTTGATTAGTTCGGTCGGTTGGCCAAGAAATAAACAAGAAGAATGAAAACTAAAATTCCCCATCCAAGTCCACCAACCTTTGGTTGGGTATCTTTGTATTATTTGTTTTGAATTATCTTTGATAAAAGATCTATATATATTACGAAAAAAAACCTCTTTGCAATGGATAATATCAAGTATTAACATAATCGATATCTATTTCCCACTCTATTTCTAATCTCTTTTCATTTTCTTTTTTTAAAAATCTAGAATTCATAAACTAACTAAAATAAATAGTTTATCATATTCGATATAAAATAATAATTTTTTATTTGTAATAACATTTATAGAATAAAACATAACCATAAATTAGCTTCTTAATTTAGTTAAAAACTGGTTTGGGTTGGGTTGTTTAAAAGAGTGAAAAATTGATATTGTTTGGATTGTGCATGTGGATGAAAGATTAGTTTTTTAATAAAAAGTTGGTTGTGTTGGATTGTGAATGAGAGTAGTCTGAACGATATAACGATTTTTTTTTCATTTAAATTGTTCGGCCACCACAAGACACTGAAACAGCTAGTAGTTGATTTTCATACGTCAATTTTACTGGAAGGATGTGGTATGATGATGGTCTTCTTGGTTGTATTTTTTTAGTGAAGGCTGGGCCCCGGGAAAAAGATAATGACGCCCTGCAATTACTAAGAATAATTTGGGGAAAAATTGCCAAAATGGCTAAGCCAGACATTGACAAGATAATCCGAGGGCCACGTATAAGCGTTAAAAACAAAATTAAAGAAAAAGAAAGTGAGACCATGCCATTGTTGAGAATGATCTTGGAAAAGTTTGAGAACGGAAAACCTATTCCTACAAGCGAGATTGAAGAGAAAACTAAAACGGGCTACCCTTCCCGAGTACTTTTTGTTGCGACTAAAGCGGGCAATACACGTTTTATTTCTGAGCTCATTCGCTTAAGTCCTGATCTAATATGGAAAGTAGATGACAAAGGAAAAACTATCTTTCACTTAGCGGTCAAACATCGTCAAATAGACATCTATAAGTTGATATATCAGATTGGTGCAATGAAAGATTTAATAACTCCTATTAAGGATGTAAAATGAAATAACATGTTGCATATGGTTGGAAAGAAGCCTAAGCAAACAATTAAAAACGTGTCTGGGGCTGCTTTAGAAATGCAACGAGAGCTATCATGGTATAAGGTACATATTTCTTTTCAAACTTATGTATGGTTTTTTTTCTTTCTTCATCTGTTCATAAGATAAAGTAGGAAGCCAAATAAATAATAGAGAGAACTTCGGTTTTGGTCATTGTGGTTTCCTTAAATTATTAGTTTTAGTTCAATAGTTTGTTTTAGCTTTTTATGGTGAAATTGTCTCATTTTACTATCGTTTTAGTCCATGCTAACGTCATCCACCAGATCATTAGTTAACTTCATGTGAGGGGCTTTTTTTTGTCATTTTAAACTGCGAGGGTTTTTTTCATGCCATTATAACCTAACACTTTTAATAATCAAAAGTAAACACCCCCTCCCCCCTAATCTCGCAAAAAAATGACAAAAAAACCCTCGTAGTTTAAAATGACAAAAAAAGCCCCTTACATAAGGTTACCTAATGATCTAGTGAATGACGTTAAGGGTTTTGACTAAAACTGATAGTAAATAAAGCTATTGTACCATAAAAGGATAAAATAAACTTTTGGACTAAACTTGATAATTTACAGAAATCACAATAACCAAAACTGATGTTCTCCCTTGTTTTTGAGTTTTTTAACCAAGGAAAGAAAAGGAAATGAGAGGGAAGGATAAGAAAGGGAAGGGAAGGGAATGGAAGGAAAGGGAATGCATTTTTTTTAATTAGATGTGTTCTTGAGTTGGAAGAAAATTAGAGGAAAGGAAAAGATAACTATGTTCTTAAGTTAAATGGAAAGAAAATGAAAATAACACTTTACAAATTTACCATTAAGTTGGATGTTCTTAACTATGTTCTTAGTGGGTAATATTGTAATTTGGTTTTTTATCCTTAGTAATCAGCCCATTTTTAAGAAGATAATTTATTGGGAAAAAACATCAATTTAATCTCTCCTAACTCCTTCTACTCCTTTCCTTTCCATCCTAAAAAAACTCAAGAACGCTCATTTTTTAACTATTCTTAGTTTTCCTTTTCTTTCTCTCTTTTAAAAAAACTAAAAAACAGGGCGTAATTAATATAACTGAAATATTAAAAGCTGACATAAAATGGAAACCAGTAAGCCGAACATGGGTGAATCACGTTGAATATCCCTCTATCAATTGGGTCTAAACTCTAAAGTCGGTCAAAGCGTGGACAATGCAATAATGCATACAATATTCTAAATCTTGTTACTTAAAAGATTAGATAAGTATATATTATAATGGTAATTATATTTAGTGTATCAATTATTTACGATTTTTTATACAGACATGATAACTGTTTTTAGGTCTGCCCGATTGAACCCTTACCCAAACAATTTTAATAGATGGAGGAAACGGTTTTTGACTTGCAATGACTGTATATATGTTGCAGGAAGTAGAGCAACTGATCCCACCTAGTTATAGAAAAAGGAAGAATAATGCTGGTGAGACACCACGGGTGTTGTTTGCTAAGGAACATGCATACTTAGTATCCAAAGGCGAGGACTGGATGAATAACTATATGGTGGTTGCAACCCTCATAGCCACCATTGTATTTGCAGCAGCGTTTACACTTCCTGGTGGATACGACCAGAATACAGGAATTCCTTTTTTCAGCAAAAAACCATCACTAATTATCTTTGTGATCTCAGATGCGGTTTCTTTAATATCCTCATCAACCTCGGTCCTCATTTTCTTATCGATACCTACATCTCGTTATGCAGAGCGTGATTTCATGCAATCGTTACCTAGAAGATTAATGTTCGGTATTGCTACACTTTTCCTCTCGGTTGTAACTATGATGGTTGCATTTAGTGCGAGTTTCTTTTTACTTTACAACGAAAAGCTGAAATGGGTTCCCATCACGATCACTTGTTTGGCGGGCGTGCCGGTTATTCTGTTTGTGAAAATGCAATTTCATCTTCTGGTGGATATTTTTGACTTCACGTATCAATCAAGACATCACTTTAAACCCAAGAAACGTACTCTTTACTACTAGAAACAATATGAGGATTGCGTTTCTTTCAATTTCCGTGTACTTTATTGACTAATTTTCAGTTATTACTGTTTTGTTATGTACGACTATTTCGTGTGGTAATAAGTGATCAAATTTTCAGACATTCTTAAGTTTATTTTTATCGGAAGGTCAGTTCAGAATGATAACCAGCTTTTGACGACAAAACTATGTGTACCACATAAATGAATATAAATACGTAACCAATTAAGAGACCAACCATCCTCATACTGTCTCCAATGTGATCCCAGATCGATCATTTGCGCACGGTCGTCCAATAAAACACTGACGACCGTCTGGACTAACTGATCTTTTGGTTGTGGGTATTATTTATGACCATCTAAATAATCAAAGCCCTAAAGAACTAACATCTAGAAAGAGGGTTTCTTGTTCAAGGTCAATCCTACATAATGTGTTTATTCGGCTTATGTTTACGTAAACACTTAAACACATTATACAAGAAAATTATATACTCACAATTGCATCAAAATGTTAAATGATCTACCTCAACACAATTGGTTTGTACAATACGATTTCTTAGAAATTGGGTTGGGTTTAGGATTTGTAATTTGTGTTTCTTGTAACCCTATGCTGACGAGCCATGGAACTGTGGCCTCCAAGTTACAGATGTAGAAAGGTTATGTAATATATATGATCGTGTAATCTGACAAATTTGGTCTCCGGATACTTACTACTACACAAATAGGTATATCTATGAATATTTTGCTACGAAAAAATCCGTTGCAAATTTTGCTACGAAATAGCTACGAATTACTTATAAGGGACAAATTTTGCTATGATTTAGCTACACATTTTCCGTAGCAAAAATAAATCCATCACAAAATCCGTAGCAAACTTGAGAAAAGAAGCTTAAGTAAAATGACTTTATAAAATTCGTAGCAAAATCCGTAACAAAATCATAAAAATAAATATTTAAAAATTCGTAAAAAAAGTTTGATAAAATCAGTAGCAAACCTGAGAATTTAAAAAAGTATTTACATAAAATTCATTGCAAAATTCGTAGCAAAACTATGAAAAGAAATTTTAAAACTAGTTTAGTAAAATCCATAGCAATATACGTTGCTTAATCGAAAAATCAAATAATTCGAAACAATTAAATAAAAGTCGTATCAAAATTCATAGCAAAATCAAGCAACAATCACGTAAAAATAAATTTAATAATTCAGTAGCCAAAATTCATAACAATATCGGAAAATAAAATATTAAAAAAATAACTAAAATAGGTTAACCCAACTAGACTTGTACTGAAACCACAATTATTACAGTACTTGTTTTTAGAACCCAACTAGACGTTCAATCGGACTATTTGTTGATTCACCGGTTGGCCGAGTTGGATCGGTCAGACCGGATTTAAGAACCAACATATTTTTTTTATCGGTGTTTTGATTATGTGGTAAGCCGATAGGTTTACAAATCACCAATACCTGAGTTCAAGCCATGAGTAAAAATTTTCAATCGTCTGTTATTAGTTTAACGCTCCATAAATTCAAACTCAAGACCTCCATATATGAAAAAATCTAAAGAAAAACCCTTTAATCACCAAACCAGAGGCTTGATGGCGAGAACCAACTTATTTAAGTTAACAATTTAATAATATAAAAAATGAAAAACATATACGATATAATTAAAACGTGGAAGAAAAAAGTGTAATGTTGGCCCCACCTTACCCAACTCGTTTCATCTTCCCTACTTGCCACCACACCCCAAGCTCCTTTTCTCCTCCTCTTCGGTGACAACTAGCGGCTAGACAACTCAGTCGAGGGTAATGAAAGTGACGACGTGTTCAATTGCGCACCAGTTTTCTTTCTGACAAAACGCCTACAATGGTGGTGACACCTTATGATAGTAAAATACTAAAATATGACACCCACGTAGCCACCACTGGGATAGTTAAAATATTACGATATAATTAACATATTTTTATTATTCTAAAACAAGTTGTGAGATAGTTTACATTGTTCTAATTTTTGTGCTTTCAGTTTGAAAAAAGAATGAGGTAGAGTAAAGTATGTTGTCAGATGTTAAACTTTGTCAGCCACGCTTCGCTACATACTGGTATGACTTTGACCATTGACGGGTGTATGTGGATATATGAATGTCGCATAACTGATATAATAAATCTATTAGTAGTTTGGTTGTTATAGTCCATATATTGGCCTGAATAAAATATGTTCTATGCTTACTTCAAGATTCTTTTCGCCTTATTTGCTATGCATTGTTTTAGTCCCATATGTGTTTGCCTTTTGATTTCCTGTCTTATGAACCTTTCTTAGTTTAGTTATTTCATTTTTACAATAATATAAGCTGTGAACTTTACATTATCTGCAGCCCTGCAGGAGAATATCTCTACAATGAAATTAGACCTCTAGTTGTTTATATGCAATTGCATGTTTTTACTGCTTAGTTATATAATGTGGATGTACTAATTTTTCGTTTTTCTGTTATAGCGAACGTATAATGAATTGGTTATAGAGAAGTATGTAGTGGACGATAACTTACACCCTAATAATGACGTGGGACTAGCAACATCAATGACCAGTATGTCGTGATGACGGTTGCACAGTCAAAGCCAATTACCAGTAGTTCGATGTACATCGGAGAAGTGAAGTTCTCTTTTATTAGTTTTTCTTTTTTTGTAAAATTTATATGTGACGGTAATTAATAATGAGATAATGAGCTATAACATCTCGTATATATACACTAAGCTACATATGATTCTAACTTGTTATAAAGGGTTATCACGAGCGTTAATGGGTCATTTTTTGCTTGGAATGTATTATAACGAGCATAAATGGTTCATACCTAGATGTAGTTGCTTATATTGAGTCATGTTTCCTTTTAATATATTAAAACTTGTAATAAGAGGTCTAATTATTTGATATTGATTCTTATTGACGATGATTTGCGAATTTGATAATTACAGGTGCAATCTTTGAAGGTGAAACTTTGGTAGTTACATGTGCAGTCGTTGAAGAAGAAACAAGTGGGTTGGAACAAGATAAAGTGGAGAAATGTGCCATGACGAAGAAATTGAAGAAAATGTGAGATTATATGCTCAAATGAAGTAGAGACTTTAGTTGTTACAAAATGAGCAATAAACTTTCCACCAAGTTAGATGGGGGTTTATGTTGACAAAAGTTTTCATAATTTAGATGTTTCTTGTATTACATTTAGATGTGGATAAGCTTATGCTTTATTTTATTCGAGTTTGATTTTTATTTTTGGTGTGATATTTCCTATTTTTTTTAATTATATTAGTGATATTTCATATTTTATTAAATTTGTATATAGTTTTTAAGAAATATATAAAAAAATTTTATTCTTTTTTGAAAAATTCTAGAAAAATCCATAGCTAAACATGTAGCAAAAATCTTATGGAATTCCTAGAAAGCTTTGTAGCTAAAAATTTGTAGCAAAGTTTCGTTGCTAAAAACCGTAGCACAATTCCATAGCTAAAAAAACGTAGCAAAATTCTGTAGCTGACAGTCCGTAGCAACAAATTTCTACCAAAATTCATAGCTAACATGGCTAAAATAACGACGCCTCTTTTTGTAGCTAAAATTGTAGCAAAGTTTGATTTCGTAGCTATAATTCGTAGCAAATAAATTGGCTACGAGACTTGTACCTACGAACCAAATTCGTAGCAAATCCGTAGCAAAACGGGTGTTTGCTACAAATTTGCTACGGATTTGATCATAGCAAATACCTATTATTGTAGTAGTATATGTGAGAGTGTTGATGTTGACACTTCTCAAGATTATTTGAATGAAAATGATGTTTCTACGTCTCTTAGTGTTTGTGAAATTGTATATGATGAAACTTGTGAAATTGTATATGATGAAACTTTCAGCAATAAAATATGTGCAAGAAAATATGATTGATGATACAAACGTAACTAGTATGTTGTTCATCAAACGATTGTAAAATTGAGGGAGACTATAATAAAAGAAATAGTTTTGAGAATGAAAATGCTAGCACATCTAGTAAATATTTTCCATCTCACAAAAACTCTTTCTTTCAATCCACTAATCAATATGAACATCCTCAATTATACAATCACTTTAATAACAACTACTATGGTTGTCATCAACAACATTATGTCAATTCATTCTACTTAAATGTTTTTGATGATCGAGGTTACGGATATGATAACTTCTATGTTTCTTTCCAAGAATCACCTTTTTCACCACACCATGTATATCATAGTTCTGATGAGTTCTATTGGGATAGTGTTTCTTTGTTTGTGGCAACCAATCTCACCTAGCAAGAACTGGCACAGATAACATAAAGAAATGAATAATCAGTTTAATCAATTCCATTCTAAAGCTACACCAAGTGCAAGAACAAGAACTCATCAATCTGATAGTTCTACCAGTGATATAGACGTGTGATCCAAAAATAGAAAATTCAGAAAAGCACCTTTTTGGATAACCAAAAAGGAAAGATCAAAAAGGGGTTCAAAGACTGAAAAGTCAAAGAACTAACCAAAAAGAAACATGTAAAGAAATCCAAAGATTGAAAAATCTGAGGATTTTGTTTTATAACCAAAAAAGAAGATAATCCAAAAGTCTTCTAAAACCAGGAAACTTGCATCTGCATGGGTTCCTAAGGACTATTCTTCTGATTCTGACACATCTCAACACTTCATAATTGTCACACCCCCATCTTAGGCCCAGGAGTGTGACTCAATAGTTGATACCACATTTGTAAATAAATCAGAGTTTCGGTTAATTAGCGGAAGACTTATAAACATAAGGATCAAAGTTATAAAATATTTACATTACAAAAGATGGAAACAAGTTCCATTTGTGTTTACTTGTTTTAAGTTTACAAAACCACCATTTTAGTTATATTAACATTTAACAAAAATTATCTGAGCCATCGGATTCTTGAGCCTTCGTCCTTTAGCTCTAATCTTGGTTACCTGCAAAATGTTATAAAAATACGTTAGCAACGAATGCTGGTGAATATGCTGACGCGAAAACATTTTCTTTTACTTTGTTACCCCTCGAGGGTTACGCGTTCCTCGGCCCATCTTGGCTTAGGAATAACAAAGTTAAAACAATATCATTATAAACTCGAGCCTCTACCTAGGTCACCCCAGCAAGACACCGCAGCGTCCTGACGTACTTAGGTACCATAAATATACACAAGGTCATTCTCACTCGAACATACTTTGGTTCGGCCCATCGTGGCTGGAGGTCGTGACCAGGCGTGGTGCGATGTGCCCACCGCATTTTTCCACATAACGTATACTACAGCCTGAGGGCTAGGCTTTTACTCTTATTAATAATGTTTTTAGAGACACTTAGTCTCATGTAAAGTTTTACACATAACATGTTTGTTTATTTGAAAACAAGTTTGTAAAAGTAGGGCGTGTTCACCTTTGATCGGGATCGGTTTCCAACACCGTCCTTGCGTAATCTTTCTTGCTATCTCGCACCTATAGTACGAGTATAACTTTTATTAATCGGATATACAATCCGGCTTAAGACCTTTAGTCTTATTATCTCGATGAACCTTTAGTTCATTTCTTTTACTTTAAAACCTTTAGTTTTAAAAGTAATATTTATAAACCTTTAGTTTATTATAAAACCCGACGTTTCTTCTTCTCTAAGAAATGTATTCTTTTTCTTTTATCATATAAGAATATCCTTTATAACTTATATAATATTCATAACAAAGAATTATATATATTTCACACATATATATACATACACACTTCCATATTTCTTTATTTTCTTTTCTTTGTTATATAATTTCTTTCCATAAACATCGAGCATAATTCCGACTTGGGGCATTAAGCCTTTATAATATTTTATTATTATTTTAGTTGGGTAATAAGCCTTACCTTTCCTCGGCTTAATATTTCCTAGATACTCGAGCAACACTTCTACGCCACTTAATCTTTTCAACACTCGCTTTGATCGCCACTTCACTTCGGCACGCTTCTCGAGACACCAACTTTTCACGGCACGCACTTCGAGATGATCGTCGGGACGTCGATACGGGATCACCTTCTTGATCGGAACGTCGTCGGGGAGTGGTACGAATATCGAGGTATGACACGTTTATCGAGGAATCGGGGCACGGTTTTCGAGGTGGATCGTTGGCACGAATTTCGAGGTGTAGTGAGAGAGTAGAGAGATGATTGTATGCTGGATTTTGAGGTGAATTGTGAAGACCCCGGACCTGCTATTTATAGGCAAAATCTTGGATCCTATCGCGATACGCGATAGGCTCCTAGTCACCCATCGCATAGCGCGATGTAGCTACGCACAGTCACAACGTAGGTCTGCCACGTGTTGCTACGTGGCAGACGGTGTGCCACGTGACGATGTGCCACGTGTTGCCATGTGATGGGACATGTGGAAAGAGGTGTGCCACGTGTGGACGCGTGGCAGTCTTGTGCCAGAGGTGTCGTGACACGTCATCGAGATACGCGATGACGTAGGTCCAACCAGCGATCGCGTATCGCTGTTGACCCTTCCAGAAGGTTTGACCAAGCCCCATCACGATACGCGATGGCTTGTCCCTTGTCCCCATCGCGTAGCGCGATAGGAGAAGAAAACAGATTTTTCATTTTTAACTTTGGAGTTTGAATTTGGCAGGATTAGTCTCTTAACTTTGGAGAGTTGTCATTTTTGGCCCAAAATTCTCATGATGTTACAATAATTTCTGACAAGAAGATGAAATTTGGAAATTTTTTGGTTGACTTTCCCGATACATCTTAGTCTCGGAAACCAATGTCTAATTAGATGCCAGTATGTGTACGGATAGTCAAGAAGGTATGTCAACCGTATTTGGTACCTAGACAGTGGCTGAACCCGACACATGACGGGAGACAAGTCCTACATGTTTGACATTCAACCATTTGATGGTGGACACGTTTCATTTGCCAGTGAAGTGGGAGGAAATATCACAAAAAAGAAGAAAGTATATATCAAACGGAATCCTGACATTCGATGACGTCAATTTGGTGGAGCAATTGAGCCACAATCTGCTTGATATGTAGATAGGCTTGACAAATGAGTAAGTGTCAAAGTGATATAAACTTAAATCTCCGTCTATGCTAGTGGGTACACACTCATGAAGCGGTTGCCAACTCCAATATAAGTCATATCAACGAAGGCAAAAATGATATTGTCAGTCATACAAGAGTCCGTTAGTGATTGATCACCAGAAAAGTTATTCTTTCTTTAAAACTAAGAATTAATAAAAATCAAAATGATAGAGCAGAATTACTGCAAAATGCTTAAAAGAATTCAACACAAAAATGTTGAAAATTAACAAACAAAAGGGAGCATATTAGAACCACGTAACGTGGGGAAAACAAGTAAGTCCTAAACGCTTTATATGAAAGCATGAAAGTCCGTATGACAAGTAAGTCCATGGTTCAACCCTTGTTGTTTGAAAGAAAAATTTCAAAAAGTTCAATAAGCTCAAAATGTTTTGATCCATCATCAGGAGGTCGGAGTCAATTTGGGATGATACTGGTAAACAAAAATTATGTTCGAGGTATGATGGAGTTTGTAATTTTTCAGATTAAATGGGGACCATGTAAGTTTTGTGCGTAATACATACCTTAAGAGATCACGTTAACATCAAAATACTTGTTAAGTTTAAAGTGGAAAAATTATTTTTGCAATTGACTTTGGGTTTTTGGCATAATAATATCCAAATACAAGTGCGATCTATGACGTTAATAGTCAATGTGATTTCGTGTCGTGATTTTTCTCACCAAACACATATAAACTTTTAAAATATACAATAAATATAATTAATATAATATTAATTTCATCTTTACTTCACCTTGTTTTCCTTTTATTTTGTTTTGTTGTGTTGTGTTTTGTTTTTAACTTAATATATTAAGTATGTTTTAATTTTAATTCATTTTATTTTATTTTATTTTTTATTATGCATTTTATTTTTAATATTAGTTTTATTTTTGAGTTTGTGAAAGGATTATTGGTTTATAACAAGGTCTTTCATGCAAAAGTTATTAAGTGTCGGACCGACAAAAATACATCATTTATATATTTAAAGTGTTTGGATTCGGTGGGTAAATAATTTTCGGGTTTAACTTTGTATATATTTTCAGATTTGGGGGGTCGAGAGTGTAAAATCGTTTAAAACTCGAGATGTTTTGACACTATCGCGAGATAGGCTGACCATATAAATATGGTCAACCATAATATCTTATACCTTTATTCACTTTCAAAACCCAAACATTCTCAACTCTTTATCTAACTTTTTCTCCACCGCCCTTCATACCAAACCCTAGATCTAACAATCAAGTGGCTAATTCTCTCTTATCATCACTTGATAATCACAATAATGAATCCATCGCTCGTGGTAAAACATCTCTCATGATTGTTTTTAATCTTTGTTGTGATCTTGTTCTTCGAACGGTTCCAGACAGAACTGTTCATATCCCAAGGGGATATTATATCCTGTTGTTGGTCCTTGTTGATGTTATAATCTTGTTATCTTCATCATAAGGAACATATATGTTGATTAATTAAGTTTTGGTTGAGGTTTGTATAGTTTATCATTTTTTAGGGTTTTAACGGACCTTCAAGGTCTTAATTGACTTGGAAAGATTGTTTGAATATGGGGTTGAGTTACCCAGAAACTCTTGTGAGATGAATAAGGACCCAGAAAAGGGGAAAGACTTCATATTTGGACATGTTAATATATTCCAATCGAGTCTGCTTTCTATACGAATAGAATGGTTTAAACCATTCTAATCGAATGATATAAACCATCTCAATCGAATGTGGATTCAATTAGAATGGAATGAAGTCTCACAGTATTTCTCCAAGGACAATACAATCTAATCGAATGCAATTAAAAAGGATTCTAACCGAATCTGATTCTAATTGAATGAGTTCAAAAACATTCTAATCGAATTACCATTCGACTAGATTGTTTTGAAACTCAATTTGATTGGTTTTAAAATCGATTTGAATGGATGACACTTAATGATTAAAGGATTCTAACGAATCCGATTATAACTTAATCGAATTAAAAACCATTCTAATCGAATTACCATTCGATTAGATTGGTTTGAAACTCGATTATATTAGTTTTAAAATCAATTAGAATGATTGACACTTGGACTATTTTGAACTTAACATGATACAAAGCATTCTAATCTAATTATTCTTGTATCGTTGTATAACCTAACTCTAATCAAATATACATTCAACCTTTCTAATCTAACTAAAATCTTGAATCAAATCAAATCTCTGGATTCAATTAGATTCAGTTTTAATTACTTTGGATTTCTTTTATGTTAGATTGGATTGGTTTATACTTGATTAGAATGGTTGGGACTTAGGAAATCAATCAACCTAACCTATTTATTAAAAGGGCTCAAGTATCATTCGACGAGAATGGTTTGTACTTGGCTGTTTCACTGTCCATCTTCAAACAGTCTGTATACATTAGTTTCAATGTTTTATTTTACAAACTATAATTTTATTTTATTTTTCTTATTTTGTGAAGTTTTATTTCTATTTATATTTTTATTAATTCCTATTTTATTTTGATTTTCTTGTATATATATAAAATATAATCTTATATTTTGAAACTCAATGATCAACTCTAATGTTTCTTTTATGTCTTATTGTTGCAACACAATATGTTTTGTCCACTTGATCTTCCAAAGAAGAGGAAATACAAGGTGTTTACCTCTATGATCAAAGGATTACAAATTTTCCTGTTGATGTATGCCATATCTTCCGAACCAGAGATTCATGATTCTTGGGTTGAACAGTTTTAGGTAAATTCAAAGACGACAAAGAAGGGGACCTCAGTCACAATTGAGGTGGCAAACAAGAAGATAGTTGTTACTGAAGAGGTTATAAGGATAGCATTGTAGATCAAAGACAGTCCTAATGATTCGTCTGATAGATTTGAGAAAAAGGACATTGCAAAGTTTCTCAAAAATATCGGGTACGACATTACTTGGTCAACATGTGAGAAGAGGCATCTGCCAGCTTATTGGAAGTATCTGTTCCATATTGTTGCCCAATGCTTATCTTCACAGAAGGGCGGGTTTGATAAGCTGAGTATCGAATGGATTGGAGTCATGTCATGCTTAACCTATCAAACGAAGTACAACTTTTCTAGGCTATTCTTCAAGCGCATGCAATCTAATGTTCTCGCGAAGAAACCTAGGAAAATGTATCTCCGCTTCTTTCAACTTATTCTGGATGATCAACTACAGAATATTCTAAGATCCGAGTATCCATAAGAGGTTGATGATGAAGGAAACGTTGTCGAACCATCTTACCCTCATCATGCAAATATGGTTAGACAAACGATGTTTAAGGCGATGATGGAGTCTACGGGGAGAAGAGTATACAAGTATAAAGGTCAAGAACCTGGTGTGAAGTTCGGTTTATTTGTTGAGACAGATACTGAAAGAGATGAAGCTTAGGTTAAAGAGGAAGGAGATAGTGGAGATGATGGGACAATGATGATGATGTTCAAACTGGTAACGATGATACCGGAGAGGAGAAGAACATGAAGAACTTGAACCATATGACCCTGACACACTGATGTTGAGGGTGAACATCGGACTAAAAACTTCATGACAAAGGAAAGAGGAAAGTCAATGAATCATCTAAAGCGCATGTTGAAGAAACACATGCTGAAGAAGAAGAAGAAGAGGATCATCAACGTCCTTTAAAACGTTTGAAAAGGATAAAAGACTTCAAGAAGTTTACACCTTCAAAGATGCCGATCGTCAAGGTACTCTTTCCTTCTATTTCCACTATGTTGATAGAATCACAACAAGCCACACTACCACCACCCACCACGCTACCTATCACACCTCCAACCACCACAATAGCTGACCCTCATATAGCCTCACCCACCACATTAGCCCTATTGAAAAGGATGAAAGACCGGTGAATCATCTAAAGCACCTGTTGAAGAAACACCTGCTGAAGAAGAGGAGCATCAACGTCCTCTAAAACATTTGAAAAGGATGAAAGACTCCAAGAAGTCTACACCTTCAAAGATGCCGATCATCAAGGTAATCTTTCCTTCTATTTTCACTATGTTGACAGAATCATAACAAGCCACACTACCACCACCCACCACACTACCTATCACACCTCTAACCACCACATTAGCAGACCCTCATATAGCCTCACCCACCACATTAGCCCAAACCATAGAAAAACTTAAGGCTAAGAAAGTGAAAATTTCCAAAGCCAAACCCAAATCTAAATCCAAATACACATAAAAAACCACATCCTCTGAAACCCTTAAGGATGAACCTGGTACACCACCAGAGACCTCACCATCTAGGTTAGATGAGCCTATTCCCTCATTCTTAAAAGTCCTTCCCATAACCACCTTCCAAGCCGAAACCGAACCCAAACAACAAACCTTTTTACCACCTAGGACTACCTAACAATTTAGTTCAACATACCAATTCACCTCACCCATTAAAGGTTCATCTTTTTGAACATCTACATTTACCTCATCCATCCACTCCCAAACCACCTCACAGACCATACCAACCATAACCGAACCAATTAGTCTACATTTAACTATTACCATATCCCTTCCAACCCAAACCATAACCATACCCATCCAAACTACCATGCAACCAAACTTCTCAACCACACCTCCCTCCACAATTAAAAGCCCAATCATAGCAGCCAGAGCTCTGCGTAGTGGTAAATCAAAGAAGTTCCCTGTGGTTCGAGATCCTATCCTCTATAGGATTAGGGCACTTAAGGAATCAAACGAGAATATATCGAAAGGGGAACATCTGTTGATCAAGTTTCTAAAGGATAAACAAGTAATCAATGAGAAGGTGACGAGGCAGATAGATGAACTTGCTTCAAGGATGGTTGAACTTGAGCAAGATAGAGTTCGGATTGAGAGTCATAGAGGATGGATTGAAAACTTGCAGAAGAGAATTGATAATCAGCAACAATTGATCAACAAAAACTCTTTAATGAATGTTGAACAACATGATGAAATCACAAGGATCCAATCAAAAGTTTCACATCAAGAAACTGAACTTCCTTCCTCCTCCAACTTTACACAAAGTCTAAGGAGAGAGTTAGATTCAACCATTGACAAGGCCATGCTTGAATTTGAAGGTCTTGGGTCACGAGTTAGTTTGTTAGAAAGATAATCCAGTTCCTAGAGGAACGTGGATAGGTGAAAATGCTAAGCTGTGATTGATGCTCGAGCGGTTGGAAGAGGTAATTGAAGAGAAACAAGGTTTCAATGATGGTTAGAATTGTGTCAATGAGTCTCTCATCGACTGCTATCTTGCGGCTACTAAGGTGATGCGGATGACTGATGAAGATGTTGATAATCTGAAGACACGTTTGATGAGACATTTCGAGTATTAGTACAGTGATGAGCAAAGAACTGAGCAGGGTCACAAGAAAAGATTAGCTCTTGCTGAACTTGCTGCTGATGGAGAGAGGGTCAAAGCTCAAGGAAACTTTCATGGAACCCTCCCAAAAACCTAGAGAAAAAAAGCTAGTGGAAGCAGTGTTGGTACTACCTTGGAAGAGCCAGCTGTGGTCGTTGGAACCATTATGAGTACTGAAGTTGTTGCTAATACTGCCACTACCACTAGTCAGTGCAATAAGTTCTGCACTTGTTATATCTGCATCAATTGCACAAATGAGTGCTCCCGCTACTCCTGTGATTGGTCATGCTATGCAAGAGAAAGTTGTTCATGGTGATGATGGTGATGACGATGATGATGGAGATGATTATGAGTCTATGATGACTCGGATGGTGATAATGATGAAGGTGACGATGACGGTGATGATGAGGATGATGATCCTTTTGATAGTTTTGACGAACTGCGTGGTGAAAGCGGTGATGATAATGATGATTACAGTGCCGGTGACGAAGACACTGGTGGAAATAACGCAAGTCAACCTCAAGGCTCGCCAAGTGAGGCACAAAGAACAAGATAAACTAATGTTGCACTAGAGGCTGAAATAGCCTATGCTTTTAGCGTTTGTTCTTTTGCAGATACCAGCTCTCCTGTTCAAGAAGCCATGGAGTAAGAAAATAATGAAGGCAACGATGACGAGATCAATTACTCTCCGAACTCGGACACTCTAGTTCGTGATGAAACTGTGGTAGCTCTCCCTAATTTCAAGCCACAACTGTTGCTGTTGACACTACTGAATCGTCGCATGCTCCAAAGCGGCGAAAGAAGAAATCTTAAACTGTCAGCAACCAAGCAAGTGTGAGAGATTGACTGTGTCCCTACTTGGACGACTCTCTGATCGTGAGCGCCACTCTAGTCCAATGAAGCGAAGGCCACCGTGCTCTGTTAAAAAAATTACGGTGTAGCAGAGTCGTAACCTGTTTTGAAGTCAGCTCTTGGCGAACGTCGGCGTCACATAATCCGACGACATAATTAACAGACACGGCTAACTCACATTTAGGTTGAATTACCGTGTGTCTCATTTACCAAAGTGAATCATTTTCAAAACGCATGGCTTCGGCTTGTGAACTGGTATGGTACGGTGAGCAGTGAGCTTGCCCTTCAGACATGCATGTCATAGGGGAAGATGAGCATCTAAGTCTTGCACGTCGGTATGGGACGACATGTGCATGCATGAGGACGTGCATGTTATGGTGGTGGGAGAGTGTCACAGACCAAATATTTGAAGATCGAAATGCTTGAATTGTGTTGAAACGCTTGGGTTTGTCGGCTCTTTCCGGGCTTCATCGGGCATGGCCTCAGCGTAAAAGAAGGCGTACATGCCAAGTCGTGATTGCACGACGAACACATCACTGGTTGCGAGCTGTTGGCTCCCGCCTGATGAGTCCAAGGCAGGACGAAACCAGCAGACCATGATCATGAGCGAACTGATTGGCTGGCCTTCGGGCGCTACACGGAGTCTAAGAGGTAACTCCGTGACATAGGGGTCCCTTGGAAGCAGCCTTTTTATTTTCTACGGATATAGGTAAGGTTTGCCTACCTCTCACATTTCCCAGACCATACTAATAGTTTTTGCTATGTATGAGATTTATTGGGTATGCTTGTTGTTATTGTGGGTGCCCAACACTTCTATAAATAATGATCTGTGTTATGCTTAAAGTGGATCTGTTCTTTCGACACTTAAGCCTCCTTTGTAGTCGAATGAAAATTGGTGCATTCCTAGCCTAATTATTTTTCTCTTTAGGCTTTTTTTAACCCGTTAGTACACGTGTCATAAAATGGTTCAATAACTTCATTTTTTTCATGCCGGCTCAATTAGTGTCTTAAGAGTATTCCCAACTAATCCCTTGAAATTATGTGAAGATTTTTTAAATTATAGGACATGGTTAAGAATGACTGTGAATAGAGAAGACAGAAAAGTTGGTGATTTTTTTATAAATTTTGAAAAAACTTGTTTGTCCTAATTTATTTTTTAGTATTTGTTGAAATTGGTTGTGAGTAAAAAAAAAGAGAAACTTATGATAAAGATATAAAAATATATTATTTAACTAAATATAAGAAAAAAATGTAATGTTTTTTCAATATAATTATAGATTTGAGAATGATGTACACCGAAAGGTCTGAACATGTAACCTTTTTTATTTGATTGGCTCAATTTGCTCTGGCTATTTAAAAAAATGAAATCACAATTCCTATTTTGAATAATCTTTTTTATCAACTCACATACTTTCTAAAATTTTCATTTTTCGTGTGCCACGATTAAGACTCTTAAGGAACTCGCTATTTATCCTTCAAATTTATAAAAAGAAATACAAAAATTTGTCATAATTTTCAAAATGTACAACCGCTTAACATTTAAAAATATATATTAAGTTTAGAAATTGAGTGGTGATTTCTCATTTTAAAGTAAATGTAGAATTGATAAAACTTTGTAGGCAAAGTTTGAAAAGGATAACTGCATGACACAAAAAGTAAAAGGAGCAATACTCTTTTGACTCTTTTCTTTCATAATTAATAAAAGTGCACCACATGGTAAAATCATTCATCCACTATAATCGGTCCTTAAAACTTTTAGATGCATATCATGCCTCAGATCATTGCGTGTTAAAACAAATAATATATTACACAAAAAAAAAATTAAAACAAAAAAGACTTAGAAATATCATTATCTTGTGGGGGTTGAGGTTGGTGTTGTGAGAATGTGAGGTGTAATACATAATCGCATCACGCTTAGATAAAAATAATTGAGTATTTTACCTTTTCTTTTTTCTTTCTTTTTTACTTTTTTTTTTTTTTAAATTTATCTAGTAAGAAGCATCAGTGAATGAATTTTCTTTTAAAAATCAATAGAACATAGATGTGTAGTAATGAATAAATTTTCCAACATTTTACATTTATATATGTTGTCTAATTTCTTGTTATGCAAATAGTAAACGGACTAGTAGAAGTTTGATAATTATATTGCATAATCAGAAGATGATTATTAAAACGCTCTCTTTAATTTTCCACCTATTTTAAAATGTGAGTGTATATGTAATTTCTTTCGTATCAAACGCTGCCTTGTTGCTATTGGTGTGGTGTTGCTTTCTTTAAATTAAAGCTAGGTTAATTATTTACGATACAAGACTTATCTATTTAATATATTTTGAGTTTGCGCCATTTGTGTTATTTTAAGAACAATTTATGCAAAGTACACATCAACTAGAAATTTATTATACATGATAACGTATAGGATAACATAACCAATGCAATTTAAAAACTAACAAACACTATTAAACTTTCCAAGCCATAAAATACAAACACGATTAACCTTTATCATAACATGAAATTAAGGTTTCGGGTACAAGGGTACCTGGGATACCATATTAAAACATTTAAGACTATTGTCCCTTGTACTACAAATGCCCAACTTAATCCCACACTGATCATAAGTTTCATGTATGTTACAAACGCCTAACTTCTTTGCGCATTTACCAAAACTGTCAAGTTGATCACAAAAGCCTAGCTTCCTCGCGCATGAATCATAAACATCATTTTGATCACAAACGGCTATCCTTGCTATCGTTGAAGGATCACACCCGGTGTATATATTGGTGCAAGACAGAGATTCGTTGTGAAGTGTGTTCTTTGCAACTTGGAAGATGCAGCTCGTGTGACAAGCCCCAAGCTGTGCGGAACAACTTTGTTGAGTAAACTTGTCACAACCACCCTCTACTTTAAAATAGTATTTTCCGTCCCATCCCCAATTGAACCCCTTTTCGCCGCGGGGTCCAAAATAATGCCTTGCCAATCTCTGTCCGAGGTACTTTGCACCCTTCTCTGCTGAATCTTCCAAAATGTTGTTAGCTTCTGTAGGGATAGTTGTCAATGTATGCGGTAATGGTTGTGCCTCTCTCCCCAGAGTGGGTATAACTCTATTCGCCGCTCCATGCACAAGATCTTGTACTGCAGTAATGACTCCGGCTTCAGCAACACTGCACAAATACTCACAGATATCATAAGAAAAGTTAATCTGATTTACACACAGGTTTTGAACTCAATCAATCAATCAATCATACTGGAGTCCTACCAATAGCAAAGCTATAAGTAGGGTCTGGGGAGTGTGGGATGTAGGCACATCGTACCTCTATCCGATGGGATAGAGAGGTGGCTTCCAGGGAGACCCTCAGCTCAAGATAACATTGTATGGGAGAAAATAAGGGGCATCAAAGTACAATAGTGATAAAATTGATAATAGCACGTAATAAAATTAATAATACTAATACATGTTTAGATAACCATATAGAACTATATGAGAAGAGAAAACATAATGGACACACAGGTTTTGAACTATGAACCATAAATTATTCGATTTACATAATTTGTGATTCAAATAAAACCCAAACAGTTCAAATCATATAAAACCCAAAGGGTCGATTTACACAAGCAGTTCAAAGAGACGTACCCGCTGGCAGAAAAGCAAAGTATGGTTATCAGTAGAAAAGGCATTACAAAGTTGTTAGTGAACAAGGCCATGTTTGATTTTTGGGTGAGTACCGTTTTCATGTATGGGCAGTAGAGCAATGGTTAATTTATAGTGTGCGAAACGCGTGAAAAGATAAGAATTGTACGTTCACAGTAAATTAACAAAGTGACATCTTTTTTTTTTTTTGAGCATGCATAAGTAAACACGAATCATAACAAAATAGTAAAAGTTAATTTCTACCATCCGCTTTACTTTATTTTGTTAAAGTTTTGATATTGTTGTCTCATTCATTTTGGCTCCGCATTACGAAGCTCTCACAAAATAGTTAGCAGTTACATATAAAATAACCATGTTCAAAGTTTATGAAAAATATACTCTTATATTTAAATTAAAAAAACTAATTCTTTTTTAATATCTTTTCCAATAATCCTTTTGAGTAAATATCAGTACATATGCAGGTTGCATGTCATTCTAAACATATATATATATATATATATATATATATATATATATAATATCAGAATTATGAGAGAACCTTTTTGAAATTGAGAACTATGAGAACCTTTTTGGACCACAAAAAACCCAAAAATAAAAAAATCATAAAATAAAAAAAGTATAAAAACTAAAATTCTTATTTTATCATCCGGTTTCATTAAAAAAACTCGGTTTAGCTAAATTATATACACATATGTATAATATATACATATATGTATATTTACATGTTTTTTTGTACACGTGTGTATAATTTAAGATAAATGATACTGTACATATGTGTATATTACGTAACTAAAGATTATATAAAATTATACATGTGTGTTTAATACGACGTTTTTTTATTTATTTTTTTTTAATTTTTTTAATTTTTTTTTAATTTTTTTTAATGAAACCGGAATGAAATATAAAAATTTTGGTTTTTTTACTTTTTTAAAATTTTTGTTATTTTTTGTTTTATGATTTTTTTAAATATATTTTTTTCAAATGTGTTTTTAGTGTTCCAAAATGGTTCTCAAAGTTCTCAATTTGCAAAGGGTTCTCTTAGGATCCTTACCCTATATATATATGTATATATATATATATATGATGAGTATCATTACAGAACCCTTAAATTATTTAAGAACTTGAAGGAACCATTGAAAACAAACGTTTTTTATAAAAAATTTTGTATGTTAATGTTATTTGAGTGTAGTTTCATCATTTTGTATATCTATATTTATAATTACAATTTTGAAAATTAGTTTTTATACATATCTATGTTTTATTTTACACCTATGTAAATTTGTTAATAAATAAATTTTACACATATGTAAACTTGTGATTTATATATGTAATCAAAATTTTTTATATAAAATATGATAAAACTACTCTTAAATAATGTTAGTATATAAAAAAAAAATTTAAAAATGTTTGATTGTTTGGAGTTCCTAACAGTTCTTAACTTTTTTGGAGTTCTTAAATGATATCAACCCTATATATATATGGAAACAACAATAAAAGGAAGATCCATTTTCTATATAACCCTTAAACAAAAATTAAGTACAGTACTGATACTGGTACTGAATGGGTACGAATCCAAATATTCAAGAAAAAAAATATGATCCCTATCTTGTAGCAGAATAAAGCTAACAAAAGAGGATTTACAATGATATGGAAACAAAATAAAAGGAAGATCCATACATTAATCCATTCCCATAATATATGAATATAAAAAGTGATAAACCTACACTCAAATAATATTAATATATAAATTTCTTTTACAAATATATGTAGACGAAAAATATTTTGAGAACTTGATAAGTTGTAAAAACTTTAAGAACTCAATATAGACCACACAGTCATTTAAATGGTATAAAATATGTGAATAAGGTTAAATCTTATTAAAAAATAAATTAGGAGAGAGAATAAAGATGTGTGATAATTACGCTAGTGTAAATATTAGTTACACCTATGTAAAAAGTCGATTCGGTGTGTAAAAATATACTGCAATTTTTTTACGTACATGTAACCTACATATTACATATATGCAAAAAAATTCAAAAAAAATATTTTTTACATTAAGTTCTTTCGACTTCTTGAAACTCAAAGTGGTTCTTAAAAGAAAATCATATATATATATATATATATATATATGTAACTATTTATATAAATGTCAATCATAAAATCCTACGTGTCGCTCTGTTGCTTGTAAATATATACATATTACCCGATCCGATTTCGGTTGGATAATTTAATAAATAAAACATCGCATTTTTCGAGTTATTATTATTGTTTATTATATTTAATTAATTATCAAAAATAACTTTGAATTATATATAATTTCCACCCTAAAGCTTAGTTTTAACCCCTTTTGTATCCTTTTATGAAATTCAGGGACTAAATTGCAAATTTGTCTAAATACTATATTATAACCAGGATCCAAACCCAAACCCATATCCATTAACCCGGATCCAGTTCCTAACCATATCCGTTTGATTTTTTGTACCATAATCTTCGTATTATAACTGAAATTGATTCTCCTAAATCATTCATTATTTACAGTGACAATGGTGGCAGCGTCAGTGGTGGTGGCGGCGGTGGTGCCAGTGGTGGTGGAGGTGTTGGTGGAGACGACACAGGTAGCGGTGTCGGTCATGTGATGGTGGCGGCTATGATAGTGGTTGTTGTTGTTGTTAGGTAGTGGTGGTGTTGAGAAAGTAGGGTGAAAGAGGAACGAAGTGAAAAAAAAGAAGAGGATGAAAAGAAATGGTTTTGATAGAATGATGTTCCATGTGTAATGAATGATTCCATTCCATCGAGCAACCAAACACCATTTTTTTCATTCCCAAGCAATGAATCATTTCATTTCCCTTGTGATTACTGCATACCAAACGCTCTCTTAGGGTCTGTTTGGTATTGGATAATGGAATAGGCGATGGAATGGAATGGACGAGGTAATGGAATTTTATGTTTGGTTACTATGTGAGAATGACATGATTTATAAATTTTTATTCTTTGGTAAGCTAGAAAAGGCTGTAATAAAATAAAAATGGTAGTGAGTGACGATGGGATGGTGGTGGTGGCTGGTGGGCAGCGGTTGTGGTAGCGATGGGCAGGAGCGATTGGTGGTGGTGGAGGTGGAAATAGTAAGTGGCGGGTGGCGAGCGGTGGTGATGGCCGAGAGCGATGGTTGGTGGTGGCGATAGTGGGCGTCAATGGTAGGTGGTGGTGGGTAGTGGCAATGGTGGACGACGATGGTAGGCGGTGGTTGGTGGTGGTGGTGGTGGCGGGCGGCGAAGGCGGTGGTGGTGGTGGTGAGAGGACAATGGATAGTAGTGGTGGGAAGGTCGTGGAGGTGATATAGTGTTAAAGAGGGATGAAATGAAAAAAAAAAAACAAGGGGGGTGGATGTAATAAATTTGGGGTGTTTTAAAAGGAATGGAATGGACATGGTAATGGATGATTTCATTCTATTGACCAACCAAACACATTTTTTTTTCATTCCATCATAATGGTCTTTCTATTTCGCTTCTCATTCATGCATGCCAAATGTTACCTAAGTTTGGGGCAGTGGCGGATATACCTTAGGAGGCTCTGCTACCCCTCAACGTTTCACCGACTGTGTAAAAAAAATTAGTCGGTTTTCATGTTTCGTTACCACTGAAAAAAATTACGTTACCTCTATTTATTTTAAGTTCAACCAATTTAATACTTAAACCCTAAAAAGCCCACTTAAATTATAAAGCTTAAACCAAAAAACCCAACCCAGATATAAATAATCCTTTTATCTAAATCTAAAGCTAAACTCTATAATAAAGGAAATCACTATGGGACAGCTGTCACCTTAATAATCACTCAAATTTTTATTTTCCCGCCCATAACTTATTTAGGGTTTTTTCTGTTCCACGGGTGATTAATATTAATAAGATTAACCTTTTTCACAATTAGGGCTCATAAATCACAATTAATATTACGAATGTTCCTATTCCACGGCTCCTGATTTGATGCATCTAGATAATCCAAGGCTGCTATCCAGAATATGGATTCAATTCTGGATCGATTCACAATAGACTCCAGATCGATTCAATTCAATCGATGTACACCCACCCATCATCTTAGGATTCACAAATTTGTAAGGTATGTTATTTAAGTTAAATTTTATGTTTCCTGATTCATCAATTTCGGTACGAACTCTAATTCAAAGTAATCTGTTATTAGTAATGAATGATAACCAGGGAATGGTTGACAATATGGAATCTACCAATTACAAACCAGGCCAATGTGGTCGACGATTCCGGCATGGATGCTGTAGAGATTTGACGATTCAAGTAAGCCAATTCATTCTCTGATTTGATTTTTGTTTTATAAGTTTTTGTATGTTATTATGATTATTAAGATTCTGATTTCACATAACAGCTAACTCTACATATTAGTCACCAAGTGAATATGGTATATGTATTTTAAGTGATTTTTATATTTGAAGATAATATATGTATTTTAAATGATATTATATGACACTGCAAATTAATACATTATATCATAATCATTCAGTCAAAACAATGAGATTTCCATAAATTATCATCATAAATCAATTAGGTTGTATTTCTATATTGTAACGTAATTACAAGCCCAATAATACTTGAATTTAGTGACACTTGGTATCAAATTTTGTAATTTTCTATAGTGATTGTCTGAGGTCCAAATTCAAGGGTGTTGGTGGTGGACAAAAGTAAGTAACAAAGATGGAAAGTGTCCCACAATTTTTTTTCATTTTTTGGTTCTAAAGATGTTACATTTTGTAGTTGTTTGTGCTTTGTTTTCAAAGTGAAAATGTTTGATAAGTTGTAGTGTCATTCAAGAACAATGTTGAGGGTGCTAACTTGCTAATACTTGCAATTCTTTGCTTCAAAAGAACTTAACTTCATGTGCTCACTTTTCTGTTAAATGAATTTTACCTACTTCCATTTAATAAGTTGTGTTTTTGAAATTATGTTCATTGTTCTTTTGATTTTTTTTAAATGGGTTCATCATAATAATGGTTTACAAATTCATGGCTTAGTAACGGAATCTTGGATTCAGCATGTTATGTTGTTTTTCCAAAATAAAGAACTACATGTGCTCACTTTAGCTTAATTCTGTATATCTTATATAGTTCGATCGGGGTGTATATTAATTGTATTATGTAATTGCTTTGAGAATTTACGTCAACTATGACAATATGCAGGAAGGGATCGTGGAGTCAAAAGACAAATCAATCGTCATTAAGTGGTTTCGAGAAAAGATTTGACATGAACGATGAATCAAAGAAGAGTAACAAAGACGTCTCCAATAACTCGAAACCCTGGAGCTGCGTATAAGCCCGTTAAT
Source organism: Bidens hawaiensis (assembly GCF_021521415.1). Lineage (NCBI taxonomy): Eukaryota > Viridiplantae > Streptophyta > Magnoliopsida > Asterales > Asteraceae > Bidens > Bidens hawaiensis. The sequence continues at coordinate 877,021 of NW_027491484.1, forward strand.
GGCCCGAATTGCTCGTAAGTTCACTCTAAGATTGTATATTATAGTTTTACTTTTAGAGTCAAATATAATTGTTTTGACTTTGAAATTATAGGATTTTTGTTCTTAAGTTGATCGGCACATATAAGTCTTAATTAGTTTATGTTGATTTATATAAACTTGGAGTTATATCTGTTATATGAACCATAAATAACTATGTTATATGTCCTTCCGACTGTGTGAGGAGATTAAGATTTAAGAGAATGATAGTTTCTTTAATAACATGAGCAGCCTTAAAATGGTCACTTGGATTTGGGTTGGAGTGGATTTTGGTAGAATTGGATACGAGTAATAACGGGCAGTTTTAGAGGTGGTTAATTTGTTTGGGTGTTGACTTTTGGATTGGCCAATGATATTTTTTGGAAGCTATTATGAGTTTATGACTCAACAATGTTAGTTGTTTTGCAGGCTTTTTCTAACATTATCATGGTGTCATGTGTTGCTGTTGGAGCTGGGTCAAAAACAAATTAGATACATGGCATTTATTAGTAAAAGGTCCACCGTTGCTCTAAAGTGATGTAATTAGTATTGGTTTTCTCGTACTTTGAAAGTTATGGATTAACTTAGTTGTCTATTATTTTTCAATCCCATTATCATTATTGAACCGTGTTTGTAACTATACTTATGGGTTTATACATGTATATTTCTCTCATCTAAAGTGTAAATAAGATGATATAATTGGCTTGCTTTACAAAATTTTCAAACATAGACACATTTTTATACATATTTTGTATGTACTATATTTTTAGCCCGTGTGTTACACGGTCTCTAACCTAGTTTAACAATAATAAAAAAAGACCGATCTTCACTTCCAGATACTGTGAAACACAACCTACAGGTCACAAAACACCACCACTGTCCACCAGTTCACCACGAACCAGTCACCACAGCTGCCAGCCACTAGCCCACCACCTGCCGTCACCTCCACCACCGACCATCTTTTCGGCTACTCCACCTCCGGCCTCTCCATCCTTCCGGTAAGATTTATTGTATTTAGGGATTTAGAATTATTTTTAAATTGGAATTAATTTGGGATTTAGGGTTTATGTTTAAATTGGAATTGATTGGGTATTTAGGGTTATGTTTAAATTGAAATTGATTAGATATTTAGATTTTAGTTTTATGTGTAAATTGGAATTGATATTAGGTTTTTGGTTCAAATTTGTTTAGGGAACTTTGAATATGAGTAAACAACCTCTTATTAGCAACCTTTTTAAACATCAAAGAAAAGAAAGCGATGACATCGGTTCCGGTTCCTCAGCAAGTTTAAATATTCCAACTTCAAGTTTAAATATGGTTGATTATTTGCAAGAAAATGAAGATATCGATCCAAGGTCAAATATTCCTTCGGCGTCAAGTCCTTCAATACGTTCAAAAGTCAATTTGTATAATCTTCCTTCGGATCCCGCTGATAGACCACCTATGGCTAGTTATCATCCCAATCACCTATAGCCCCGTATCACACCCGATCCCATTACCTACACCCGCCGAGCTAGACACGTACCACCCCGATTGACTACTCAGCAGCCTACCACTTCTACACAGCCTTCGGCCACAGTCCAAACACCTACACCCACTGCAACTCCGACAACACCTCAGGGTCACCCCACCCAACCAGCACCGAACCCTCCAACTAACACTCATCCAATGGTCACCTGCTCCAAAGCCAGTACACATCAGCCCCCAACTTACCAGACATTTGTATCCTCATCCATGTCTCCTGTTCCAACAACCTATGCCAAAGCCTTCGGGGATCCTAATTGGTTGCATGCAATGCAAACCGAATTTTCTGCTTTACAGGTGAATGATACTTGGGAGTCGGTTCCAAGGCCGAATGATAGACCGATAATTAGATGCATGTGGTTATTTCGACATAAGTTTAAGTCTGATGGTTCGTTGGAACGGTACAAAGCTAGGTTGGTTGTTAACGGGAAATCTCAAAACAGTTGGAGTTGATTGTGAAGACACTTTTAGTCTAGTTGTTAAGCGGGTACTATTCGGACGGTTCTGTCCTTAGCAGTCTCTCGGTCTTGGCCAATACATCAATTGAATGTTAAAAATGCCTTTTTACATGGGAATTTAAATGAGGTTGTATTTATGCATCAACCTCCCGGATTTGTGGACAAACTTCATCCGGAGTTTGTATGTCGTCTCAAAAAATCTCTATATGGGCTTAAACAAGCTCCCAGGGCGTGTTATACAAGGTTTGCCAACTTTATTCTTTCAAGGGGATTCAAAAGCAGTGTATGTGACAATTCTCTATTCATATATCACTCCGGGACGGACAATGCTTACGTGTTGCTGTATGTGGACGATATTGTTCTTACCGCTTCATCTTCTGTTCTACTACGGCTGATTATAGATATGCTTTCCAAGGAATTCTCCATGACTGATTTGGGTAATCTGCATCACTTTCTGGGCATCACTGCCACCCGCAGCAACAATGGTTTATTTTTATCTCAGGCCCAATACACCAAGGACATCATTGCATGTGCCTCCATGACGAACTGTAAACCATGTGTCACCCCAGTCGATTTGGCAGCCAAGCTGAGTGCAACAGATGGTGCTCCCTTTAATGACCCCACACTTTACCGAAGCTTGGCTGGAGCATTGCAGTACCTCACTTTTACTTGTCCCGTCATTTCTTATGCGGTTCAACAAATTTGCCTATTCATGCATGATCCGCGTGAACCTCACTTTACTTTTTTGAAGCGTATTATTCGGTATTTGCAGGGCACCATAGATTACAGCCTCCATATAACTCCTTCGGTTACTACTTCTTTAGTTGCATACTCTGATGCCGACTGGGGTGGCTGCCCGGATTCCCGTCGCTCGACTAGTGGATATTGCGTTTTTCTTGGTGATAACTTAATCGCTTGGTCCTCTAAGAGACAACCAACCATTTCAAGATCTAGTGCCGATGCCGAATATAGAGGTGTTGCAAACGCAGTTGCTGAGGCCACTTGGATTCGTAATCTTCTTCTTGAATTGCACACTCCATTACGACACGCGTCTATTGTGTATTGTGACAACGTTTCAGCCGTTTACCTTTCAGATAATCCGGTACAGCACCAGCGTACTAAGCACATCGAAATTGATATTCCCTTTTTCAGAGAAAAGGTTCGTATAGGCCATATTCGGGTTTTTCATGTTCCGTCTTCCTTACAATACGCGGATATTTTCACAAAAGGAATCTCACGGCAATTGTTTCAGTCTTTTAGGTCCAGTTTGAACGTCTGTCCGCCGCCCGTTCAAACTGCGGGGGTGTCTTAGCTGATAATAATGCCACCATTATTATAGGAATTGATATAGCCTAATTAGTTGCTTAATATTTGCCTTGCATATCTTTTCCATATTCATGTATATCTCTTCCTATTTTTCGGTTGTATGATGCCTATTGAAAGGGCTTTTGTAAATCAATGAAATCAAGAATTATTGACCATAATCTCTTTTAGATGTAATGACCTGATTTCAAGCTTTCAAAAACCGAAGAGGAGAAATTTACAGCGTAACCTAGATCCGCCATTGTTGGTCCGTTAACCCTGTTAATTTAAATTTATTTGTTGTCGTGTTTTTCGTATTTGTTTCGTTAACATAGTATGAAATGCGGGGGGGGGGGGGGGGGATTTGAGCGCTACCCCTATGTTTTAAGTCTAGATCCGTCACTGGTTTAGGGGGTAATGTTAGTAGACATTTAAACAATTTGCATTTGTATTGTTATTATTAAGAAATCTTAGGTTTAGTTTTTTAATTTGCATTTGTTGTTTTGTTTGTCAATTTCTTTCCATGAATTTTGATATATAGAATGACTACTATTATCACATTAGGATATTGGTTCCTTGTTTATGTCCTAGGTTCTAGATGTGTATGTTCAAGTGTGTCGCTAAATGTACCCTCCCCTTTCACAAACTTGGGATGGGGCCACCATGAAATTTTTTTCAAATAATTGGATTTCCTATTCTTTTGCAAAATAAACAGGGGTTCAACTAGTGGTGCAAAAGTTCAATTCCATTAACGGAACTAGTTCTGAACCTTGGACGCCAATGGAAAAATTACCAGTTTTACACAAACCAGTCCTATTTGGAACCGAACCTTCGGTTTCATATTAGTTTGAGATTACTAGGCAACAACCAGTTTGAAATCGTTTTTCAAAAAATGGTCTGTAATCGGTTCCTAACCATAAAATGAAATTTTTAAGATAGAGTCGTTGGCCAATTGCTATAATTCTGCTAGAGCCTTGTTTTGACTGTTTTTATGGTCTGTAATCGGTTTTTTATCCTTTTCCCCGTGTGCTAACGTAAATAGATTTCGTTTATTTTTGTTTAATCAAAACTCTCATAGTTCTCTTAAATACAAAAAAAAAATGCCCCAAAACTTTCTCAGATGGCTTTTGAGAGCCCGGAAGCTTCCGTAGGTGTTTGTTCTCTGTCAAGTAACACTATTGCCAAAGTTATTCCTACAACGTGAAACCCAACTATTTGGGAACATTTTGATTTATGAGATATGAGACCCGATCCAAAGAAAGCTCGATGCAAATTGTGTGAGTTTTTTAAGCCAGATCCAAAACTTGACTTTGAAAGAACATTAGAGCAGTATTGAAAATTGGTGAAACGTACTCCTACTCAAGGCCAAACAACAATATCAAATAGATGGCATGGATATAATTGGAACTACTATGTGAATGTAACGGTGGTTCGTCTTACGCTGAATTATTACATGATTCAAAGGGTTTTAATTAACAACTTACTATCTAAAAAAAAAATTAACAACTTGCTCTTCACGTGTCTTATCTAAAAAACTCCAACAACGTTATGCACATGTAAGTAACTATGAATCTTGAATATATTACATTTAAATGGATAAGTGTAACCCTTAAATGAAATAAAGTATTTAAAAGTAAAATAACAATGTTGAAGAATCTAACTATTAAAATTATAAATAGATAAACAATTAAATAACTACAGTCAAATATGGAACTTGGTAGCAGTACTAAAAAGGTATGCAAATGAAAATTTTGAAAACTTTATCCTATCAATTCTTCTTACTTAAACTCGAATGAGTTGTCAAGTTTAGTCTTTCAGCATACTGACTAAATTCGAACTTTAATTAACTTGCTGCAGGAACCTTGGGCGGAACATATTAAGTGGCTCGATCTTTCCAGAAATTGTAAACTCACTGAAATACAGTATTTGTTAGTAAATCTTTAGAGCAATTGTAAGTGTATTATGTTGTCGTTTTAAGGGTTACATCCGTAAATTCGCATATACAATTACTAAGATTTGATTTTATATTAGTTGGTTAACTAGGCACATAGACAACAATATAGTTAGTGGGCCGATTCCTCAAGAACTATCAAACTCGATTCGGTAAGATCTTTACTTAGCTTTTCAGTTTTCACTGCCCCAAAAGGCAGTAATTAGCATTTTTTTATTATATGTTTTTGAATGAACATAGTGAAAGTTTAAGCAGTATTTGATGTTTGTGTATAAATTCGGACAGTAATCAGCCCGTGTACAAACCAACAACATCACAACGGTGTCGCAACAAGTGAGCCAATTGTGTGCCAATGTCGAGCGAATTAATAAGAACAAAGATGGGCCGAGTCAAGATGTTGAAAATGAAGATACGAAGGAGGGTAGGGAGTGATTATTTATAAACAATTTGATGGTTTGTGTATAGCAATTATCTAAACATTTGATGGTTTAACGTTTGTAATTTGACGGTTGTTTAATGATTTTTAATTTAACGGTTTATGATATTATTCGCTATAAGATTGAAAATCTAATAGTTAATTCACATCAGTTTTTCATATTGTATAAAACCTAGAAAATCAACAAAATAAAAAGTGAATAAACTGAAAACCCTATAGAGACGAATTATCGTCGCTAAAGAGTGAATCTATTTAGTTTTTAAAGTTAATTGTTCTATATATCCTACAGGGAAGACAAGTCATCACGATTGATAAATATATATTTTGTTGAATAATTTATTAATAATCCTCAAAATGTTAGCTACGAAAACCTATAGAAACGACAAGTTGTCGTAATAGGTGTATTCTATAGCGCCGGCTCAATAACAATGGCCTCCAGACCTATAACAACATCACTTAAGCGACGACTAGATTTGCGACGACTTGTCGTCGCTAAATGGGAATAACGACGACCAATCATCACTATAGGGCGTCATATCACAGAATTACTTCCAATAGCGTTATGCACACGTAAGTAACTATGAATCTTAAATATATTATATTTAAATGGGATAAGTCTAACCCTTAAATTAAATAAAGTATTTAAAAGTAAAATAACAATGTTAAAGAATATAACTATTAAAACAATAAATAAATAAACAATAAATATCAAGTTTTGTTTAATATTAACCCTTTCTTGCTATCCATTTTATTATTATTGGAAAATCATACCAACCACTTAAAAAAGTAAACAATGTATTATGCATATACTAAAATTATATAAAACTAGTTACTCTGTCGTATAATGGCTTCGGTGATCGGGAAAAACTTTGATTTAAACGATCATGGAACTTTGGTTACATGACATATACTTCGAGGTTCGGGAACACGACTTGGGCTCGGAACATACGCCACCATGCAAATCGGAACAGCTCTTAGGATTGAAATTTCCAAATGAGCAACCCAAACTTGCTATTTATAGCTGAGTTCATTGAGACCGTTGGGAATTTGGAGGTTCATTGGGACCGTTGGGAATTTGAAGGTTCACTGGGCCCTATGTTGAACCATCAGACACGTGCCAAATTGTGTAGATTCAATGTATATCCAACCGTTGGTAGACCGTTGGCGGTCTATCGGGTGTGATGAGTCATTTATACGAGTCACGCTTTAGTGAATCGTTATCCACCCAATTTGATTCCTAGTGGCTTGTGTCAAGAAATTGCTAGTGGTCCGTCATGCCAATTTTTTTCTAGAATTATACTTTAAACCCGTGAACTTTGATTTAATTACTGTTTGACCTTTGGACTTCCAAAATTGGTATTTTTAACACAAAATATTATGATGTTTGTTATATGACTTTCTTTTCAAATTCTTCTATTTTGGAAGGAAAAATTATTAAAAGTTAATGGTTTTCCTTTATTTTTCTTTCCACTTATATTTAACAAAGAAACTCTAGAGCACAAATGTTTTTTGTGTTTCCTTTAATTTCTTTCAACTTCTCTGACTTCAGCGTACACGTGTGTCCACAATGCCGATGGGCTTGATTAATTGATTTGGATCCAAAGAGCAAAGATTGTTTATAACATTTTTTTAGTTTGGGCCTAAAGTTTTAGGGCTTGGGTTCTAACCAATTGATTATCTTTTAACGAATTTCGGCCGCCATGGGTGGTTATACAAAACTTTGGATTAGGGTTACGAGTCTTTCTATTTATATGAATCAAACTCCGTTTCAGCCGCACCTTTGCTTCTCTATCCGATCCACATCTCGCACCAAAAAAAATATCTTATTCGTAGCAATGTAAGTACTTTTAATTATGTTTGATCTAATCTGGTTCAAAATCTTTCTTTACATATATCAAAATCATTGCTTGTTTTCAAAAGTATTGATTGCAAATGTTTTTAAGTTTTGGTATTCTTATGGGCATATATCCATAGACTTTGTTTGTGTTAATGAAACATATTCAGATCAGTTTGATTCAAATGAAAAGAACCGCTACCGATTACATTTTTTTAACATTTCAAGAATTTTATATTTACTAGATTCATGTTCTATCATAGATCCATAAACAAATAAAAAAAATTGTAACGGAGTTTTTGGGGTTCCTTATTTGATGTGTTTAAAGTGATGAGGATATTACATCTCTTGCTTATTTTGTCCATTTCAAATATTAGGTTTGGTGTTACTTATTCTGATTTGGCTAATCTATTAGAAGGAAGTTATAACCTGTTGATTGTTTATAGATTAAAGATTACCGATTCAAAGAGGTAAATACTAAAGATATTTTGTCGAGTTGTTCACTAGTAATGAGTCACAAGCCAATACATTAATGGGTCATGTCTATTATATGTAGCAGTTCGATGCGATTTTGAGCTAAAACCGAATCGAAAACCAAAGTTTAGGTTTTTGTTATTTCAAAACATTTTGGTTTTAGTTTTTTTGGTTTTGGATTTACAGTTCTCGGGTTCAATTGGGTCTTGGATCCGGTTGTTTTGGTTTTGTTAATCGGCCTGGTAATATTTAGGCCAAAAAATTTGAAACATGATATTTTAAAATTGGGCCTAATTTAAAAATATATATATTAATAATTAATAGAATATTATAAAGAATACTAAGACCTAATAAAATATATTTACTTTTAAAATGATTTAATGTAATCCAAATCAACAAAACATATTCAATCAATGTTAAAAATAAAATATATATGCATGTTTAGAAGACATAAACGATTCAAAGAAAAGTAATTCACCAAATCGGTTTTTTGGTTTGGTTCGGGTTTTAACAAAATACAAGGCCAAACCAAAACCGATATTTTGATTTTTACTAAAAGTTAAAATCGAACCATCGGTTTCTACTTCGGTGTGGTATTTCGGTTTCAAGTCGGTTTCTTGCACACTTTATATGTTTTTAATTATGGTCAAGAGTCAATGTAATGGTCAAGAGTCAAAGTGGCAATTGAATTTATTATAATGATTCTGTCTCTTTTACCTATGAAGGCTTTTACATGTGAAGGACACAGTGCACCAAGCTGTATGTTCATAAAATGGAGGTCCTTGTGGCGTAATTTAATAAAATTAAACTTTGATGGTCAAGCCAGCTATCAACAAGTCTTTGAGAATGCTAACATGGCTGAAGAAAATTTTCAAGAACTTTTAACAATTTCTCCCTATCTAGAGACGATATCCATCCATGGCTCCGGACACTGGATCAATATTCATGTTAGTGGACAAACAATTAACTTAAAACACTTAGAGATACGTAGATGTGTGTATCTAAAATCCATTCATTTATCAAATTTTGATCTTGTATCGTTTGACTACATGGGTCTGGGAGTAGATTAAATCTAGCTAATTCTCCAAACCTCGGCAAACTTTTTTGTCAAGGGCTGCGGGGTCTTAATATAATACACTCAACCAGATATCATTATCAGGTGCTTTGTCTGCACATTATTTTTTATTCCTTGTATATCATTTCCAAGTTTGTAGTCCATTTGAAATGTTTTATAATCATTAACGGATATATAGTGATATCTTTTTCTTGTTGCAGGAAATGTTAAAACTCGATTTCCTACCGATGTTACCAAATGTCAAGAAACTGGTCTTGACAATCGGATTTCATGAAGATGAATGTTTACTATATAGATCTCACTTCAATATCTAAATCTTGTCCAAGTTTGGAGAGTCTTACGTTTGAGGTATATGTGTTAAGAAGATAATTTAATGGAATAAAAACTATGCCAAAAATGGTCTCACTGAAATTGAAAAAATATGCTATTCTATTTTGCAGATATTTTGTTTTACACTGATCAAAAGGAGGAGGAAAGTAATGAATGTTGCTACTTAGAGTCATAAACACCTTAAGCTTTTCCAAATATTGGGGCATCATGGTCGTGTAAGCGACGTAACTTGTTGCTTATGTGATAGAGAACGTTGTTACACTGAAGAAAATCGTTATAGATACTTGATTCCAAGAGTCGAAACTCAAATTGGAATGTATCTACAAAGTGTTTTTTAAAGGACAAGGAGGGTGCTCGATCTTCAACAAAGAGGCAGCTGGTACCAAGGACACCTCCAGGTGTCAGTCCGGTCATAGTATGAAAATAAGTGAAAGAGAAATAGTTTATGTAATTTGTAAAATATTTGCAAACACGTCTCTTAACTAACAGAAACATATCTATAGACAATAAACCCAAATCAACCTTGATTTTGGTCATGTGATAGTCAAAGTTGTGTTTTTAATTGCTTATGTGTTGTTCTTTTGTTTAATGTATTTTATTTTAAATATAAGAAAAGAGTTGACCTTGACTTTCATCAATCGGTGTGTTATTGTGTGTGTTTAATATATGATTAAGGCCTGAATACCAACACATTCGAAAGTGGAAACTACGAAAAACTTGGGATGGATGAGTTATGTTGTCACAAAATAAAAAAAATGAAAATTTATGTTTCATAAAACCTATGAAAAATGAAAATAAAAGTTAATAAGTAGTTATTCTGTAGAGAATAAAAATTAAAAAAATAAAGATAAATTGGAAATAAATAATCTCATCTTTTGTGTATTGCCCGATAATAATCTCACCTTTAAATATCTCTGCCAACGGTCCAACTTTTCGACTATTTTTCTCTCAATGGACCTACGTTAAAAAACACTTAGCGTCGTTTAGTTTTTTTTTCATGAATGTCAAAACGATGTTTTGGATTGTTAATCGGAAGAAGGATATGAGTCGACTGATATAGACTTATCTCAACATGGTTACATGAGACCACTACAACTTACAAAACCCCAGCGTTGAAACCAGGGTGTTGTAATACCCGAGTGTTACGACGGTAAGTCGACGTGAATTTAGACATTGTCGGTTATGTCAATTAAGGTATTGACACCGTTGGTAAAACCTAAGCTTTAAACCCAAAAAATATATTTGTCAAATTAACATATAAAAAAATAAAATATTCGATGTTTGTTTAGTCGATAATAACGGGCAGTGGTAGAACCTAAGAGTTGTCGGTGCAGGGCCTTGAGGCGGTAACTCGACACGTATTCGGTTGGTTTAGGTTATTTTCGCTACAATCCCGATGCTAAAAACAGTAAAAACATAAAAATGGGCATCGATAGGTAAACTTGGACATTGGTAAAACCCAAATGGGTCGGTCTCGGTCGTTAAGAATGTGAGTCTACGTGAATTCGGCATTTATGTTTGTTACAATATCATAATTAATATAAAAAATGATAATGATTAATATGGTGTATTTATGTTTGTTACAATATCATAATTAATATAAAAAATGATAATGATTAATATGGTGTTGCTAAATGACCCAATCGACAATTAATGACACTAAACTTTCTAATTATTATATATAATAATAATAATAATAATAATCTGGTTTAATACAAGTTGAGTTACCATTATGCAATCTATTAGCATAAAACCTTTAATATCTTTAAAATTCAGATATATTTCAGTTTACTTTAAATTGAATTCATGAAACTATGTTTCACATAATAAATGTAGGGCTGTAAACGAACCGATCAAACACGAACAAGGCCTTGTTCATGTTCGTTCGTTAAGAAAATATTTTGTTCACGAACACTTACCGAACGAGATTTTATGTTCGTGTTCGTTCATTAAGAAAATTAATGTGTTCACAAACGGTTCATGAACACAAACGAACAAAAATAAAATCGGTATAGGCAAGAGAATAAGATCGATGTATTCATCAATGTGAATATTGAAAGCCCGTAAATGAAGCGAATGAACACGAACAATGGCATATTCGTGTTCGTTCATTTAACTTTATAATTAATCGAACAAATATTTATTTTCATGTGCGTTTATTTAAAAATGGACATTCGTGTTAGTTTATGTTCGTTTATTTAAAATATAAACAAACATAACTAAACAAAGATAAACGAACATAAATAAACATATACGAACCAATGTGAATGAGCACAAACAAACATAAACAAACTTAAATCTGAAAACACATAAATGAACACAAATTAACAAATATAAAACTTTTAAGTAGATGACATATCTAGATAATATTTAATTATTTTCTATTAATACATAAACGAACATAAACGAACGTTCATGAACATAAATAAACGAACGGAACATTTGTTCATGTTCATTCATTTAGTTAAATTACAAACACAAATTTTGTGTTCATGTTTGTTAATTTATTAAATAAACGAACATAAACGAACTTCACGCCGAACGATTCACGAACAGTTCACCGAACGTTCGGTTCGTTTACAGGCCTAAATACATGTGAGGTACACCTAATTTCAACCGTTGCCGTGTTTTTTATATTTTTTTTTTTCATTCTTACATGTGCCTGTGACGTCATATCAACACTCTTCATTAACTAACCTCGGCCTTTACATTAAGGTATGTTTGGTTGAAGGTAATGATATGGACGAGGAGGAACGAAATAAAAATGGAAGAATAAATAGAATGGACGTGGAAATGAAATTACTCATTACTGCTCTTTTGTCATGTTTAGTTAAACTATAAAATTAAATAAATTACTATTTAATGTTTTTTGCTAGCAAAAATATAATAAAAATGTATGAATGAAATATAAATTATAAAAATATTCTTTGCAAAATACAAAAAATACAAAAGAAAAATTGCAAAGACGATGGTGGCGACGCCGATGGTGACAATGGCAACAACAATTATGGTGACAGTGGTGGTATGATTGTGAAGGTGGTGGTGGTCAGTGGTTGTGGTGCCGGCGGCGGTGGCGATGGTGGTGGTGGTGATATGGAGGTGACAATGGTGGTGGAACCGTAGGGGTGTTCAAAACCGGATATCCGGAGTTTCGGATATCCGAACATTTCGGATAGTGGATTTCACAATCCGAATCAGTATCCGAAATTTCGGATAACCGTTAGGATAGTGAAACGGGTATACGAATTAAAAAAAATTGATATTTATATATTTAAGTATAGAAAATATTGAAATATAATTAAAAAAATATTTCGGATAATTCAGATATCCGAATTATCCGAAAATTTTCAAAACCAATATCCGAATCCGAAAATTCGGATATCTGAGATTCGGATATCCGAAACTTCGGGTATCCGAATTTTCGGATAATTCGGATTTGGATTTTCGAATATTTCGGATTCGTATTTTTTTGAACACCCTTGGGTGGGGGCGGCGGTGGCGGTTGTGGTGGTCAAGTGGTAGCGGTGGTGGTGGTGGTGGTTGTCCGGTGGTATTATCTAGAGAGTAAGGGTACGTTTGGTATGAGGTAATGAAATGAACAAGATAATTAAATGAATAAGGGAATGAAATGGATCATTACCATTCCATTTCATTGTTTGGTTACCCTATGGTTATGAAATGTATTATTACATAGTAGGGATGAGATCGGTACCGTACCAGTACTGAAAATCCTGATCCAACTCGTAAATTTTTGGTACCGGTAACAAAAATTTTTGTTTGGTATCGATTATGTACCGGTACCGGTATGATACCGGTATTTAAGGTAAATTTCAGGAAATACCGATACCGTATCAATACTGAAACTCAAAACTTTGGTACCGGTACTAGTTCAATGTCCGTACATATTGATACCGATACCGAATGTGTTTCCTCCTATTACATAGTGTTGTTTGATATACGAAAAAAGAGAGAATAAAATACAATTCACAAAAATCACAATAATACCATTATTCAAAATGATATGTTTCTAGCAATTATCACATAATTATCCAATTATAAAATACAATAAATTAAACATGTTTTCAAATTTAGAGTAAAAATACGGTAAGAATGGAATAAAATTATGAGTGAATTAACTTTAGGTTTTAGTGAGCATCATATTACAAACAAGGCACGAAATGAAGAAAAAAAATTCTTTGTTAATAGTCTATTCATTTCCAATTTCCAACCAAATGTGCTTATTTTCATTATATTTAAATGGGTCATTTCATTCCGTCCATCATTCCCAAATAACAAACGCTATCTAAGGTGGAAGAGGAACGCAATGAGAAAAAAAAGAGGTGGAAATAAATGGATTTGATGGAATCGAATTCCTTGTGTAATCATTGATATTATTCAATTTATCAACCAACCACCCTTTTTTTACATTCTCTGTAAAAACTAATTAAAACCAAACATTACCTTAGCCTAACTTTGGCAAAAACTAATTAAAACCATCACCACCCATTGTAGTTGTTTTCCCTTAGCCAGGATTCAAGATATTATAAAAAATAACAAATTCGTATAATCTATTATAAATTGATGTTATTTAATGTTAGATAATATAGATTCATACATATGGTATGTGTTTACCTTATTTATTTTTGTATTTTTTTTTAATAGTCTGTATTGTGTACACTTTTCTTGTGACTTATACATGCCTTTTTTTATTTATAGTTTCTTCACAATAAAATCATGAGTTAATCTCCTTTTTTGTTACAAACTTAAAAAGCATCTAAACATTCTTTTTGTTATGTCCTCTAATATTCCATTTCAATCTTTGACATTAATATCGTTCCTATGTATTAACTTTAATTGACAGAACAACATTAATTAAAGAAAAAAAATAAATGAGTGGTGTCAAATGTTCAAGCAATTTTAAATTTGTAGATTTTTAAACGAATAAGATCAATATGATCTAAATTACTTTTTTATTTTAAAATATATTTTTAGCTAATATTGATTTTTATCTTTTTTATTCGTTTAATTCCATTTTAATGTTATAATTAAATTAAATTAAATTAAAGTTGACTTTGAACTCTAGATATGTTTACCTTGCGTTGTTCAAACCAGACCGCTTTTAAACCGAACTGTTTGTCCTAGAATCCGATTTTGTACACCTCTACTTATAACTAGAGTAACGGGTAACGGGCTACATAAAGTTACTAGCTAATGGGCCATATAATAAGCCCAATACAAACCCTATATAATGCTAACAAGATGATTATGGTCTCATTCTCTGCTAACAAGATGATTGCAGTCCAAAGGTTCGATCACCTACTGTGAATACAATACATCTATTTGTATTTTAGTTCAGTGTTACTGGAAGTCATTTAACTAGCAATGGTAATGGACTTTGTGTGGTTCGTGTTAATATATCTGATTCATACATCTAAACTATACGTGTCAGTGAGGATCATTACTGTTTTTGAATTTTGACAATTATTAATTAGCCAATGTTAGTTTTGTTGTAAAAAATGTTTATAGAAAAAAATGTAGTCTTGTCTTTAACTTTTTCTATTAATCTTTTAAGGATCTTGCCTTAAAACATGCTCATGTGTTATTGCAGATGTTATTAAGATGTGGTATCAATCATCTGCACAATGGTTTCGACGGTTTAACTGAACATCACATTTTTAAGGAGGTCTTTTTCGGATAGGAAAGTAGTATAATCACTGGAATTAGTAAAAAGTATGATGGAACTGGATCAACAAATTTTGAAAATGACAAAAAGATCCGTAAAGATATCTCATTTTATCCACACAATGGCAGTTCAGTCATGAACAAAGTCTTCCGTTCTTTAATCAAGGGAAAGAAGTTAAAGCAAAGAGAAGTGTGGTCAACTGTTCCGGAATCAAAAGTGCAAATAGTAAATTGGCACTCTGTTGTTTTAACTAAACGATCCGGCTAACACGTTTGGGTGTTATATATTCAATATGTTTAAATTAGCTTAGCTCGTTTTGAGCTTGTTTTCTTAAGCTTGAGTTTGTCTTCAATGCGTTTTTACATGTTTTTAAATATTTTGAGCAAAACTTTAAGATGAGCCTCACTTGGCTCGAGCTCATGTCTCCCATATATATAGGACCCACTCATAACCGATTTTAAAATTCTCTCTCGTGGTCTGACATCATCAACTCTACTCAACCTCTACGTCCACTGTTGTTAATACAACAACTGTTTTGAGAAAATCACAGGAAAGAAGCCTTTGCTAGATTCCGTTTTGGGCATTGGATATCTTATATTATTTTCACTAAATGCTATTCAGCTGGCAAATATATACAACCCTTCTGAGATAATTAAGGCTTATGATGTATAACTTTGTTATTTTGTCTTTTATTCAATTCTTATCGAAGATATTTGAACATTTTTTTATTGTGGATGGTGGATTGTAGGTTCTGCAAGATCATGATGAGAGAGAACTGACGGGTGCATCGGAGGATGACCCGTAAGTGTGCTTAAATGATATAAAAATCTATGTATTAAGTGTTAATTTTATGGGAACAAGATAACTACTATTGTGTGATTATTTGCATGTATGAGGAGATAGAGGATGAAATCACGAGAACGTGGGCCAAAACGGCGAAGAAAACGGAGTTGAAACGAGAAAGATATGAAGAAAACAAGAAAATGAGATAGAGCTCCACCGTGGGCCACGGTCTGGACCGTGGGCCACGGTCCAACCGACCAAAAATGACAGTTTACACCGTACCGTGAGCTTTGGGAGACCGTGGAGACCACCGTGGGCCACGGTCCGAGAGCTGTAACTTCCATTTTTCTTTGTTTTTAATCCGTTTTTCATTGTCTTTTCACATATCTATCACTTGGAGACGACCTAGAGGCGATTTTTGGGTCCAAGAACATTATTGTGAATGTAGTAATCATTAGAGACTTGATTTTGATTCTTATTCATGATTTAATTGAAGGAATTATGAACCGAATTATGCTCGGCTAAATCCCTTTGTGTTTTCCCTCGGATTGTAAGGTTTATTTATGAATGTTTGATTGAATGCTTATGCAATTTCTGAGATAATAGTTTTATCTTATTGATTTCATTGTTATGGTGTTTACGAATTGATTGAAAGATTGTTAGTTTGTTGAGTTCGTGTTCTAAACCATCAGTTCTTGGTGCTATAAGCTCGAGATTAATCGGGAGGGATTCGGGGTTGGATAAACTAATTGATATTTGAGTGATTACCTTGCGTTTATAATCCAAGTACTTAGTCTTCAATTATCACAACCATTCGTATAAGCACGAACTATATCTTTATAGTTCATCTCAGATTAAACATTTACATTAACAGTCATAGAAACCTGAAACCGAGGGAAGGCATATTTTCTCATATTGTTTAAAACTCGCTAAAGTGTTTTTAGTTCTTTTTGTTAATCAAACCAATCAAACAAATCTTTGAAGTTATTTTCTGCATTTAGTTTAATATAGTTAAATTACAAAGCTACTCAGTAACACATTTTCCACAAACTCCATGTGTTCAATACCCACTTATCGCTATCTAATTAGTTGTATTTGGTTTATTTTTGAGTGAGTCTTCGACCTCACGTCAAGAATGCGGTAAAAATGTTTATAACATGTAACGGTTACAACATTTTTGTTTGAATGAACGCCTCATATGTGGACCGATGGGAATGCGTGAGAATTGTGAATGAATGAGTTACTGTATAATAAAATTCTTCTATAACTTTTTGGTTCATGTTTTTGGTTCATCCATGTGATAGAGAGTATCTCATGCACTTGCAATCCTTTGTGCATTTTCTCTCACGATCGCTTTGTTACGATGTATCATCTCCCCTCATGTATTTGATCATGAAATGGTCAACCCATTGAAGCTTGTAGTATCCAAAGTCACTAGCTTAGCAAGACGTCACCTTTTTCACATCACAATCTTTGCTCCAACCACTTAAACTGGTGTCGACACACCACACACTGACTATCCTCACATAACCCAAAGTTCGCACATCCTCCTTGTAATTGACACTTGGTTTTCATTGAATCCCAATTGAGAAACGTGTACACCAACTCCTTTGCCACGTGACATTCGTCATTTTTTGGTTTGATAATGTATTGGTTTAGTTTAACCCGACTCGGGTTTTTGTAACCTAAATATTTCGAGATTATAAAAGTTGGTATTTTATGTTATTAAATGTTTATATGTTGTTATATATCCATCCCGTATCTTATCTCGCTTGAAATCGACTCGAAGCGAACCTTCACGATCTACAGGGACCATTATTGCAAAAATTGAAATTGGCTGGTCGAACCCTAGCGTCGCACGATGCGACGTGAGCCTATTCAAGCTGGTCAAGTAGCGCGACTGGCGTACAGGTGCAAACTGTTTGCTGATTTTGTCAGTTTTAGCTCGTTTAAGGTCTGAACTCGTGTTTTAGCCGTCCAAACCGACTAATACTCAACCTGTAATTAATGTAGGACCCTCTATACATGTTTTTATATGTCGAAACAATTTGTTTAATTCAAAAACCATTTAAACAAAAGAATCAAAGTGCACCGGTTTATCCATTGGACATATTCGTGCTACCTTGTGTCAAACCCTAATCCATCCTCATAAATACCCCCTTAATCTCAGTCATTTCACCTGCTCCCCAAATTGTTTAAACTTGCAAGTTGTTCTAGCTAGTTTTGCTTGAGTTTGATTTAAAAAAGTCAACAAAACTGAGTCTTGTTTTTCAATCCATTTCGAGTAAATGTTTTTGATATTTTCAGCTTGTTTAAGTTATTTTATATCAAGAAAACCATTTTCATTTTTGTTAAAGATTTTTGGACATTTAAACATATATTTATGCATTTTAGTCCCGTATGATAGTTTTCGGGAAAATTTACTTAGTTTAACCTTCTAATTGAGTTGAATCTGGAAATTTTACTTTATTTTAGTTCTATATTTTTGGACATGTGGTAACCATCCTCATTCTCATACCGGATCAAGGACCGAACCAAAACTGAACACTCGTTTAAGCACTTTAATTAACATTTGAGTAACCGAGTTGCATGAACCACATTAGATCCAAGTTTTTCTTTGTATTTTTAGTTCTTATATGGTCTATATGGAAGTGTTAAAAGAAAACTTGGCTTGAACCAAGTTTCGGATAAATACCGAATAAAATCGAACTTCTCGTTTTTACGAGCCAGTCACCGTTCAAACCACCAAAAATCATCCTAATTTCTTAGCTTATGTTTCATTTTATATTATTTATATTTCTTATGATTATGGTGTGTTGGAACCAAACTTGGTATTATACCAAGATCGGGTTGATTTACAACAACACTCGCTTAAACACGAGTTTGAGACTTTAATTGATAAAAATTCTCAAACTTGTTTAACTTATTGATTTTATTGAAGTAATTTATATATTTTAATATTATGGTAAGTTGGATTTGAATTTGGTACTACATCAAGTCTCGATCCGACTAAACCGAACAAACTGTTAAAACTCGGATCTTGATGCTTACAATAGCGGGATCGTGCACACTTGCAATAAACCAACTCCCCTATGTAAACCTTAACACAAGTTGAGTAAAACTAAACATCAAAGATCCGGTTTCATGTAAATCTTATTTCATTTTATCCTTACTTTATTTAATCACATTTTGTAAAATATAACTTAAAATCCCGAAAACCCAAGCCTTGTTATTATTAACTATTATACCATTTATATTTCATCCTCAAAGACTCAATATTAACTCAAGTACTTTCATTCTAGAAGACGCACATTAAACTAAACCGTCGGGCTCGCTTAATTGAGGATTTATTATAAGTTTTTTTTCTTCATTGAAGTCACCTTTTCTAAATGAGTAATTTCATCCATGTTTCCTCTTCTATACTTTGGGGGAATCTTGCATACTTGCTCAAACAAAAAAAATTAAGACTTAGATCCTCAAACCGCAAACTCTAGGTTATGTGTTGCTTAGAATAATTGTCCGATTGTGTGTTATATGCCCCATATGATTAATTGCTAAATGCTTATGGCTTTTGTTGATTGGCCTCATCTTTATCCTCAATAAGAATGATCATATGCTTCTCCTTATAATTTGGTAGTTTTATCTATTAGAAAGGAGCATCATTTATTTATAATTTATATACATCAATTGTAACTTTTATTTATGTTACACGTATGAGTTATGGATTTTTGCCTCATATTATATATACAAACTTGTGGAATTGCTCACCAACATACTTGCTGACAAATATATTTTATGCAATGCTATAGGTTCAATGATTGGTTGATTAAAGATTTGAAAACGTTATCTTATTTTGGACCGTTTAGGTTATTACTTAAATGAACTATTTATTTTCCTTGTATTTTGTTTTATTAGCATGAATAAGTTGTGTTGTTATTTTATATTGAATGATATAAACGAGTTGTTTAAATATTGTCACTTTTATAATGTCATGTGCATTTGAGCAATCTTAGTCGCACCCCGACATGTTCTGCCGCTTTGGTCGGGGTGTGACATGCCACACCTTGCACATTAGGGTTATAGTTGTAAAATCTAATGTTTCCGTCTATCTGTAATCGAAGATATGCTAACGTATTATTGTAAGTGAAAACTCCAAGTTGTGATTTAAAGATGACGTTGTGGTAAAATAATTGAACGTTAAGTAATATAAAAAACTCTGTTCAATGCCTAGCATCAACGTAAGAGTTAAGTTGACCAAACTACCTAGGCCAATGGTGACCCACTCGCTAGACGTATGGTCATTTTCAGGATAATGTCTTCATCAAACATAACAATGTTTAATAACGTTTAATGTCTTGAATACCAAGAAGAGTAATACATAGGATAGGATGGTCCAAATAATAATAATAATAATAATAATAATAATAGAAATATTAGCTTATTAAATCAAAGATAACATTTTCGGATTAAAACCGGTATAATACATACAATATATATGGGTACAAATATCAAAATATACATGTAAAATAGGTCTTACACAATATAAAATAACTACATTATGCATACATGCATGATATAAACATCAAGTTCACAACCAAAATCTGACCAAAATAACCGGAATCTAATAATTATGCGATTAGGACTTAAAAGTTAGTGTAAGATTGTAAGTTATATAAAACAACAAATGATGTATATAAGAGATTTTCTTAAATATGTAAATTTTATATTCTAAACTTTTATTGATTGTATTATAGGTTTCATTATCTTTTATCTTTTACCTTTAATTTTGTCCTTTTATTTTTAAATAATTCATCCTATCTATTTTTAACATTTGACAAATCCCGCGTATTACACGGGTTTTAAAGCTAATATATAATTTTTATAAGGTTTTAGTATAGAGCCCGCACGCACTATTTATCTCTACATATTCCAACTTTTTTAAGCTAAAAGTTGTATGATAATTGCCGTTTGAGTCGTTGACTAACTTAAGATGGTCCATTTTAATAGTATAAAAGGTAAACATCGAACGTGGTAAGTTAAGTGGTGGTCGTCGATGGCAACTGACGCGTTACGTGCTGCTAACAATTATTTCAATCGGCAGGCAACTTGTTTTGCTGGGATCTTTGACGGTCAACTCCTTATCTCACGGATTCTTTTACTTCTACCATATTAATTGTAGGTATTTCACATGAAATTTTGAAATCAAACACCCTTGAAAGTTGAAATATATTATTATTGCATAATTCTTGTTTCGTTTATGTTAACCGAGTAATTAAATGATTACGGACATTTAACTTACAAAATTCCATATTGATTAAAATATTTAAAATAAGTTTGTTCAGTTTAATCGTGTTTCTTTGTTTATTATCCTAAGCAAACATTGATTATACAAAGATGCATGCATAATATTCATTTTTTTTTACCTTGTTTCTCAATTTTATAAATTTTTAGGGACCAACTCTACATTTTGAACTTGGTGGCGTTTGCGTTCGATCCGATGACAAGCTCTAGTCACTAAGACATAATAACATTTCAACGTTCATGTTTGGTTTTTCCTCTGGTCATTTATGGTGTATTTTGTTAAGCATGTTAGAATAAGTATAATAATATTTTTTTTGTTATGACAATTGTCCGGCTTTCTAGAAGTGAAATAAGATTCTTTCATCAATTATCAATGGTTTATAAACATATATTTTAATTTGTTGTTCTTATAATGTTGATTTTTCTTTAGTCATAAACTTACATTGCAACCATTATTTGGCTAGGAAACATAAAATTTACCAGACCTATGTCCAAAATAAAAACTCTTACAAACAACAAAATTCCTAACAAAGTTTAGATGAGATTAGGGGTGAAAGAATTTTGAACAAAAAACATATATCACTTGTTCGCATGTGTTTCAGGGTTTAAAGTTTGAGCTGATAATTAATCAAGTACCTAACTGATATAATTCACAACTGATATATTCTCATAATGACTGATATATTCTCAAGAGTTTGTGATAAGAGTGGTGGGAGTTCACGTGATACGCGACAGGATGAGTGATGTGGTTAAGCGACATTGCTAGGGAATATCACGTCGCCTCGTTGTTGTACGGAAGAGAAGAGGTAGCTACGACTAGCTAATTGTTATTGATATGGGAATATGGGAATGGATAACCATATATGATGTACTACTAAACAAGCTCGATGTACAACCCAACTTTCTTTTTTAAAATTAACTTAATTTGATTTGTAAATAAATAAAATATAAAAACTAGCTACAGATTATATGTTTCTACAAAATTTAAAATTTTTGATTATGTAACACTTGAATATTTTATTATTCTTATACATATTTTTAACGACAACACACACTTCCTAGTCACTTGATTGACTTGAGAATAATTCATCAAATATGATTGAACTAAATTAGTCTTATTATTGTCACAAGTGTTGAGATTATGCCACGTCACATATTATGCATTTCTAAATCTGACAGAATGTAGCTTCTCGACATTGAACAAAAACACGTTCATGATTTCTATAGTCCAAGGGTTGCTTTCACCATCCTGATTCTTCCCGAAGATAACTTTCTTTATTAATTGAAAATAATAATTATACAATCTTTAGGTCAATTATAGGACAGATCATCATATATATCTTTGACCCACACATTTATTACAAAACAAACATCAAAATACATAAACAAAAATATCGATCATGACATGACATAATAGTTCTACTTGTTGGGTGTTTTGATGTACGCCAACTGAGTCGAGTTCCCAACTCTTGTTAATGTTTTCAAATCATAAGCAATCCAACACCTCGAACCATCCGTGTGATAGAAGTAACCCATACACTTGCAATCCTTCGTGCATTTACTTTCACAATCGCTTTGTTTGGTCGCACCATCTCCCCTCGTGTACTTGATCATAAAATGGTCAACCCCTTGAAGCTTATAGTACCCAAAGTCACTAGCTTTGCAAGACGTAACCTTTTTCACATCACAATCTTTGCTCCAACCACTTAACCCATTTGGTGTCGGGCACGCCACACACTGGCTGTCCTCACATAACCCAAAGTTCCCACACCGGCCAGGTAATTGACACTCGCCTTCAATCGAATCCCTATCAAGAAACGTGTACACCAACTCCCATGCCACACCTTGCACATTGGGGTTATACGTGTAGAACCTAAGGTTTCCGTCTATCCCTAATCGAAGATACGATAGCGTGTTGTTGTAACGTGAATACGCCATGTTACGGTTTGAAGATGACTTTGTGGTAAAATAATCAAACGTTAGGTAATATAGAAAACCCTCGTCAGTGTCTGGGACTGACGTAAGAGTTAAGTTGACCAAACTACCTTGTATTTATAGATGGGATTTGGGATTATGTAGCCGCCTCACTCGGTAAGTTGATTTGAATATGTATTGGTGTGGGACTGTGGCTGGCTGCGGAGTCACGGAAAATATATAAATAAACATATAGAATATGAATTAAAAGGGGGTTTAGAGGCTTAAAGGGAATAATAAAGCACCTTTAATATTGCAACTTGATAATAGAAATAGTAATGGCTTGTTGGTGGGAAGAATATGCCGATCTGATTTCGAATTTTTTTATATAAAAAAATGGTGTATTTTAATTTTTAAAACATTTGTAAAATGTGGTTAGTGTAATTTAAAATTTGGTTCTCATCTCAAGTATTTCCAAAGTTTGTTTGTTTTTTAGTATTATAGTTAAAGATGCTAGCAGTGTTTGTACTCTATATATACATATGATTTGGTATTATACGTTGTAATCAATCAATTACATCTGCTGATCTGCTGTATTATTTTAAAGATAAAATGGTAAAACACGTCTTTTATGTTTACATGGTTTTTTAGTGGATGTCATTCAGCGGAAAAAATGTCAGAAAACATCATTTATGATTAAAAACTTTATCACGTTTTGTCCTTTAGCCCTAACATAGTTAAGATTCTTGTTTTGAGCTAAATCAATAATCTCTAACTTCTGCAACTTAAGAACCTTACTCGGAAATGTTCTTATCAAATTATAAGAACCAAGTTTCAAAATTGTCAGAATCTTGAAATATGCAAAGAACTCGGCACCCGGTGCACTTATGTTGTTTAGAGCTAGATGAATTACTGAAAGTGAATGCAAATTCTGAAGAGAATCATCTAAAAGACCCGAAAGTTGAAAACTTGACAAGCTTAAAACGTCCAAATTCGGTAAAGATGAAGATAAACTCAGTCCCCAATCAAATCTTTGTGATGATATATTCACATTATCAAGATAAAGACCTGTGAACCTTGTGAATTTTTGAACTAGTGTAGCCAGATTCGGGTTTTCAAGTCTTAGCGAGCGAGGTCCGAATGAGAATAACGAAGAAATGATCAAATATTTCCAATTTTGTCAGCTGCGATAACTCTCCCGGAACGGAATCTGGCCCGAAAACAATGAATTTGACAAGTTCAAAACTTTCAAACTTTCCAAACTCCCAAATCTTGAAGAAATCAGTGAAAAATTGAAATTATTTGCAGCAAGATTCAAGCTTTCAAGATTCTTTAGACTAAAAAGGACACTAGAATCATTGATTCCAACCGAAATTGATTCGTTGCTTAAATCAAGACCGAAAACTTGACCGGCCGATGTCATCTCACTGTGAACGAGCGAGTCAAGGACATGGGTTTGGGTTAAAGACAATTGTTTGTATTCCGCATGTTGACGACGTTATCGAGTTGGGTTTAACGTTATCGAGTTGGGTTTAACGGAATTGATTCATCAAAATCCGGTTGACGGAGCTGATGACGACCCGTCGTCGATTTGGCTCATGGATCCGGTGGCTTCTTCAACGGCCGCCCTGACGTCATCACGGCTAAGGATTCGGTTGATGTGGGTGCCTCTCAGACGGCGCGTGGGGTGCACTCAACTGATTCACGCGCTCTGATTCATGGAAGAAAAATTATCTTTAAATATTTTCCCTCAAAATTTTATCTATCTACACATATAGTCTCTCAAAGAGTAAAAGACTAATTTTTAAACTTAACCAGGTTAGGGCCAAAGGAGAAAACGTGATAAGGTTTTTAATCATAAAGAATGTTTTCTGATATTTTTTCGCTAAAGGACATCCACTAAAAAATCATGTAAACATAAAGGACGTTTTGTTGTCATCTGGTCTATTTTAAATTATTACAATGAAGCACTAATTACATTCATCTTTTGAAAAAAGTGATTGAGATGCTTTTGGTCTTATAATACTAAGAAAATCCACGTTAAAGGATAGATTTAAGTGATTTTGGTGCTATTTAATATATTTAATATTTAATTGTGCACGATTTAACATAGGACCACTTTATATTTTGTCATAAAATGCTTCAAAATATGAAATGTTATTCTTGTTATATTTCCAACTTTTATTTAAAAAATTTGTGCTTATATGTTTATGTGTGCATTGTATGTATGGGTCTATTGTGCTGGTTAATGCGATTTAGGCTTATAATTCAGCCGGATGTGAAAGGTGGCTGAAGATGATCATGTGAGACTATGATGATGCCATAAATGAAATTTGAGAGAACGATTTATATTGTTGATTCACAGCAAATCTTTCTAGATTTTCTCAATCGCATTCCATCTCTTCTTTAGAAAACTATGTTTTATTTCTCTTGGTCCGTTCATGTTTGTTCCCAAGAGTTCATGACACTATTGATCATATCTTTTTGGTGGTCGTTTGTCTGTATATCTTCGTAGTTATGATCACATTGATCAATTTGGTAAATTATTGAAACCTAAGTGCAACGTGAAACATGTATTGAAACAAGTTGTGGTTTTTTTAATAACTATTTACATTGGCATTATGCGTACAGTTTGTGTTATCAAAAATGTTGAAGCCAAAGTGAACTTTAATACTTAGTGTTTAAGGTAATTTGCTTCAATAATAGATTTTATTAATCAATTTTTGATAGTATGGATTTCTTTGTTTTTGTTACAGTTGTAGAATAAACTGTTATAAGTTAGCTCGTATAAACAGTTTCATTGAAGTTATCCAGATAATGCCATGGGTGCAGCGGCCAACAAGCACGGTCTTTTGAAGACAATAGTTCACGGTGGTTTTCTAGGTACAATCGGCTTTGTTTGAGTTTGTTTTCCATTTGAATCTTAACCTTAGATCGCAAATCGAGTTATTTTCATTCTAAAAATATGCTCATGACACTGCAATTATTTTTGATGTTTTCGGCCAAATTTGAAGGGTTTTAAGATCCTTCGCGTCCTTTTAATAATATCGATGGTTTTTGTTCATTTTTTTCTACAATTAGGTTTACTACATCAATGGTGACTGCAGTTGGGTCGAGAACAAGACAACAGAAAGGAGTACACTCGCACAACTGCATCGGTTTGATATGATTCCATTTTGTTCAATTTTATTATGATTAATTACTCTTTGATAGTAGTTTAGGTTGATTTTGATTCATTGATTTACTAAGCTTGTGATTATTGCTCTCTTATTATTGTATAGACATCCTTCTTATTACAGAGTTGTTGACTAACACAATTCATAGCTTGACAGAGTTTCTGCAGATAGATTGGTGAGTTTAAAATATTACCCCTAATTCGATTTGACTTGCAACTTAGCAAGTGAATACCACATTCCATATTTAAACACATCAATATCATTTGTTCTCTTATGAGTTTGGTAATCTTTCTTCAAAAATGTCTCGTGCATCTACTTGTTATGCTTAATTTGCTTAATAGATAATATAGTGCCTTAACTTTGTACAACCATAAGTGAACACAAATTGTTTAACTCGTTTATGGTCGTTCATTTACGCTCGAGAACCGTTCGTTTATATTGATAACAAACACGCACACTACATTTTCATATTGGACACACTTGCATATAGCTTCATTTTATTAATGTAACATTATGTTTTGTTAGGTAGTTCCTATGGACCGGATTGCAAGAATTAAGTTGTTGGATCGAGTTGCAAGAATGAGGATGTTGGTTCGGGTTGCAAGAATGAAGATGTATGTTCGAGAAGTTATTGTATATTGATATTATTTTTAAACATATATGTTTGTAAACAATGAAATCTTTTTATATGTTGAATGGTTATGTAAATTTTCATTGTGTTTTCTGGAAATTTATTGGGTTGATATATTTAAGTATATTTTGTTTTCTGAAAATTAAAAACAAATATATATATATATATATATATATATATATATATATATATATATACACTACTCTAATAAAATAATACTATTATGTGCCACTTGTCACTCTCTCAACCATCCTCACATTTTTAAACTCATTTTGTTATTTGGATCCCATGTAGGTCATTACCCAACCCAAAATAGTCTTATGTATATATAAAGCAAGTGTGTTAATGTTTATTTATATCTTTTTTTTTCTTTTTATATTTTAACGTCATGTTTATCTTTAAGTAATAAAATGAAGCAATTTAGCTATAAAAAACATGCCAAATGGGATTGAAGTGGTCAGAAGATTGTTTAATTATTTTTTTTAGTATTTTCAGTTATATAAAATAAAAGTCAATTAAAATACTTTCTTCTTTAAAAATTTTCATTATATACATTGACTACAATATCATAAATTTGTTTATCGACATACTAACCATTTAAATTTATTCTTTTGGTTTGTTTTGGAAGGCTAGAATCATGTTCTTCTTTTCTTAGCTATCATATATATATATATATATATATATATATATATATATAACTAGTTTTTATTCCCTGTAATACGAGATTGTTTTTTATTATTCATTTCTAATATTAATATATTTTTTTGGATTTTAATTTTATTTATTGTAAGGAAGTTATTAATATACTTAGGATTTGATGATGAAATGATTTCACAAATAAATGAGATATAACCCGGTTTAAGAAAACTATATGGGTTTGGTGAGACCCATGACCCGTTTTTTTTACTATAAAATTGTTTCCTAATTATAAATAGTATATTTAAAAAAAACGGATACTAATTTTTAGTATATCCCTATTTTATAGGATTTTCATATAAAATATTTGATGAGATTAATTTTTAATATAATGTGATGTTATAACCTGTTTAAAAGGCTATCTGGGTTTGGTGAGACCCATACCCGTGAATTCAGTTTAAATGCATGATAAACCTTCATTTACAAATAAACGGTTTGAGAGAATTTAATAAGATGTCGTTTATATATATATATATATATATATATATATATATATATATATATATATATATATATATATTTATTATAGTAATATTGTTTTGTAATATATGGTTGGCTTGTACTTGAAAGAACCCTTGTTTTCACATGGACATCTATATCGCTTTGTCAAGATTTACAGGCAGGCATTGACTAATTTTGATTATTGATAAACTAGGTATATTGACCAACACAACCGTAAACGTATTGTACAAGTAATTTTTTCTTATTAGAATATATTTGCGTAATGTTTATTTAGTAATTCCTATCATTTTAATATAAATTGTAATTTTATTAACAATATATGATAATTGTGTTGTCGATTGTATTTTGATAAATGTTCAAATTTTAAAATGTTCATCAATTTCCCGTGTAATACACGGGGCTCAAACTAGTATGTATATATATATATATATATAGGCGGATGATGCTCTTGTATGCATGGAGGCAAAAGGTGCGGTCCTCAAACCCATCTATTTATATATGTTAACAAATATGCAAAAGGTGCGGTTGCAGATATCAAAAGGTTCGTTGTTATTTGATGCGGTCATAGACCCGCACCTTTTATCCAAAATGACCGCACCTTATGGCCTCTTTTGTACTAGTGCGGTTCCCGTTCGGTTCTCGTGGTTACGAACCGTTGCACAGCCCTAGATGAGGGTAGTAATTAACACAAAATTTGTGTAACACCCTCAGTATTAGTTATTGGTGAATCAACAAATTTCTTAAGACGATAATAAAAAAAACACGGTAATTGACATTGTACCTTGTTGTTATGAAACGTATCTTTGTAACTTAAGCACATGGGACATTTTATTACGTAGAAATAAATTCAATAATTAACCAATATTATCCCGAAGATATAATATTATTGGTCACTCCTATACCAATTATCATTGTCCTCTTTTGAAACCACGTGTGCCATTGATGCGATCGAGGACTTTTGCCCCGATACAAAGGTCCCAAAAAGGTTCTCCATGGTTTGTAACCGGTTGGTTTGAAACCAAATTGTCGGTAGACATTAGTAATGGAGACATGGAGTAAACAATGGATGGGCCGAGGGGACAACATTGGAGACGCTTCCTGAATTAGAGATAATGATAATTAGAAACCCAAAGAAATAAAAATGAACAAAGATAAGAGAATAAGAACGTGCCTACCATGGGCAGAAAGTTCGGCCAAAAACGAGAGTCAGGAAGCCAAAGAAGGACAACGAATAGATATCACTAAATGGATGATCAAGATGGAACGATGAGATTCTTTTGGGTTGGGTGGCGAAAACATTACGTTGTATTTTTATTTTTTGAAATTTCTCATGTTCAAGAAAAAAGCTAAAAGAAATTATAGAGAAAAACTTATGAATATGAAATTTTTTATTTTCTTCAATATCATTCACAAATCACAACCTCTTGTTTTCAAATATAAACTCAAGAATACACCTTAAAAGGATCCACCAACTCACCAAGGAGACATGGGCTACTAAACCATAAGTCCATCACCTCACCAATTGGGCTTTGCTCTCTCTCTCTCTCTCTCTCTCTTTCCTTAAATAATATTCCTTTGTTTTTGTGCCCACTAATTTACTAAATGCATGGAATGTATGAATATCTTCTTACAACTTAAATCAAAATAAAGAAAACAAATTTTAATCAAAGTTATCCGATATTTTGATAAGTGAAAACAACATAAGATAAACTCAATCAATCAATCAAGAGGTTGAGGTTAATTTGACAAGAGAGATAGATTTGTAGTGTGTGTGAATATTTTGAAGTTTGAAAAAATGCAAAATAATGAAACATGATCAAAAGATACACAAGGGTACACGGACGTTTCAATCTTTAAAAGGTTAAAAATTCATCTAATATAGCATAACAAATGAAGAGATGTAGGTTTATGTTGAGTAGTCTGATTGTTCTCGGGCTTATGAGACAAGTTTTAGGTATGTTAAGCTAAAATGTTGACATAGCGTGCAAAATCCATAGTAATGTACCAGCGTTTCAAGGGTGTGACATAGAACGGGAGACGCCTTATTACATGCTTTAAGATACTTGTTGTAGTGCAGAGCCATATTAAAAAGTTTAAAATTTCTTATTATTCTTCTATTCTAACATAAATAACTAAAAAAATATCCCAATTAGAAAAGTAACATCTAGTTTAATTAAAAAAGATATTCTTCTTACAAATTTTATAACTTCTTTTGGGACTACGTGTTATTTATTTAAACAACTTTATCAATAATGTAACAAAAGAAAAACAAATGATTCCAATTTCCAAGTCACAATCCATTAAAAAATAAAACCTCTAATCATGCAAAATCATCAATAATAAAGGGATCCATTTTCCTTCTAACGGCGACGTTTATGTCTTTAATCACTATGTTTTTTTTATCTAACTTCTTCACGTAATAAGCCTTCTTGAACAATACGCAAGCTATCTACTCAAACAAACATGTCACATTTTTAAATTCCTTTTTGGATTATCTTCTTGGATCATATGCACGTTTGATGTTTAATATAACAAAGGCTTAACTTGTAAATTTACAAAAATACGTTGTATTTGTATAGGAGTGTCTTCGAGAATTCCTGAAAATCCGAGAGCTTGAGTCGAGTGGATAAATGGCCCCCTAAAATATATTTTTTCAAAGAATATATATAAAAAAGAATATAGAGACAATAATATAACTTCGTCCCCTCATCCCCGGGGAGAGTGGGCCCTAGGCTGCCTTCCTCCGGGTTGGCCTTGTATGTATGTACCACAAAACTTTTCAATTTCCATTACAAATTTAACAAAAATAACATTTTATCCACAATGTAAATATCTAACAAAGGTTTTGTAAGGAGCTAAAATGTGTTCTCTATATATGCTTTAAACTCCTTACATAATATAATACACTTAAGAAACCATTCAAATCGTCACTTTTCCTTGGTTTCTTGATCAAGTCTCGAATTGAAAACTCACCCAATATCAAAAGTTGTTTAGGCTTGAGTTTAAGTATACACGTTCAAATACTTAAGTTACTCAAAACATTACTCGGTATCAATTTATAACAACCTAAAATTAAGAATGCAAATAATCATATTTTCAAACTTTTACAAATTGGGGGTCACGAATTGTGACAATATCTTCTAACAAAGTTTAGCTTATACAAATATTTAGTGAAAAGATTCATCAATTGATGATTAAAGCCAAATGATGTTATTCACTTATTTGATAATTTCAACTTTTACAGAATTATTAATTATAACTTCCACTCATTCATTCAAGGGCAACTTTCCTAAAAGTTTATATAATAAATTGAGTTAGCTTTACTAAGTACACCATTTATAGATTTTTTTTACTACAAATAATGGTCATCAAAATGTGTCCACTTCCTTAAGCCCATTTTGGGCACATCACCATGAGTTCATAATCTCTTTCTAACCTAGAATTTAGGTATTAGAGGGGGTTGAAAACTTAAACCAATAACTCAATAAGTTGTGTTGATACATATCACCAAAAAAAAATGAATTAAGATGGCGACGAGCTAATATTGGATCCTAATTTTGTGTATACTTCAGTTGTCAGTCTTTGATGAAGATTGAACTATTTGCTCAAATCGTTGTGATGTTTCAACATTATATAAAAGATTCATTTGATCTGTTTTAGATACGAATCACATTTTTGTTTTCGCATAAAAGAGTATCCTCGTTTTTTTATTGGTTTTGTATACACACGAAATACTTTAAAATACAATATTTAGAAAACTATCCAAAGATTTGAACTTTGAAGTTGGTTCTAACTTCTAATATTATAATAATTTTCTTTGTATACAAACTGACAACTTCAATGTACACACATGACACATGCTTCCATTACAGTTTATGTAATTTTGTATCTCATAATAGACATCAAAAGCCAACACATGCATCTCTTACAAGTTACAAAATTGGATTGTACTTTTGGAAAGAGAACCAATTACATGTTTCCAAATCAACAGTTCCCGACAAATGTTTCATGAGTCACTTGTTTGGATGTGTTTAATATTTCCATCGTGTACCAACAACTTTATAAGTGCACCTAATAATTGAGTCTCCGTTAAGGAAATGGTATCCTTGTTTCATTTATGGCAGTTTTGAGTGTGATTAAAAACAACACATGAACCAAGTTGAAAGAGATAGAAAGACTGACCTAATAAACTTTCCCATTAAGTTGTTTAATTTGTTGATCATAGATCATGGCTCCGTTGACGTTGGGTATTCATTGAAGTTCGTTTTTGAGACTTTCTGGTGGTAAGATGTCTCCCTATTTACATGATAGTTAGTGAGGGGTGTGGCTCTATTAACGAGTGTGTGAGAGACGAAATTAGTTAATTTTTTAGTCAATTATTAAACAATTACACGTCACACCCTTTTTTTTTCTCTTTTTACTTTGTTTTTAACTAAACCAAGACACACATTTAATGGGTTAGTGAGAGTCCCGTGTCTACGTGACACTCATTTTTTCAGTCACTAACATCAACCACTATACATTTGTCTATTCTAAAAGGTCGAAGGTTCAAATTCTGCGAGATGCAGTTATGGATGGTTAATGAGAGTAGATTACGAGTCATTCTTAAAAACTTATATAATTAAATAAATTTACAATATAATCATTATATTACTCTCATGTTTGTAACTTTCTTAGCCAATATACTTATAAAAATGAATGATATGATTTTCGAATGTATGAAAATATGTAGTCCCTCCGTCCCATTATAAGTGTCCTGATTTGATTTTTCAAGTCTTTCTTGTTTAACTTTGACCGACAATATTTTTTTTTGTATTATATAATACTTGATGTAAAATATATGAATGGATTGGGTTTTAAATGTATTTTACATTGATATAATTTTCATCAAGTATTATATGACACGAACAAAAATATGCACGGTCAAGTTTGTAAAAGAAAGACTTAAAAAGTCAAACTAAGACACTTATAATGGGACGGAGGGAGTATATGTTTCTTAAGGTTTTTGTGCATATACATATATTTGATCACATAGAAATTATAATATATTTATTTATTTTTGTCATACAAAAAATCACAATAGGATTAGTTCTAGGTAGGAATGGTCCATGGGTAATAACGGCCAAAAGAAATCCAAGGTTGCATGCTTCATCACAGGCAGCACGCCGTATCACAAATCTATAGTGTGATTGGTGAAGCCTCTAATGTTGTCTAAAAACGAATAATAAGATTATTTTATTTGAGGAACCCACCCCCACCGTATTCTTTTGTTTTTAATATGAGAAAAAATAAAAGAAATATTACTTTTGTGGTACGGAGATAATAGAAACTGAAAAAAAAAACACTATTTGGAAAAATGCTTAAAAAAACCCAAAAAACCAAACAAAACCAACATAAAATAGGACGTTATGGTTTTATGTTTTTGTGGTAAATTCGATTTTGGTTTAGGGATGCGGTGGGGATCGATGGGTTTAGTTTGTTATGATACTGGTTCGGTTCATTGCAACGACGACGGGTTCTTTTTTCACATGAAAACATAACAAAAAAGTTAAGTCGTAATTTGAGCAAATCGTAGTATAAAACTGTATAAAATGTTTCTAATTATATTTTAGGTTTTCCAGAAATTAAAAAAAAAACCATAATCATTTATATTTGAGAAATGATCAATCGACAACTGTGAAGGTTGGTCCCTTAGTTTATACTCTATTAGAAATCAGGGTACGAATATTGTAACTTCTGAGGCGACTATCAATAATTATCGACCGCTCATGACAAATGTAATAGTGACAGTTTCATCGAAGAATTAAATACTGAATAGACACCGTGACGGAATTGTACCGCCGACAAAGTCTTTTTTTTCAGGTTATGGTATATGTCGATAACCAACTAAGGTTACCAACACTTTTTTTTTCCTTTCACTATTTTTTTATTTTTATTGAATTATGTTATAGATTTGTTGGTAATGTGTGGATAGTTTTCTTTTACATGTCAAGACCTTAACTTTTTAAATCTCTATGGAATGTATTTTGTGACACAGTTCAGGTTTCATTTATGGTGCAAATAAGCCAAGTTGTTTGCGCATTTATCGAGTTCGGATCAATAAAAAACTCGAAACAAGCTGAACTTTTTTAAGATTGAACCGAGACCGTGCCTCAAACTAAGCTCGTTTATTTATCCAACCTGACCTCGAGTCTTGCATGTAAAGCTCATTTAGGCTTGTCTAGCCTTAACAAGCCTTATGCATTTTTTATTTTTTTTTTCTCTTTTAACTTCTATGTATTAATTTCATACCACACTCGCAAGGTTGAGCCGGGCTTTGGCTCGTTTAAGGTACTACACGAGTTTTAGCCGATCTTAGGTTCGTTTGGTTTTTCTCAAAATATGTAAAAAGATTTAAAAGCATATATAAATTAATTAAAAATAATAATAACATTCCCGAGCCATACTTGAACTTACAACTCACGAGCCAAGCTCAAGTTTTATCACAAGAGCTCGAAACAAATCAAACTTGAGCTAGAGCTCTCATACGTCAGGACAAGCTTAACCGAGATAAGGCTTAGGTTGTTTACACCCTAGTTTCAATGTTTCATTAGACCTTAAATGTCAAATACTAAAAGTTAAAAGAAAAGTGACTTTTACATTGTGGGATTTAAGCATGTAGAAATTTGGTTTTCACTATAAATTTATATTTCAAATATTACTATACATTAACAATTTAACATCATGTACACTAATATTTTCGTTAGTCCACAAATACACAAATTATGTTTAAGATCATATAAATTTTCTAGACATGGATCAAATTTAACCTGCCAACATACGAACATGACTAATTTAATAATGCCCTAAGTCTCAATTATTTTCAAATTTTTATAATTTGTTTACTAAAAAGATCATTATATTCTTAATCTAATAACTCTTTATATTAATAAAATATATAAGTTTTCATTTTTCTTTTTATGAAAAGGTAAGATGATTTTATTTTATTAATAAGATAAGCCAATTAATGATGGGATCATGTAACCGACCTTGAAGTTAGGTGATAAGGCATGTGAGTTTCGATAATTGAGTTGAACCTTGCATCCAATATATTATAGCGTATCGCGTTTGCCCTCAACTTTCTTTTTCTTTTAGTCAACTATGACAAGTGAACCAAAACCAGTCAATTTCACATTATAATAATCAAACATATTAGGCCACACCTTTTTTTTTCAAATAAAAAGTCTTAGACCATTCCCAATGGAAAAAAAGAGGCCCTTAGTTGATCTTGATGATATGGCTTATGACATGGATGAGAGAGATATGAGAGAGAATGGAAAAAGTCCTTAGCCAAGGGCTTAAAAAGGGAGAAGGAAATGGTGTTTTGTGAGAGGAGATGTGGGACCCACATGATAATGGACCTTGTAAAGAAGAAGTTTTGATGTCGAGTAGCTTATGTGGCAATGAGTAGATGGGAAGGGCACATGGTTGCATTGTGGATGGTCTTACCTTTATAAGGCTGCCAACAAAACTCGTTGACAGGAGTTGCTAACGAGTCGAGCTAATCGCGATCTATTCGAGCCTGAACCATGAATGAATGTTGCTTAGTTATAGAGTCCAGGCTCGAGCCTTGTTGTGAAATTTGCTAAGGCTCGTCGGAACTTGACGAACCTTGTGTATTATTAAGTTTTACCTCTTTTGGACTTCTATGTATTAAGATTACACTTCACAACCGAACTCAAGCCGAGCTTAGGCTCGTTTAAGGTTTTTCTTAAAATAAACAAAAATAAAAATGCATATGAATTAATTAATAAATAATAAACGAGCCGAACTCGAGCTTTTAAAAAAGACCTCGAAACAAGTCGAGCTAGAGCCTGGTCGAACTCGGGCTCATCTCAGCTCGTTTACACGAGTCATTGATTTTGTAAATTTTACAACAGCTAGCAGCTAGCATTTTTTAAAGAATTGGGTTGTTGATAATATACATATATATATATAAACCATTTCTTATGGCAAACATTTTTCCTGCTGTCATTGTTATTTCAAAACATGGAGAATAGGAATAACTCATTAACATAATAGAATATATAACTTTAGCATTTTTTATGTCTAAAGTTAAAGAAATATGCTCATCAGGTACAACTAAAGAAGGTTAAAAAAATATCCACTACAAAAGAATGTATCTTTTTTATCTACATTTCTTTCTTGATTTAAAACCAGACCGACAACTTTTATTATTCATTGGTTTAACCGGTCAATCAAGTTTACAAAATAAGTGGCTAGCAAAAGAAGAATCGGATGCATAAGGTTGTCCAAAAATTTTCACACGTTAATCAGGTTTCATGACTTTTTTTTCCGTTGAAAACAACCGATTTATTTTTTTTGATCAATTAGTTTGTTTTCTCTGATTCGGTCCGGTTTTCAAAACACAATATTGACTCGATGGAGAAAATAATAATTATATTATAAATTACCCCAAGATTTATGGAGAATAGAAAATGATACTATTGAGAGGATTCTCATCCTATTCTCTATAAATATGTGAGGGAAGTTTGTAAATTATAGGGTGGGGTGATGAGTGGTTGTGAGTGTAAATTATAGGGTGGAGAGAGAAATGTAGTGATTTTTTGTAAATTCGGGGAAACATTTGGGGAAACATTGTTTTCCCTATTTATTTTTTAATATTTGTTGGATTGGTTGTGAGTAGATGAGAGAGAAAACTGTAATGATAAATGTATAAAAAATACTATTTAATTAAGCATGAGAGAGAAATGTAGTGTTTTTTAGTGTAATTATAGGGATAGAGATGGAGAACGGATCGAGAATGCTCTGAGAGAGAAAAATGCAAATTGACTTGACATATGTTAATCAAATGAGCATCAGAGTATCAAACTACCGCAACCGGAATAGAATATCCCTTTGGAATCTACCAATATGATATTCGGACCTACTAAGTTGTCACCATCATCTTTCAATAATACATATTTCTTATTATCCAGTCTTAATATTTACAATAAAACCCCTTAAACTATGTTAGTTTTACAAAACACACCCTTTAGATTTCAATTACATGTCACAATAAACAAGACATATGAAAAAAATATAACATAATGAAAATTCTAGGCTCGGGGTGAGTAATAAGCATGGGTCCTAATATATAAACTCAATAACCCGTATATAATTTAAAGAATTCTGATGACAATAAACAAAAAAAAAAAGTATTGTAACAAAAATGATCTAATTTAAACACTTAAACGGATAGTGAAGCTCTCCTAGAATTTTTGGAAATGAAGCTCTCGGTCACCTCTTTGTAATCTATGATTTCTAATATATCGTTCTAAACAGCAATAATTCTCAATCCGTTAAGTTTCTATTGAAACATTCTGATCACAAATGGGCTAATGGTAATGGGTATACTTGGGAAGTTGAACGTGTGTTTAAATGGAACTACACTAAATCAAATGTTAATTAGTTATTTGGTGTAAAAAACAAATTTGGGTTTTAAATTTAGTTAAAACTCTTTTATGTATACCATATTGGTGTTGGTTTGCCGTCCACCTTGCCCCCCCCCCCCCCCATGTATCGCTATTAGAATAATAATAACAAAGCAAACCAGTAACTATATACAACTTAAGGGGTTAAAGTTTATACTTTATAGTTGGGGGGTCTTTGTGCACTTTCCTCATAATTTAAAATTAGTGAGCTTGCATGTCCTTCAATTATTCACTTTCTTATGTTCTTTTATTTATTTTTTTTAAGAAAATAATTGATAAAACAATTATGGTTAGCAAGCGTGATTGATCACCTCATGCCACTTCATTTATCACATGTTTGGACTTGGTACAATTAGGAGTGATGAATTAACTCATAAGTCATAAGTCACATCTACATGTTTTCTTAATTAAATTCAATTAATTATGATTCGTCTCGTAAGTCAAGTTTGAGTTTAACGTAGCTTGCTCAAATAAAAATTACGTCACTAAAAAAATTAATATATTGGTAATTTTGTATTATATTACATCGCTACAATTTTTATATTACTTTAACTTACAATTTGAGATTTGCATAAAAAGAAGTATAAAACATCAAAATTAAAAAGAACACTTCGATTCACTAAGTTATGAAGCTGACGCACGTGAGTATGATTTGTATTTTGTATACGAGCTAAGCTTTTAGTTTAGATTGAGATTAGAGGCGAGTCAAATCGGTTCATTATGTTGTAAACTTAAGATCATCTAAACTCGCTCCATTACAATTATAAATACAAATTTTCAAATAGCTCTAAGAGTTATCATATATGGTGTCAATAAAAGGGTAACAGAAATTGTTTTACATATTCAAAATTTTCAGGAAAAACATGTATGGATCTAATCATGTTTATGTAATAATAAAAAAAACTTATTTTAAAAACTTGTGAAATACATATAATATTGATCTAGAAACATGTGATAGTGGTTTTGTCGTGTTATTTTCTTTAGATCTAGAAACCTAAAGTAGAAAAATAGAAAATAAGCACTCAATTATTGAGTAATCCGTTGAAATATAGAAGTCAACCATTTTAGAGCTCTTCATTTGTAGCAAAGTCAACTTTTACTTCTTTGACAAAATGTTCCTGTTTGAAGAACATAGTTACATAGAGGATTAATTTCCTTTTCTTTAATGATGTTTGGAACTACTCTTGATATTCAAGTGAGTCTTCTTAAGACGGATTGTTAACCTTTCATACTGATTTTGACGATTTAAGGCTAACTCACTTAGAAACACTATCATAAAGGAAACAAGCCACAATTATAAACCTTCTTGAATCGGGTTTCAAATCTAAGACCTTAAGATTCTAAGTTTTTTTAACCATCACTTCATGCCCAGTGTTGCAAAAATCCCGACTAGTCCCCGATTAATCGCTAGTCCCCACTTCACTGATTAATTTCGGGCTAGTCGGCCAATTAATCAGTCAATGGTAAAATCCGGCCAAAATCGGCCGTTTCCGGTCAAATCTGGCCACAATTGGCGGCTTCCGGCAAGATTCCGACCAAAAACAACGGTTTCCGGTGAGATTCCGACCAAAATCGGCCGTTTTCCGTGGGAGATTTCAGCAAAAACCCCGGTTTCAAGCGAGATTCCAACTAAAATATGTTTTTGTATGTATAAAACTGAAAACTACATATAAAAATGTGTGTATGTATATATAAAGGGAAAATTCTCAAAATGGCCCATTTTTAAGAGAGAGAAAGAAATAAATAGCCCTAAATCTTAACACATTCCTAAAATAGCCCATCAAAGTTGGACTGAGAAGACGAGATCTGGAAAAATCTTTAGTCCAATAAAATTTTGACCAAGTGTCAAAATCCGACGGTTTTTTTAAAAATGTTAGGTGACCAGTTCATATTTTCTATTTAAAGTTCTTCTAATAAAACAATCTTTTCCGACGGTCTTTTAATGTTTCCTAACGGATCCCCTCAACTTCCAAAAACATGGGAAATTGTGCCTTCAAATTCAGTCTTTCAAGACGCATTTCGGGTGAATTTGTACCAAGAAGACCATATATTTATAAATATTGAGGGACCCGTCCATATTTTTTAACTAAAATTTATTTTTCAAAGCTTTATTGCCAGACGGATTATTTAGCTTTCTTATCTAACCCCTACAAATATAAACACATGGAAAAATGTGTCATATAATTTTGACTTTCAAGACACTTATTTGGTAAATTTGAACTAGGGGATCATGTTTTTGAAAATATTGAGGGAGTCATCCATATTTCTTCACTAAATCTTAATGTTAAAAGTTGTTTTGCCGGACGGTTTATTAAAGATTCTTATCTGCACCCTACAAATTTTGAACTCATGGAAAAATGTTCCTTACAAATTTGTCTTTCAAGACACAAATCTTTTTAATTTGTACTAAGAAGACGATTATGTAGTATAATCTTACTTGTCCGTCCATATTAACATTATATCTATCATCTTCCTCAATCTTCAATAATTCATTCACATCTTTCATCAACTCCATGGAAGTTAAGGTTTAGGGTGGTATGAGAGGATGGTTTAGGGTGGTATGAATGGGAAGATGAAGAAGATAAACTCATGTATACTCTTTGGATGATCATGTCGGAATAGACGGGATCGCATAATATATTGTTGGTGTAGACGGATTATAAATAAATTTTGAAGGTGTGGACTAGATTTCAACACATAAGAAATAAATTACTAACCCGTCTTCTTGGTACAAATTCACCCGAAATGTGTCTTGAAAGAATTAATTTGAAGGCACAATTTCCCATATTTTGGAAGTGAGGGGATCCGTTAGGAAACATTAAAGACCGTCGGAAAAGACTGTTTTATTAGAATAACTTTAAATGGAAAATATGAACTAGTCCCCCAACATTTTTAAAAAAACTGTCGGATTTTGACACTTGTCAAAATTTTATTGGCCTAAAGATTTTTCCAGATCTCGTCTTCTCAGTCCAAATTTGACGGGCTATTTAGGAATGTGTTGAGATTTAGGGCTATTTACTTTTTCTCTCTCTTAAAAAGGGTCATTTTGAGAATTTTCTCATATCATAGCTAGTTACTCTTAAAGATTACCGATAAAGTTATTGCTTGTTGACAAAGACAAAACTTTTAAAATAACAAGTGTAGAAGTTTAATTCTCACAAATAATATAAATTAGCTGTTATAAAAAAAGTTATTCTTAAAAATTAATCATATATCACAACAAATAAAGACAAAAAAGTTGGTGTGATACTGTGATTCACCTCTACATGTTTTAGACCAAATGTGGCTCGTTTTGGTGGATTGTTTTGGTCGGTGTGAGTTATGTTTGTATTTTGATTCATGTATTTGTAGTATCTTTAGGTCCAGTTATTTAAAATAAAATGGCCGTTAAATAAAATATTAGAATTTATCAATAGAAAACTAATATAAAGTCATGTGTAAGAAGAAAGCTACAAAGTAACAATAAAGACCATGATAGGTGCATTGAGATTTGTTTTACAAATATCAAATTCGTACGCCCTCTTGGAATTATGCGAAATGTTAACCACATTATCATCACCTTATCTAAAAGTAAAAAAAATAAATAAATAATTAAACAAATAAATCTATTATTTAACAACCAAGAATAAAGTACGGATATCCAGGATGACACAATGACAAGAAGCGACCTCGTAAATTTGCGATCACAGACAACGATGGGTAGTCCAAACCCAACATCTCATGTTACTGGAAAACCCGAAGGCCCATTGCAATAAAACACGGTAGAGATTGGATTCGAAATTGAAATCTTGCGATCACTAGCCCAAATCTTCACTTTCCCTATAATACCAGTTGAACTAAAACTCATTAGCAATAATAACAATAATTATTCCTTCTAATTAATTGGTGAATTTGTATTTTTTACATCGAAATGTAATACGAAAGGACAAGAAACAAATCAGGCGGATAATGTAAAGTGTAAACTGTAAGCATTTATGCGTTTTTACTTTTATCTGTATTGATGATTTCTTTTTATATAGTATGTTAGTTGTAATTTGTTTTTTGGTGGCTGTGGTGCTGGTGGTCAGGTTGTGGCGGTGGTGGTTATCAGGTGGTGTCGTTGACATAGTAGATGAAGGAGGAATGAAATGAAAAAAAGAAAAAGAAAAAGAAAGAAAGAATGGGTGAGAAGGTATTGTTTTGATGGAATGGTGTAGGACTCGATAAGATTTTGAGTTGTGCTTTACGTGAACGAAGAATGAGAGTCTGGGAATAACAACCATAGTCTTTGATATAGATGTCATGCTCTAATAAAAAAACAAATATTTATAAAGCTTAAATACCTATAACTAGTACGGGTAAATAAAAGTCGTCTTAACAGTGAATCAGTGGAAAGTGCAAGTAAAGTTCATAATTAAATATACTAAGACAAACGATGTCAAGCGATTTATAAAAGATGGTTTGATAAAACTGATTACTTTAAGTAGATTGTAAACAATTATGAGAGAATGATTCACTTCAGGTTCAGGTAATGTGTTGACCGACTAATCACAGATTCATAAAGATTAATTGCGCAGTAATTACTAAACCTAACAGTTAGGTTGTGAGGACAAACGATACCCTAACCGAATAGTTGACACAACTGAACTCCGGCTTACCCAATTACCAGTTTAATGTATGAAAACCAATTGTAAGCAATGACTAACGAATACTGGTTCAATGACATAAGAGCTCACCCTACATGTGATGAACACAACCATTAATTGTTCAAACAATCAATTCATTATGTGAAACAAGATTAAAGATATTCAATAAAGTTCATACTCGTTCAAAACATAGAATGTGATCAAAGTTAGTTTACACAAAACCCTAGCCTAAAGTGAATACAATGGTTTAGCCTGACATCGACATCATGAATGATTCGCTTATCTGATGAAAGGATGAAATCATGCGATGAACTGACGAACCGGAAGCTTCGTGATGGTGCAAAATCGTCCTAGGGCTTGTACTTGGTTGCTGGAATGAAGGATAGGTCGAAATAGAGGCTCAAAACTGATTATATCAAAGTTAGGTTAGTTTTTCCGTCTGGAGAGATGTTAGCGCGTCGCTATATCCAGGGGTGAGTCCTTAGCGCCGCGCTAAGGACTCAATTTCCTGATTTCTTAAGTTTGATGTTAGAATAGCTCTAAGGTCACACGCAGGACCCCTTAGCGCCGCGCTAAGGGTGTCTGACACATCCTCTTTATTTTCTTCTTTTATTTTGCATAGGAAAACGTCTCAATCATCATGAGCCTTCTACATCTTCATGCCAAGCCCATAATTCATCCTGATAAACGTATTTAACGTCAAGTATCCTGAAATACATAAACACGCTTGAAGTACCAAAGTTCACATAATATTTAAACTAAAAGTAAACAAATAATATAATAATATACTATACATTACTTTTACCCGACCATCAGTCTTGCATTTGCTTACTAACGGATGATAATAGATTCAGGGATGTAGAAATTGGGTGTAGTGTATCGAGGATCAAAGAACCTAGGTTTACATAGCCAATTTATCTTAATACTAAAACTATATTTTTGTATACCATGAGGGTTCATTCACCTCCTAAGAGATATCTTTATCCTATAGGTTAGATTCCTTGTGATTTTAAAACTAATGGCTTATTCAGTTTTAGTATTAAGGTAAATTGACTATGTAAACCTAGGTTCTTTGATCCTCAATATACAACACCCAATTTCTACAGCCCTGAATCTATTATCTTTCGTTATTATGCAAATGTAATACCATGGTTGTTAGTCCCCAACTCTCATTCTTCATTAACGTCAAACAACTCAAACCTTACCGGGTCCTACACCATTCCATCAAAACCTTATCTTCTCGCCCCTTATTTCTTTTTTTTTTCATTTCATTCCTCCTTCATCTACTCTGTCAACAACACCACCGCCGCCACCACCACCACTGCTACCACTGTCGTCATCATCACCCCCTGCCACCACAACCACCATGACCACCACCATTGGCATTGTGTCACACCCCGACTTAGGGCCTAGGCGTGTGACCACAAGTTGGTACCTGTTTTGTAAATATATCAAAGTTTATGGGTTAATTTTTAGCGGAAGACTTTAGGTTGAATATAATATTAATTTACATTGAAAATTTACTCGGGAATTAAATACCCGAGTATTGGTTTACAAAAGATATGTTTTCATATTACAAGAATTTTATATAAAAAACGGAGCCATCTGGTACGTGCTTCTATCTTTATTAAGACTCCAATCCTTGTTAATGCTACTTATGCTTAATTACTTGCAATGGGTTGGAAAAATACGTCAGCTATATGTTGGTGAACACGTATGACTCAATAAAACATTTTGAATGACGATTACAATACAAATGTAGTTTTCTTGACAATCTCAGCGGAAGCATTTCTACGTCCGGTATATGTACCACTGCCCTACACACACAACGGTATTCCCCGAGCCAAACGGCCCTAAACTGAGAACTGGTCATGACCATTTAAGCTCGTGGCTTCATTGCCTTTGATTGATTGATTGATCGAGCTTTAACAGTTATGTTTGGATCCAGACACATGCGTATTCGGTCCGAGTTGATATTATTCTCTACTTTGTTTATAACGTTTTTAGAGATTTCATTATCTCATGTAGACATTGATTGACTCGTTAAGACAAACACGATTCGTCTCATTGAGTATAAATATATTTTGACTGATTAAAAAGGTTAACGTATTCACTTTATAAAATGTTTGAACGTATTCACCTGTATCGTCGGTGTTGGAAACCTTGACTGATTGATTGATTGTGAATGTTACTTAACCTATACATAAATAGGTTTGTATGAATGTTTTGAATGATGTTAAG
The DNA here is from genome assembly GCF_021521415.1 of Bidens hawaiensis. Taxonomy (NCBI): domain Eukaryota; kingdom Viridiplantae; phylum Streptophyta; class Magnoliopsida; order Asterales; family Asteraceae; genus Bidens; species Bidens hawaiensis. The sequence goes on from NW_027491484.1 coordinate 921,405, forward strand.
CTATGATTGTAAGCTTAACCTTGAAATCGTTTATCTTTGATTGTGAATGAAAACACTTGTTTTATGTGACGTTTGATATAGCATGCTTTGGCTTAATAGGTTCTATCACGTTGGTAAGTTTCTCCAGGTAAGTAAACAGGTCCCTCGGTTGATTGGGATTTATGCGAATTACTTTTCCTTAAGCAAGAAACTCACTACTAGTGATATCCCCCTTCCAGTACATGTCCGTCAAAATATATCTTTGGTTTAACATTACTTAATCATGAAGTAACAATTTTATGAAAACTTGATTTTGAATGAATGTTTGTAAAATATGGTCAAGGTTAAAAGCCATAGCCTCGATTGATAGTCTAAGCTATAATTCAAATAACTTATACATAACAACTACCTTAATTCGGATGCTTAGATTGATAATTAGAAAAAGGCAGGATCTTGATCTACTCGCTTAAGTGATTGCTACTTGATTATAAATTCGTTTCTTGCACGAAATACGAGAAAACAGCACGTCGACTTGTTACGGCAACGGGGCATGCCTTTCAAGGTTAAGTGTGTGAAAATAGAGGTGTTTTTGGGATGAATGGAGCTCATACCCGTCACCCCCTTTTATAGGCAATTCTGGACCCCGTCGCGTACCGCGCCCGGTCCCTTGGAACTGGTCGCGTACCGCGGCGCCGCAATTTTTGCTCCGCCTTATGCGGTGGTGACACGTGGCCTGTCACAACGCGCCACGTGTTGACACGGTGTTGGACACGTGTCCGATGACTCACCAACCCCATCGCGCTACGCGATGGGTTCCATGTTACCCCGTCGCGTACCGCGGTTTCAGAATTTTCATTTTCAGTCCCTATACTTTCTAAGTTAATATATTTAGACTTAAATTAGAGAGGGTAAAAGACGCGGTGTTACACATTGCCATTTTTTTATTTTCGTAAATTTTCTTTATTTTGATAAATGTATTTTTGTCAGTTTTGTATTTCATTCATGTGATATTATATGGCTACCAAACAACATAAAGTAATGATTCATTATATTCTTATAGGTTAACCAAACAAGAAAAAGGAATAGAAATAATCCATCACATTCTCTCAATTCTATTACCTCCTACCAAACAGATGATAAGTGAACTTCAATGGCCATAATACATAATCATGAAGATAATTTTAATATTTCAGCTATTAGAGCATCCACAAAGTTAAAGTTGTGATTGTAGTTGTGTTATGTGGCCGACAGACGAACCAGGATAGGGAGGGGGATAGCGTTGTGGGGAAAAGTTATGGCCCTAAGTCGGAACACTAACCACACATGGCCAAAGAAGTGGGGTCACCATCTCTCTCTCGCTCTCTCTCTCTCTCACTCACACACACACACATATATATACACAATTATAATAATTTTTAATGGTGTTTTTTGAAGGTTTGGTGTTGTGGAGAAAATACGGGGTTTTGAGAAAAAAATGAAATTTGATGTGACACTAATATACCGTTTTGTGAAGGTCCAGTGTTATGGCCATTTAAATCATGGTATATATTTTTTTAAATATCAATGTAGGAAAAAGTTATTGTCACACCCCAAAACACGGCCTAGGAGTGCGACCAATAGTTGGTACCACATTTGTAAATAAATCAGAGTTACGTTATATTAGCTGAAGACTTATAAACTTGTGGATTAAAGTTGTAATATTATAAAAGACGGGATTATAAAAGATTCCCGTTTAAGTTCAAAAGATTACTTGTTTTATCATTACAAAAACCACCATTATATATTCAAGTTTATACAAAATGAAATCCGAGCCATCGGATATATAAATAGCACTTCGATATTCCAAGCGCTAATATTGTTCACCTGCAAAACGTAAATAAAATACGTCAGCAACGAATGCTGGTGAACACGCTGACGCTAAAATATTTTATTTTACTTTATTACCCCTCGAGACTACGCCTGCCTCGGCCCATCGTGGATTAGGAATAACAAAGTAAAATCACATTTACAAATTCAAGTCTCTACTCTAGGTCACCTCAGCGAACACCGCAGCGTTCGACTTAGTTAAATACCCGTAAGTATACACAATGATCGTACTTCCCGCGGGAAAGCGTCCTACGATCAGGGTGGTGCGATGTGCCCATCGCATACTACCACATATGTAAGGATCCAGACACACGTATACCACAACCTGAAGGCTAGGTTTATACTTTCATTTATAATGGTTTTAGGGACACGTAGTCCTTTGTAAACATTTTCATATAACATGTTTGACTCATTTGAAAACAAGTTTAAAAGTTTGGGGGCGTATTCACCTTATCGCTTTGGGATCGGCTTCAACACCGTCCGAGGGTCTTTCCCTTGCTATCTCACACCTATAGTACGAGTATAACCATTTGTTAGTCGGATATACAATCCGGCTTAAGACCTTTAGTCTTATATTCTTTACCTCGATGAACCTTTAGTTCATAAATCTCTTTTACTTGAAAACCTTTAGTTTATTATAAAACCCGACGTTTCTTCTTCTCCAAGAAACGTATTCTTTTTCTTTTATTATTTAAGAATACCCATTATTACTTAAATAATATTTTCATAAAAAAGAATATATATACTTGCACACATATATATATTTATCTTATCACAACATATCTTTTACTTTTTCTTTGTTATGTTTTCTTTTCTTTTATCGAGTATAACCTACTTAAGGCTTAAGCCTTTAATATAATATTTTATTATATTCATTTGACATTACGCCTAACCTTGGTGTGCCATGTGTTAACACGTGGCGGACGTCGTGCCATGTGTCGGGACACGTGGTGAGAGGTGTGCCACGTGTCAGGCTTGTGCAAGAGGTGTCAGGCCATGTCATCGCGGTACGCGATGACGTAGGCTCAACAACGATCGCGTATCGCTGTTGACTCTTCTAGAACCTTTTTGACCAAACCCGTCGCGGTACGCGAAGGGTTCATCTTTTGTTCCGTCGCGTATCACGATAGGACAAGAAAGGAAAATTTTCATTTTAACCCTAAGGTTTGGAATTTGGCATATTTAGTCCCTTAACTTTTAGAAAGTTTACATTTTGAACTCAAAATTTTCACGATGTTACAGTTATGACCATTTTAAAATCATGTAGATAGTTGTAATTATTGTTTAAATAATCAAAAGTTGAGTGAAAATGAGGTGAAAAGATGGACATTTCCATAGTTTAGGGATAAAGTGAAAAGTGTTGATACGCTGATGTACAAAAGAGAGATGTAATGATATGAGGAATGTAAGTTTGTTATGTGGGTTTTAATTTTACATCAATGCCACATAAGTTTTCACTATCCATCACTTGGTAGGGAGATGATTTTCACTTCTTGCGTGAGTTTCGTTGCCACATCATTTTTATTTTGAAACTAGGAAGATTCCCGGTGCGTTACGCCGAGTTGATGACATTTATAGTCGAACTCGTACAACTTATCAAATTATGCAATGCGTCTGCGAGTCGATGTGAATTCGATCGGTGCCAATTTACAAAACCAGTAATTACCCCCCCCCCCTTTCCAAAAAAACCTTTTTAACGCAAAATACAACAAATTAACATAACAAAACACGCGTCGCGGTTACGAACCAATGACACTTCGCTTGGTATCTGGTTACGGCCCAAAAAATAAAGCAAACCATAAACTCGTCCACTCGTATATACAACAATTTAACATATTTTTTTTAATGTGTCGAACAAAAAACATGCAATTGCAATTGCGAACTGATACGAATTTGTTGATTATGAAATCAAGGGACAAAAAAAAGTGATGATAAAACCCACACGTTGCTTTTGCGAACTAACGTGAATTCAGTCGGAATCGACGTTGTCGAGACTAAATCGTAAACAGAAAACCATGTGTTATGGTGGTAAACTGACACGTGTTCGGGTGGTATTAGGTTACTACTCTGAAATTTAAGCAATAAGTTAAATCGTCCACACTCAAAATACAACAAATTAACATTTTTACATAAAAAACACCATGGCGAAAACAAAAAATATAGGCGCGTTGTGGCCTTGATCTACACGGATTTGTCCAGAATAATGGACTAAAATAACTCATGGGAAAAATACCTTGGGTTGTGACCGCGAGCTTTTGGTCGGAATCATTTGACGGCATCAACAGTAAAAACCCCGTAATTTACGGAAACGAACCGACACGAATTTGAAAATGTAAAACAAATTAAAAGCAAATAAAAAGTTTGGCGACCAATCACGTGATTGCATCGCCAAACTTCTTAATTATTATATATAATAATAATAACTCGAATAGTATTTTATATTTAACAATTTGTAAATGAAAAACAAATGAAACTCATATAAAAAATAAATGTAACTTGAATATAATTTTTTAGATTAAATAATTAAAAACATTACATAAAAGTTATAAACATTAAATAATTAAAGGAAAACTGAATTTTAAAAATCTCAACTTAATACAAATGGCCGATCGTAATTTTAACTTTAAAAATAGTTGTCACTGATCCCAACTTTCACATTACTTGTTTTCAATGGACCCCCGCTAAAAAAATTTAATGACGTTAATTTTTTTTCAAATTTCAAATTGATATTTTAGGGCTTTTGACCAGAATCAGAATATGAATCGATTGATGTAAAACTTAACTCGAAACGACGCTTCAAACAACTTGATTTTTGTTAATTAAAAGTTTAAACGACGACATTGAAGCATCCTTTAGTCGTTTGGACCACCGTTTAGAGGTAAGTTTTACATCAATCGACTCGTATTCTCATTCGGATCAAAAACCCTAAAATATCAGTTTGAAATTTGAAGAAAACTTAACGTCGTTAAGTTTTTTTTTCCATGAGTCCAATGAAAACAAATAGTGTGATATTTGGAAACATTGACAACTATTTTCAAAGTTGGGATTATTATCGGTCAACTGCATTAAATTGGGATTATTAAAATCCAATTTACCAATAATTAAACAACAATAAGATACGAATAATTAAAAATATAAATGCCTACTCACCATCATCGTGTAGTTGACGTATGTGTAAAAAAATGCTTCATCAAAATTTACCTATCCAAACACATGTAAAATCTGCTCACGAGACCAGACATTACTTTGAAAAATAAAACAATGCTGGGTATTTAGATTTAAAAAGAAAATTTAATGAGCATAGACCATTATAGAAAAAAAATTAAATGATAATATAATTTTATTTAAAAAAAACTCAATTGTTACAACAATGAGTAGGTTTATCCCGCAAGTCAAGGTGTTAGCCATCTAGGATTACATGAAGCATTACATGAGCAGGACGGTGTTCATGACATCAGCATGCCTGTGAGCCTTGCGAGGCCCATGCCATCTAAGGGGTGACTCCCCAAACTTAACGCATTAGTCTTTCAAGCATGTAAAACTGTAAAACGTAATCATTAGATGTTTTTATTGATATAAATATTAGTACATGTTTACTTTGAAATAATTCTTAAAATAAATAGTGTAAACGTCAAATCCCTCTAACACGGGTTATAGACTAATTATCAACTTCCATTACTTTTTGGTATTTAGCTTCTTTAAAGACCGTCTATCTCGCAAAAGTAAGTTGTACGTTATTGAATTGGTAAAGCGACATCACATAAGCGACATGAAAAGGACACATTATTTCTTATACCCGAATCTTTATTCCACCAAAACAACTTTTTCTTTTTTCGGGAGGGAAAACAAATCAAGAAATAGAAGTATGAAAAACACATTAGAAATTGAGTTGCAAAGAGGAAATTGAAAAGCAAATTTGGATCTTTCATAGCACCAAAAGGCATGTGCTATTGCCACTTGACCGAGGAGTGTTTTGTAGAGCCGTACTTTCATACCAATACGAACAAAGTGATCAAATCAATAAAGGTGAATCAAACGTTATTGGCCGTTTTGTGGTTTTATTCAATTTTTTTTTATAATAATGTATTCATATAAACACTTTATTACATAACCAAATTTTAAAAACATTATTAAAGATTTGGACAAATATTTATACTAAACACTTCAATGTATAGTGACAGATAAAGAGGACTACTCAATTACTCATACAATTGTACACGACAGTAATAGTATTATGTATTAGTGGAAGCAATAGACATAAGATACTTATATGATATCACATCTAACTATTAAGTCGAGCCGAATTTAAAATAAATTTAAAATTTAAATTAAGCTGAAATGTTCACTAACTTGGCATAAATTTTAAACCAAACCAATGAAAACTTGAGCTATTGATAGGATCAGTTACAAACCGAGCAAGCTAGGCTCAAGTTTCTAAAAAGATTGGCTCTACTGATTTTTCCTAGGATTGAGTCTTGGTTGGGCTGTAAAGGCTTCTACTTTTTTGTGGTGAAGACCAATGATCAAATCCTGAAGTAGGAGTAGAAGTATATGAGTGTGAACGTGAGTACCTAAAAAAGAATTTTTTTGAAAAGAACCTTAAAATCAATGTTGTAAATATAGGTCTACAATGTCAAGTACTCGCTACATGGTACGTCGACAAGGCGGGTTTCTTTAACTCCGCATAGTTACTAAAAATCAATCAAAGTTGGTCAACTGCAGTCAGAATAACATCTAGTCGGCCAATTTATTTTAACTTAAAAAAATAAAACATGCTTTGAATTTCTGTAGTATTAGAAAAAATATCATTTTTTTAAATTAATGATTAGCAATTTTTAGAATGTTTTAGTATTTAAAATGTATTTTTCTTATTTATATTCATATTCACTTATTTTATTGTAAATATTAGTAAACTTATTATATTTGACGTGAATTTGGTCGATTTCAACTACGTTTGTTACGTTAGTGGATTTAAAAATAAAAAATCAAAATAATTACGTATTTAATTTTTTTTACTGACTTCCGATAATTATCTTGTACTAATATTAAAAGTTATGGTTACTTTAAGCAAGGCAACATTTAATACAACAATTTTCAAGTTTTTTTTAAACACTTGAAATGATTACATATATTAAAAAAAACAAAATAATTAATATAACTTTTAATTCCTGATAAATCACATAATCATAACTTTAATACACCAATTAATACCATTAAATAATAACAATTTCTCTCACAATATCCGGCGTGTAGTTTGCCTATTTGATGACGACTTTCTATATAATAAATAATAATAATAATAATAATAATATTCGCTACACTCTCACTTCTTCTTCTTGTTCTTGTTCTATAAATACCCAACTCAAATCACCTTCAAATTAGATCTAAAACCCACAGTGATCAAAACCCATCACCAGATTATTATTATTATTACTGAGTGATGGCTAATCGGAATTTGGAGAAATTGGCTTCGATTGATGCTCAATTGAGGCTATTGGTTCCGGGTAAAGTATCGGAAGATGATAAGCTAATTGAGTATGATGCGTTGCTGTTGGATAAGTTTATTGATATTTTGCAAGATTTGCATGGTGAAGATCTTAAGGAAACGGTATGGTTTTGTTATTATTATTTTTTTGATGGATTTAGGGGTTTTTGTGGAGTTGAGCACCAGGTGTTTGATGAAATGCCTCAATGAAAAAAATAATATTTTCTTAGGTTTTTTTTTAGTTAGATTGATTTTATTTGTTTTGTAGGATTTGGGTTTTTTTTATACGTGTGATTTTTATAATGATCATCAAGTTTTTATTTTTTTTAGTTTGTTAATTGTGTGTTTGATGAAATGCCTCAATGGAAAAAAAAATCATTTTTTTTAGTTTTTTTTATGGTTAGATTGATTTTATGTGTTTTTAGAATTTAGGTGTTTTTTATTTGTGTGATTTTTAAAGGAACATCAAGTTTTTATTTTTTGAATTTATTTTTAGTTTGTAATTTGTTTGTTTTTAGGAATGAATGAGTATTAAGTGTTTGATCCAATGTCTCAAAGAATCTGTTCTTTTTTTTTTGTTTGCTCATACTTAGATCGGTTGACTTACTCATCAATAGTTTGATTATGATGTTTGATTTTTTTATTCAATATTATGATTTAACTGTTTTATAGAATTCGGATTTGTCATTTAATATGATTTTCTTTTCATATTATGATTTAACTGTTTTATAGACTTAGATCGCTTACATTACTCACCGATCGCCTGATTACGATGCTTGATTTCTTGTAAATGTTTTGATTTGAACTGTTTTATAGAAAATCTGAGTTTGTAATTTGTGTGTTGACAAATGCCTCAGAGTTAATCTTTTTTATTACTTTGTTGACGAGCTTACTCTGTTGTAAACTCTAGTGATCGATGGATACTTAGATCACTTAAATTGCTTATCAATAAGCTGATCACCATGTTTGATTATGTAGGTTCAAGAATGCTATGAGCTTTCTGCTGAATATGAAGGAAAGCGGGACCCAAAGAAGCTTGAAGAGCTAGGAAGTGTGTTGACCAGTTTGGATCCCGGGGATTCGATTGTCATCGCAAAAGCTTTCTCTCACATGCTTAACTTGGCCAATCTGGCTGAAGAGGTTCAGATTGCTTACCGTAGAAGAATCAAACTAAAAAAGGGTGATTTTGGTGATGAGGCTAATGCAACAACCGAGTCGGATATTGAAGAAACTCTTAAGAAGCTTGTGTATAAGCTTAACAAGTCCCCTGAAGAGGTTTTTGATGCACTCAAGAATCAAACCGTTGACTTGGTGTTGACTGCTCATCCGACTCAATCGGTCCGCCGATCTCTGCTTCAGAAGCATGGAAGGTATACCCTTTTACCTTTTAAGGATCAAATCTTGTAATATGATATATGCATTCAGTTTTGACCAATTCGTCAACTTAAAAATTGACCCTTTTATGTTCTTTAGGATCCGGAACTGTCTGGCTCAGTTATATGCTAAAGACATCACTCCTGATGACAAACAGGAGCTCGATGAGGCCTTACACCGTGAAGTAAGTATTATAGATTCAAAGTCTTGTTAGAATTAACTTTCAAGATACATTGTGTGTGATATCATGTTTATGAATTGTGTTTGTGTTGTTTTGTAGATTCAAGCTGCTTTCCGTACTGATGAGATCAGAAGGACTCAACCGACCCCACAAGATGAAATGAGAGCTGGAATGAGTTACTTTCATGAGACAATATGGAAGGGTGTTCCGAAATTCTTAAGGCGTGTTGACACTGCTTTAAAGAATATTGGGATTAACGAGCGTGTTCCGTATAATGCACCTCTTATTCAGTTTTCTTCATGGATGGGTGGTGATCGTGATGGTATGTTCCTCAAATAACACATTTTTAAGCTACTGTATACGCTCAAATAGTCAAATGCAATATTTAATTGAAAAAAAGTAGTAAGATTTTCATTGTTAATACAATTTCCGTCAATCTACATAAATCCCGATTTCTCTATGCATCAAGTAAACGGGTCGATAAATAAATGGTTCGAACTGAAAACGATAGGTAAAAGATGTCAAACGGGCTGAAAGTTGCTCAAAGTCTAATTTTAAAGCATACCTCTTAAATGGTTTTGTTCAAAGATTTATATTGTTATTGTAATATACATGTTTCTGTAATCATAATTAATATGTTAATTATTAATTAAAAACTTGATGGACAAATAACATTTCTTTGTGATAATACAGGAAATCCGAGGGTAACTCCTGAGGTAACAAGGGATGTTTGCTTACTAGCAAGAATGATGGCTGCAAACATGTACTTTTCTCAGATCGAGGATCTCATGTTTGAGGTATTCGAATACTTTTCTCTTCAGATATATCGATATTTTCATTGTGGTTATTAATTATTGTTCTTAGACTAACACTGTGTTTGTTTGTTAGATGTCCATGTGGCGTTGTACTGATGAACTTCGCGTTCGAGCAGAAGAACTTTTTAAGTCAGCTAGAAGAGATGTGAAACACTACATAGGTATTACATTTATTAATTATTAAATATTAAAATATTTGATGATTTTAAAACACTAAATAATTTTTTTGGTTTTTTCTTTTAGAGTTCTGGAAACAGGTTCCTCCAACCGAACCTTACCGTGTAATTCTTGGTGATGTAAGGGATAAGTTATATAGCACACGTGAACGTGCCCGCCATTTATTAGCCCATGATATATCCGACATTCCTGAAGAGGCTGTTTACACCAATGTTGAACAGGTATTAACCAATTACTTCCTGTATAAGAAGTGAGAACTGAGCATTCGGTTTTTGAGAATCGTTTGGTTTTGGTTTTACCATTTGGGCTTGAAAATTTTGGGCTGAAATAATTGGCCCGAAATGATTAATTTGGATTTGAAATTTTGGGCCTGACTTAAAATTTTTTAGGCACACAATTTGTTCATATCTTATAAATTACTCAAAAATGTTTTTTCGGTTAGGTTTGGTTCCAATCAGTGCTGGATTTTTTTCTTGTCAGTTGTAAAATCAAGACTGAACCCAAATACGGGTTTTTTTAGCAAACTTTAAATCAAACCGTCGGTTTTTTATTGGGTTTGGCCATTTCAGTTCGGTTACGTCAGTTATTCCTCAAATGGTTCGGTTATTTGGGTTTCTCACAGGTTATGAATGATATGATGACAAATTTGACCTCTTTACTTATTGCTATGTTTTTTATAATGAAATTATACAGTTCTTGGAACCTCTGGAGCTATGCTACAGATCACTATGCGCGTGTGGTGACCGTGTTATTGCTGATGGAAGCCTTCTAGATTTTCTGAGACAGGTGTCAACATTTGGGCTGTCACTAGTCAAACTTGATATAAGACAAGAATCTGACCGCCATACGGACGTCCTCGATGCCATCACTAAACATCTGGAAATCGGGTCTTACCGTGAATGGTCTGAAGAAAAACGCCAAGAATGGCTTCTAGCTGAACTCAGTGGAAAACGTCCTCTTTTCGGTTCTGATCTTCCAAAAACTGAGGAAATTAAGGATGTTTTGGACACGTTTAGTGTGTTAGCTGAACTCCCGGCTGACTGTTTCGGTGCTTACATCATCTCAATGGCCACATCACCATCCGATGTCCTCGCTGTCGAGCTTCTTCAACGCGAATGCCACGTAAAACAACCGTTACGCGTGGTCCCACTCTTTGAAAAGCTTGCTGACCTGGAGGCCGCCCCGGCCGCCATGGCCCGCTTGTTCTCAGTTGACTGGTACAAAAACCGGATTAATGGGAAACAAGAAGTCATGATCGGGTACTCGGATTCGGGAAAAGACGCGGGTCGGTTTTCGGCTGCGTGGCAGCTTTACAAAGCTCAAGAAGAGCTTAAAAATGTTGCTAAGGAGTTTGGTGTTAAACTTGTTATGTTTCATGGGCGTGGTGGGACTGTTGGTAGAGGTGGCGGGCCCACCCATCTGGCTATCTTATCTCAACCAGCTGAGACCATTCAAGGGTCGTTGAGAGTCACGGTTCAGGGTGAGGTTATAGAGCAGTCTTTCGGTGAAGAACATTTGTGTTTCAGAACACTTCAAAGGTTCTGTGCAGCTACACTTGAGCACGGGATGAACCCACCAATCTCACCGAGGCCCGAGTGGCGTGAACTTATGGACCAAATGGCAGCTGTTGCAACCGAACAGTATCGGTCTATTGTGTTCAAGGAACCACGTTTTGTCGAGTATTTCCGCCTTGTGAGTATCTTTTTTTCGTTTTACTAATGATGATTTATACAGAGGTTGTAAAATGAGCGGGTCATAAGGTTTTGGTAACATCTCAAAACTGGTTTGGGTTAAAGTTGTAATTTGTGATGCGGGTCAGGTTGGGTCAACCCCCCAAAACATATTTTTAGCCCCAAAGTTACCTTTTTAAATAATTGTTCTGTTATATATGAATATATGACTATAGCAGTCGGTGATAAAATGGGCAAGTCGAACTCTTTTGATAGCATCTCAAAACGGGTCGGGTCAAAATTGTAATTTGTGATGTGGGCCAGGTTGAATTAACCCCAAAACATTTTTTTAGCCCTAAATTTATCTTTTAAAATGATTAGTTTTACAAAGTCTATATTTTTCCATTAGTGGTATGTAACATATGAAAAGTTAGCTATGACATTTGTATAATATTACAGGCAACACCGGAACTTGAATACGGGCGTATGAACATTGGAAGCCGACCGTCAAAACGAAAACCGAGTGGCGGGATAGAATCTCTTCGGGCCATTCCATGGATCTTTGCATGGACCCAAACCCGGTTCCATCTCCCGGTTTGGCTTGGGTTCGGGGCTGCATTCAAACATGCGATTCAAAAAGACAGCAAGAACCTTCAAATGCTTCAAGAAATGTACAAAACGTGGCCGTTTTTCCGGGTCACAATTGATTTAGTTGAAATGGTGTTTGCTAAAGGTGACCCTGGTATTGCGGCCCTGAATGACAAGTTACTTGTTTCTGAAGATTTATGGCCTTTCGGGGAATCTTTAAGAGCAAACTATGAAGAAACCAAAGACTATCTCCTCAAGGTACAATTTTTTGCATAAAGTATTATTCTACAATTTCATTAAAAGATGATTTTGTGTACGGTTCGGGCCCATTGGCAGTAAAATTTATACGTTTATGTGTAAGTTTAATATTTTATATAAAAATGTTTTGGCATATAAAGTGACTCAAACGGAACACAAAATCATCATTCGGGTCAACATGGGCTTGGTTGAAACGGGGCCTTTTTAGTATGAGTCAAGGCAGATCGGGTTTCGGTCAATACTGGCTATACACTTTGTTAATTTCTTTTATACTTTTTATTTTTCCATTAAATGTCATTCTACCTTTTCATTAAAAGATGATTTTGTGAAGGGGTTGGGTCATTATTTGTAAATTTATGACTTTTTTTATATAAGTTTAATATTTAACACAAATTGTAAATTTTGATCCTTCCTTTTGGTATATAAAATGACCTAAACAAAACACAAAAATATCTTTTAATGAATCTGATTTATGATTAATGCTTTAATTATGATTCCATAATCAATATCATTACAAATTAACAACTGTAATCTAAATCTTAAAATACCTTTTAATGAATCTGATTTATAATTAATGCTTTAATTATGATTCCATAAACATTACAATTATAATCTAAATCTTTTGAACATAATGGTTTAGAAGGATGTATGAATTAAAAATTAGATTGTAATATACATTCCTTGAGTTTCAACTTTGAACCCATTTGTCGTGTTTTTCTAATTAATTAACCTTTTCGGTTTGAGATAAAAATGACCTGTGTTAACCCATTTAATAACTAAATGGGCTGAATCCGTATTAGCCTTTTTAAGAAACGGCTGAACCTGTATGGCCCATTTAATAAGCAAATACGCCGAACCAATATTAGGCCTTTATAAAGTAAACTGGCTGAACCTATTTTATTTCATTCAATAAGCAAATGGGCCGACCCGTATGAGCCCATTTAATAGTAAACACGCTGAAACCATGTTAGCTCACTTATGAAGAGAATGGGCTGGATCGTTTTATCCCATTTAATAGTAAACAAGCTGTACCCATATTAGCCCATTTATAAAGTAAACGGGCCGAATTTGCCACCGCTAATCTGATTCTTTTACTTTGTTTGTAGATTGCTGGACACAAAGACCTACTCGAGGGCGATCCCTACCTGAAACAAAGACTTAAGTTGCGTGATTCATACATCACAACCTTAAACGTTTGTCAAGCATACACCCTTAAACGAACCCGTGACCCAAACTATCACGTGACCTTAAGGCCTCATATCTCCAAAGAATATGCCGAACCGAGCAAACCTGCTGATGAACTCATCCACTTGAACCCGACCAGTGAGTATGCGCCTGGTTTGGAGGACACGCTCATCTTGACCATGAAGGGTATTGCTGCAGGAATGCAGAACACCGGTTAAGTCAATGGTCAATGGTTGACCGTTATGCAAGCATATCGTTTTTTTTTTCATGCTTTTGAACATTGTGCGGCTTTTGTTTTCTAGAGTTTGTCGTCGATGTATGCATTGATGAAGCTGTACTACCTGCATCGTCGATGGTGGTTTATCCATGGAAATAATAAAAGTTATTGTACCCTTTGATTACAAATGATATTTAAGCTTCCTGCGTTTCTACTTGTCTTTTTAATATTATCATTTTTTTTCTTTTAAATAGTTGGTGTCTTATATATATTTGGATAATTAAGAAACATGTGGCTTTTGGTGACTTTAGCCTATAGACAAAAAAGTATTTTTTTTGACATTTTTTTAACCAGGACTACATTTTAGTTTTTCATTTTTTATTAATATTTTTAGTTGTGATTTTTAAATTATATTTTGATGGTTTTTTGTTTGGAACCACAAATCCTCATTATTATCCATTTTGTGGACGGTCATCGAATCCTCCAAATAGGCTACCGGCTAAATTCACCATATCGGGAAATACTCGTCTTTTAATCCGGGGAAAACCCTCACCTAATGCCAACGCTCGTGAACACTCGCCCGAAGGTACGACAATGCGGTGAGATAAAACCCGTTTAGTTCAAGAATTCAATTAGTGAACGTCATCTACTCGCCTAGTCTCATATCATCACCCTATGCCACTAAATCTAAATGATGATGACAAAAATCGAACCGGGTCACATAAAGCACCAATTCTCTTCCTTACTACTCCATCACCAGCTCACTGGCTCTATTTTCATGCTCATTTGTAAAATAACTCGATCATATAGTTTACAATTTACTGTTTTTATAAAACATAAAGTTACACAATGTTGGAAACATTAATATGATTCTTATTAATTAGTACACTTTTGGCATGCTTGTGATTCTAATTTGGTCTGCACGCTTATTTGATTACTTCATATAAATTGAAATGTGAAATGGTTATTCAATAAAAAGAATGATTACTCTATTTTAAAGTTTACATAAATTATTTTATAAAACTGGTGAATGTTCTCATAAGCTAAGTGATCTAAACTCAAAAACATAAAATAACAACTAATTTAAGTCTTGTGTTTAAATAGGTCATACCAGCTAATGAGCTTTAGCATAACCGACATTTTAGGGGAAATGGATATTTGGGATGTAGGCTGCAAGGTCTCAGGTTTGAATCCGATTCCAACTGTGTTTTGCTGCAGCGGGCTTTCGAGCAGTGAGTTTTCTTGAAACATGAGATGATGGGTTTGGGCTCCCCAACACTGCATGTTATCGCAGGCGTATAAGGTCGTCTTTGGTCATTGGGTTACCTCGAATAGTCGAATTTTATCTGTTTGTCGGTAAAAACAAAAAGTGTAGTTTGTACTTTGAACCGTATAAAAGTTATTTTATTTTTAAGATAAAACAAAAAACATGATAACAAAAGGCAAACCCATCTTTGTACTTATGTTAACATTAATGCAGATCCACTAAACACGTAATTGTAAATGTATGCTTTGAGGTACTTTGATGTAAGAAATAAGTGACATAGGGTACCTGATCTTTGTCTTGACGTCAAAAATCCTTTCTTCTATTTAGGTTATCGTACTCTTTAAATTTAGAGAGAGTCCCGATGTCTCACTCTGGCCAGACTATATTGTCTTAACTGGGTCGACGCTGGCTTCAAAGTTTGGCTTGGGCTTTCCCTCGGGAAACCATGCCGCCGACTGCCACTTGACAGCTGTTGGGCCACCACAAAAGTAGAATCCGGGTGGGCTCAGGGTTCAAACTGACAACCTTTGTAAAAGGCCTAGCTCAAATAATTTATTGCCAATATCCAACCAAACATGACAAAAGTGGGATTCAAACTTAAGTCTTCACCGGAAAACCCAAACCTCCTGCCATTAGACTAAAAATGGGTTATAGTCTTAACAATATATACTTTCTACTTGCAAGATCATGATATCTTTATTAAAAATCTAAATTAATATCTAAATATCAGTAATTTTCTAAACAGGTTTAGACCATCCTCTATGTTGAGAGGCTTCGAAGCCCCTCCACCGTGACACGTCACCGCCATGTAAGCAACGGGGGCATCGAAGCCCGCCCCGCTATGGTTTAATGCCCTCAAAGGCGCCCCTATATATATATATGTATGTATGTGTGTGTGAGAGGGGGACCCACATTCACCATCAACCGCGTCGGCCGTTGGAACCACCCAACCTTCAGCGTCCTTGGTTGGACCGCGCCCCACAGCGGTGTTTTGCGCCCATCGCCGCCCGCCACGAGCCCCATAGTGGGTGGTCTTAGTATACTAATTATTTCTGTTATTTACTAAATTAATAAAAAAAAATAAGTTTAAAACGACAGTGACCAAGTTGCTATAATACAGAAAAGCACGTGCCAGCCTGTCTTACGTGGCGCACTATGAGTGGCAGTCATACCTTAATGTCTACCCATTGTGGGTCCCATTTGTCGCTTTCCTTCCACTTGCAGTGAATCATTAATCCCCTCAAGTTTCATTCAGCCCCTTTTACTTTTGTTCTTTTTATATTTATGTCTTCAATAGTTAATCCACTATCAAATCAAATGAGTAAAGTTTTCACTAATCAAAAGTTTTATTGAACATTACAATTGTCATTCTAGGATGTAGGTATGTATATGGTAGGTAGTTTCAACTAACAAATCTGAAAAGTCCAAACATGATTTATCATGGGTGTGCAAGAAACCGAAAAAATGACCCGCAACCGAAAAAAACCGATCCGTAACCAAAAAACAGAAAAATTCAAACAAAAAAACCGAACAGAAACAAAAAGCGATGATTTGGTTTTATGTTTTTGTAAAAACCGAGCAAACAGTTCAGTTTTGCATATAATAAAAACCGAAAAACCGAACCTAATCGAATTCTCAAATTTTTGTTTTTTTTATATTTTATATAAAGTAATTTATAAGTATTTAATAAATATGTAACTCAAATATTTTTGGTCAATACATATAATATTGACCAAAGTTTTGGTTTTCGGTTTGATTTTAGCCGAAAACCGCAACGAACCGCACCACGCACACCCCTATGATTTATTCAAATTCTGACTTCCACAAGAAAATCTAATTACAAAATAAAATTTATGAATATGCTAATCTAGTGGTTATTAGGCATGTAAAAGAACCAAATAAACATAAATGTGACTCTTTTGTGTTCGTTCATTTAATCATAAAGAATTTGACGAACGAACGGACATGAACAAGTAAAAGGAACACATTTTCTTCTTTGTCTGTTTGTTTAGAAACTAAACATGTTTGTTCATGTTTATGTTCATTCGTCGATTTTCTAAACAAATGGTTCACGACAAACATCACAAATGGAATGGGCAATAACAAACATACATGAGCAAACATTAATCACACGAGTTAAAAGTAAACATGTGTATCCAAATTAAAATCTAAATAGCATCATAATTACATCAAACATATCCAAACAAAAGGTTTAAAAGTATGAAAACCAAGCTGATTCCAAATTAAGTTTAGTTGTAGATAAACTTAAATGAACATAAGCGATTGAACAAATATACACAAACGTAAAGGCATGTTCACAAACATATATATACCAACGAGACAATTGTTCATCTGATCATGTCTAGTTGTTTAGTTAACAAAACAAAAAATTGTGTTCATGTTCATACATATACAAAATGAATAAACATATACAAACTTCTTTTCAAACAATTCACTAACTATCTGGTACATATACATTAGGGGTTGGTGTGTTTTTTAACTGTACTCGTATATAATTTATGAATAACCTGAACCCGAAAACCCCGAACCCGACCAACCCGAATTTAAATGACTCGTTTATCAGGTCACTTTTTCTCTGAACAATCCGACTCGAAAACCCAAAAACTGAAAAATTAACCCGAAGAACACCCATACTCAGTGGCGTAAAGTTAAAACCTATAGGATGAAATGTAAAACAATCAATTTTAGTGACGAAAAGTAAACATTAGACCGAGCGAGCATATAAACAAAACAACACAAACATTATATAACCACTACACTACTCGAACTCATCTTTCCGCGTTTATTATTATTATTATTATTATTAGAACAAAACCAGCAGCAGCAAAGCAGTTAAAGAGTTGAATTAAATCCATGGCGGAACGTGATAACTTCATCTATCTCGCTAAACTCTCCGAACAAGCCGAACGATATGACGGTTAGTTACTAATTACTATATCTTCTCATCCTAGATCCATCCATAACATGTCAGTTTTATCTTATTTTATTGATTTATTATGAAGTTTAATGATTTAATCGGATGTTATTATAGTTTCACATATATAACAATTATATTAACCTAGAGGTATTAGTTACTAGTTAGGGTTACAAATTAGTTAGCAATTTGGTCAAAATATAGGTGTACAGTGAATAGAGGATGTATTGAGGTTAGATTTAGTTTTTTTTTTTTTTTTTTTTTTTTTTTATGAACTGTAAACTGTATATTACTGAAAGTGATATTAATATTAAATTTGTATTGGATTTAGTGTTTCAACAGATTTAAATTGAGATTAAGCTTTTGAAACTGTATAAAAGGATATTATATTATTACAAATTCAGTAAGCTATGTTAATGTTGTTTAATTAGAATTTAACACTAACATATCAGGCGATGACAGGTTTTTAAGCTGAGCTTTGGTAGATGAACTATAAAGTATATAATACTGAAATTGAGATCAAGTATGTGTTCAATATAGTGTTTAAACAAATTTAAATTGAGAATAACCTTTTGAAACTGTGTAAAATGACGTGATTAAAACTATATGCTATATTAATTTTATTAAATTATAATTTAACCCCAAATCCCTAACGTATCAAACGTTGACTGTTTTTAAACTAAAATTTGGTAGATGAACATGCTCATATGCACTAATCTAGCTGAGAACTCTCTAGGCACTAGTCGGGGACTAGCGATTAATAGGAAATTTTATATGTCATTTTTAAAGTTATTCTTATTAATTCAATAATATTAATAAATTTGAAAAGTTATATATAAAATTTTGAATTTTTTTGTATATATCTATGTATATATAATTTTTTGTTTATAATTATTCAAACTTATTAATCGGATTGGATTAATAAGTATAATTTTTCAAATACTTCATAGATTTTGACACTTTTCGACCGAAATTATACCATCTTTGACTAATTTGGAACAATTTGGGCCGATTTGGACCACCGACCGACTTTGACAGACTGCCGATTTGTTGATCCGATTAGGTGAAAGCAAATCAGTAGCATAGCGATTAATCGCCTATTAGTAGGTGACTAATCTCGATTTTTACAACACTGAATCTGGCTAGGCATATGCTATGTAGTTGATATCAGTTAATGTATCAAAAATTCGAATACACAGGACTGAATAAGTGTTCATGTTGCAATATGTTTACATAAGTTGATTTGATTATTAAGCTTTACTGTTATATTATGATCTTAATATCTTATGGTGTTATTTTTTGTTCAGAGATGGTGGAAGCTATGAAAAAAGTAGCAACACTGAACATTGAATTAACTGTTGAGGAAAGAAACTTGCTCTCGGTTGGATACAAGAACGTGGTGGGATCACGCAGGGCATCATGGAGGATATTATCATCCATTCAACAAAAAGAAGAGTCACGAGGCAATGAAGTTAATGTAAACCGGATCAAAGAATACCGGCAGAAGGTGGAAACCCAGCTGTCAAACATTTGCAATGATATTATGACCGTGATTGATGAGCATCTGATTCCATCTTCATCTGCGGGAGAATCCACTGTTTTCTACTACAAGATGTGAGTATTTTAGCAACTTGTTCAAAGAATATAATCTTTACATAATCTAAACTGGATCCCTTTTCGGTTTTTCGGGTTCTAAATGTTTTGTAACGGGTTTCGATTGGATGCAGGAAAGGTGATTATTTTAGGTATCTTGCGGAGTTCAAGTCTGGTAATGATAAGAAAGAAGCAGCTGATCAGTCACTAAAGGCTTATGAAGTAAGTTGCTTTTTATTTATATTTATAAATTATAATAAAGGTTTAAATTTTGTATTATGTATTTATATATATGTTTCTTGCAGCTGGCTTCTACTTCTGCACAGGAATTATCTCCTACTCATCCTATTCGTTTGGGTTTGGCTTTGAACTTCTCGGTTTTCTATTATGAGATCATGAACTCTCCCGAAAGGTAGCATATTTGTAACCATCTTTTATGAAAAGTTTATTCTAAATTGTTTTATGTTTAAATATCGGTTTATATCAGAGCCTGCCACCTGGCAAAACAAGCTTTTGACGAAGCGATATCGGAACTTGACTCTTTGAGTGAAGAATCATACAAAGACAGCACTTTAATTATGCAGCTTCTGAGGGACAACCTCACTTTGTGGACTTCTGACATTCCAGAAGATGGAGGTAAATCAATCATTAATTTTTATTTAAACCTTTTTTAATACCCAAATTTTTATATTAAATCTGGTTTTCTTATTTATTTATTAACATGGTGTTTCATTTGCAGAAGACCAAAAGATGGAGATAACCAAAACTGGTGAAGATGCAGAGGTTAGTCCCGTCAACTGCAATTTTAAATTATCTTAATATGTTTTTATTTTTATAATTTGTGCTTATATTATGTTTAAAATTATAATGCAGTAAAAATTGAAGGGTAACTCTGCAATGTACGTGGGCTTTGGTATTGTATTTGTAAGGTTAAATTTAAAAGGGTTTATATGAAATTGGCAGTAGTTGTGGTTGCTTTTGTGTGTTATTGTAAGTTGTGCAAACGCCCGTGAAATGGGACGATTATGTCATGTCCAGTAGATTTTATGATTAAAGTTTGTTTCTCCGAACAATCCTGTTTTTGTTGATTTAGGAAGTTTTTTTTTCTTAAGTGTTCGCTGAGAATGCAAATTTGAACAAGTTATTTGCCTTGTATAACTCCTGATTACCATTTGTATTGTTTGCCTAAATTGTCGTAACTGGTAGCCAGCAAGTCCCTTCACTGCCGATGCACTCCAACGCTTCGCTTCCTCCATTCCTCTGCATTCAGTCACACCACATCAGCTTCACCATTGAATTTAACGTCACAACTGCTTCGACCAAAATGAGGCAGTTATTCACTTATTCGTTTGAACATAAAACATAATCGGACAAAATAAATCCTACTTTATATGTTTGTAGATAGTAAGAAACTAAGAACTTGCTTGTACTTTGTGTATGATTATTGAATCTTTTAATAACCAAATTATAACATTAGTACAAAGTCATCAAATAAAAATATGGTATAAATAATGTTTGAAACATAAGCTACAATCATAGAGTGGTTATTTAATAAGCAATCAGTTAGTTATGGTCACGTGATAGTTTGGGTCATGGGTTCGTTTAAGCTTGTAGGGCTAGCTCACTCAGTAGATACACACGTCTTAAATAGAGGAACTCAAACATGAACAAATGAGTAAGCCTTTTAATAGAATTATTAAGAGACTACCAAATAACCCTACAAATCTAATACGAGAGCTGACTAGACACGTTTGTATACGCTTGTACCCTTTCAACAATAGAATATAAAGTACAAGGCCCTGTTTGTTTTTGCCTCTTTTCTCTGAATAGAGGAAAACGTCTGATTCGGTCAGACGTAATCAGACGTGGGGCTGTTTGTTTTTTTTCTGGCATTAAGAGGTTCAGCGTCTTAATAGCATCTGAACCAATAAGAGCTTTTAGTGTGTCTGAAAACCTCTTAACCAAAAAAAAACATACGTTTGTCTCCGGCCTCCATTAACTTCTAACCCGGAGACTAGGCTCCATCTCCGACGACTAGATGTTCGTCTCTAGCCTCCACCTCTTAATGATTCAGATTTCAGACATTTGAACCACCTCTTAACATTCAGATGTGGTATTCAGATTCAGACTTAAATCTCTAAAAAAAACAAACGAGGCCTAAGGTTAATTCGTAGACATACTAATTTAATAGGTCAAAATCATCAATTTCATAGAATCCAATAACCTCAGAATAAAGTGAGTTTCCAAAACGACCACTCAGTTCCATCTTCACGCAGAAAGACCCTTCCAGAATCCATTATTAAAGATGAGATTCAAAAATCAACAGAAAACTGACATGTAGGATCCAAACTCATCGTAAAGATGAATTTGAGCTCAAAACTCATTGTGACAATGAAGTTTTTCTGCATACATGTTAGTTTTGAGCTCAAATTCATTGTCAATATGAGTTTGAATGGCTACAAATGAGTTTTCTAGGTTTTTAAATCTCATAATGAAGATAGAATTAGAATCAACCATTTTAATGATTTTTCAAAAGAAAAGATCTTTCTAGAATCTCTTCCATCATTTGAATTATTCTGGATCATCATTTTCAGTGTGGCGTGGTGGCAGAAAACCTGGACTTTTTGATGAAGATTCAGGTTTAATTTTTACAAATAATATTTTAGAAGGGGTCCGTATGAATGACTCAGTAAAGAAAGACCGAGATCTTATGATCTCAAATTCGATCATGAAAGCGTTCGAGTTTTACCATCGGTGGATCTTCAGGCATGTGAATTTCCTTAAAACCGCAGATAAACAAGAGACGCATAAGGGCTCCGTACCGTACAAGCGGGGATTGAATAAACATAGTACAAAATCAATTCCATCATAATCATTTTATTTCATTACCCCCAAAGACTTTCTCTCTCTAGAAATCTTTAACCTTTCTCTCTCTCTCTCTAAAAACAAAGATAAAAGCCCTAGCGTGAATCCTCAGCTAATCCAAATCCATGGCGAACAGCAATCTGCCTCGTAGAATCATCAAGGTCCGTACAATCACCTTAATCTCTTCCTCATTTAATATTAATATTCTTTTTACGGCCATCAGTTTTGTTGTATTATTATCCGAAAACCCTAATTTTGGGTTTTGACTTTTTGTTTTTGATTGTGATTCAGGAAACGCAGCGGTTACTCAGCGAACCAGGTGAAATTGAACTTTAATTATATTCATATTTTTATTATTATTATTATTATTATTATTATTATTATTATATGAAATTGATTTAGTTTTGTCAATGGTTTAGGTTAATTTAGTGTTTGTGTGAATGTTAAGATCATAAAAAATGATTTTTTTTTTTAATTTGTATTGTGTTTTTAGTTAGTTGGCTTTCAGTTACAATATTATGTGTTTTCATGTCAATTTAGTGTTTGTGTATATGTTAAGATCAATAAATTTGAAAATTTTTTGTTTATATTATGTTATTATACATATGAGGGAGGGCGAAAATGTAATTTTACATAAGTTATAAGTAAAATGTAACCACATAATGAGTTTTTTTTCTCAAGTATGAGTATGCTATTGCTGTATAAAATTTTTAAAAAAAATATGTTTTGTATGTGTTTTTAGTTACTTGGATATTATTTATATTTTTTTTCACTTTCAAATACAATATTATAAACCACCAACCTGATTGTTGTGTTCCTTGTCGCGTCATCCGGGTAGCTCTTCAGTGTTTGTATATACGGTTTTGTGAAATTGAACTTTAATTAAATTGTTGTTATGAACTTGATTTAGTTTTGTGAATGGTTTATGTCTATTTAGTGTTTTTGTGAATGTCAAGAGCAACGAAATTGGTTCTTTTTCTATATTATACTATTATACGTATGAACAGGCGACAAAAATGTAACTTTACATGATTTTAAGAGTTTAAGTAATTATAATAAGTAATTACAATTTTAAAAACGTGTCTATATAAAAAAAACTTTATGTCATTAGAACTAGTGTTGTTTTATATTTAATACGAGTATGATGTTACTGTGTAATTTATTTGAAAGGAAATATATATTAACTGTGTTTTTAGTTAATTGACTAATGCTTTTAAAGGATTTTTTAAAAGGAAATACGTAGTGTTTTCTTCAACTACAATGTTATAAGTCACCAATCTGAGTGCTGTGTTTGCCTTTGCATCACACGGGTAGGTTTTTAGTTTTTACATATACGGTTTTGTGATGTAGCGCCGGGAATAAGTGCATCGCCGTCGGAGGATAATATGCGGTATTTCAATGTGATGATTCTTGGCCCAACACAGTCTCCTTATGAAGGTAATTTGAGTTATTAGTTTGTTGTTTAGTTGTAATGGTTTGTGTTTGTGCAGGTTTATATTACTAGGTACTTTGTTGGCTATTTGTTAGTTAATTTATTAGTTTAATGGCATGTTGATTTCTTGTTTAAAGTTTAAACAGCTTATGATTATAAGCATTAGAAGTAGACAATCAGGTTCAACAGGTTAAGGAGATAGCATAAATAGTATACTTGGTCCAAAGTTCAAACTTTTGAAAGTGCTTATTCGCTTTTCAAATACTTAATAAGTAGTTAAGCACTTAAGTGTTTTTAAGCAAATATTAACACACCCTTTATTGGTTATACTCTTGATCTAGAGAAAAAAGGAGATATATTTTGATATTGTAAGCATGTTATGGTAGTGATTCTAGAATGATAACAGTAATAATAACAAACTTTTATCTCATATTAGATGGGTGGCTTAATAATCATACCAAGCAAAATTATGAAATTGTAAAATATGAAAGCAAGTATGAAGATGTTGTGTTGTAGCTAGTTCTTAATAAGGTTACATATTTTGGTTGTATTACTCCTTCCATCTCAAAATAATCAAAACAATTTTTATCGGGATATATAACACAATTTCTTCTTTCTGGTAAACGTTCAGTCCCAGCTTGAGTCTATTGATATTGATAAACAAGATTCTTCTATATATATCATTACTGAGTGGTCACATTAAAGTACTAAACTATGTCCTAGTTCAAAAGCTGGATTTATTTTTGGATGGAGTGCTTGTTATGAAGTTCCATCTTGTCATCATATAAGTTTAACATGTTTTGAATTTAGTTTCTGTTTAATCTCTTTCATCATTGTACATTATTCCAATATTCTTAAATGCCGTATTTTTTTTATTGTTTTTAACAGGAGGAGTGTTTAAGCTGGAGCTATTTCTGCCGGAGGAATATCCAATGTCTGCTCCCAAGGTACAAGAACATCATATACATGTTAATAAATATATCATTCAATGACTTATTCTTTTATTTTTCCACTATCAGTTTTAATGCTCTTATACATGTTAATAAAGAATTTAGCTCCCTTTGATTGTTATTTTATGGGTCAAGAAAACTGTTATTGTGTTAGTCTACAATCCAGTCTCTTTACTTGTATCAACGTCTGCTTCCATATCTTACAATCCCTTTTTATCTGGTTAAGTGCTAACTATTTAGCTGATATGGTATTGTTTATATTTTACATATTTTTATGACCAAAACAGGAGTTTTCTGTTAATTTTTAACATAGAAAAATCGAGATACAGAGTGTGATGGTTAGATTGTTACGTCTGATAAACTGTGCATCTTCTGAATACTGATCTAATTGAAAGGCATGACCCAAGAATGTTAGTTAACATACCAAATAGACAGATACATAACATACCAAATAGGCAGATACATGATACCCCGTGGCAGCAGCGGTTGGTGGGGATGGCGGCAGTGATCGGTGGCGACGGAGGAGTAGTGGCGGCAAGGTTGGGGTAGCGACTGGGGCGGCAACAAGTAGGTGAAGACAAATGGAGGTCATGGGTGGTGTTAACCCTACTTGGACCTTTTTATTAAGTTAGAGAAGTTTTATGATAGGTACCCGTTTTGAGCGTTGACGTGTTTAAGGTAGACCGATTTGACCTGTTGACTACTTTAAGGTGACCCATATTGACCCCTTGACTGACTTAACTCTTAAGGTGACCTAAATAAACCAGTATTCAATTCTGTTTTGCCCAAGTTAACCCATTATTTGAACAATGGGTCATGATTGCCAGTTTGCCACCTATAGTACTTTGTCATCCTAAAAATTACTTATTTTCACTGCAGTTATTAGTAAGCTTCTTATTTTACTACCATAAATAATGCAACCTTTTACGTTTTTCCCTTTTACAAAAAACCCCTTTGTCCTAAAGACTGGAAGTCCAAATTATTTTTCTTTATAATCACTATTGGTTCTTTTTTAGGCCACTCTATTGCCAAAGAAGCCCAAAATCAGGTCCAATATCTATATTAAGCCCAAGTTCAGTTTTGGTACTTGGCCTATCGGTATCATTCCACCAGAGTATATTAATCTCTCTGATACCATTTTCATATAACCCAATGATTTTATTTACAGACATAATAAGTATGCAATTGTGTTTATTCACATATGAAACGGGTTGGTGAAACAAAATTGACGTGCAGGCTTGGGATTTGGTTAAGAGTCGCTGAGTCGGTTAAGTTTAATTAATTAAGTTGGTTTATCTTGCTAGGAGTTTCTTTAATCTGTTTTACTTGGTTTGAATGTCGAATAGAGTTAGATAAGTATGGGTTGAGTTTCTTATTGTTTTAATTAGTGTTTTTGAGTCTAATTAGGAGTGGGTCAAGTATTAGTATAAATAACAGGTCAAGGAGTTTTTATTTTGTGTACTGTAATTTTTTGGTTCCTCTATAAAAAGCGTCGATCATGTTTGGTCAAATATAGTGTTTATTTTTTTGCCTATGAAAACTTAAATCTGTTCGAGCAAAGGGATCCGTGCCATCAGTATCGGTTTGCTTTCAAACAAACTATTTTAAATAAAATCATCCAACCATCACAGGAATCATCAATTCATCATCCATAAATCTCTAAACGCATGCGGACATGTGCATTGCTTTCCGTCATGTTAATTTGTACATGATTATCTGAGTAATAACAATGTATTAATTACAAACCAACCCAGATCTATATCAAGACTGTACTATAGTCTATATTTGAGATGCCAAAAATTTGTCACGTCTATTTCTTCTATTCAATTGATTTGTTATCAATCGCATGTAATGCGCTAATTAATTCATCATTTATTTCATGTTGTTACAGGTCCGATTCCTTACGAAAATATACCACCCGAATATCGATAAGGTATAATATGTGGTACCCACATCATTGTTTCAGTCCACAACTCTTAACTTCACTCGATTCTTATAATTGGTGTTTTTATTTTTTATTCATGTAGCTTGGCAGGATATGTCTTGATATTCTAAAAGATAAATGGAGCCCCGCTCTTCAGATTCGCACCGTTCTCTTGAGGTAAAATTGTTTATATTTTTACTGCTAATTTTTTATGTCATTTATGTATAAGATATGAGTTTTTTTAATCCTTTTTAAATATTGTAGCATTCAAGCACTTTTAAGCGCTCCAAATCCAGATGATCCACTGTCTGAGAACATAGCGAAGCACTGGAAATCGAATGAAGCAGAAGCTGTTGAAACAGGTAATTATGCTAATGATAAAACGTAATTTTGTTAAGGTTTCGGGTTTGATTTATTTATTTATTTATATATTTATATATTTTTGGGAGTGCAGCGAAGGAATGGACTCGTTTGTATGCAAGTGGCGCGTAATGGATATATGTTACAAAACCGAAAATAACAGATGTATTACTATGACAACATATTTCGTGTCCTGAACCTTTCACCATCTTTTTGGTCCCCAATATATGATGTGTCATTTTATTTTTATGGATTTAGTTATATGCAAGAGCCAGCCAATCAAGCACTTTTCAAGGTCTTGTCGAATAAGTTTTTTTTTTTAAATTGTCATTTATGGGGAGTTGGGGACCAGTTGATAATTGCATTTATATGTGAAATGTACGATATGCCAACACGTATTTGATTCCTTTGCGGTTAGCTCGTGTTGAATTTGACATGGTGTTGTTTGTGCACCATATTATGTATGGCATGTCTAACCGATTTAGGCGCATTATATGGCAATCTTAATGAGCCTTATGATGGTTGTTCAGTTTTTTCTCTATGGTTAAAGTTGTAAAGGCCTAAAAATTTTGTTGTAAGCCTCTTGTCATCTGGGTTTCACGGCATTAAGAAGTTCATTGATCATGATTTGCATTTTGTGTTGAGATAAAGAAATGCCAACCGTATGTGGGATGAGTTTTTGCCTCATACAGCTCGGGCCATGACAAAAGAATCTAGGTGCGGAGCATTTTTGGGGGCTAGCCTCCTTACTTGCTTGACTTCCAATTCCACTCTTTTCCTTGAATTTGAATCCTTTCCTATTTCTCGTCATTCTTCTGTTTAAGAATTGCGCTCCTTGCCTCTGATGGCTATTTGACTAAGGCTAGATATAGGTGCTTGCTTAATGAAACTTTAACCTTGCTATTATCATCTCTAGCATTTATTAATAATAACCAGACCATTTATTTTATAAAATAAAATTTTATTTTATTTTGTATTATTCATTAGACATAAGATATAATAGATTTATAAATATTTGTTTTATAAAAAAAAAGCACTAAAAACACGTCAACTTTATCAAAAGCGGAACCATTTCTTTACTAAAAGCCAACCCGGAAACCAACTCCCCTAAGGATTGGCCTAATAGCTAAAACCGCTCAATAACGTTATATCACTTTTTATATACGATCTAAAACCTTCCACTGTAATCTTTTACGATCAAACAATTTAAGTCGGGATTTATTCATTGATATGAAATGCTTATTGTCTTTCATATCACTAATACGGATGACAAATGGTTGTAATCATATTCGGTCAAGAACGCAGCAATCAAAACTCAAAAGTTGCGATTGAGATTATTTTTCTTATAACACTTTGGATATTATGGAAAGCAAGAAAATGTATTCTACGCAACGTATAATGGAGGAAATCAAGTGGCAATGTGGCATGCCATCCTATAGATAAAGAATGGCCGAAGTGTAATACACTTGATTGGAATACATGGTGTACGCTCAATTTTGGCTAAGCCGAATTCGGTTTTGTATTCATTTACTGTTTGGTTTTATTATTATTATTATTATTATTATTATTATTATTATTATTATTATTTTGTAATTTGCTAGCTTCTTGCTAGTGTATTTTGTTAATAAAATCCTCTTTGGAGTTAAAAAGAAAAATATATCATTAGGGTTGTGCAACGGTTCAGAACCGCAAGAATCGAACCGGAACCGGAACTGAACCGGAACCGAAAATGACTAAAAATTAGAACCGGAACCTTTTATAGTAAACCGGTTCGGTTCCAGAACCGGTAAAGTCGGTTCTCGCTAATCGGTTCTGGCCAGAACCGTTTTTGTTGTATATTTATCAAATATGTTGTGCAAACTTTGCAAATTACAAAACAAGTTTATATAATTGTATGTCTTCCTTCACGGTAAAATTAATTTAGATTACAACATGAACATCCGTTATATTTTTAATTAAAACCTAATTGTTGAAGTTAAATAAATCATTAGCAACGATAGATTAAAGGAAGATCATATCATTTTATATTAAATTACCTTGAGGCTTAAATCAAAGTTGATCATGGTTGCTAGGTTTTGAACGCAAGGGGAAAATATTTAAATTAAATAATGACTGAATAGATGTGAGTTAATAAGTTAAACTATAAAAAATGGGTATTAGTAAATTTAGTTAAAACGTTTTTAATATCCCAGTTTTTCGGTTCCAAGTCTAGAACCGCCGGTTTTACCCGGAACCGAACCGAGAACCGTTTAATGCAAATTCTGAGAACCGAAAACCGTAATGTAACACAGGTTAGCGGTTCTGAAGCACCGGTTCGGTTCCGGTTCCACAATTCTGGCGGTTCCAGACCGTTTTTTGGCTCACCGTAGATATTAATGAAGTATGCCCAATAAAATACATATTTAAGAAGTAGTTGACATTTCCCAAAGTCCTTAAGCTTCTAAAGTTTTGTGAGAAATTGAAAGTTGATCAGAAAAACATAGCAAGTATACATTCTTTCCGTGTAAATGCATATATTTCAATGAAGTATTTTTTTTCGAACGGTCATCCACTACTAGAAAAGAGAAATGTTTCCTACAAAAAATTCCAACGCATTTCTTATAAGCACTACTTCCTACACTTTTCCAACGAAATTCCTACCAAAAAAGAGAACCCAAAATTTGCAACAAAATTGTGATAAGATAGCAACAAAAAAAAATGTGATAGAAATGCGTAGCAAATATTTCAACAAAAAAATGGTTACATATTTTTACGTATCATTTTCGTAAAAAATGCGTAGCAAACAAACAAATTATATATAAATAATAAATTTCGTTGGAAATGCGTAAAAAATATTCCAACGTAATTATTAAAAACAGTTAATTACAAACTTTTGTTTAATATATACATGCATTTTTATTATGATGATACCTATTGGTGTTTATTTTTAAAAGTATACAAACTTAAGTTTATGTAAAAAGTTATTGGTGATAATAATTATTATTCATATAATAAAGTAATTAAAATAACTAATACAGAAGAAATTAATAAATTAAGTACAAAACTAGTGAAATGTGTCGGAAGGAAATACATAACAATATAAAGAAAATAAAATTAGAAACATAAAAATATCGTTTGAAATATGTTATTAAAAAATACACACAACAAATTCATAGTATTTGATTACTAATAATTAAATTAACTATAAATAATAAGAGAAAGTTTATTTATTACATAACAATTACCTTTTTATAACTAAATTATCAATTATAAAAAAATAGTGAAATGTCTGTATAACCTGTGCGTTGTGTCGGGTTTGTGAATATTTTTTGATTCAAGCATAGCATTTGAGGACTGAAAGTGATAACATATAACTTACATACCAAAAAATAACTCAATGCAAATAAAATTACTCGCCATGTCCCTACTATGACTGCAACATTGGTTGCCACGCCAAATAATGAAGCGTTATCATAGTCTAGGCTGAATATTCAAGCAACAAACCAAGAAAAACATAAATTACAGCCACTAACACAGGCGGCCAGAAATGGTAAAGGTGAAGTTGCACCATCACAACAACTATACCACGCAGCCACAACGACCGTCACCTAGGATTTTCCAATACAATCGAGTGACAGTAGGCCATCCACCTCCCCCACCATACCGAAGGTCTCTCACACCGCCACCACAGTTTCAAAACCCCATCACCCCACCAGGCCACCACCAACCATCGAACCCGCATTGTCATGCCACCTAAGGTCTCCAAATGGAACCCGACAACAATACGTAGACGGAAGGACCCTATATATTATTTTTTAAAATCCTTTTTACTCACAATCGCATTTTTCATTAATAAGCATGTTTTACCTTGTACATCATGTTGTTACAGGTGCACTTAATTATTATAATACTAGCTTTTATCCCTCGTATTACGGCATTGTTACATTATTCGTTTATAATATTTATATATATTTTTGTAATTTTAATTTTATTTATTGTAAGAAAGTTATTAATATACTTATTATTTGATGATGAAAGGGTTTCATAAAAATATGAGATACTATAACCCGGTTTAAAAGCTATCTGGGTTTGGTGAGACCCATGACCCGTGTATTTTAAAAAAAATCGGATATTAATTTTAGGATTTTTATATCAAATATTTGGCGAGATTAATTTTTATTTTAATAAGATGTTATAACCCATTTAAGGGTTATTTGGGTTTGGTGAGACCCATACCCGTGAATTAAGGTCAAATCCATGAGAAAACTACATTTACAAATAAAGCAATCTGATGGTTTGAGAGAATGTGAGGAGCAACCATAGCACTTTTAACAATTTCGTTTATGTATGTATTTAAGATTGCCCTTATCTCCCTATTTGTATATCGCTTCAATCCATTGCACCAACCACCATCGTCATGTACCAACCGCCACTCCTAGAAGGCTCGTTTCCTTTCAAGCTCAGCTCGTTTATTGAACAGAGTTTAAGTTCAAGCTCATCTTATTTCAAGCTAGTTTCTAAAGCTCGAGCTTCGCTCGTGAATATATATATATATATATATATATATATATATATATATATATATATATATTGGGTTGGGGGGGGGGGGGTGCTCAACTCATTTATTATTTGCTAATATTCAATTTACAAACGCTATGATTTTTTATATACAATTTTAAGAATAACCTTAAGTGAGTCTAAACTCAACTTGAGCTCGTGTAGTACCTTAAATAAGCCAATGCTTTGCTTGAGCTCGGTTGTGGAGTGTGAAGTTGATGCATAGATATACAAAAGGATGTAGAACTGAAAAATGTACACAAGGCTTATTAAGGCTTGAAGAGCCTACATGAGCATCATATACTGCTCGAGCTTGGGATGAATAACTAAAAGAGCTTTATTTGTGGATTGGCTAAAAAGTGCTCAACTCGTTTTAAGCTTTTTATCGATCCAAGATCAAGTAACTCTCAGCGATGTGACTCGAGCTTGAACTCAATAATTAAAAGGGCTTTTATTTGTGGCTTGGCTCGAGCTAAAAAATGGTCAGCCCATTTCAAGCTTTTATTTGATCCAATCTCAAGTAGCTCGTAAGCGGCTCGGCTTTAGCTTGAAAAAGTTCGGTCTGTTTCAAGATTTTTAGTGATCGAAGCTTGAGTAGCTCGTGAGCGGCTCGACCTGATCTTTAAAAATGTCGGCTCGTTTCAAGCTTTTTATCGATCCGAGCTTAAATAGCTTGCGAGCATCTCAACTCGTTTGCACCCCTAACATTATTATACATCTAATTAATATACATATTTATTGGTTAAACCGGGATCGGCTTGCTGTGGAGACTCTCTAGGAGTTCTAAGCCAGAGTCACCGGTTGGTACACCGTACTGGGTGACTCAATAGCAAAAAGCCACCACTAGCTGGCCAAACCCAGCTGTACGAAGCTCTTAAGCGCTCCAAGTTGTCATCTCCATTTCCAGAGACCCCCTGACCGAAGGGCCACTGGTGGTAAAACCCAGATGCCCACAGGATCGAACTAGAGATCACAAAGATACTGGTCTTCATTCATTAAACTACCAATGTCCTCCCCAAAGTGTTGTATGTGGGATTGAGCCTGCAACTTCATTGAATAATCCATATTTCCTAACACTATACCATATGGGAAATGACCACCCAATCATACCGTAGATTGTTATCGTTCTAATGTTCTAATAAAAAATAATTAAATAACGACACTCATATTATTCCCCTTTAGGGATAAGATCGGTACCGGTTGCAATATTCTCGAAACCGAAAAGCGCCAATTTTTAATACCGGTAACAAAATATTCGGATTGGTACCAGATTGGTCTGGTATCGATACCAATACCAAATTTGTTGTATCACTATACCCTTTACAAAAGCATATTTTATTTTATTTAAACACTTAAGAGTTGAAAGGTTGATCAATGCAGTTTGTTGGTAACTTCCTAACCACGATAGATGCGGCAGCACGAATCGGAAGCTCAACTCCTTGTTTGTTCACGTTCCCTTAAACCGTATTAAATCCCTAAGTCATCGATGGAACTGATCACAAAATCCCTTCCCTACCCTACCCTCTCTGCATTTTGTTGCTGGTGATTGAAATCACAACGAACCAACGCCGCTGCACCACTACTATCGGCTGCTGCTAGAATGCAATGTTTGACAATTGATTTGTTCCGGAGTATCAAAATCAAAGTCGAATTGGTTGAAAAGTATATCAATATAATATTAAAATAGATGAAATTTGGTAAATCCATGCCTTCCTAAACCATCAGCGCACTTCATTTAAAACCATTCAATTAGGTGTTTGGGCTTACTTTGTGGTTGACCATTTGACTTGAAATTTCAGAAAACATGATCAAACTCAAATTATAAATGTACAAAACCTATTAGTAAACAAATTCTTAAATCTTGGTTCTGCTATGTTATACTATATGAATGTGCCTAATAAATCTGCTAGTATTTCATATATTTTTAATCTCAGAAAATATCATTTAAAGCTATTGAAGCTCAAACCACAAAATGAAATTAATGTAACAACCTATGTAATTCATGAAATTAATCCTATTGACTTGGAATCCACTTAAGAATCCGATGGTTTATAGTTCCTATAATATAGGTTCACAAAGGTCTTTAAAATTCAGGGAATATGTAGTATAAACATGTTAAAATATTGTTGCAGCTACTAATAGAATTATAAGTTGAGAAACAATAAGATCTAATGTAAACATAAACTAATTATTGAAAATTTTATCATTGCTATGTCCACTTTAATTATCTGCAACATAGGAGCTTGTCAATGTTATAATACTTACCTGAACATACTTGTCAATTTTATATATCATACATATACGTTTTACTATATATAGGGTTGGAGCTCGAAAAAATGGCAAAAGAAGTCCAAGCATGGGAGACAAAACCAAGCAAGTGTCGTGCGTCCAAGTCTATGCGATTTGACAAGCATCGTATCCACTTGGTAAATCAATCATATTTATTAATTCTACTAAAAAAATTGGGATGCAAAATTTTATTTTTTTGTACTTTGCTATATTACTCTTTTTATGTAGGAACAAAAACATGGCAGAAAAAGTAGCTGGGTAAAAATGTTCTTTGATACGAGTCAAAATAGTGAGTGCGACGGATTTGAGTTTTGTAGAGAACGATCAAAGAAAACATATGTAAGTTATCTTTATCATTCACATATAATTATGTTTCAACTTTTAGTTTAGTAAGGATTTCATTGTTCTTCGAAGGTCACAAGTAGGGGTATTTCTATTATTATCGTTTATTATTATTATTATTATTATTATTATTATTATTATTATTTATTTTCTGGATGGAAGCTGTGTTAGAGATTGCTTACTGAATTAGGTTTTTTTTGTTCATCGTGCTTTGACTTTGTAAGTCAAATGGAATTTGGGTTAGAACATCAGTTTTGCACTAGGATAGTTGGCTTGGTATTTAAAATCAAAATGTGTTTTTTTTTTCGCTTAAACTTTTAGATTTGTATTGAGACTGCTAAATGCATATGGTGTTTTTTTCTTTTTTTTTGTGTATAGGAGCTATGCTTTAACTTTGTAGATCAACTGGCTACTTTGTAACTAATGGATTTCAAGTTCATGATAAGTATATATGCTATAATTAATCAAAATTAGGATAACACATACAATGAAATCATTGTTAGAACACCAGTATGAATAAAATGTGACTTATTTACCTGTATGTTTTTGTAAACAATGTGACTCCCCAGTATTGAATAAAATGTCATTTTTAATTTAACAAAATTTTTAGGTACAAGTAGTTCGAGCTCAAATGGAAGAAGAATTGGAAAAGGAACAGAAGGCTAGAGAAGAATTGGAGAAACGAATGAAACAAATGGAAGTTCGAGCTCAAATGGAAGAACAATTGGAAAATGAACAGAAGGCTAGAGAATAATTGGAGAAACGAATGAAACAAATGGAAATAAATGAGCATCGGGAAAATGAAGAAAAGATGCAAAAAATTTTAAGAGTTTGTTAGAAATTTCATTTTCCTTCAAATTAGTATTGTGATTTTGCAGTAAGACCTCCTTAAGACTCGTGTTATATTGTAAAACTGTTAGTTTAAGTTTTCGTATTTATGGTTGGTTTGTAAAACATGTTTTGAGTTATCTTTACCCTTTTTTATGCATTATTTTAAGTTATCATATTTACGGTTTATATTTTGGTTTTTTTTTGTTTTGAAATGCGCATAATAATAATAATAATAATAATTTAAAAAAAAGTAGTATTAGATCGATGAGTTGAAAATGCATAGAAAGTGAAATAAATAAATATAAAATATAATTAAATGCGTTGGAAATGCGTAGAAAAATAAAAACAAAAACTATATATATGTGTTGGAAATGCGTTGGAAAACATAACAAAATAAAAATGGTGAACAATTAAATTGCGTTAGAAATTCGTATCAGTGCATAAGAAAGAGAAAATAAATGTTTTAATTATTTGTGTTGGAAATGCGTTTGAAACTTCCAACGAAGTATTTTTGTGGGTAATGTGTTGTAAATTGTGTTGGAAATGTGTAGAAAAACATTTCCCACGAGGTTTTTTCCCACATACCAGTTTTTGTTGAAAATGTGTTGGAAACACTGATTTCCTACGCAATTCAAACGGAAAGTGATGTAGGAAATTGAACAATTTTCTAGTAGTGATCTGTTTTTTTTAATGACTAACGAATAAAGCTAGAGTATAATCTAATGGTAAAAGGTGAACCTATACGCCCACATCGCAGATAGCATTGGATAGCCCAAACCATCTCATAATTCAAGGAAAATCCGTCGCCCGAAGACCCACTGTGGTAAAACCCAACGTTCGAAGACCCACTAAAGTAAATCACGGTTGGATTCAGATTCGAACTTGAAACTAATAGTGTACATAACCGTTTTTACAAACCGAACCGATTTGGGTTTTGCATATTCCAAATCGGTTTGGGTCAAACCGACTTGGTTTAGAAACCGATTAAAGCATAAAGTAGCCAAACGAATCCTGACCGGTTCGGGTCGGTTTTCAACCGGTTTAAGACAAAAAAGAATGATTTGGGTTTGAATGTAAAATACCCAAACCGTTATACAAATCGGTGGTTTGGTTTGGTTTTCGGTTAACAAGTTCTGAACAAGTTTTTTTATACACCTCTACTTGAAACCTTATGATATGTGGTCCAAATATTTAATTTTACTCCAATACTAGTTGAGTTAAAACTTGCTGTATAATCAGTCATAGGTTAAAAGAAAAGAATCATCTTTGTTAACAACTAATGTTTTATTTATAGTATATTGTTTGATTTTCTCTCTCTTGAACTTATATTATATTAGTTCTGTCACTTTTTTATTTTACTTTAGTTTATTTTGTTTTTTAGTAGTTGATTTTGATGGCATACTGGTTTTTTTTACAACTTTTTAGCTATCCTATATTTGTGTCTTATATTTGTTTTGAGTTATAAAAGTCATATAAATTGGTCAGCATGACTAAATCTAACAAACGTATTCAAGTTACCATTCAACTTTTTAACACAATTAATAAACAAGATCACCTATATATGTGTCAACCTACTCTCAACTGAACACCAATTTTTAACCATAATGTTGTAATCACAATGTCAAAAGAAACTAAACTTATAACTAGAGTTTAATGAATAAAATATTATTTTTGTTATATTTTGATCAGTTGAAAACGTTACACAACACTTCTCGCAAGAATATTTAGTCCATATATTACGAACAAACAACGAACAACATTGATCTTGTGATTCTAAAACCTCTGATATGGGTTATTAATATGAAAAAAAAAGGAATAATGCATGCCAATCTCTGTGTGTATAAGTGAGTTACGAATTAGTGACTTTCACTACTTAAATTCCATGTCTTAAATAGTAAACTTAAGTATTGTGTTGTTATATATGTCTTAGATGCGTGAAGAAAACGAATTATACATCAATACACAAGTCATTTCATGCATGTGTTGAGTTTTATTAGCTAAATGCCACCTAATAAAGTTTGCTTATAAAATTAAAGTCTTTTATGAAAAAGAAAAAATATACACACAATATCAATTTCACATGTCTCATGATCTTAATATTTAATCTAAGTTACTTTGTGACAACATAACAAATATTATTTATAATTAAATTTTATAAAAAGTAAAGTGTATGTCAACCTGTTTAGGGCCTTTCACCTTTTAAGGGTGTAACCCACCAAAGATGAGCCGACAACTCATAGGTGATAGTTTACTAAATATGCTATTTTACCCCCTTAAAAGTATGGGTAAGTATTATTACAACCCCTTTTATTTTGTGCAACAGTAGTTATGGACCCCAACTAAATCATGTTTCTATAATTGATCTGACATGTGACATTTGAGTCCTTCATAAAACATGTGGACATGTGGTACTCCACCTTTGACTTCTATTGTACAACATATTAATCTTGTTTTACTCAACATAATATTGTTTTAACTTTTAACCCTTCATATGATTATTTTTTTTTAAATTACAATTTTAATTTTCAAATCATCCGCCTTGCGTACGGTAATAGCCAAACTATCCGAGTCTTAAAATCTATATGAAAACATCAAAACTGAATCATGGTATTTTGATCCAAGTCGGACACACAAACACACTTGGCGGATGTTACATGAGGGACACCACGGAAGGAAAAAAGAAAGGGAGTTGTGATTGTGATAGCCTGATAGTGAGTTGAAAATGTGATTAATTAATTTTTGTTAGCGTTTTTTTTTTGGAATGGCTATTGTTTATTAGCTAGTAATGAATTTCATTGTGATTAATATAAATCAAAATTTAAATTATTTATAAATTATAATTAGCTATAAAACGTATATTTCTGTGGGGATAGCCGGTGGTATTAGTAATCCCTTTATCAAAATAGCGAGAGTTCAAATTCTGCATAGTTAATAGGGTACATTAGATGTCGTAAAATAATCTAAAAACATCACCTTTAGTTTGTTATATAATAAAAACTTGGGTTGATGATTCATAGCCGTTATTGCAATTTTAAGCAATAGGAAATTAATTAAAAAAAAAAAGCAAAGCAAATGTCATCCACTAAATTGATATTCAACATGGACTTACCATTCATATATATATAAATGTGTTTTGAACATATGTTTGTGTGTGGTAGATAAATTTATTCAAAAATTAGAAAAGTAACATAATAATAACAGTAACTATTATAATAATAATGATAAAAAATGACAAATATTTAATAGTGCTAAAAAATGACAATGTCAAACCCATGCTTGTAAAATACTTAAGGCTGAGGGGTGTGGGGGGCGCGAGAGGGGGCGTGAGTGGGGGCGCCAGCCAATAATATTGTGACGTGTGGCAGAGAGAGAAACTTGATAAGATGGGTGTTGGTAGTGGTGATAGCGCCCCGGGCCATGGTGTGGAGGGGCGCGAGAGGGGGCGCGAGCGGTTTATTTTTTTATTTTTTTATAAATGAACAATTGCCTGCTCATTCGAAAACGAGTTCGAAAATCCGACTCCGCGTATACCGGTTGAGGGCTAAAATAATGCCTCATCAAAGTATCGTTAGCACCCGATCGATCACGATCACGAGGTGGTGCTCTAACCCTCGGGAGTCGGGGTTGATGGGCTTGATTTTGCAAGAGATTTACCACGGCTGCGGTCAAAACTCCCCCTACATGAAGAAGCAAATCATCCTCTTCGGAGGAGTCGGAATCAGACGAGTACGACGACATTATTTTTAAAAAAAAAATGGGACGATGGGTTGTTTGGAGATTGAAGTTGTGTTTGATATGGTAAAAATGGGTTGATTTAGGGGTATTATATAGGATTTTGTAAAGGTTTTTTTAAAAAAGTTTGAAAGAAATGGGTAATATATAGGAAGTGTTGTATAAAGAAATGGGTAAGTTTGGTGTTTTTTGAAGTTGTGTTAAAGTGTTGTATAAAATGGGTAATATATAGTAGTAGAAAAATTTTTTTTTTTTAAAAAATTAAGAGCCAACGGCTCATTTTATCTTTCAAACGGCTATTTTCACCACTCCCCATGCCCCTCACGCTCAACCTGTCCCGCGAACCCCCTGGCGCCTGCCTCTTTTTCCGCGCTCGCGCCCCTCTCGCGCCTCGGTGGTGTGGTGCTCGCGCCCCGGGGCGCGAGTGGTTGTCCTCTTGCGCCCTTTCTCACGCTCCACACCCCTCAGCCTAATATATTGAATATTGATTTAAGACTAGGTTTGTCAAATCAACCCATCAAAATGTAGCTATCAATTTAAAGTATTTAAACCACCAACCACAAAGGACTACATTATCATTGATGTGTGATTAAGTGTATTTAATGAATGTTAATTATATGAATAAGAACTCTAGAAATTATTTAAAAAAAAAAAACATGAAGAATCTTAAATTAAAAGGTCAGTATTTAATGGAAGGTGTAAATGGTGGAGGCCATGGTTTTCTTTAAAGTGGTTTTCTTCATTCATTGCTTTCACATGTATTTTACACCCTTATTCTTTAGTGCCCTTCACATGTCTTGTTTTTCAAGATGAAAAAAATTGGTCAATTTCTTTGACTTTTTACCCAACCCCCCAAATTCCCCTCAACTTTACCAATATCTTTTTACCTTTTTACCCTTTGACCAATGCCATAAACACCAAGTTATAGGTACTTGGGTGTGGAAAAATTAGTTTGTGTATACAACCACTAGCTTGGTCTAGAGTTTAATGATAAAAATGTACAATCTTTAATCAAATAGTCATGAATTTCTAGTCTTACTTAAGACATGAAGATAAAATAAAATGAAAAAAAAATAGTTGTAAAAAAAACAAAAAAAGTTAAAAGTGTGTAAATTCACTCAAAACCGAATCAAGCCCACCCGTGAATTTTGTGATAGGCTCACGTCGTGTTAAAAATTCATAAAAAATTACCCTTCAACTAATGCCATAGACAAGATTTGCCAATTACCCATTTTACCATTTTTCCCTACCAAACCATTTAACTAGACATGTTTACAACTTAAAACTGACTTAAATATCATGTCAAAAGTTCATACCCCCAATCTTTGTAATCGGGTGGAAACTAGATTTTGCCAATTACCCTTTTTTCCCAAACAACCCATATAGGTAGACACGTTTAAAAATTCACACAAACTGCTTGTAAATTTCGTGATAGGTTCGTGTTCTGTCAGAAATTTACACCTTTGTATATACCAACATACCATAAACAAATAAACCATTGCATAATAGTGAATGAAGTAATAAAAAAGATAAAAACTTTATTGATGAAATGTTTAACAAAATAAAAATCCCCCAAAGTATAACTACTAATCCAGTACACCTAAGGCCTACACATCCAATTTTTTCCTCCAAAGTTTCTCTTTTTTTTTCCTTCTATTTTTTGTACTTTTTTGTATGTATCTTCATCTTCACATATATACACAAAAGGGCATATATCCATATCCAAACAAGCCATAAAAGCCCACTTGTAATTTACAATGGTACATCATGATATATCTGAAATGGAAGATGACACAACAGAATAGAGGATGATAGGCTTATGATTAAAGGGGTAAAATGGGAATTTAAAAAAAAGCTAACATTTTGATAAGAAAAGAATGAAGGGTATCTATTGAAAATGATTTTCTAAAAATCTTTAAGAGCCATGGTGAATAAATGGAATATTTAGGTAAAGGAAAATGTGAAATTACTAAACTAACCCTCTCTGGCTCCTACTGGGATTGACTGGCTTTGAAATTTGGCTTCTTGATAATAAATTATTGTGTTCTTATGTAGTACTGGTACAGGAGGTCAATGATTGGAAGGAGGAAATTACCGATACGCCCTCCATCGATGATTGGAGGGGGTGGGGAAATTACGATACTGCCCTTCATCAACCGATAACCGTTAGACTGCTTTTAGAAGCTGTAATGTCGGACAGACGATTCCAACGCTTCTTTACTGGGGCATACCAGTTCCTTCATTCGGTTACCTTTTTTGTAAATCTTGATTGTTGGTACAATTCTTACATTCTCTACACTTGCAATTGTTGGGCTCTCTTCTATATCAACCTTCACATTATTAAAAAAAAATAATTATTAAACAAATGGTATAAAGAATCACATTTCTACATGTGTGTGTGTGCTTTGCATGCTTCTTCAGTATAAAAATCAAAACTTTATAAAAAAATAGTACATTATACACAAAAACATCTTAAGAAAGTTTAAAGACGGATATCGCGTGCATAAGGTATAAAGAATTGCAATTATTAAACAAATGGTATAATAATCACATTTGTACATGTGCTGCATATAATTCTATCATGTGTGTGCGCGCTTCGCATGTTTCTTGATCATAAAAATCTAAACTTTATAAAAAACAGGTATACAAAATATAAAAATACCTTAAGAAAGTTTATAGAAGATTATCACGTGCATAAGTTATCAAGACTCACAATTATTAAACAAATACATGTGCTTTTGTATGGTTCTTCATTATAAAAAGCAATACTTTACTAGAAATGGTATGCTAAACATATAAATTACCTTGAGAAAACTTATAGATGGATATCTCGCGCATATGGTATCAAGAATCGCAAGTACTAAACAAATGGCATAAGAATCACATTTCTACATGTGCTTTACAAGGTTCTTGATTATAAAAATCAAAACTTTATAAATAATTATGGAATAAATATAAAAATACCTTGAGAAAATTTATAGACGGATATCGCGTGCATAGGGTATCAAGAAACGCGGATATATGCTTGCACTGAAGATCAGAACTGGTTTTGAAAAGAACAACAGATGCTCCTGCATTTCAAAAAAATTATAAGTTAACGAAAAGATCAAAACTTTAGCAAGAATCGCGCATAACATTATTATCTGAAGAATAAAGTAGTGCTAACCAGTTGATAGGATTGCAGCTTTTAACTGTTCAAGATCATTTATCAATTCAACTTCACCACCAAATTTCAAATTATACACCTCTTCGCCTCGTGATTTCTTTAATGCAACTTGAGCATGAAATAAAGATTCGGCTATATCATTATCGTTTGGAAGCGCTCGCCTCAAAACCTCATAATCTCTAACCGATTCGGCCCACCTTTCAAGCTGTAACATAAAAAACCTTAATTTATTACCAAAATTAATCTTTTATTTATTTACTTTAGTGAAATATATATACCTTGCTACATGTGGCGGCACGTCGAAGAAGTGCTTTTGTGTAACTTGGATGAATAAGAAGTGCTTGATTACAATCATCAAGAGATCTTTCAAACTGCCCGAGCTTAAACCAACAAGCAGCCCGATTGCAGTACAGAATTGGATTTGAGGGGTCATATTTAAGCCCATCACCATAAGCCGAACAAGCTTCTGTAAATCTTTCTGCTTTAAACAAATCATTCCCACGAGCCTGAGATCTACACAACGATCTTATCTTTTGAAGCAGAA
Organism: Bidens hawaiensis; assembly: GCF_021521415.1. NCBI lineage: Eukaryota > Viridiplantae > Streptophyta > Magnoliopsida > Asterales > Asteraceae > Bidens > Bidens hawaiensis. The sequence goes on from NW_027491484.1 coordinate 963,966, forward strand.
CTGCCACCTCAACGCTCATAGGATCAACATTGTCAGCTTTCTCGATTGAAGTAAACGCGATCTCGAATCTTTAACAACCCAAACAAAACGAAATTTGTCATTTGAATTGTGTTACACACGATAAAAGTTTTAAAGATCAAATTTTTAAAAGAAATCACCTTCCGAATGACAAAATCAATCTGCGCGCGAACAAATAAAATGTACGCCTCAGATTGCATCCCGAAAAACTTCACTTGTGAACCGGGCAGGCTGCTGCTATTACATGCCTCAAACTTAGGCAAATTTGAGATAACCGAATTTGCATCGTCTAATTGGTGGAGCTTCAATAACGCTTCGGCTTTGCAAGCAAATAGCTAAAAAGTATCATATAAAAAACACATTCAGTTTCACAAATCATTACAATAATGCTTCTGATTCAATAATCAATAAACTATTTAAAAAACAATATGCTTTACCTGAGCACAAGCATCGGCTCCAGACACTATTGCAGCATCGGATTCTTTTAACACATTGACCCAATCTTGTACCCGTCTAGCATCAGTACACTTAAGCAAGTGTTTTTCAACTACTTGCAACTTTAGCGCCTCGTTCGGGTCGGGTTTAAAGTCTTTAAAATAAAGGTGTCTCCTTGCATTTTCAACCTGCCCTAAACTGCCATTATAATCAATCTTTCAATCATATTCAAGATTCAAAAACAACACAATAATAATAATAATAATAATAATAATAATAATAATAACATCCACAAATAATTACACTATTTAATCAAATGGGTATTGCTCAAATGTCATTTTCAAGATTTCTTGAAAAACATATAGTAAAAAAAAGATAATAAAAATCCAAACTTTATTCAAGAATTGGTTTCTTGAACATTATAATCAATTTTCAATCATAATCAAGATTCAATAACATCACAATAATCATAATAATAATAACATACTAATTATGCATATGGGTATGACTCAATTTCCATTTTCAAGATTTCTAACAAAACATATAACAAAAGATAATAATAAAAATCAAAACTTAATTCAATTTCAAGATTTCTTGATCATATCACATACCTAATAAGAAGAGATCCTAACCGATGATGCGCCCTCACATACCCACAATCCAATTTTATCGCCTCATCACATTCTTTAACCGCTTCATTCAACCGTTTCAATCCCATCAACGCCGCAGCCCGGTTATAATGATACAAGGCGTTCGCAGGCGCCAACGCAATCGCCCGATCATACAAACCCAACGCCTCCGAAAACCGACCTTTTTTATACTCCTCATTCCCTAACCTCTTCAAATCCTCCGAATTTAAACTCGACTGACCTCCAAACGGTTCGCGGGCTTCAGTTTTATTGCCCGAGCTTCGGCGCATAATGCTGCCGTGTCCGTAATTACCAGACCCGAAACTCAACACATCCGGTTTCGAGCTCCGGTTCGCCATCATACCCGTCTTCAAAACCCGACCCGACGGGCAGATATTACCCGACGGAAGCACATTCACCGCCGGAGAACTGGCGGACCCGGAGAACACCGACAACCCGGACTCCGACCGGGTATGACCCGGACCCGTTTTGACCCGGGTTGACCCGCCGACCGAGAATGTCGGCGAGCTGTCCACCGACAACTCGCCGGAATCCGACTTCCGGTTACCGGATCCAATCCGACCCGAAACCGACCCGGATGAGCTGGAACTGGTGCTAATACTTATCGTGGGTCCCACACCCAACGGCGAAATGGGTGAGCCCGAACCCGGTCCAAGACCCATACCCGGACCCAAATCAAGCTCACGGAAGTCGGGTTTATTGGTATCATCGCCGTCGCATGTGACGGATGTACGGAACCGGTTATTGAGTCTTTGAAACCCTAATTTTGAAATTGGATCAATTGGGTGTGACATTTGGATTGAAACCTATCACAATAGATTGATTAATACTGATTGAAACTTAAAGTTTGAATCTTTATGAAAACCCCCAAAATTTTTATTTTTTTGGTGGCTAATTGGATTAAGAAGAAGAAGAAAATAATAATATTAATAATAATAATAATAAAGGGTAATGGGGATCTTGTGATTTAAAGGAAGAAGCAAAGAATGAATGTGAGAGAAAGAGAGAGGTGGGTTTTAGTTTTACAGAGAAGAAGATGATGATTGTTATTATTATTATTATTATTATTATTATTATTATTATATATTTTTGTTATGTGTGTTTTTTTTTAGTTTTGGAATTTTATTAATTATTTATAGTGTAGGAGTAGAGGACTAAATGAGTAAATGACTAATGGACTATTCTTCTAATTAATGTTTGCTCAATATGTAATCAATCTGTTTTTATATATATATTTTTTAAAAAGTGGGATGAAGTTATTTAATTTGTTAATTGAATGTTAAATGGAAATGTGAGTGTTTAAGTGTAGGTGTAAATGCAAGAATTAAAGTCAATGATTGAAGAAACACGAATCGACCCCGGGCAGATTACGGATAATCTGGGGGTTAAATAGATGTTTCCCACGAGGGTCAGGTCTGGTAAAGAAGGATGTTCTTCAGATGACCTGCAAAACAAACGCCGTGAGCTCGTCACTGAGAAGGGGGGGGGGGGGGTTCCTCCTTGTGACCACCCTCCGGCGTATCAGACTATATTGCTCTGAATATAAGTGTATATTGAGAGAAATAGCTAGTGAAGGTAAAATACCAGATGATGATACCGTTCCAAGGTGTTGGAGTATTTATAGCCGAAGGTAGGTTTCCAAGCAGGTACAGCCAGCTGTATAATATTCCTGTTCTACCAACTATGGGCCACGCACGTGCCATGCTGGTTGGTGGGTAGGCAGCGGCTGATAGTGACAAGGCCGGCTGTGTACTGTTCCCTTTCCACCAACTGCAGGCTATGTGCGTGCCACGACAAGGGTTGGTGAGTAGGCAGCGGCTAATAATGACAAACAGTACTAGAGCATGCTCCTCCTCGTACTGTTGTCGGTGAGCTGTCACCCTGTGATTGGTTCATGGGCTGCTTTGGTCAGATCTTGTCTATTTTGTCCATACCTTGGCAGGTATAGTACAAAAGATCTTCCAGAAGCATACGGACTGGCTCATTTGGGCGGGAATATTCCCGCCTTACTCATTCCTTCAGGTGACACTGAATTATTGAGAGTTAGTGCCTTGTGCGTGTAGCCTTGCTATTAGTGCGGGTAGCCTTCCCTGATGGCTTGTATCCGCAGCTGCGGGGACATGCGGGGTACTTCACCATTGGGAGGCTTTCCCTGCGGGAACAGCTGGCGTACTGCGCGTAAGGTCTTCATCTCTGAGCATGGTGGATCCTGCGGAACCAGTTGGTCCTTGCGCAGACGTCCCTCTTCAAGGTGAGTCCTGCGGTTCCAACTGTGCTCTGCTGGGACCTACCTCTTCAAGTCCCCCCAGTCCAATGTTCTTCTCATGAATTGTTAATAAGTGAGGTGAACTTTGGACTTAAGCAAGGGGTTTTGAAAAGGATTTAGTTTTAAGGTTGTCCGTGGGGATTCTTCCCGCGGTTTCCCTAATGTCACGTGCAGAAATTCCCGACTTTTCTGCTTGATCTTTGGGTATGATGCGGGTATGTGTGTAACCTCCTCGCAAGTCAGGAGCGTTGAGTTTCACTTGTAGATTCTCCACGAGGTTTTGGTAGTTTTAAACATAGTGATCAATTATGTTAAAGAACCAATTCCATCCTGGAGCTTCAAACAATCTAGTTCTCAACGTTCCCGCTATGCGGGGATGTTATTTCCCTTTCCGCAAGCATGGCCCAGAAGATCCTTCTTGGTTCAATTCCCTGCGAGTGCTAAGTATGTGAAGGGTTTCGCCTTGACACTGTACCCGCACTCGTCTTATAGTTATCTTACTTCCAAGGTATTCTTGGCGTCCATTCCCTGCGGGTGCTAAGTATGTGAAGGGTTTTGCCTTGACACTGTACTCGCACTTGTCTTATAGTTACTTGGTTGCCAAGGTAAGGGGTATTTTCCCGCTTACTTTTGAATCTTTTTGAAATTCGAAGAGTTGGTGAAAGGATAAGAACAGTCCAAACTGTTGAAACGTCGTCCGACGGTTTCTTCTGACAGTGTCAGGACGTGCAGGAAGTTATGGCGACGTGACAGTATATGGTCATTCCAGGCGCTTTTTTCAGGCGCTTGGGCGCGATTATTCGGGCGCGTGGCCGCGAAATTAATGGCACGCGTCCTTTCAACAGCTGTTGCCAGCTTGCTCTTTGCCACGTGTCATAGTTTCATTGCACCTGCGATTTCTCTCTCTTCCGCATTAAATTCATCGCATTAATTGCGATGAGTATATAAAGGGCGAGAGGGTGCACCTTAGTCCACACTTTCACTTCTCTCTTCATCTTCTTAAAATGAAGAGCATTCTTCTGAAATCGTTGTTCTGTACATCCAAAACATGTCTTCTACCCGTGATTTTGAGGCCACTGCCGAGGAGGCTGAGTTGTTCGTCGAGAACCCGACGTCGACGTCCGAAAAGGACGACAAGAACACTGCCGGCGAGTGCCAGTGCGCTCTTCCTACTGACCTCTACCAGTACATCGTCCGGAAGTTCATGCTCGAGCCTTTCGAGCCTGAGTTTCCGGAGCCTCATCAGACGGTGTACGATTCCCCCAAGGGCAAGATAGGGGTGTACGCTGCATTCTTCGTCTATGGGAATTTGAGGTTCCCATTGACGAAGTTTGTGTACCGTGTTCTTGAGAGACACGGTGTACACTTGACGGAGGTACACCCAATGGCGATCGCGAAGATCCGCCATTTCTAGTGGGTGTGCCTCATTGTGGGTGTAGAGCCCCATGTGGACCGCCTGATGACCTTCTACTCTTGGAGGTGCATCCAAGGGTGGCACACCCTGGTCAACCGGATCAAGGGTCTGAAGATTTGCGCCACCGAGCGCAGTCTTCGGTCTTGGAAGCGGGAGTTCTTCTACATCTCTGCCCGTGTCGTCCCTATTGCGATGACATTCAAAAACGGGAGAGCACTCCCCAACCTTCACGCCTCCAACTACCAGGAGGCGGAATGGTTCTCCAAGATTTCCCGGATCCAGACTCCGGTTTACCGGTTTGCGTAGTCCGGGATGGTGATGCTCGGGATGAGCCGGGTATGGAAGGATGCCGGCTCTGAGACTCCGCAAGTGCCGATCGTCCTCGAATACGGTTTGAACTCTGTCCCTTACGGTATGCTTTATTTTATTTGCTAGGTTAGGGTTTTTGTTCTAACCATCTCTTTATTTTCAGAAGGAAACGACTTGCAGTCTCTCCTGCAGCCGCGGGAGGCTGGTGGTCCCGCTCGGATGGGTACTCGCGCTCTTGACGAGAACGAGTTGCCCATCCTTGAGCAAACGGCGGATCGGTTAGTGGAGGTCTACCCGCCAGGCCACGAGATCCTGAGCGCCAGGCGGCCAGGTAAAGAACTTTTTAACCCTCGCCCTGTCAATGCTGAAACCTCTGCTGGAATTCCTCTAATTTTATCGTCTTATGAGGAATCCGCAGATAGTCCTTTCTTGGCGAGGAAGAAGAAGGCCGACGGCGGGAAGGGTAAGGCGAATGTTGCCTCCACTGCCGATCCGGTGCATCGGTCTGACTCAGAGACCGAAAATGAAGAGGTGGCGGGGAACCCTGGTGGTGAGACCACTGTTCCGGAGGTTCAGACGGCTGTCACCTCCGAGCAGCCCCGGTCGACGACGGTGACCGGCGTGAAGAGGCCGGCTCCATCAGGTTCGTCCCCGCCCGTTCGCACCTTCAGGCTCAAAAAGACCCGTAAGTGTTCATTACTTTAACTTCTTATCTTTCCGCTATTATACTTATTTATTGTGTCTTCGTGCAGGCGTGGATGCTACGACATTCCAAAGTGAAGCGGGAGGGAGCAGCTCTAGACCCATGAAGGTAGGTTTGGTCAACCTACCCGAGGCGATGACCCAGGCGTCTACGCCTGCTTGCAGTACTGGTTCAGTTGCTCATCCCGTTGAGCCAACTGTCCCAGCTGTAGCCTTATCCCCGCCGGCTGTCAGTGCCATTTTCACCGAATCCATCACTGAGCCGGCGGTGATATCTCTTGCGGGTTCTTCCGCAGCCGCGGCGACGGTTGTGAGTTCACCTCCGTTGGTTTCCGCCGCGGCAGCCTCCACCACGTCTCCTCCGGCGCCTGCGACTACGGCCGGTCCTTCAGGTACGTTTGGGGCTGGGGCGTCTAGCCAATCCTTGCCTCCTTCCCGTCTCCTTGACCTTTTGGATGGATATCCCTTAGGTTCAGGTGACGGGTTTGGTGGCTATCGGCCTGTTGTCGACCCTACAGGTGCGTAGGGTTATTTTGGCCTATATCCCTTTCATCCTTTCTTTCTCTAACCGTTTTTTGTTTTATTGCAGTTCGTGATTCCAACGAGGTGTACGCTCCTCGGTGGAAGATCCGCCGGGGAACGACCCTCCGTACTGCTGAGGACTGCGTGGAATGGGCGCGTCACGCCGCCCCAAGCGGTGCGCTAGGGGAGGCCATGGCCAGCTACCAGGAAGGTAGGCTGTCCAACGAGCTCAGAATCCTTCTCGCCCGGATGCAGCCGCGCGTCGAGCTACTTTGTCGTGAAAACGACAAGTTAAAGACGGCGCGTAGCCTTGAAGTGGCTCAGGCGCGGGCCATCCGGGAGGAGAATGTGAAGCTTGCAGCCGTTGCTGCGGAAAAGGAGAAGGCCTTCAAGGCCCTTGAGGTTGACGTTCAGGCTCGTCTGGAGGCCCGTTCCAAGGCTGCCCAAGCTGTTAACGAACAGCTTCGGCTGGCCAAGGAAACTGCCAGGAACGCAACCGAGAGGGCCACCAAGGCTGAAGCTGCTGCTGAGCCTCTAGGCATCGAAAATGAGGAACTTAAAGCCAAATTATAGAGGCTCCAGCAGGCTCATGATGCCTTGGCCATGGAAGATGCCAAGAAGCTTCAAGAGATCTTGGACCTGAGGGGGGTGCTTGACCACACAGAGCGTAAGCTAAAGGGCGTCGAAGAGGCTGCAGCCAAAGATGTGTTGCTTGCCAACCTCACAAAGAACGAAGCCGAACGCGCCCGTAATGAAGCTCAAGCTGCCCTCCAGGAGGCTCTGGTTGCCAAGGAATGGCTTCTTCGAGAAGCGTTGTCGCAGGTATGCGCAGCTTCCTAATTCTAACTTTACGCCTTTCCTTACCCTCGAGTTTGACAAACTTCTGTTTTGTAGGTTGTGCATCGGGTGTTCACGAACACATCATACGACGATGCGATGAGCGCAGCCCTCAACGCTTCTCATGAGGATGGGGAAAAGGCTGGCTTCCTGCTTGGTCTAGGGTTTGTTGAACAAGGCATCCCGCCTTCCAACTTCCCTCTTTACAATGTGGATACTGAAGCTGCGTATGACCAAGCAGTGAATCAGTATGCTGCCTTCCCGCATCCGGTGGTGGAGAAGGTGAACGAGATTGCTGCTGTTGATGATGGGCTAGCTATCCTTAAAGCTTTCCTTGAACCGCCACACTCTACTGATGGTGCGGGTTCAAGTGGAAGTGGTCCTGAAGCTTGATCCTTAAGATCCCTTTCCACCATTAGAGTAGATTTTTATTTTTGTATAGCTTCTTTTGTATGCGGGTATGTACCCAGCAATCTTTGTAATATTTGAATTTCGATGGAATAAAGATTATTTGCTAATGCCTTGCCTTGTTTATTTCACGCATATTTTGATTTAACTTAGCAATTTCTTTAGTACTTAGATAAGTTAACTTTTCAACGTGGCAGATAATAAGTTAAAGTTTTGCGTCCTCTTTCGTGATTGTGCGGATAAGACCGTCAATTGCACTTAGTAGGATGGCTAAACTTTACCTATATCTGACCTGCGTGGAAGTTTTCCTCATCTTTTCCTTTGAAATTTTCTAAGTGTTTTAAATAAGTTAACCTTTCGACGCGCGGTTGCCAATAGGTCAATGTTCAGTTTCCTTTATCATGATTGTGCGGCTAAGACCGTCACTTTCATTTATTGGGATGACCAAACTTCACCTATGGCTGACCTGCGTGAAGGTTTTCCTTAGAAATTTTTACCGTTTTGTGTTTATGCGGGTTTTGCCGCCTTCCACACGCAACGACTTACTTCTTCCCATATTTATGCGGTGAATACCGGCATATCAGCGTGGGAAGTTCATAAGTATAAAGGTAAGGCTATCAACACAATGTGAAAGGAGAATCATTTCCGTTAGAAGTGGCTCTAGGCCTTTTCTTTACAAATTTGGAATTGATCTACATGTAACATTTGCGTAATTGAGCTCCGTTCCATGTTCTTGGGATAGGAGTGCCATCGAACCTTTCGAGCCGGTATGCGCCTTTTCCCAAAACTTCTTTGATAATGTATGGTCCTTCCCAGACCGGTGCCAGTTTTCCTGGGCGCTCTTGGTTTGAAGCCTCGTTGTTACGCAATATGTAGTCTCCTACGTTGAAGTTGCAGAGTTTTACCCGCGTGTTGTAGTACTTTTGCATTTGTCGCTTGTAGTTTTCTTCACGCGCTGCGGCTAAGTCTCTGCGTTCCTCGGTTAGCATAAGGTCTAACCGTCTTTCCGCATCATTGTCATCTGGCTGAATCAAGACCCTTGGTGAGGACAAACCAATTTCGACTGGGACCATGGCTTCAGTGCCATAAGTGAGGCTGAACGTGGTTTCTCCCGTTTTGGCCTTTTTCAGCGTTCTGTTTGCCCAAAGGACGTGTGGAACTTCGTCTACCCAACCGGATCTGTGTTCCTGGAGTCTTTTCTTTATGCCTTCGACGATGCTTTTGTTCGCTCTTTCCACCTCACCGTTACCTTGCGGGTGTGCCACTGAGGTAAAGGTGTGGGTGATTTGAAGTTCTTTCAGCCACTGTTGTAGCTTCTTGTCAGCAAAGTTGGTGCCGTTATCGCTCACCAGATTCTGTGGAAGTCCAAAACGACAAATAATAAATTCCCAAATAAATTTTTTGATATGTTTTGCGGTTGTTTGGGCTAAGGGTTTAGCTTCTATCCACTTGGTGAAGTAGTCGATGGTGACCACTAGATACTGAACGTTCCCTGCTGCTGTGGGAAATGGGCCTGTCACATCGATGGCCCACTTCTGAAATGGCCATGAAGAGGTGACTGGAACAAGTTCATTCTTCGGGCGATGCGTGTTGGGTGCGTAGAGTTGGCAAGACCTACACTTTCTGATGTATGCCAGTGCATCCGTATGCATCCCCGGCCAAAAGTATCCCGCGTTGTTTAGCTTAGCTACAACTGCGCGTGGACCTGCGTGTATCCCACAGATGCCTTCGTGTACTTCCCTTAGGAGGTAGTCGGCATCTTGGTCATCGACGCATCTGAGGAGTGGACCAAGAAAGTTACGTCTGTAAAGGATGTCATCGATGAGTTGATAGTTCAGTGCTTTACAGCGTAGTTTTCTTGCCTGCTTTTTCGACTCTGGTAGTATACCCGCTGCAAGGTAATTTATTATTGGTGTCATCCACGTTTCTGTACCGGTTTGGATGACACAAATTTCCTTGTGCGGGACTGATGGTGCTTCAAGGAGTTCAATGCAGATGTCCATTTTCAAATGGGTGAAGGCTAATGACGCAAGCTTGCTTAACGCATCCGCAGATTTGTTTTCGCTACGCTTGACGTGTATGACTTTACAATCATTAAAATCGCGCATAAGGGTTTTTGCTTGTGCGAGGTATAGGGCCATTGTGTCGTTCACGGCCATGTACGTTCCGTTTATCTGATTGGCCACTAACATGGAATCTACGTGGGCTTCCAAGTTTTTCACTCCCATTTTACGCGCAATTCTCAGCCTTGCCAAGAATGCTTCGTACTCGGCTTCGTTATTCGTAGTTGGAAAGTCCAGTCGAATAGCGTAAGTGTATTCTTGGCCTGCTGGGTTGGTTAATTTCAACCCTGCGCCTGAACCCTAGTTGCTGGCTGCTCCATCAGTGTAGAGTCGCCATACATCATTGATGTCCTGTGCTGGGGAGGGTTGAGCCTCCTCCTGGCACTCTTTCTCCCGTGAAGCGGGGACTTCTGCAATAAAGTCGGCCAGGACCTGGCCTTTCATAGCTGGTCTTGGCTTGTACTTTATCGCATATTCCCGCAACTCAATTGCCCATTTGGCTAGACGTCCCGATAATTCAGGTTTGCCTAGAACGTTTGCGAGTTTGAAGTTGGTGAGAATGGTGATTGGGTGACCCTGGAAATATCGTCTCAGCCTGCGTGAAGCTTGTACAAGTGCTAAGACTAATTTTTCCAGGGTGGAGTACCGGGTTTCTACGTCTGTCAGGACACGGCTAACATAGTAGATTGGCATCTGGATGCCTTTCCGCTCTGCTAGCAGGACTGCTCCGGTTGCTCTATCTGTGGCGGAAAGGTATAGGATTAATTCCTCCCCTGCTTCTGGTGCTGTGAGCGTTGGGAGTTCAATCAAGCGTGACCGAATCTCCTGAAAAGCTGCTTCCGCTTCTGGTGTCCAGCGGAAGTGCGTTTTCTTCAAACAGTTCCTTAATGTTGACCCGAAAGGAAACGACTTGTCCGCATGGTTTGCCAAAAAGCGGTTAAGTGCAACTAGTCGTCCATTCAGTGTATGAGCTTGCTTGATGGTAGTAGGTGATTCCATTTTGATAATGGCCTCGACCTTTTCAGGGTTCGCTCTGAAGCCATCTTTAGTGACGATGACCCCTAAGAACTTCCCTTCTTCCATCCCAAAGGAACACTTGCTCGGGTTGAGCTTCATGTTTATCTTCCTGAGCGTGTCGAAAGTTTCTTCGATGTCTTTCAACATTGCTTCTGCGTCAGGGCTTTTGATGACCAAGTCATCCATATAGACTTCCAAGTTCCTCCCAATTTGGGCAATAAACTCTTTGTCCATCAGTCGTTGATATGTGGACCCGGCATTCTTAAGTACGAATGGCATCATTTGATAACAAAATGTGCCATCGGGCGTCCGAAAAGCGGTTTTGTCATGATCATCAACGGCCATATGGATTTGATGATACCCCTTATACGCATCCAGGAAGCATTTAAGGCGAAACGGTGCTAACGAATCTACCGTAAGATCAATTTCGGGTAACGGATAACAATCTTTGGGGCATGCTTTGTTTAAGTCTTTGAAATCTATGCACATGCGCCATTGTTTGTTATTCTTCGGTACCATAACGGGATTTGCAACCCATGTTTGATATCTGCTAACGCGTACGATGCCCGCGTCAAGGAGTTCCTTGACTTGGGTTCTACACGCGTTAGCTTGTTCCGCCCCCATTACTCTGCGCTTTTGTATGACTGGCGTAAAAGCCGGGTCACACTTCAGCTTATGCTCTGCCTTACTTCGAGGTACACCAGTCATGTTAGCTGGTGTCCATGCGAAGATGTCAGCGTTTTTCAGTAGTAAGCGTTTGAGTAAGGTGCGCGTGGGATCAATGACTGTTGGGCCAATGGTAACGGCCTGGTCAGGGTATTTGCCATTGAAGGCCCATTCTTCCGGTTCGGTGATGGTTGGTTTAGCCATCTTTGATTTAGGTTTAGATGAGACAGATGCGATGCATACTTGGGGAATGCCGGTGATCATCGCTACACCCTTAGCTGTTGGCCATCCCATCATGCCGTGGACTGAAGATACCACGGCGTTGAATCTTGCCATCCCGTCTCTCCCAAAGAGAATGTCGTATGTGTGGTGTGGCTTCCTCATTACGACAAAGTCCACATCTTCTGTGCGGGAGTGTTTCCCGTCCGAGAGAGTGACGGGGAAAGATAGGATACCCAGGGGGGGTGTTTGTGCTGCCGTCGAACCCTTCCATCGAGGCGCAGACCGTTTCCAGGCGTTCCTTGTCTTCGTCATCTAGCTTGTCGAAGAACTGCCTGTACATCACCATTGACGAGGCGCCGTTGTCAGCAAGAGTGCGTGAAGTGATGTAGTGCCCCAGCTGGCTTTTGATGACGATAGGGCCTTCTTTGCTGAGTCCTCCTGGCACTCGCGGGAAGCGCACTTCAGCTTCCTTCCACGCGCATGGTTCTGTCGCTCGTCTTTTTCTTCCTGTGATGTTAGTATGAACCATGTGGATGCTGATGTCAACGGGCTTTCGTCCATTGCCTTTGTACCGTTTCTCATTCCTCCCTCCATTCTTGATTGATGCCACAAGGTGTGCAAGTCTTCCATCCTTGATGAATGTTTCAACTACATCCTTCAAGGATGTACACTCCTCTGTACTGTGACCCTTTGTCCCGTGGAAGTCACAGAATTTGCTCTGATCCACATTAGGTCGTTGCCGGATCATTGGAGCTTTTGGCCATGGGAGTTTTTCGGTAGCAAATATCTCCGTGACGCTTTTGGTGAGTGGCGTCCACCGGTGTTTTCGGCTTGAAGGGTGCGTGTTATCCCTTCCGCCAACAAAAGGGCGAGAGCTGGATGAGGTGTCAAAGTTTACCCTTGACTGCCAAATACCTAGCTTCCTCTTTTTGTTCTGCCGGGCGATCCGAACATTGTTTTCTCTGGTCCTATGCGTGTAGAGATGTGTACTCTGGGGAAGGTCCCTACCCAGTTGCTTCTCCGTCTCGGCAAAGCGCTTAGCCGCCGTCATGATGGCATCCCATGTTGATGGCATGCCGTCCTTACCCGTCAACGTGCGGATAAGCTCTGGGTATTTGGCGCCCTGGATGAAAGCGGCGTGAACAAGATCTTCACTTATGTCGCCCAGACTCAGCTTTTTGGAGTTGAAGCGAGTGATGAAGTCTAGTAAAGATTCATCCTCTTCTCTCACGCAGTTGAGGATCGTCCACTGTTCTTCAGTATATTTCCTCTGTTGACTGAAGTGTTGGCTGAACTTGTGCTGAAAGTCCGCTCAATCATAGATGTGGTGGACCGGTAAACGATCGAACCACGCCCTGGCTGCTCCAACCAGCGTCATCTGGAACATATAACACAACGTGGGTTCCGTCCAGCTGCTGACGGTTGCCCCCGCTATGAATCTGTTCAAGTGATCATCAGGGTCGGACATACCATCATAGGTACCGATGTTGGACATCTGTTTGGCACTTTTCGGGGCGATTGCTTTCGCAATGTCCCTTGCAAACTTGGACTTTCCCGCATTTGCGGTAGTTGGTCTAAAGGTTTTGGAGAAGTCACGTGGGTTTCCTCCCGCGTTCCTTGGTTTGAAGGTTTCTCCAAAATTCCTTCTTGGTTGGAAGTCCGTTTCCTTACGCTTCCCTTTCGCCCTGTGGCGAGGGTTTGCGTTGGTGTCGGATTCCTCCCGATCATCGTCCGAGTACTCGCACTCATTGTTCATGTTGAGCTGTTGTCGAGTACTTCCGAATTCGTCAGCCTGTTGGAGTGAACGCAAACGTTCATCCAACTCAGCTTGGAACTCTTTCTGACGTGCTTCTGCCCACGCCTTAACTTGATCGAGTGTTTGGCGAGGGAGCGTCGTCTGTTTATCCAACTGGGCATCAGTGAACCCCAGTGAAATATTGTTTACTGCACTTGTCCCGGCTTGGGTAACCGGGGTAGTGTTCGTAAAATTTGTATAACCGCCGGTGTTCCTCCCAGTGGATGGGGTTGTGGTTACCGGGGTTTCCTGGTTACTTACTGGCCTTGGGACCGGAGTAACGTTAACCATTTCTTCAGAAATTTTGAAAAAACTGAGAATTAGTTCTAGCTTTTATGCACGGATGGCGCCAATGAAGAAACACTAATCGACCCCGGGCAGATTACGGATAATCTGGGGGTTAAATAGATGTTTCCCACGAGGGTCAGGTCTGATAAAGAAGGATGTTCTTCAGATGACCTGCAAAACAAACGCCGTGAGCTCGTCACTGAGAAGGGGGGGGGGGTTCCTCCTTGTGACCACCCTCCGGCGTGAGAATCAGACTAGATTGCTCTGAATATAAGTGTATATTGAGAGAAATAGCTAGTGAAGGTAAAATACCAGATGATGATACCGTTCCAAGGTGTTGGAGTATTTATAGCCGAAGGTAGGTTTCCAAGCAGGTACAGCCAGCTGTATAATATTCCTGTTCTACCAACTATGGGCCACGCACGTGCCATGCTGGTTGGTGGGTAGGCAGCGGCTGATAGTGACAAGGCCGGCTGTGTACTGTTCCCTTTCCACCAACTGCAGGCTATGTGCGTGCCACGACAAGGGTTGGTGAGTAGGCAGCGGCTAATAATGACAAACAGTACTAGAGCATGCTCCTCCTCGTACTGTTGTCGGTGAGCTGTCACCCTGTGATTGGTTCATGGGCTGCTTTGGTCAGATCTTGTCTATTTTGTCCATACCTTGGCAGGTATAGTACAAAAGATCTTCCAAAAGCATACGGACTGGCTCATTTGGGCGGGAATATTCCCGCCTTGCTCATTCCTTCAGGTGACACTGAATTATTGAGAGTTAGTGCCTTGTGCGTGTAGCCTTGCTATTAGTGCGGGTAGCCTTCCCTGATGGCTTGTATCCGCAGCTGCGGGGACAGGCGGGGTACTTCACCATTGGGAGGCTTTCCCTGCGGGAACAGCTGGCGTACTGCGCGTAAGGTCTTCATCTCTGAGCATGGTGGGTCCTGCGGAACCAGTTGGTCCTTGCGCAGACGTCCCTCTTTAAGGTGAGTCCTGCGGGTCCAACTGTGCTCTGCTGGGACCTACCTCTTCAATGATGATAAAATGAAAAAAAATGGTTAAAAGAGATGGATTTGAGGTGATTTTGAAAGTAATATGGGAAAAGAAGGAAAACCACATGAAAGTTTGATTAATTAATTTTTAGTGAAATTAAAGTTGGTGATGAAAAAAATGGTCAAATGAGATGGATTTAAGTTAATTTTGAAGATTAATTAAATTCAGATGAATTGAAGTTGATTATGAAAAATATGGTCAAAAGAGATGGATTTGGGATGATTTTGATGGTAATGTGAGAAAGAAAAAGGAAAACTCGTCAAAGTTCGATTAATTAACTGAAGATGAAATTAAATTTGATGACGAAAAAATGGTCAAAAGAGATGTATTTAAGGTGATTTTTGAAGATAATAAGTGAAGCAAAAGGAAAACCGTGTAAAGTTCTATTAACTGATTTCAGTTGAAATTAATAATTACTAGTTATTAATGAAATACATTGTTTATCGATTCACAGTTTTGAGGAGTTTAAATGAATTTGATAATAATTATAGGTAATGATATATATTCTTAAACTTAATTCTAGAAATCCTACTAATCAATATTTGGTAAGAAATTGTGTATCTGCAAAAGAGTTTAAATCAAAGTTATATTCTTATTGTATTAAAAAAGATTTTTATACATAAGTTTAAGCATAGTATGTAAAATAACAAGTTATTTTTCACAACTTATATTTTTATTATTACTATGACCATTGCACTTTTGAAAGTTTGTTTCAATGTGTATATTATCATTTCTAGGACTTATTTTAACATTGTAACCGTGTGATATGAAAGTATGATGATCATATTTACAAGTTACATGTAACTTGTGGTGATTTTTAATTTTAACCTTTAGAGTTCGTTGAATGTACTAATTCATACATGTGATATATTCCACCAAATAATATGTTCATACAAGAAATAAAGTAAGGAAATATGCATAAATATACTAACTTTCAGGGGATAAAAATGAGAAAAAACGAAACGAGCTAATGGAAAATATTGTAAAACTTCGTAAGAAGATTAGTAATATAACCGAATCATTATCTAGATAATAGATAATAGGTTTATTGGTTTATTATAATCCTAACTTTTGCTTGTTGGCTGGCGGAACTATAAAAATAATTTCTAACAATCCTAACTTTCAATCTATTTTCCTACAACAATCCCAAGTTAACAGAAGACTAACATCGTTAACTTTCTTGCTGTTTGGACCGCATATGTGGCTAATTGTTTGCTGACTGGAACGCTTGAGAGTTAGATAAAAACAAACACACACACATACAAACGCTCGTTTTATGTTCCGATTCCACCAACCGCCACCGCCGCCACTGCCGACGACCACCACCAACCTCTGTTGCCACCGGGGGCGATTTTGGCATGTTTTGATTAGGGATGAGCATTTTGTCCCAAATACCTGTACTCGTACCCGTACCGTACCCGTACTCGTACCGATTTAGTATATTCGGTACGAGTATTGGTACTCATTTTTGTTGAATTTTGGTACGGGTACAATCGGGTACGCATACGGGTACGGTACAGGTACATTCGGTATATTGTACCTGTTTGGAATGTGTAGAGATTTTTATGTGATTCTCAATATTTCTATCTATAAATAAATTCTCTATATTCAATTCTCCATATAATAATCATTCTAATTAATATTAATATTTCACATAACGATTATGGTTAATTCTCCGTATTTCATTCTTCTACTCACTTCAACCATCATCAATCAACCAACTGTGGGAGAATCGAACATCATCAGCCATCAAGCATCAACATCATTTAGATTATATATCATAAAAAACATGGACTCAAGTCAATTTATGTTGTTTGTTACTTGTAAACATATCATTACCCGGACTAATTTATGTTGTTTGTTACTCGTACCGGTGTCGGTTTCAAGATCATTAAAGATTTGGATATAAAAAAGAAAAGTGGTACATAAACGGGTACCGTACCCGAAATACCCGTACCAATACCCATACCCGTACCATACCGAAAAATATGGTACGGGTATTGGGACACGATTTTATTGATTATCGGTACGAGTACAATAGGGTACAAGTACGAGTACGAGTACGGGTACTGTCCCATGCTCATCCCAAGTTTCGATCAATAATCCACCTTTATATATCTGTTTAAGCCCGATAATCCACCATTCAAAGTGCCCACTTTCCAAACCCAGCCACCAACAATATCTTTTAACAAGTTCTGACCTAAATTAATTGAACGTGCAAACTGGTAGTTCAGTCATTTCTGCCTATCATCATATTACAGAAGTCGGTTGTCGTTGCTATTAACCTCCCATTGTATGCCGACTACCGGAGTTTCCATTGGCTCAATTGCTTCATTCTTATTTCTAGGACTTTATTGGCGATGCTCGTTGGTGGGTTTGGGGTGGCAACAGTGGTGGTGGTGGTGGTGGGTGGTGACGGGCGTCGACAATGGTGTTGGTACACAAAGGGTGTGTGTGTGTGTTTGCATTTGTTTGTTTTGTTTAAGCGATCCAATCAGCAAACAACTAACCACATAAATGGTCCAATCATCAAAAAACTAACGATGTTAGGTTTCCGTTAGCTTGGGATTATTGTAGAAAAATAGGTCGTAAGTTGAGATTGCCAGAAATTATTTTTGAAGTTAGGCTTAGCGTCGGCTAACAGGTAAAAGTTGGGATTATTATAATCCAATAAACCAAGATAAGATGATGTAATATTTTAGCAAATATAATGTAGTATCTTTCGTGCACGATTAAGTCATGATGATTTTTAGACATGTATCTTCATATTCACATATAAGTCTATACATATAAGTCTATACATAGTATGCCGACACTAATGATCTCATATTGAAAGTACATACGTTATGATTGAGATAAAAATCTGACGTCATCTGTTTTGCGTGTATAAATACGCCCACATAGAAAATTGGACTAAAAAATAACAATATAAGGGACGGATTAATAGAAGCAGGGACTCTAGGAGTGGGATGAAGATAACGTAACTCCTCAACAAAAGTTACAACATCAATAGCACAAAGTATAACACCAAACTGCAACAAAAGTTGAAAATTATTATATGTATTTATACACATAATAATTCAAAATTTAAGTCGGTATTCAACGGATCTTATACTATATGAGAACAAATTATAGAGTATAAGATCAATAACAATTTCAATAACAATTTCATCAAATGGTTAAAGATCAATAACAATTTCATGAAATTGTTATTGATCTTTAACCATTTGATGCATGTTTATTTCTTATAACTTAAGATAACCACTAAATGTTTCGGGACATATAATCATTAATGATAAACATGTAACATTATAAATCATTTAAATCTAGATTTTATTGCAAAAAATGATTAATTTAAAGTTTAATCATTACTCTCTAAACATATATAATTATCATTTAAAAGTCCATACTCATATTTAAACCAGTAAACTTGTAAGGCCCCGAACTGGTAGCCCTACTTTAGCGTCGGATTTACTCATAAACACAGTTCTTGCAAGCAGAGTTAATTAAAACTTTCGCGAAAACGTTTACTTGAAGTATTCGTTACAAAACATTCAATCTCTTCTTTGATACTATAAAACAAATCATTATATTTAAAACATCTTTTCTTTCATCTTAAGATGCCAGCCGTTCAATCTATGCCATGTGCCATCCTCATGCTAGTTCTTTGGTCTGATCACCTGCGTGCATACTAAAAGTCAGCTACGCTGAGTGAGTTCTAGTTAATCAAGCAACTTATCATACAACCACTACTTGCATCATATACGTATCCGAAGACACGTAGTCCACTATCTAACCTGCTTACCTTACCACTTAGCCTCTTATTTACACCTACCACCTTGCCACTTTGCCACTTTAATAACGTATAACGTTATGCCACTTTGCCACTTTGCCACTTTAATGACGTAGTCACGTATAGGCTTACCCTACCACGTACTATCGTCATGCCACTAACACTCTTACTACACTCTTGCCACTTCTAACACGCTCTACCTCTACTTGTCTACAACATGCTTCATATCATTTACATAATAAGCAAGTCACATCATAGCATTCATACACACTAATAACCACTTGGCAATCACTATCCTTGGTGATGCGTGCAATATCCGAAGATCGTTCACGCACCAACAAGTATTATATAGTAGCTACCTCGTATAACATCTATAGCATACACTTACCACTTAAGGTAAGTGTATTCACACTTCACATCGAGTATGCACACAGCCCCGAAAACATAACAAGGAAATGGGGCTAGAAACTCACCTGAACACGGTTACGTTCACCGTTAATCGCAATCCCTTTTTTCAGTTGTGCACGGCTGACTGTATAACAAGTATACGTATCAATTAACTATCACTACTCATATCATCTTTCTAATCTTAACTACTACCCACAACGAACGGGGGTCCGGGGGCAGCGCCCCTGGCAGCGGGGTCTAGGGGCGGCAGCCCCTAGCAGGGTCCAAGGGGCAGAGCCCCTGGCTGGGGTCGAGCTGCCAGGTCAGCTTGGAAAAATTTTATTTACATTAACTGTCTTAACACATTTTTCATTAGGTTTTTAATTTATTTTCTAATCGAACTCGACTTTAGGCGAAGTTAAACCTTAGGCGAACTTAGCTTTAGGCGAAGTTAAACCTTAGGCGAACTTAGCTTTAGGCGAAGTTAAACCTTAGGCGAACTTAGCTTTAGGCGAAGTTAAACCTTAGGCGAACTTAGCTTTAGGCGAAGTTGAACCTTAAGCGAACTTAGCTTTAGGCGAACTTAGCTTTAGGCGAAGTTGTCATCAGGCGAACTTAGCTTTAGGCGAAGTTGTCATCAGGCGAACTTAGCTTTGCAGGCGAAGTTCATCCGGCGAACTTAGCTTGCAGGCGAAGTTGTCGGCTGCAGCTACTGTTCGTGCTTAAATCCCTTAATTATCTTCGTTTCTTAACCAAATAACTTGATTTAGGTATTCATGGAATCGTCTGACCAGTGCCTACAAACCCCAACCATCAAATCGACCTAACATCGATGTTTAAAGGGTGCGATTTAGGCATATAGGTTACGGGTTCTTTTATCAATCGATTAACCCATCAAATCATAACCATTTTCAGTAAGTTTAGCTTTGTTGGATTCGTTTTTACCATACAAACACAGATCTATCATTTCTTTACTAATCCCAACCTAAACGAACAAGTTCTCGATATAAACATACCGTAAATGAGTCGAACTACGAACATGAGCTGGTCTTGTTGCTTTGGTTCGTCACGACGATCTAGCACCAACAAGCTCGGGTCCTCGCCTTTGGATCTTGGTTCGGGTTGTGTGTGTATTTTGGGGTGTGTAGAGATTAGGATGGATAAATGGATGGAATGGAAAGGATTGGGGTTTAAGGGGGTATTTATACTCCCTTAAGCCCATGGACCGAAGGCCCATATTTCCTTTTGGTCCCTATCTAATCCCATCTAATTATCCTACTAAGTCTTCATATTTTGCTATTATTATTATCGTTCCACTAACTCGTTTATTTCACCCGACAAAATAATATATTAAATATTACTTTAAAAATTTCGGGATGTTACAAAACTGTAGTGTTTTATAGCATACCAATTCTCAAATCAAGTGGTTATGGGAAAGCGATTGAAAACTCAAAAGTTTTTTAAAAGTGAAAAAGACAAAAGTTGTCGGTGTCTACGATCGGAATGTTTTTCAACTACCCATGAAGCCTTTTCGGGTATTACCTTTTCACACTATTTAGACGTGAATTCATCTAACATTTGATCCATTATCTTGCACACTGAAACCTTTGACAATTATACTAACTCCTTGACAACACTTTCTCTATTAATAAAGAGGTAAAAGACTAGCAAAAGAAGCCATATTTGTGAGCCAAGTCGTTAAATAGCTACATTATACACGTGTTTATTTAACATATGTGATTTTGATTTAGGTTACAAAATATTGCAAGGGTGATCGCTATCATTATTAGTAAGAATAGTAGTGAGAAAAAAAAAGTTGATTCCTGACTTATGGATTCAGGTGCATCGTTTCATGCCCATCACTGCAGTGAAACGATAGAGAATCTGTTTAGTGACTTTAGAAAAGTAATACTTGCAAATGATGAAGTTCTTGATATTATGGGCAAGGGTCACATCGATTTTAAGACTTCAGCCGTTCATGGACTTCGAGGGATGTCAGGGTTATTCCAGGTCTAAAAAGGTTGTTGACTTATGTTGGGTAGTTGGATGATCAGAGGAATGAAGTTAAGTTCAGGAACTGTCACACCCCAATTTAGGGTCTATGCATGTGACCAATATTTGATACTTGTTTTGTAAATTTATCAGAGTTTTAAGGTTGTAAAGCGGAAGTTACGATTAAAATATTAATATATTCAAAAAGACGGGAATTAAACACCCGTTAGTTTGTTACAAAGTGTTTAAACGTGAAAAACCATAATTCACATTATTTTAATATCATAAAGCTTCATCTGAACCATCTGATCGTCTAATGGCTATTCTCCATCTCCAAACACCTATTCATGTTTACCTTTAACACAATTATAAAATATGTCAGCAACACATGCTGGTGAAGTTCTGAAATCTAAATAACAATTACAAACTCCAGCTCAACTCGAAACCGCTCAGTAAACACTGCAGCGTTCGTGATTACTTAGCTGCTACCAATATACACAAGACAATCCCCACTCGGACATTACTTAGGTCCGACCCAACGTGACAGAGACATTATTAAGCGTGGTGCGGTGTGCCCACCGTCTAACCGCATATGTAAGGATCCAAACAAACGTATACGATAACATGAGGGCCAGTGATTACTTTTGTTTGCAACGTTTTAGGGATACATAATACCATGTAAACATTTAAATGACTCGATTTAATAAGTTGTAAAGAGTTTGGACGTAGTCACCTTTGTTATGATCAGTATGTCTCACTGATGTATTTTTCTTTGTTACCGCGGACCTATATTACAAAAATAACTTTTTATAAATACTAGATCAACGATATAACTTTAGACCTTTAGTGTATTTACATTATCTTTACCTTGATGATCATTTCTTTATACTTGGACCTTCCATCCAAAACATTTATCAATTAAACACTGCCTTTCTTTTTCATGAAGAAACGTATATACTAAGTTTCTTTTTTATTAAGAAACATTATAAAATCTTTATAATTATAAAAAAATAATATTTTATCTACACACTTGTCTTATAAAAACTATATTTCACTTATTATATCATCAAGGTATAGACTATACATCTGACTAGGGTCTAAGCCATAAATAATAAAATAATCAAGCAGATACCTAAATTGTATGGCTATGTTATAAAAATGCCTAGGCTTGACGCATGCAACACTTCTACTTGTCGGTGGTTAAACGAGAGAATAAACGAACAACACTTCTACACCTTGCACGTACTTTGAGACATGAATGTCGGAACGTGACACGTATTTCGAGGTAATGTGTGTATTGGAGGTGTGATGGATGACCCGGACTTCGTCCCATGGATGTCTATTTATAGGCAGAAAATGTGCTCATTCGCGTCGCGCAAAGGGATTCTATCAGGTCTGCTCGCGTAGTGCGAAGGAATACTTAATCGCCATTGAAATCTTTTGTCCTTCGCGTAGCGCAAAGGATTGGTTCGCGTCGCGCGAACTAGACTTATAGGGTCGCTGAGTTGACACGTAGACCAGCCACGTATCACTGCGTGGTGAAACGTGCCGTAACATTTCGTGTTTTCATTTTTATATTCTTGTGATTATACCCGACCCGTTTAAGGGTTCGGGTCACTCTTTTAATAAACCGACACATTTATTGAGTATATTTATTGTTTAGTTTTATTACTTAATAGTTTGAATACTCAAACTTACAAAAAACTTGACATTTCCCACCCAAACTCAAACTATAACCTATTCTCGTTCCATCTATAAACTCTGGGGGACCTAAGATGTAATTTATGATATTAAAATAATATTTTAAAGTAACCCTAACCCACCCCCTGGTCCGACCAGCTGATCCATGGACCCAAACCCAACTCGACGGCCCAAACCATCTTAAAAATCATAAATTCCCGCTCGTTGTTGATCGATTAACTTTGGAAATTGGCATATTCCATCGAATAAACGTGTAACCGACACTCAATTATAGTAAACGCGTGTTAATTAGTCCGTATTGTGATCAATTAACCTTATTAAGCCCGAACGAACCCTAATTTGGGATCCTATATAATCCCTTCGTGTTAGGTCAATTAACCTTGCTAAACCTCCTCCTCACTAGCGCGACCCTTTCCCCTAGAACCATTTCAGTTATCATTAACATCCCGTCATCCAAATTTAAACCCTTTTGGCCGCCACTAGCTTGATCAATTACACCATCTTAACCGACGTTATAATCCAATTAAAAGATACGTATAGAATCGCGTATGGTTGTAGATCAATAGCCCCTTATTGGATTGAGCAATTATGGATCCAAAATCGTGATTCAATCTTAGGGTTCATATGTTCTTATGGAGTAGTGTTTATATATTTTCAAAACTGTTTGTGAACCAAAAGATTACCCAGTCCAGTTGGTTATGTGTGTGTGTCTCAAAAAGTAAGGTCGCGGGTTCGAAACCCCGCATACCCGCTTTATTCGTTTTTTTTATAATTATTGTATTCTTTTGATATTTGTGTAATAACACCTCTTTTGAAATCATTAAATAAGAACCGACAACCCTAAGTCGTGTTCTCGTCATCTAAAAACCCGGTTTTGTTAACTTTTATTATTACAACTAATATTTATTATTATTATTATTATTATTATTATTTATTAATCGTTATCATTATCACAATTATGATTATTATAATTAAAATTTTTGATAATAATAATGTCACACCCTCAAAATCCACTAACGGAGTTTTACCGTCAGAGGGTGTGAACTGGCAGGATCGGATTCATTAGTTATAACTAAACCAAAGAAAAACGTTTAAATGAAAGTAAATGCGGAAGCGTAAAACCTTAATTCAAAAGTTGCGTCACGCAGGACGACTTAAAACCAAATGTAAATGTTAAAATTAAGTTTGCAGAGTAAGATGTTTAACAATTAATGCATGCTCCTAAACCGCGCGCCCGCCTCGGCTACCTGAGAATAACATACTAAAAGGGGTCAACACGAGGTTGGTGAGTTCACAAGTTATATAAGACAAATCGTTTAGCGTTTGAGTTCAGCGTTTTCGTTAAGTGTTTTGCGTAACCACGTTACGGCGTTTAAAAGTTTTGCGTAACCACGTTACGGCGTTTAAGTGTTTTGCGTAACCACGTTACGGCGTTTAAGTGTGTAACCACGTTACAGCGTTTAAGTGTGTAACCACGTTACAGCGTTTAAGTGTTACCAGATAATGTTATGTCAAATTATATATCGATAGGTAGCTAATCTATACAACAAGTATTACTAAGTGGTTCGAGACCGAAGCTGACTGTTTATCAAGTGCCCGTCACCAGGTCAACCCAGACCATGGTAAGTGTTAGCCAAAAATTACACCCACTCAACCTCCAGTTGAGCTTAGCGTCGGGTGGGGTTTGTCAAACCCAGTAGTACTACTCAACAGTGACTCGCTATTCCAAATATTAACCGGTTCGATGCGTGGGACTTCAAGGGTTACGTGCCGCTTAGCCTCTACAAGTGATATATATAATTTATAACAAAATCTTAAATATGTGTTTATCTCAAAAATGCGTTTATCGGAGTATGTTATCTCCCCCAAGTGAAAAACGTTTGAAAACAGTTCAAAGAGCGGGGTAAGTGAACTCACTGTTTGCGAAGAATATTCCAAATTAGATCACCGAGTGATGCGCGTCGTAGAAAACTCTCTAGCGTTCTAAAATGACAAAGAGATTTTCTAAGTATCGGAACGTTTAACGAGTCTCTAGACTCGGCACATAATACCTATGCACGTATCATGTTTCGTGTTTCGTTTGTGAACCGTGTGTGATTTAAACAAGTACGATTGTGATACGATACACGAGTGAGCAATTACTTTCGTGTCATGTATTAATAACATACTTACAAGCAATTATTCCCGTAAGGGCATTTTGGTCAACAAACAAAGACTAACTAACTATTATTCCCCATAAGGGCAATTTGGTCAATTCATGGCAATCAACTAGCAATTATTCCCCGCAAGGGTATTTTGGTCAAAATACCACAATTATATAAAAACTATCATATTTCATGCATTCCTATACAACTCAGCAGCTAGTTTCATTGTGACAGAATTTCTACTTGAAAGATTGTACTATTTCACCGATCATATCATCTCAATTAATTCACCAAAAATCACCACTGAAACATACATGTCTTAGGTTTCCAGAACATATTTTATATTATTTTTATTCCATATAGATTTCTCATAATGATCAAAACACTACAGTAAACTCATATCAGTCAGATTCATGCACAACAGAATGTTATTTGCAATTCCCGGTAAACGAAAAATCCAATAAATGCAAGACCACTTGGGTTTGGTTCCTAACTCAGTGAGTCAACTTCCAGAAGTGGAACCAACCCAATTGGCCTCGTAGTTCATGAGATATAGAATTTACAATATAACCTAACAGCAGGTCTAACAGCTCAGCTTTGCATCACGTTTTTGTAAAATCATAAAAGTAAACTTCCACTTATCCAAAAATTACGAATTTATACTTTATAGAAACTAGACTCAACCTAGTTTACTGCAGTACTCACAATCTCAATCAATTTTCACGTTTACACTTCGTTACAGTCAGTTAAACATCGTATATATATTCTGTCCAGAATCTGTTCACATCAAAACTCAACATCATAACAATCTATGAACTATCATGCATCCATATAACCCTCTAGACACCATAACTACTATCCATGCATATAAATCACACCATACATACAAGATTAGGGTTTGTGTTTTAATTCAAATCAAGAACAACAATCAATCATGCAACAACATCAATCTAGTTATCAATCTATTATCCAACTAACAACTATCATATTGATCACATACATACATATAATCGGCTGAGTTAGGGTTTACATACAACCCATTAAACATCAAAATTACACAACAAGGAGGTAAGAGATGATTAAGTATACCTTCCTAGCACCTAGTTCTTGGATTAATCTCTTGATTGATGTGTGTGTGTGTGATGAAGGTGGACGGCAGCCGTGGATCAAGAGAGGGAGAGAGAGCCGATTTAGGGTTGTAGGTTAATAATAAGTTAGGGTTTGTTTATTAGTGATGTATTTATAATAATACAAGTTACACTCTAGTCCCTCTTCTTTCCAAGTGTTGTTTTTCTAGAACATTCCATCATACTTGCCCAATAAGTTAACATGACCATAGTTTTATCACATAGCACATAATCCTAACACATAATAATCACATAATTATTGTTTTTACGTTTATCGTTTATTTATCAATCGTTTGCGTCAACTCGTTTGCGTTTCGGTGCAAATCCCGAAAGACTACCCATGTAGTGAGTGTTAAGCGTCATTTAAACCCTAGTTTAAATGCAATGAAGTGTGCGTTATAGATTCAACGATCTTAAAGTTTGAATTGACGGAGTTGAGTTAACGGAGTTAACCTGGAATTGACGATTGTCACATCATTCCCTTGTTAAAGAATTTTCGTCCCGAAAATTTGAGTCAAGTCGTGATGAGAGTCTGAAAGAGTAAGAAAAATTTTCAGTTTGTCATAAATAAGGATAACAACAATTAACGAAAATGTATCTAGTAATATTTTAATGTTACACACAACCCCATCGAATCTCAAGACCCGTCATAAATATTAGTTTTTCGCTATGATTATATTTAATTCTTGTTATTAACATCTAGGAGTATTTGTCGGCAAATCTCGGGAAGCTTGATCGTTTTCCATCCTATTCTTTTCTTCTATTATTTCGTCATCGTTTATCTCCCTCATTAAAGGTAAGTAAATTCACGTTCCCCTTTTTACCGCTTTACAATTTTGGGGGCGTTATGCGTTCACAATCAAATTATTGTTTTCACTACGATTCCATTATATGCGTAATTGTAATTGCTCGATTAGTTTATATGTGCAAATGTGACTATGTGTTTATTTTATGCAGGTTGGTATCTCATCCTCATCCTCATTAGTATGATCATACGCCGTCGGAGTAAACCCTTATCTATGTGATTCGGTTGAAAAGACAACTTTTATTTATTGTTACACTAACCGTAGTGATTTACGATTATCGCATGAAATTGTCATTTTATTATTATATATACTCAAAAACGTGGTTTACTTGCTCAACTTTATGTTGACAAATATATGTATTTTCACGCATGGCGCAGGTAGCTCTATTGGATGACTTCAAGATTGTTGAAGTAGTGATACCTTAAGTTGCTCGATGATGTGAAGAATGCTATTTAATTTAAGTTTATTATTGATATATGTATCTGTTTTGAGAACTATGTATTATTGTGCTTTAATGTATGGTTTATGTGAAATAATAATTTAGATATTGACACGTGTAATTACATAGTGTCTTCTGAGCTATGATACAATTAATGTCGCACCCCAGCATGTTCTGTCGTAGGTTGGGGTGTAACACGTGCCATAAATTGCCAGGATAAAACTTAGGTTCCTTCGCGTCACACGAAGGATTCACTTGTTGCTCCTTCGTGCAACGCGAATGGTCTAATTCTCAAATTTTCCATTTTAGTCCTTTGACTTCTGATAACTTGTCACATCTTGGTCTTGATTCCATTTTCCAAAAATACTAAAGCAGCTCTCAAGCGGCGCGCGGCGATGCGAGCGTGCGAAGTACGCCATCAAAGCGCCACATTGCGCCCATCGCCTGTGTGCATACGCGTTGGGTGCTTCGCACCCTCTGCTAGGACCACTGGCTGCATGGTAGGCATAAAAAATTTTTACTATGTAAATTTATCTCCTTATAAAGAGCTTACAAATTATTCCTACTTTCCATGTATTATATCTTTCCTATTTTTACTCATGTAAAAGATTTCTATTTTCTTCCTTCTTTCCATATGGGATGGATTCCCAATTCCTTAACATGAAATGTTTCCAACTTTATAATCAATGTATATCTTATTATTTCTTTACCATATTAATTATTAAAATATTTTTGGATCCTTCTACTTTAAAGTTGACATTTTTTACCCAAAATAAATATGGTATTTTTCGAGATGTTACAGGAACGGGCATTGGAAGGTGGTTAAAGGTAATCTTGTCTTGGCTCGAGAAAGAAAGAAAGGTTCGTTATATATGGTAAGTTTACTTTGTGAGGGAGTAACCACCTAGTTCAGAAGAAAGTCAAAGTCAAGTTCACAAAGTCTAGTGGGAAAAAGAAGGTTTACTTTGTAGCTGATAAACCCAAAGCCACGGGCCAAATTCAAGTTGAACATACATGGAAGGGTTCAAGAAAACTAGTTAGAGACGTTCATGACAGTGGGATCACTAATAGTCAGTCAAAGCTTCAGTTACATCTACTAGACGACAGTGGGTTAAAAGAACCATTGTTCCATCAAATAAAGTATGTCTAGAAGGTTACCTGCTACATATGGAGAATGATTGTTCTCGGGTTATCTCAAGATCCGACAATTCATTTAAGTGGGAGTTGGTAGGGACAGAGAACGAGTTAGAGACACTTTTAGCCGTGACTGACATGTTGAAGTTCCGATGAGCTTCAACGGGCCTTCATGTTAATTGATGAGAAGGCTGTAACATAAGAGACTGAAGTGATTTCGTGTTCTCATGTTCTCCTGATCGAGAGCCGTAGCTCTAATACCACTTGTTAGGATTAACACACATGATACGAACCCAAAACACAAAAACATATAAATGAACACAAAGATTTAACGTGGTTCGGTCTAGACTGACCTACATCCACGGGTGACAACTAGGTATTCTTATTATGTGACAATGATTACAAATACATAGCATGATATAAATAAATTGGGCTAAAGCTTAGATCTGACCACCCTGCACAAGTCTCTTCTTTTAACTTTAGTTAATAAACCGGGCCCCAACACTACCTACAAACTCAACAAAATTAACAAGCTATTGATACACATTATTAGTGAGAAATTGTATATGTGATATCCATTTTATTATAGAGAAGTTATTAATGAATATAATTGGATGTGACATTGATTGGTTAATATCCACCATAACCACTATACATCATGTGTTGAGTGTGTTGATCTTCCTTTCACGTTAAACTACGTCTTACTCGTTGTTCAACATTTGAGTTCTCAAAAATATTATATAAACAATATAATATTTGTAAAAGTGATTTGGTGACCATTAAATAGTTTTTGTTTAATCAAAAGATTGTTTACAAAAACAAAATAAATGATTTGGTGATTTCTATAGAACTAAGGTTTATAAAACATTTTTAAGATTTTTATAAATGGTGTAATCAGACGTACAAATTATAATAAAAGCAAAACCATATATTGCAAAATTCAAAAGAAATTTAAGCATGAGTCGATTTAGATATAGATGGATTTAACGATATGTTCATGCATATTGGTGAATGGACAGAAGAAATGCATTTTGGGTAATGAACTTTTGGTTGAGAATTTAAAAGTGTCATTCACGAAAAATAGAATTTTAGAGGAGACCTAAAAATGTAATATGGGGAATGAAAAATAATTAAATTCTTTAACACATTTTAAAACTAAAGAGTGAATATAAAATTAATTTTAAAATATCTAAAGTTAAAAGGGTTAACGGGTCAACCCGTTTTATTCAGGTCAACCCGAACCCGACCTGTTTAGAAAACAGGTCAACCCGAACCTGACCCGTTTTTTAAACGGGTCGTGTTAGCCGACCCAAAACCTGTTTTTTTCATGTCAGGTTCGGGTTGGGTTTCGGGTCGTGTCAAGAATTGACACCCCTATTAAAAACAAATATCCTTTGAGATTTTAAGATACGTTTCTGCTATATTTTTTAAAAATATAATAAATTAGAAAATAGAAAAATCACATGTATACTTAACTGTAAAAAGTTTGAAATATATAAAATGTATTTTAAGATAAATCCCAAGAGATAAGTTACCACTTCACATGCCGATCCTACTAAAATGAATCATTACTATACGGTTATTAGGAAATAAAAGTTTTGGACATACGTTTCGGGAATATGGTTTAATAAACAAGTATATGTAGGCACTGCTATGATTATGATTATCCGGTTATATACATTAATACATAATTTATACATTTAAAGCTAATAAATAGATAAATGATACCAAAGACATGAACATTCCAAACAAGGTTGCTCCATGGACCATGGCAGTTTCGTGCTCCTTCTTATACCACTTGTCTTTTTTTGAAATTTGGGTGTTGTTCAAGCATTTTCTCAAATCATTTGTTTGAAAATTGATAATAGGAAAAACCATCAAAGTTGATACTACTATAGGAAGTATTCAAGAATTTTGGTTATGGTTTTTATAAGAAAAATTGTGCCAATTTTCAAGTGGTCTGGCATCTAATAAATTTGTATATTTAAATTCAAGACTCTAAAACGTGTTTAAGAACTTATCTTAAGTAAGATCCTTTCAAAAAAAAAACTTTAATATAAAATATAAATTAAGTTGTTTATAAAATATGGGTTAAACGGGTCGTGTTCGGCTCGACCCAAATTTATGTGTGTGCGGGTTAGGGTTGACATATTTGACACGAAAAATAATATGGATCGGGTTCGGGTTGCACATTTCAACCCGTCAACCTGCCAACCTGTAACCCATTAACCCATCAATCTGCCAACCTGACACGTTTAACACCTCTAGTTTTTAACAAACTAATAGGTATACTTAATACCCTACATGTATTAGGTCGGGTAAGTGATAATGTTTTACGATCAATTATGAGACTGTAAACTTGTCTCATTGTTATCTCTGCTTTAAAATTGGTTCTACCATTTTTAAAACGTAAGTAACTTTATATTATACTTAATTTGTTCTTTACTACAAAATAATTATACATCAAAATCAAGCATTTTATTAGTTTTAATTTAAGTATAGTGTTTTCATAATTAACAAAAACGACCTTTTCTAAAACATTAATGTATTGTGTGTATAACGTGTTGGAAAAATTTATTAGTGAAAATGAGTTTTTCACTAACTTTGAACATCAATAATATATTTATATATGTGTTGTATAAATATTGATTTGAGTGTCCAAAACAGAGCTTAGATGAATGAAAATATCAATGCTCGAAGTTGTATGGTTGGAATAACCAAAGAAGAGAAAACTGGATTTATCTTTGACATCGTGTCCCAAGTAGGAGCGCATGAGTGTCGCGCCTGCATAACGGACTGTTGCGAACAGTTGTTTGGACCTGGTCAAATAGTTTGTTTCAACTCATGTCATGAATAAATATGATGGTTTTGATTCACCACTTAAATCTAATTAAAAGTATTTAACCATGTTAATTATAATAATTAAGTTCAAGTTTGTTACAAGATTAATTATCTTGTTTTTGACTAAAATTAATTTTGTTGTTTATGACATATTAATTTTGGTTGAGTATTTCTCATTTTGTTTTGTGTAAGTATATAATGAACTTGTTGGTTCATGTTGTAATAACACTTAAAAAATATTTTGGAGTCATTTACACACACTCATGACAAAATTTAGAGATGAGCACTCTCTATACTTATGTCAAACAACTTTAACAAATTTTCCTACATCTTGATAAACACCAATATAGCCGGTGACTTTCTCGGGTTCGTGGCCATCTCCGGCAGTACATATACTGTTCCGGTTGTTGTACCATGGGAAACAGACGCGCTTGAGAGTAGGCACGAAATCTGTTTTAAGGGCTCCATGTCTAACACGATCCTCAACCAAAACCGCTACCCAATTTCAATAAACAAATTGTTGTTTTGAAGAAACATTTGTAGAAGACTCAAGTGATGAAGATTCGTGACATGGATGCTAGAAGAAAGCTTATAGAAGCACTCCTAGTAAGATATGGATTGAATCATTTTCATTTCAGTATATAAATTTGTATTTTATATTCTTTTTATGTACTTTTGTAAATGGGATTGTACTTTGTGAATTTCCCACGATTAACGAGAGTATCGTTATTATATTTTTATTATTATCTTAACTAAAAGTGAACCACTTCCTACAATCTTAAAACAGAATTTCGTGAAGATTGACGCTTTAATCTTAAAACCTATTGATAAATATTTTTGGTTCATGAAAGTTTAAAATGTTAATCGGATTTTTTCTACAAAATCTTAAAAATATTTGGGGAAATAATTTGATTAGTAGAAAAGATATCGGATTTATTTATATTGGAGTACAATATTAAATCCGAATACCGTTACAAATCGTATAATAGTTTTTGACAATTTCTTCTCATGAATTAATATGGGAGTTTGTTATTAAACTTGACACTAAACATGTCATTAATAAAATGACGGTTTTATTTTGACTCATAAAATCCATGTTGATTTTGTTTAGTACAAAACTTAATATGAAAAATAAGTTTCAAGTGGTGATAGATGAGATGAACAAAAGTGCTCATTTTGTTGCATATATATTTGTGTGATGAGAATCACAATATATTGAAACGATTTGGAAAACCGTTGGGTTTTTAATTTAAAATGATTTTTATAATCATTCTTCATCTAACGAGCGCGTTAGAATATATATTATTTAGCGTAATAATTCTGATCTTATTGGGTTTGAAATGTTTATATTTTCTAATGAGTGTATTAGAAAAGGTTAGTTTAGTAAAACCATATGTATTTATAAACATACAAGGTGGGATGCGAGGTACGATTTTGTTGTTTGCGAAGTAGGTATTATGCAGCGTGCGAACAAGTTAAAAAGGATTATTTTGGCGAATTGATGGTTTATACCTTCTAATAAGCGTGTTAGAAATGGTGTTATTCGTATAAACTACTAAGCTTTATAACGGTTTTTACCGTTTATTTCTAAGGAGCGTCTTAGAACCGATTTTGTATTTATAAACCATAACCTCTAAAAGGTTTTTTTATAGCTGCTTATTTCTAAGGAGCGTCTTAGAACCGCTTTAAATCTTATAAATTAATAAGCTTTATAAACAAGTATATTCTTTTTATATTTTCTAAGGAGTGTCTTAGAAGTGGTTCATAAGAATCGCAAGTTTTAAAAACGATGTAAAATTGGTTATTTCTAACAAGAAGTTAGGAATGGCTTATGTTAATAAGAACCAACATTTTATCGTTTAGTAAATATTTGTTTCTAATGAGCGTATTAGAATCGTTTTATCTTATAAGCCATCTACTTCAACGATGTGCAATCGTTTACTTTTCTAACGAGCGTGTTAGAATCGGTTTAATGTGATAAAACTATATTTTGGTAAACAAACGATTTGTAATCGTTTTAATTTTCTAACGAGCGGGTTAGATAATGTTTTATTTAATAAACATATTTTGGAGTTTATGGTCTTGATTGGTTATCAAAACATAAAACTCATAAAGTTTCTTATTAAAACAATTGCAAACTTAAGATATGACTTGAACGAATAAAACACGTCTTTTGCAATTAATATTGGTTCTTTGCTAGAAAGATAATTAGCACATCTTGAACCATATATTAGCTAGTCTCGAGTAAATTATTTTGTTAAAACAGTTTGTTATTGTTGTGAACATAATTAATTGTTCAACTACTTGTGAGTAGTTTGTCATGTAAACAACTTTATTGTTTTGGACTAGATTTGTCATTGTTCAAGTTTGGAGTTTCAAGATGAAATAAGATATCAAACGTTTAAATTGTGAGAGTATCATGATATATACTATACGTATATTGAAAGGATATACACAAGAATGAAATATATCATTAAACGTTGAGAGTATCAACATGAGAATTTCACAAAGTGTGAATTCTAATTTGATTACAACATATGAAAGAAATATATGTTATTATTATTATTATTAACATTTATAATAAATCGTTCAAGATATGTTATAAGAGTTTTACTAATGATGGACTCGTAGATGCTTCTACCATCATCAATTTTGTTTGAACTATGTGGAGGACGTGTCCTTCATTTTGGGAGAGTATCCTAATACATGGTTTCAAGAAAACAAGGTCTTCACCAAAATTGACTTGGATTAAGACTTATGTGTAAGTCCACATAAGTCAAATGCTGAAGCCTTGAAGATCAAGGGAAAAAGAGTTGTGTTCTTGAACTGAATGACAAAGTCATGTTTTGTAACATGAAATAATCTAGAGATTTTTTCTAAACATTGAAGTTTGTGGTGTGTCTAAGTGAATATGAACAAGGTATATGGTGTTATACCTTGAGGCTGTGAAGGATCAGAATGATGCATCTTCTGTTCACATGCTAAAGTATTGTAGTCTAAAGCATGCTAGACTAGTACTTAGTTAATTATGGTACTCCCTAACTAACTTTATATATTCAAAACGTATATATGGACACACAACGAATTCGTGTGTAGAGAAAGTTGAAAGATACTTTCATTCATTATAAGGAAGGGCATTAAACTCATTGGTTTGATGACAAACTTATGACAATGACATATGTTGGTTGGTCAACTCAAAAGCTATTGAGTACCAAAATAAACATTGATGAACTCACTGATACAATGAGGCAACTCTTGTTCAAATCACGGGTATCTAAATGTCGTTATAAACATTTGTTGTCATAAGTAAGGTTATACAAATAGTAGTTCAAATGGCAAGAAATGTGGAGGGTGAGACATTTAAGAACCGACCCTTTGGGTATGTAAAATTGGTTGTATGAGAAGATTCTCAAACACGTAGAAAGGGAGAACCTTTCATTACCCCATTTGGATGCTATCCAATAACACTTAAATGTGGGAGTAACTTTCATTTGAATATTGGGCATATATTTGGTTGCTAATGGTTGGCAATAAGAATTTGGTGATCCGAATAGATATTGCAAACACGTGTTCGCCTAAAACATAATATTTATGTTCTTCTAAGACACTTATTATAACAAGGTTCAAGGTGATACCTGTTGTTATAGTCATAGAAGCTTGAATATAGGCAAATTTAACTTACAAGTTAAGAACACATCATAACAACTCATCTGTAACATCCGGCCCCTCGCACCACCAATATTGTCCGCTCTGCCCATGAAGAGCTCACGGATCTGTTTTTGGTTGCCCAAAACGCGTTGGTGATTGAAGAGGCAAGACATTACTTATGAACCAAGGATCTCTCTTGTCCACGGCCGATGTGGGATAGCCTAAGAGTGGGACGATTTTGTGTTTGTCAAGGGTGTTACAGACAACCCCCCCTTTGGACTCATCGTCCTCGATGAGGCGTGTCCCATCATCCCGAACAGCACAAGAATGGCTTTGATACCACCTGTAATATCCGGCCCCTCGCACCACCAATATTGTCCGCTCTGCCCACGAAGAGCTCACGGATTTGGTTTTGGTTGCCCAAAACGCGTTGGTGATTGAAGAGGCAGGACATTACTTATGAACCAAGGATCTCTCTTGTCCACGGCCGATGTGGGATAGCCTAAGAGTGGGACGATTTTGTGTTTGTCAAGGGTGTTACATCATCTCAGACTGAAACTATCTACAAATGACTTGACAAAGTCATAGATAATATTTGGATCCAACAACCCGAGGGTTGACGAGAGATGAAGTTGTGGAATGGGACTAAAGCCCGTGGGAAAAAGAAAGTATGAGGGAAACCTAACTTGGCAGACTGGAGATCCCAAGAGCTAAGTTCAATAGGACAACTTAATCAAATAACCGAAGGGTAGTCACTGTGGGGGCATCGCTAATGTATATGTTCACATACAAGCTAATATATGTTTATATATATATATATATATATATATCCTCCAAAAAATTAAAAAAAATAAAAAATAAAATAAAAGGAGTTTAATTACTTCCTAGTCCATTCCTATTAACAACGGTGACATGTTGTGAGGTTAAGCATAATGTATGGTTGATGATTTTGTGTAAATCGTGTTAACCTTAATGTTTTTAATGATTTGAGATAAAATCACCTATGTGAAAGAGAAGTGGGGTCACTTCGAATGAAACTGTAGGGTGCGCAGTTCCTAGAGCTTTCACAGAACCAGGCTAGTGTTCCATGACCATAACGGACACGACAGTGAGGGGATGTGCCCAGCTAAGGAGAGTATTGTGTGAGGCATATTGTCGTTTCCACAAATGGGGGTCTATTCAAAGACATCGCATATACAAACCGCTAGGAGGCTAAGTACGCTTCACAAAGGAAGGTTCAAAGGGTAACACCTACCTATCCTGCAATACTCAACTATCGAGGTTTTCATTGGAAATTTTGTGTGTTTTGATTGATCTCCATTAATGTGGGGGAATGTTGGAAAAATTTATTAGTGAAAATGGGTTTTTCACTAACCTTGGACATGAATAATATATTTATATATGTGTTGTATAAATATTGATTTGAGTCTCCAAAACGGAGCTTAGATGAATGAAAATATCAATGCTCGAAGTTGTATGGTTGGAATAACCAAAGAAGAGAAAATTGGATTTATCTTTGACATCGTGTCCCAAGTAGGAGCGCATGAGTGTCGCGCCTGCATAACGGACTGTTGCGAACAGTTGTTTGGACCTGGTCAAATAGTTTGTTTCAACTCATGTCATGAATAAATATGATGGTTTTGATTCACCACTTAAATCTAATTAAAAGTGTTTAACCATGTTAATTTTAATAATTAATTTCAAGTTTATTACAAGATTAATTATCTTGTTTATGACTAAATTAATTTTGTTGTTTATGACATATTAATTTTGGTTGAGTATTTCTTATTTTGTTTTGTGTAAGTATATAATGAACTTGTTGGTTCATGTTGTAATAACACTTAAAAAATATTTTGGAGTCACTTACACACACTCATGACAAAATTTAGAGATGAGCACTCTCTATACTTATGTCAAACAACTTTAACAAATTTTCCTACATCTTGATAAACACCGATATAGCCGGTGACTTTCTCGGGTTCGTGGCCATCTCCGGCAGTACACATACTGTTCCGGTTGTTGTACCATGGGAAACAGACGCGCTTGAGAGTAGGCACGAAATATGTTTAAGGGCCCCGTGTCTAACACGATCCTCAACCAAAACCGCTACCCAATTTCAATAAACGAATTGTTGTTTTGAAGAAACATTTGTAGAAGACTCAAGTGATGAAGACTCGTGACATGGATGCTAGAAGAAAGCTTATAGAAGCACTCCTAGTAAGATATGGATTGAATCATTTTCATTTCGGTATATAAATTTGTATTTTATATTCTTTTTATGTACTTTTGTAAACGGTATTGTACTAAGTGAATTTCCCACGATTTACGAGAGTATCGTTATTATATTTTTATTTTTATATTAACTAAAGTGAACCACTTCCTACATAACGTGTGTGGTTATGTTTATCTATAAACATAAGTTGTGTAATAATAAACATAGGTTGCGTAATTATTTAGACATACACTGTCTTATGTTCAGTATTTATTTTAATAATGTTGCGCACTATTTTATGTAATTATATGTAACTAGTGTTATACCCGCCGCCCTGCGCCGGGTAGGTTGGTAAAACTCGGGCGATGATAAACCCAAACGTTGTTGGTCCAGAGTGTTGAGAAAGAAAGTCGACGCAAATTCGGCCGGTTTAAGTTAAGTGTGTTCTGATACCAAAACTAAAAACCAAAAATAAAACAAAAACATATAAAATTTGAGGTGGATCAACTGAGTGACGTCTGTCGGTAATACTCGGGCGTTGGGAATATCCGAGCATTGTCTATCCCAGAAATTAAGGCGGTGAGTCTACGCAAATTCGGCTGATTTCCCTCACATTGGTTAGGGTACCGAAATTAAAACAAAACGCAGTGAGTCTACGCGGATTCGTTCGATTTCCGTTATTTTTATCACAATACCGAAACTAATACCAAAAACAAAAAATATATATATTTTAGACTAAGGGTAGTGGGGGGTGAGCGGTGGGCGCGGCCGCCTACGCAGCTCGCGAACACCGCTACACCCCTCCGGTGAGCGTGGGCGCGGCCGGCCGGCGTGGTTGTGACCGCGGGGCAAGATAGCCGTTGGAGGTGAGTTGACCGGTCAACCTTACCGTTGGCCAGTCATAAATATTTTTTTTTACCTATAAATACAAATCCACACTTTCTATAAAAACTCAAACCATACATTTTCTCTATCAAAACTTCTATTTATATATTTATAAATGGCATCGTCTTCATCTTCCTATTCTACCGAAGAAGACGAACTCATTTGTCAAGCGGTTCAAACGACGGTAAGCTTTTTGAGAGATCAAATCGCCCCCGAGCCCCATTGTTCCGCCAACCGCGTATTCGTGATCGAAAGACCGCTAACGAAACTTTGATACGTCACTATTTTAGTCCCAATCCCACATATGGTGAGGATAGTTTTAGAACCCGTTTTCGAATGACTAGACGATTATTCTTGCGTCTAGCAAATGACTTTCCGGAGCACTTTGAGTATTTTCAACAAAGGGATGACGCTAGAGGTAAGCCCGGGTCCACGGCTACTAGCGTATGGTGTTGGATCGGACATGTTGGACGAGTATCTAAAAATGGCTAAAAAGACTGGACGCGATGCGCTTAACCACTTTTGTAGAGGTATATATTTTTTTTACGTTTGTTTATATATTTTTCAAATGTTTACATAACTTATATAACTTTAATAACTATATTTAGGGGTCATATTGCTATACAAGCGGAGATACTTACGTAGACCAACAATGTATGATATCCAACACATATACGAGGTGCACGGTGAAAAGCATGGTTTCCCCGGGATGCTCGGTAGCCTTGATTGTATGCATGTTGGTTGGGCTATGTGTCTCATTGCTTGGCGATGTCAATTCCATCGAGATGATCACCCCGGCCCTACTATTGTACTTGAGGCGGCAGCGTCACAGGATCTTTGGATTTGGCATGCGTTCTTTGGGGTTGCCGGGTCTAATAATGACCTCAACGTTATCGATCAGTCACCAATAATCGATGACCTTATCGACGGGGTTGAACCCCCTCAAGCTTTTTTTGCAAATGGAGAACATTTCAAGTACAGGTACTACCTCGTTGATGGTATTTACAACGAATGGGGGATACTTACTCAAGCTTACGCGTCTCCAGTTTCTGACAAACGAAAGTACTTCACGAAGAAACAAGAATCGGCAAGGAAAGATATTGAAAGGACGTTTGGAGTCCTAAAGAAAAGATGGGCAATGTTGGCGAATCCAATAAGATTTTGGACAAGGGAGAAGATAACGAAAGTCATCATCACGTGTATAATCCTACATAACATGATACTAGAAGACGAGGGTAAAGCTATTTGTCAAAACTACCAAGGTGATATTCCAAGACAAGAATCGACGATCACCAATGAACAACGACTCGCCAACATAAATATCATCAAGAGTCGTGAGTTACATGGCAACGTTTGGCATGAGTTGGTCGAGCATTTGTGGGTAGAAGACCCGGTGATCTTGTATTAGACTAGTATCAATGTAATGTTTTATATTATTATTAATGTAATGTTTTATATTATTATTTAATGTATTATTTATAATAATTAAATAAATAAAAAACTGGATCAAGCCCCTGATCACCTGGACCACTACACCCTCTGGGGCTTGGTTGAGGGGCTTGATCCATGGCCATGTCATCGCCTACGTGTCAGATTTTGCTTGGCTCACATGGGGCTCAACCAAGCCCCATTACCCTTAGCCTTAAGGACCAATATGGTGCCGCAAAATGATTCAATCGGCACTTAATGGCACCAAAGTTTGTAATTATAATATATAATAATTAGTTTTTATATGGTTTCATAAGTATTTAATTTTGTGCATAATATTGCAAATGTATATACCCTTACCTAAGCGTCGCGTGTCGCATTCTGGTGCTTCATACATTCGTACGTTAATTCACTTAAACTTATATTCTACACTTCTACCTAGATCTCTCTTGTATAGTTACACGTGTGTGTATATAACAAAATGTAATCCTATTATCGTCATTCACCTTGCAAAGTATTGGGTTTGCATTTTATTTGTGTTATCTGATCAAATACAAATTTTAAAAAAGGTTCACAGTTCACACGAGTAAGAAAATAGGCCGGTGGGCCTATAATAAAATCTGAGTGATGGATTAAATCTTTAATGAGTTTAATTGAAATACAACATCATTATAATTTTTCTTTTCATCTAATTATATACAAAATTTATATATACTTTTTACATTTCGACCCTTAGGAGACGTGGTCGCCCACCTTGCACCTCTCCAGGGCCGGCCTTGCTACAAATGCCTTGGTTTGTTACATAATGAAAACATAATGGCTCCTTAAACAATAAATTTTATAAATACCACCTAAAGGGCGGTACATTTAAACAGATGGATAATATACTTTTAGCATGGGTGCATGACGTTATATCAGTGATCTATACTGGTTTAGAGAGAAGATTTCATAGTCAAGACAAACTTTCGATCACAAATTGAGGAGTGGATGACATGTTCTAACTTCTAACCCAAGATCTTAAATTTCTTATCGTGAACGAAACTCGTAATAAACTTTTAATTACATAGTTTGAACAGCTCATAAGCTACACCTATTAAATTCACATAATATTTCATTGTGAGAACCGATAATAAAACAAATATTATAATTAGATAGCGATACACCCTTTGGTAACTTTTTATTTAAATGATGATAAGTAGCATACATTTTATAAAAAAGTTAAAAGGTAGATTGGAATTGGAGTGGAGTTGTTATGAGTAATGATTATATGTGGGGACTCATTAACGAATCTTGAAGGAACTTCATCACTTTCATGTTGTCTTTCAAGTTTTCGTGGATTTGAACTTTTTTTTTTTCACTTATTTATTTCTTAAAAAAATTACATAAATGCTTTACAAGTAAGAAAAATAAAAATAAAAAATACACCACTAGTTTTAACTTATGCATGAAAGTAACACAAATGGTCCATGGCATATAGAGATGCTAACTTTTTGAACGTGTAAACTTTTTTTTTTGCCAGCCAAAACGAAGACTAGAGAGAAAATGACTAGCATGAAACTTGCAGGAAACCAATAAAGAGTTTTTGAGTCACTCGATACTGTTCAATTTTAATTTTCTATTACTACCGTAGCAACTAAACGAAAATTGAACGACATAATAAAGTATACATTCTCTTTTGTGTTTAACACCAAAGATCTTTCGCTTCAAATCCTCCAAAGCATCCACCACGAAGTCATCAAAATAACCTCGATCCCTCTTGTTTTTTTAGATGTAGGAAAATCCACCTCTAATTACATCGGAATCGCCAACCAAACTTTCTAAGCGAGCTCATATTCTCCCTATAGAAGAAAAACATCTTCACTCACTTTGTGACAAGAACACAATAAAGAATTCACGTTCACGCTTTTATCCACCAAGTTTTGTCCTATAGGAAGCCGATTTAAAAGCACCATCCATGCAAAAATGTTAACTTTTCAAGGAATACAACGCTTCCATTTTGAGGGCGGTTACCATTAAAGAGGCTGACCTAATCAATATAGTTTCAAACATCTTTAACCGCGAAAAAGTCTTTAAATGCTAGACCCTAAATCCAACAATCTTCATTATTGATTTAAAATTTTAGTCCCCGCCGTGTAGCTCAGTTGGTTAAGGGACGTAAGACTTGGAACAATAAACCACTAAAACCCGACAAGCTCGGCCACTAGCTTCACCAATTGCATCTCGTCTACCCCCTCTAATGTTCCTTCGCCAATTCCACACCCCCAACCATCCGAACTTCTTTCGAACGACAATCTA
Organism: Bidens hawaiensis; assembly: GCF_021521415.1. Taxonomy (NCBI): domain Eukaryota; kingdom Viridiplantae; phylum Streptophyta; class Magnoliopsida; order Asterales; family Asteraceae; genus Bidens; species Bidens hawaiensis. Next base: position 1,005,456 of record NW_027491484.1, read on the forward strand.
ACAATTTGTATCATATTCCAACATAAACATTCTAGGATATCTGCTAGCAAGATTCGAGTTACCTTTCCAACAATCTGAGTAAAAAAAAGTATTAGTTAACATGTCATTTTAATGATTATATTCATATTTTTATTTTATTTTCTTTTTTTAAGTATATATTTTGAATTGGAAAAGATTAAAAAGCATAAAATGCATGTGGGGTTGAATATTGAATATTCAGAAACAATGTGATGTGTGAAGATGAGCTCAATATGGTAAGGCTACACATTTCCATGTTTCACTCGGTCACCTTTTATTCCTTTCCTCATCATTGGCCCCGCATATGTCTAATTATATTATTACAAATTGTTACTAGTAATATTTTGTTTTAAAACACCAATAGTAAGTACGAAAAAAAAAACAATAAACTTAATAAAGTTTTCTTAATAAACAAATACTAATAATTAATTGAAATATGTATATTTTTTGTTCATAATGTTTTATTTCATGCATATCATAAATGCAAATACTCAATAAAGGAAAACTGTGATTCTTGTGATCTCCAGTTCGATTTTGAAGACGAAGGCGTTCGGCCGTTCAGGTTTTGCCACCAGTGGGCCTTCGGGCCGGTGGGTTTAATATCTGGGATAACGTTGAGGCACTTAAGGGCTCCGTACGACTGGATTGGGCCAGCTTACGGTGACATTTTGCCATCGGGTCACCCCGTACAGAGTACCTAGACATTCTATTTTTGTTTGCCGTTCAAAAAAAAATCTCATGAATTTTAAGTGGAAACGTATATCACAACATTTTTTTAACGGTCATTTGGATTACTAAAGGATTACTGACACACCTAATCATCTGTATTCCATCCTTAGGAGGAAACCCGTCATAGATGAAAAAATATATTTAGCTTAACCCGAAACCTCCTATTTTATGTCACAGATGACACTTGAACCACATGATCTTTTTTTTTATAATTTAAATTAAAATAAAGTCTTTGAAAGCGAGTTGAAACATTTATGATTTATTCTATATATCAATATATGTCCAATAGAAAAGAAGGTAACAACTATTAGTATTCTATATTATTCAAAGGAAACATCCACGTCTCGATCATATTATCAAAGTCACTATTGCCACACATGGTTGTTTGGACGTCTTAGATCATGGTTGTGTAACACTACAAATATTAGACAGTGACCGTCTGACCGATATCAAACCAAAAACCAAAAATACATAGACATTGTATTGCTTTTGTCATGTCATATCAATCATTTAGTTTTTGTGAATAAAGATTATAAGTATTGGGTTAGAGTGTTAACATGAGATAGCCGAATATGTTTATGTTTATAACATGTTATTATTCCATGGTGGATATGAGCATCTTCTTATGTTGGACAATGCACGTTGCTATGTCAAAAAGCATATATACTTATATTATTATGTTGTAGACATCATTCTAGTAATCAGATTTATTATTTTCTTCCTTTCAAATTAATCTATGGGATGTAAACGAGTTAAGCTGCTTGTGGCATTGAACATGATCATCATTCGGGTTTTGGAGGCCTTGTGTGGCTAGCAAAAATAAGCCTTAAAAATGGAGGCCTATATGAAGAAGAGAAGTGAGAAAAAAAAAGAAAGAGTGAAGCTGCCAAATCTAGAATACATGAACTTTACCTATGTTGTATGGAGGGTGTTATCATCACTACTATACCTAGTTTTGTGTTTAAATCTTGAATATAGTAATTAAATATATTTTATATATGTAAAACAAGTGAATTTTATTTGGGCCTTTTGCTGGCGCATTTTTCGCACATGCCCAAAGCCGGTCCTGTAAGTGTGCTACGTAAGATCGAGATCAAGTCATTAAAAGCTTGAATTGAGCCAAATTTAAACAAGGATAAACCTTAAACCTTATTTATTGAGCTCGAGCTAATACGTGAGTTGATCACTTATATCATTAATATTTATTATTCACAAAAAATATTATAAAAATAATTACATAACATTATTATGTTATCTACAAAAATTATAACTGAAATGGGACTCATGAGCCGAGCTTAAGTTAAGCTTATTTGCACGCCAACTTAACCCCCCCCCCCTGCGCGCACACACACACCAACCCCCCTGGCGCCCCCCTGCATGCGAACATTTCGTTCATATAGGCTCAAACTTACCTTTAAATTGTTTTATGTTGTTATTATAATAAGTTTCACAAACATATACAAAAGATATTTTATGAAAAGCCGGTTAACACAAAATAATATCTATATGTTTATGACAATTTAAACATATTATTTCACTACATATGTCATTCAACATGTAACATGTCATATACATGACATTCATATATTGATCGAGGCGTCATTGTAATTAGTTGGACTATCATTATAACCTCATGACCTCTTTCTAGAACTAGATATACTACTACAATATATTTGATTGAGCTATCATCTAATTCTTCCCATGGCATGATGTGTCATCTCATACTATGCTTGAGTTGAGTCACATATGATTTGCTCAATGACGTTTGGTAACTAGTTTAGCGACCCTGTAATAAACATCATAACGTTGACAACATGTCTTTTCATACTTTGATTGAAATATCATATAATCCGCTCCATTATGTATGTAAACATGTCTTGTCATACTTAATTAGCTTGACGATCAAGAGCATGCCTTGTCATACTTTAATCGAGCTACCTATAATTCATTCATTGTTAATAGGTAATACATTAACGGAAATATTCAACTCCAACACGTTTAAGAAGAAGACATATTATTTTGAAGTAATATTCTCAAACTCATTATTATGTACTAGCTTGTCACATAAAGCATATGTTAATGCAGACAAAGCTACACTGTACTAGATTAATGATATGTAGATGAAACCTATGCCAAACCTAACACTTGTATCGTTGCCCAAGCACGCTTAACCTATTAGGCATAACCCAAAGCCTCGTCGAGGGGGGGGGGCATCTTTTTCTTCAAAGTTCGTATGTTCTTAATTTTCATACATGCAATGTAGTTACGCATGATATCTATCATTTATAAGTTATAACTATTACTAAAATCATCAAAAAGTTATAGATTATAAGGACAAACTTAACCTTTAAATTGCTTTCTATTGTTATTATAACATGTCACACAAACATATACAAAAGATATCTTATGGAAAGCCTACTTACGCAGAATAATATCTACATATTTGTAAGAGTTTAAACGCGTTATTTCACTGCATATGCCATAGAACATGTAACAGGTCAGACACATGACGTTCATATATTGATCGACGAATTAGTGTAATTGGTTGAACCATCACTATAACCTCATGACCTCTACCCAGAAGCCGATATATTACTATATTTTGATTGAGCTATCATCTAATTTGTCCCGTGGCATAAAACATGTCTTCTCATACTAAGATTGAGTTAGATATAATTTTCTCCATGACGTTCGGCAACATGCCTTGTCATACTTTACTTGAGCTATCTATAACTTTATTCATGACAACTAGTTGAGCTACAATTTAATTAACATCATAGCATTCGATAACATGTCTTGTCATACTTTGATTGAGATACCATATAACTCGCTCCATCACCATAAACATGACTTCTCATACTTTTGCTTAACGATCAAAAACATGCCTTGTCACACTTTAATAGAGCTAACTATAATTCATTCATTGTTAATAGGTAATCCATTAATGGAAATATTCAACTCCAACATGTTTAAAAAGAAGACAACGGATTCCAACGGGACAGATTATTTTGGAGTGATATTCTCAACTCATTATTATGTCCTAGCTTGTCAGTTGTCACATATAACATATTTTAGTTTCTATACATAGTGCAGAAAAAGCTACAATGTACTAGATTAATGATTTGTAGATGAAATGTATGCCAAACCTAACATTCGCAATGTGACCCAAGAACGTTTAACTTATTAGAAATAACTCGACCCTAAACCCAAAGCCTCATCCTAAGGAGGCATGTTTTTCATAAACGTTCGCATGTTCTTGATTTCTATTGTCTCTTTCCACTATATCTGATTCTCTATAATATTCATACATGCAATGCAGTTACACATAATATGTATCATTTATAAGTTATGACTATTTCTTTGATCGTAAAAAGGTTTTTTCATTGTATTGTAACATTAACGCCTATAGCATTCACGATGTTGCATCATTTCAAACCTCCACAAACCGTCATATTAGCTGCCATATGAGACTCAAACTTCCTTAAAAAAACACTTATTTTTCTATTAGTGTGTTACCTTTACATAAATAATCAATCATAACGTAATTGAACGTAATTGATTTAAGGTAACACATTTTAGATCTAACTTTCGAAGGTGGCATGTTTGAGATATGATTGACTTTATCGTCATGTAAGCTTTAGGGTCTAATACTAGCGTATGTTGAAAGTTGGGTATTCTACACAAATTTAATATATCATTTAACCGAAGTTAGTGTTATACAAATAAAAATCTTACATAATGACACTACAAATCTTAATTTGCAACTTTTCAAAGTTTAACATCAAAGTAGTCCACTTTTAACAAACTACATGGTCTATTTGTATTATAACTCATATTGTTAAAAAATAAAATAAAAAAGCCTAAATAGTTAAAAGAAAATAGAATGTGGCATAGGTTACCGTGATAACCTAAACAGAATAGAAAATCATCTTTTAATAACCGGAAAACACAAAATTTAATGAAAAACCTTTGTTTTTATACTTGCATGATTGCAATTATTGAAATAAATTATGCTAAAGTAAGGTAAGATAGTTTATAATCATTCAATCCTTAATGTTATAGCTTCACTATAATGAAAAATGAATAAAAATGATGGGATTTGCTTTCTACAAAGTCAATCTACTGTTTGAAAGATAAGTAAGCACTTTCATCTATTTATATAATTTTTTTAAAATAATTGTGTAAATATGCTTTTCAACTTACCTTATTTGGATAAAGCAAGGGAGAAAATGACTTCCAAAGTTTTGATGTTACATTTTTCAAAACTAGGGTATATACACGCGTAACACGCGGGTGGAAAAACATGTCAACAAATATAATAAACTTAAATAACAAATTCAAGCAACACAAATCTTCTTCAAACTTTCAGACCAAAACGTTAACCATTTACTTTGTCTAGATATTAAAAGTTAAAAGTTACAATAAGTTAATGTACACCGAACAAATAAAAAATATCAACAAAAGACATAAACATGTTCTTTCATATTAAACCACCGTCAACTTCTTCAAACATTCTACCAAAAGAAACTCATTTTGCTTCACCACCTGAAAATTTAATAAAACAATGGCATCTAAATTAAATATATTATAATAAATAATACTATTATTAGAATAAATTGTAAACTTTTTCAAACATTCTACCAAAAGAAACTCATCTTGAACACTTATTTTTCATTTTTGACCAATCTTGCAACAAACTTTTAAATCATTAAAATTAATATTTGTTAAACTTTCAAAACTTAAAAACGTTTTACAATAAATGAATTTTCAAATAACTTTGGAAATATTAACTTTATCATAAAATCGGTTGTTAAATAAGTGTGTGTGTGTGTGTGTTTTAAAAGGAAAATCATACCCGAGCTGACCCATTAAAAAATATGTATTTAACTCTAAAAATTTTAAAATATAATTTGTTATTATGAAAATGTCAAATCCATTTTAAACTAATTTATCGACTGCTTAACAAAAATAGTTTGTAAAAACAATTAAGAATTTAATTTGTTCTTATTTGAAATTTAAAATTTTGACAACACATTAAAACATAATAGGATTAGATAATATTAATTTTGTTAAACGTATTATGTAGATGAAACATGTGACGACACGAATTCATACCGAACATATTTGATATTTTGTCAAATTTTGTTACGAAATGATTAAAAAAAATAGTATAACTTAAAAATAACTCGTGACGGCACGAATTCATACCGAACAAATTTGATACTCTTTTAAAATTAACACAACACGTTTCGAAATAATTACAAAATATTAAAAATGGTTAATTAGTCAACTTCAAAAAATTATGGAAATGTTTTTTATTTTTGAAACATCGATATCAGGAGGTTTATTTTAGAATTTAATTTTGACATTTAGACATAATAATGGTCAAATATAAAAAATGGAAAGTTTGTTGAAATTGAAAATTATGGAAAGCTTTAAAAGTGTGTGTTTAATTTGTAAAATTACGTATTTATCGGGTTTAATTATGTTATGACTATTAACCATAAATTAAGCAATTATAGTGACTATTTAAAATTTGAAATTTAAATATAAATTCGAAATGATTTATTTAAATTTCGTATTTAAGCAACAACTTATTATATTTTTAGTAACTTAAAAGTAACTTATAATGATGATTCTAATTTGAATTTCGAATAGAAGATTGAAATTATTAATTTGAGAGTTTATTTTTAGACATTAATTTTAACATTTAGGCGTAATTAAAAATGATCAAATATAAACAAATGGAAAGTTGGTTGACGATATAATATAAATATAATATAAATAGAAACGATAATAAAATTTTGAAATTAGAAACAATAATAAAAACGATAATAAAATTTTGAAACGATATGCCGAGTTTTGCATATATTATATTATGTAAGATATAATATAAATAGAAACGATAATAAAATTTAGAAATTAGAATATAAATAGTAATTAAATAGTTTGTAAATTATCAAAATAATATCAAAATAAGGTAATATAACTTATCTTTGAAAATTTTAGTCAACTTATTATTTAAATTATTGATCATTAATTCTAAAATTAAGTTATTTAAATGTAACAATATAGTCAAAATTTTAATGTATGTAAAAAATATATTTTAGTCAAATCATTATTATTATGGACCATTAATTATAAATTAATGGTTAATCATATACCAAAATTGTTTAGAATTACCATATTCAAAGCATTGACCTACATTGACCTTAAATATGAAAGGTCAAATTTGAGTGCGTGATAAATTTTATGACTATACATTATATATACTTATATATGGTGATCTAATTTATAACGATAATAAATTTTTTTTAAATTAGAATATATATAGAAATCAAATAGTTTTGTAAATTATAAAATTACGGTAATATAAGTTATGTTTTAAATTTTAGTCAAAATTCAAATCTATATAAAATAATATATTGTAGTCAAATCATTATTATTATGGAACATTATTTATAAGGAAAGCCAATATTCAATATTGATGTTAATTAAAGTGTGATTGAGATAATTAAAGTATTTAAATTACCATATTCATGTTAATTCGGTTATCTAGACAAAAAAGGAAAGTCAAACTAAATAAATTGTATTAATAACCTGAAATAATAAAATCAAATATTAATATTGATATTATGGAGTATTTTAATTATAATTAATAACCGGAAAATTTTAAAGGTGTTACCGGAAAAACGAAATTGTGAGAATGACTATGGTATCTCGGATCTTTTCGTAGAATTTAAATTGAAATTAGGTTGTATGACTCGTGACATTTACCTTGAATTATAAAGTGGAATATTAATGTTTATGTTATGGAACATTTGATATTTAATTTATAACCGAAAAATTTAAATGTCTTACCGGAAAATAACAAATAATGATAATAACCATGATATCTCCGTTTTTTATCAAGAAACTATAATCAAATTTTCCGTAAATCAATCGGGTAAATTATCTGAAATAATAAAGTTTTGTTATAACATTGATATTATGAAATATTAGAATTATAATTTATAACCGGATAATTTAAATGTGTCTTACCGGAAAAAAGAAATAATGATACTGAATATAGATGAAACTGATTTATATAAAATCTAGAAGATAAACATGTATAACAAAAAAACAGGAAAAATATTAAACTTCAAATAAATATAAAACACCTATTGTTATAGATATAACACATAAACGGAAAACTTACCGGAATAACGTAAATACGTACAAATATTAGCTTCGTCACCGTTTTTGATTTAGAACCTTAACAATGAAAATAAAGATAAAAATGTTAGATCTACAATAACCGTAAGAAAATATGATGTTGCCGTAAAAAGATATAACTTTGCCGGAAAATCATATAACATTGTTGGCCATTAAAGTATAATATATAACCTTACCGGAAAACGATTACTCTCGATATACATTACCGGAATATAGAAGATGGTGGAGTTAGTAATTAAGCCGAGAGAGAGAGAGAGAGAGAGAGAGAAAGAGAGAGATTAAAATGATTAAAATGATGGTGGAAAATTTTAAAGTTTAAATAGTATGTGATATGACACATGGCAGCATAATAGAGACTCTTAGAATGGAAATTTGGTGAGGTGAAAGCCAAGGTGAATAGCCTAGTAAAATGACATATGACAAATTGTATTTGATTTAATAGATTAGTAAGATATTGTTTCTTTATGTACTAATGCATACTTTTTGAATGATTGTGTAATTCCTTTTGTATCTTTTATCATTACAATATGTATATATTATCAAGATGTATCCTCATATTGATTTGCATTTGTGATTTTACCTGCCAAGTTCACTTAACTCGTTATGCTTGTTTTACAACGACATAAGTTTAGAAAAAATGACTAGCAAGCCACTAGCCGGGACGAAACAAAGCAATTAAAAATAATGAATGCCTAAAACAAAACTATAAAGAATCCTGAAACAAAAAAAAAAAAAAAAAAAAAAAAAAAACTAGTGATTCATAGAAACAACCTGATAACCCAAATACCTATCCAAACGATCCAAAAGGAAAACCCGCTACTAATATCCACAACACACTCCCTATTCCACAAGAACAATGCCTCAAACCATTGCCCCAACAAGGAACACACTTCCCGTCTTATTTCACCAATGCCTCAAACCTTATTTTTTTATTTCTTATTTCACCAATGGTTAATGGCATTCAACATATAATATTTTCATTGAAACCGTTAGTTTAAACAAATTGGATTTATTTAACCCGTACTATAATACATGAGTTTCTAACCTAGTTAAGAATACAAACATAAGAATTTTTATAAGAGTTTTATTGTTTCACAACAATTATTCGTGTATGCATTTCTTTTAATGAATAGCAAGAATCACGGTTGATGAATTGATAAAAAAAATATATAATTAAAAAAAATGGATATTGAGTAGAAGTATAATGAGTTGATTATTTGGAAAAAAAACCCTAAAAAAAGTATAATGAGTTGGCTACTATGTAAAAGAAAATATAACTGGTTGAAGATAACAAATGAAAAAGTAGTATAATGTGTTCGTTAAAAAGAAATGTAGAACTATATGAATCATGATCAATGTTTTTATGAATTACATTTTTTTTAAAGACCAACTAAGTAACGCCGGGTACATCTAGATTTGATAAATAAGTTAAAAGAAACATCACTTTGAAAAAGAAAAAAAGGAAAACCGACAATTGTATTGACCATTGCGTGAATGCTTTGTTGGACTCTGCCCACATAGGTAGACATTGCCTATTGATTAAAACATATTTATTTCCTGTTAATGTTTTTTTATAATGCAAAAAGTTATTCTTAATTATTTTTTAATGATAGATAAAGTTAATAGATGATGTCAAGTTGATATTTAAAATATACCCTTTTCTTATATTTTGTATACAAAATTATAATTATTGTGTTTATAACATGTTATAATATAACTATGATTATAACAAGATTAAGAATGCAATCTAGCATGAAAAATAAATGGAAAAGAAAATTATTTAAGATGTACCCAAGTAACCCAACAACAGAGAACGGTTTTCATTTTTTTTTCTATGGGTAAATTGTAAATTACATAAATGGGCCGTGTAATCCTTTAGTTTCATTAAAGCCCATGTTTATGATTATGACTTATGAGCCTATGAGGTCAATGGGCCGAAGATAACAAAACTGAGTGTTGGTTATGACTTGAGATTAATGGGCCGAAGACAAAAAAATAATGACTAAATCAAATGCTTTATTAGTGTTAATGAAGAATGTAAGCTCATGATCAAGATGTATATGTGTCTCTAGACATATAAACGAATCGAATGTTCAACGGAATGCTCGTAAACTGATCCACTGGAAGTTCGTTGAATGAACATGAATGATTTTGTTCAGTTAAATGAACAAACATGAATATATATATCGTTGCTCACTTATTTTCATAAATGTTTATCTACATCCACTGATTTAATTTCATTTGTGTTTGTTAAGTTGGTTCATTTATACATTTAACTTTTTAGCTCATTACAATGTAGTCTAATTTTATGAAATTAAAATATCACCTATTACAATTTACTCCGTATTTATTATTTTTAGGCTTAATAGAATGACGCTCATGTTACTTTTAATTGCCGCCCGATCAATTATGTTCACTCATTTGTGTTTACTTATCTTTGTTTCTTTACATTTGTGTACGCTCATGAAAAGTTCATTTATATAATTAACGAATGAAAACAAAAACAAAAACATAAACATAAACACATTTATTTTTTTAACGGACAAAATTGAAGAAGATAACTCGTTTGTATAACTATTCGTGTTCAATCATTTGTTTGGTTTAAGTCAAACGGACTAACTAGAACATGTCACGTTCATGTAAAGTAGTTATTGAAACAACAAATATTGGGACCAACGCTACAAGGTGTCGACTTGCTCACTTGAACTTGCTAAGACAAAAGAACCGTTAGTCTCATCGCTGGAAGGGCCCTCATGCGTTCATCCTCCAACATGAAGTTGTTCTTTCTTTGAAGAGTGATTAGAAGTGAGAATTAGACCGGGATTAATAGTAGTGAAGTGTGAGATTGAAAATGATACTAGGGGTGTCAAACGCACACTATTATATTTGGAGAAATTCCGCCCTCGCAATGCTTAGTCACTTGCTCGAATCATTAATACTCAAATTTGTTTGAATATGCTGACTTCCACCTAATAATATGCAGGGGCGGATCTAGCATAGATCGAGGGATAGCTTTTGCTACCCTTCAACTTTCTTGGCGAAGTACCTTTTTAGTGCAATATATCGTTTTCTTCTTCTTTTTATCTATCAGTAGTTACACTTGAACAAATTTTTTAGCCCGCGCTACCCCTCAACTTTTCTTCTAAATTTGTCATTGATATTATGCATGTCACCTTTTGAAAATCATATAGCGCCATGTCGGCCTTATGCTATAGGAGCGTGATGTGGTAGTGTGCTTCCTGCACTGGCTGCTTCTTGCGTGTCAGCATACTCACTCACGTCATCGATAGTGCTTTAGAAATGATATAGCTTCACATGTTTTGTTAATTAATAACATGGTACGCGCGTGGCGAGGGTATCATCGACAAATCCTTAGGGTGACATACGTGGTAGACGATAGACAAAATTTGGTGGCAATCTTTTTTTGGGTTTAGTGTCACTATTATAACGACCCAATCCTTGACTTAATGTCAGTGCTGTAACGAACCAGTCTGATCTGATATCTACTGAACTGACGTCGTCACAACACAACAGGTTTTGTTACCTTGCTAGTTATAATTAATTGTCACACTAAAGGGTATCAAACTTCCAAAATAATAACCAGAGATTACTGTAAAGATTGATAAAACGAAATACTTTGATTGATTATTCCCAAATGATACAAGCCCTAATTATATACAAACAAGAACTAACTAACTGGTTAACAACCTAACAAACTATTAACAGAGTAAATATAAAAAGGGTAAAGTAGTAATTTGACTTTATCAAGTCAACATCCCCCCTCAAGTTGGTGGTATAACAACACCCAACTTGGACAAAATTTCTTGATGCTGTGGAACAGCTAAGCTTTTCGTAAAAATATCAACAAGTTGATCGGATGTACGAGTATACGTCAAAGAAATAAGACCATCTTGAAGTTTCTCACGAACAAAATGACAATCAAGCTCGATATGTTTCGTTCGTTCGTGGAACACGGGATTCTTAGCAATAAAAATCGCAGCTTGATTATCACATTTTAAGGGAATAGGAGTAACATCCGGAACCTGTAACTCGTGTAGTAACCGAGTTAACCACGCCAATTCAGCAGTGACTCGTCGCATTGATCAGCTTCAGCTGAACTCAATGCCACAGTGGGTTGTTTTTTCGATTTCCATGAAATTGGGGAACTCCAGAGTAACAAAATACCCGCTAACAGATCTTCTAGTGTTAGGACAAGAAGCCCAGTCAGAATCATAGTAAGCTTGAAGATCAAAAGAATTTGAGTTATTAAAAAATAACCCTTGTGTAATTGTTCCCTTGACATATGACAATGTGTGTAAGGCTGTAGACCAGTGAGGCAAACGAGGATCTTGCATAAATTGGCTCAAAAACTGAACCGCAAATGAAAGATCTGGCCTTGTATGTGTGAGATAATTCAATTTGCCTATAAGTTGTCTATATTTCAAAGGATCAGGAAGAGAATCACTATCTTTTAACCTCAATTGTAAATGAGAAGGTAGAGGAGAATTTTGAATAGCCAGGTTTGATGAATCAAACTCAGCTAGTAAGTCATTGGCAAATTTTCTTTGTGACAATATAAGCCCATTGGGATGAGTATGAACCTCCAAGCCAAGAAAATAATTCAAAGAACCCAAATCTTTTATTTGAAAAACATCATGTAGAAAAGCTTTAAGAGTAGTGATCTCCTCAGGATTATTTCCTGTTACCAAAATATCATCCACGTATACTGCTGCATGAACAGTGGAAGATCTCATAGACTTGGTAAATAAAGAATAATCATTGGCAGAACGCACATAACCTTTGGATTTTAAGACAGTTGAAAGCTTTCCATACCATTGCCTAGAGGCTTGTTTTAAGCCATATAGTGATTTTTGAAGTTTAAGAACTTGATTAGATGGTAAAGACATACCAGGAGGTGGAGACATATAAATTTCCTCATCTAAATCACCGTGGAGAAAAGCATTGTTCACATCAAGCTGAAATAGTGGCCATTTCAATTTAGTTGCAATGGCAATGAGAGATCGAATAATAGTCATCTTAACTACTACCGGAGAAAACGTCTCATTATAATTAATGCCATGTTTCTGAGTGTCCCCCCTGACAACCAAACGGGCCTTGCATCTTTCAATGGTCCCGTTAGCATGATACTTTATCTTATAAACCCATTTACACTTAATTGGGTTCTTTCCAGGAGGAAGATCAACTATAGACCAAGTGTTATTATTTTGAAGAGCAGTAAATTCCTTATCCATAGCTTCCTGCCAAGCAGGAAATTGTGCAGCCTGTTTGTATGAAGTAGGCTCATGCAAAATATTAAGATGATGAGCAATAAGTTGAGTTGAGTTAGAGAGATCAACAGAATTAGCAGAAGCAGTGGCCAAACATTCATTGGTGATAGTATGAAAACAATGAAGATGTGAATCATAAGTATGAACATGATTACATACATAATCATGCAAATATGATGGAGGATTAGAGGATCTTGTGGACCTTCTAGCAGGAGGAGGAGAGGGCAGATGAGGAGGATTAGGGAGAGGAGAATCTGATCGAAGAGGATCCGTAACCGGAGAAGGTGAATCATCAAAGAAGGAATTGAAATGCTCAATTGGAATTGAAGAATTGTTAGGATTGTGCAAAGAAGGAAACAAGTGTTCAAAAAATACCACATCTCTAGAAACTAATGTAGTATGAGTAACTAGGTTATACAGTTTGTAACCTTTCTTTGCAATAGGGTACCCAATGAATAAACAAGGTGTAGCTCGAGGTTGAAACTTGTCTCTTCCTTGTTTAACAGTTGAAGCATAACATAAACATCCAAAGGCTTTAAGATGTGAATATGAAGGAGGCTTTCGTGTTAAAACTTCAAAAGGAGTTTTGTTATCAAGTAAAGGTGTAGGATACCGATTGATGAGATGAGTAGCAGTTAAAACACAATCTCCCCAGAATTTTAAAGGAAGATTTGATTGAAATAATAAAGCCCTGGAAGTTTCCAAAAGGTGTTTATGTTTTCTCTCAACCACCCCATTCTGTTGATGAGCATGAGGGCAAATAGTTTGATGAACAATGCCTTTGGATCTTAGATAAGAAGCATGTTCTGTACTACTGCCCAATTTAAATTCATTATCTGATCTTATGCATTTTACTTTGACATTAAATTGTGTTTCAACCATTTCAATGAAAGCTTGCAAAACAGCAAATGCATTGCCTTTAGTTACAAGTAAATGGGTCCAAGTAGTTTGACTAAAATCATCCACTATTGTTAAAAAATATTTACAACCGTTATAAGTGGATGTTTTATATGGCCCAAACATCAATATGCAACAAATCAAAAATAGCATTAGTGGAACGTGTGCTAGTGGGAAAAGGCAAACATTGCTGCCTAGCCTTAGGACAGATTGAACAATGATCAAGAACAGACAAATTTTTATTAGAAATGACATCTAATTGTTTCATTTTATAGGTTGGTAAATGCCCAAGCCTATGATGCCATATAGTATTCGAAACAGTAGAATTACAAGTAGAAGTGGTAAACAAAGAAGTGTTGAAACAATTGAAAGAAGGATTGCTTGCTTTGAGAATGTAGAGCCCATCTAGGAGATCACCAAGAACCAGTGGCCTCTTCATTGATGGGACCTGCAACAAGCAATTTTTATTAGAAAAATAAACAATGCCCTGATTGTCATGACACAGTTTAGAAACAGAAAGCAGGTTATGCTTGAATTTAGGAACAAAAAGAACATTATGAAGAGTCAGATTAGAATGAAGTATAACAGTTCCAACTTGATGAACTGATATAACAGTTCCATTAGGAAGACCAATAAAAAAAGTAGATGAAATATAGTGAAGATTAGAAAACAAGTTTGGATCATTGCACATGTGATCACTGGCACCAGTGTCAATTATCCACTTTGTATGAACATTAGTGGAATTACTAGCCATAATACCTGCAAAATTAGCAGCATGAATTGAAGAAGTAGGATGTGATTGAGTATCTTTTGCCAAATTGTGTTGCTACAACAGTTTCATCAACTCATTGTATTGTGTGACTGAGATAGAGGATGAACCAGTTGAAGTTTCATGAGAAGTGTTATTAGCAAAAGGATTTGTTGGAAGTTGAAAAGGTAAATCGGATTCAATTTCCACATTATTAGCAGTTCCACGCTTTGACTTTGTGAATTTGAAATCTTTGGGAAAGCCAATGATTCTGTAACATTTGCTGACATGATGTCCAGATTTCTTGCAGTTAGAACAGACTTGCACCTTCTTGTTATCATTATTCCCAAAAGAAGGATGCGTATTAACATTCATAGATGCAGATTCAGAAGGAAAGGGAGATAAAGAATGAATCTCCCTTTGTTTCTCATCTTGAACAACAAGAGCATAAGCTTGATTAATAGTAGGTAACGGTTTCATCATAAGAATATTACCTCTAACCGTATCATAACAGGGGTTTAGACCCATCAAGAACTCAATAAGACGTTGATCTTCATCACTCTTAGCCAGAAGATGAGCAGTTCCACATGTTCATATTGGAATAGTGTTAATTGATATTAATTCATTCCAAACAGTCTTGAGTCTTGTAAAATAAGAAGCAACATCAGAATTACCTTGAACAAGATCAATTAGGCTCTTTTGTAACTGATAATACTTGGCACCATTGTCTTGACCAAATCGATCGTTAAGTTCAAGCCATAATTGTCGAGCAGACACAACATAAAGAACACTGCCACTTATTTCTGGAGATAATGTGTTTAAAATCCAAGAAATCACCATGTCATTACACCGGTTCCAGAGAGGAACTTGAGAAGGATCATTAGGAGAAGCAAATTCACCATTGACGAACACCAATTTGTTCTTCGCAGATAGTGCAATTGCCATGGCACGTTTCCACGCACCAAATCCCGAGCCATCAAACGGTTTGGAAACAAGAAGCATCCCAGGATGATCAGAAGGATGTAAGAACAGAGGATTGGAAGAATCGATCACATTAGAAGACGGAATTGAATCAGTCATGATGAATATCAGATTGAATTGAACGAAGAAATCACGAATTGGATTGATGAATTGAACGAAGAACGAAGAAACGAACGCGGAAATGAATACATAATCGAATTAGGATGATACCATGTAAAGATTGATAAAACGAAATACTTTGATTGATTATCCCCAAATGATACAAGCCCAAATTATATACAAACAAGAACTAACTAATTGGTTAACTACCTAACAAACTATTAACATAGTAAATATAAAAAGGGTAAAGTGGTAATTTGACTTTATCAAGTCAACAATTACAAACAAAACATTATCTAATGAAGGTCATCAACTTAATTCATTATATTATTATTAAAAAAATTGATATCAAAACCTAATTGTAGTAGGAAATGGTTTATCTTTGTCCAATAAACCAGTTTCTTCATAATTCTTAATGGTGTCAACTATGGTCTCTTCCAGTGGCCTGTAACTCCATCCTAATTTCAACAACTTCTCCGAGTTGAGACGAGGATAAGCACCATTCCCTGTGAAGCTGCATTTAAAAAATTTAGGGTTTAGGGTTTAAGGTTTAGACATATAATCATGTTGCTAGTTGTGGGTTTCCATGTCAATGCAATGCCATTAATCTAAAAGTTATTAGACTGTTTTATGCATTATATTGAGACAACTTTTAACCCGAATTAGCAAACTCATAACTAAAGTCTAAACTTACACTTTGGGATAATTATAGCCAGGAAACAAGCTTTCCATTTTTGCAACAATTTCCTTTGTACTAAGCGAGTATGCAGAACATATATATCTTCCATTGGATTCAGAATTTTCATACAACAGTAAAATCGCCTCGGACAAGTCACGAACGTCTGCATATGGACGTTTAGTGTTATCCATCGCGTACCCTCCAGATCTGCCTTCCTCTGAAAAGGAATAAAAATAACAAGTATACATTATTTCTAAAGAAGGAAAACAAAATGCAAACTGCTAAAAGATTGTGTACATTTTAGAGTTAGTTGAGTCCACTTAACTACTTAACTGAAATAACTATTTTGAGGATTAATGTAGAAAATTTAATCTATGGTAATCAGTAAAGGTAAAGGAGAAACCAAAACTCATAGGGAAAAAACATAACATGTGGGACCGGTGTTCGGGTGTGGACCAAGTATGAAATTAATTTAAAAAAAAAGCTTTTCAGGTTTGGGATAGGTATTGGTATTATGTGATATCCGCCGATTAATCAGCATGGTTTGCCCATATTGAAACTGAATATATTAATATAATGGAAAATTGGTTTTTATTAGTCCCAACTATTGCCTTTTGGTCATTGCCGGTTCCAACTAACGAATTGGTCACTGATGGTCCTAACTTTTAATGTATTTGTTCCTAACGGTCTGCGGCTAACAGAATCCTAACGCCGTTAGTTTTAGGTCGCCGGAAAAACATTTTTGGCTGGGAAAGTCAATTGTTTTGCTGGAAAACACCACCTGAACACCGCCACCACCACCAATTGACTCACCGCCAACCAACCACCATCACTTAAGCACCATCAACTGATTCCGACAATGGTTCTAGGGTTCCGGCGACCTCAATAACTGGGGCTTTTACTAGAAAAAGGTTCCTAAAGGTACGATACAAAGTTACCATGATGTTTGGGACAAAATTGTTGAGTTTTCGGGAAAAAATGTGTGTCTTCCAGCCAAAAACGTTTTTCCGGCGACCTGAAACTAACGACGTTAGAATTATGTTAGTCGCGGACCGTTAGGAACAAATACGTTAAAAGTTGAGACCGTCAGCAGCCAATTCGTTAGTTGGGACCGGCAATAACCAAAAGACGATACTTGGGACCAATAAAATCCAATTTTCCTAATATAATATATAATTCTAAAAATATAATAAATAATGCTGAAGTCATTAAAACACAGAATTTATGAAAACTATAGAATTGTATTCCGTATCTGATATTCAAGTCACGTAAAGTTTTGGGTAACGTGCATCCCAAAGGGACTAATGGGTATTACGAAAACCCGACTCATTTTCATCCCTAGTAATTAAATACTGACCTTTCATGTAGCTCAAAAGTAGTAAGCTAGAAGCATTAGTGGTGGACTGCAGCATTGGTCCAATGATTACGGATGGACAAATCGTTACCACTGTCATGTCATGTCGTTTTGCGAAATTTAAAGCTTCCATCTCAGCTGTTGTCTTGGATACTGCATACCAATTCTGGAAACCATGCATAATACAAATTATTATCTAATATGATGATGCTGTATATATAAAAATTGAATTTTAAAGTACACAGTTGTGATATACTTGGGTTGATAAAGCGTATTCGATATCTGTCCAACAACTTTCATCCATTTCCATGTCTGAGGGCCACTCGGGCTTCAGTAAGACAGCAGCTCCGGAAGAGACAACCACAACCTTGTTAGCTTTAGCCTTCAAACACGCGTTTAATACGTTTTGTGTTCCTAATATAGTAGGATCCAACACATCCTCCTGTTAAGTTTATGCTCAAACATAAGTTTAAGCTCGACCAGCCCATTTACTAACAAATGATTTGATTCGGATTATACTTTTAGCTCTAGCGCGTCAACAAGTACACTTAAACATAACAAAAAAGCGTAAACGTCTAATCCAAAAGTATTTTAAATGTATAATACAAAAAAACATCTTAGTTTATTTAAAATTTTTGTTTTAATTGAAATAATAATACCAATAATCCAAAAAATGTTATTTTTCAGTAAAGTGCCATTTTAGTTTTTAGGTTTGGACGTTTAGTTATTTATGCCACTTTTTTTTGGGAAAAAAAAAACAAAAAAACTCTTTGTAATTTTGTTTTATTATCTAGCTAGAACCCTTAAGATTTCATGATTCTTGCCACTTTCAATTCGCTCAAGCGTTAACCCCGTTTATTTTTTAACGTTAAGTCAGAGACATTAATGCCTTTTATCTAATGGACGAAAGTGACAATTGTGATAAAACCAAATGGACAAAAGAAACACCCTATTAATAAACTCTTGAATCAACACCTGACTTAGCCTCAATCAATTAGCCGTCTCGTCCACATTGTCTTCCCTGGCTGCTAGAGGTGTGTATGGGCCGGTTTAGTTTAGTTTTGGGCTACAACAAACCAAAAACTGAAACTTCGAAGATTCGGTTTTTAAGATTCTAAAAATGTTTTGGTTTTGGTTTTCAGTTTCTTACATTTGGTTCGGTTTCGGTTTTTCTGTTTTTGACATTGGAATTAAAAAAATTTTAAAACAAAAAACTGTTGCCAGAAAACAATGAGTTTAGGCCTAATTTGTGTTAAACTAATATGATTATTATACATTTTGGTTAAAATATTTGTGTTAAACTATATATAATGTTATGTCAAAATCATAATAAAACTATAGGTTAGGTTTGGCTTTTTTGGTTTTAATTACACGCAAAACCAAAAACGAACAAAGCGCTTGGTGTATAAAAAAACAAGCAAACCGTCGGTTTTTGTTTCCGTTCGATTATATATGATTGATTTTTTCTATTATTTCAGTGCTAGATCGGTTTTCTCGATACACACACCCCCCAACTGGCCACCATCGTAAATTTACGCAATTGTTCCTTGGGTGTCGCTGGAATTCCGATGGCCGACGTTCAGTGGTGGCAGGGGATGGAAACCTGAAGTGAAGGAGAGGAAGGGGTAGGATATTAAGGCTATGGTCTTGTTAGAGATTAGGGTATTGCAACACACACACACACAAATAATCTGCAAGAGAAAAGTATAAACAGAGATGAACACGCGATATTTACGTGGTTCGGTCGGCTGACCTACGTCCACGGACTGCAAACAGGATACTTTTATTATTGCTTTCTGCCTCACTCGTGATGATGAATTACAAGTACAAGACTAAATATATATAGATACAAGATTAGGGTTTTCTACTTGTTCATCGAGAAAATAATACGGGCTTTAATTAAAACAAAGTGGGCCAACCCATTTGACTGTCTAATTTCCTGTTCCATAATTCTCTTGAACCCGGCCCAGAAACAATCGAGCCTCCATAACCCAACAATCTCCCACTTGGAGGCTTGATAATCTTCAAACTGCCTACCGATGATCGCTTGTACCTCTTGTAATCTTCCTCGTCTTTCTGGTTGCATCTGCATTCTCATCAGTTAACCTGATTTCCCGTTGAAGCTCCCCCGAGCTCCAACACATCTGTCATGGCTACAACTGCCACTGACTCGTTCTCTGTCCCTACCGGCTCTCACTTACACGAACTGCCGAATCCTGGAATACATTGAGAACAAACAACGTTCTCCATATTAAGCAGGTAATCTTCTGGAGAGACTTTAACCACTGAAATACTGGTTCTCTTAATCCATTGTCTGGTAACTCTGGCTAAAGATTTGACTTACTAACCAGTGCTCCCACTGCCACGAAAACCTCTAACTGGGTTTTCTGAACCTCTTCTTGCACGCTCAACCTGAATCTGACATGTGGCTCTGGATTTATCTCCTGCAAAACAAACCTTCTTCTGCCCATTAGACTCTGTGAACCGAACTTTGGTCTTCTTCTGAACCGGGTCGGTCACTCCCTCAGACCATAAACTGACCATATACAACGAACCCCTCTTTCTTCCTCGAGCGATGATAAGATTTCCCTTCACAACTTTCCACTGCATGTTCCCAAAGTTAACCTCATGTCCATGTTCATCCAACTGTCCAACATAAATCAACTTTTTCTTTAAGCTTTGAATCACTCTGACATCCTTCAAGGTCCAAGAACCGGCTGAAGTAACTAAATTCATGTCACCCATGCCCGTAACATCAAGAACATCATTGTTCGCCAGTCTTACCTTACTAAAATCACTTTCCTTCAAATTTCGCAATGTGTCACTGTTATGGTAGCATGAAATGAGGCACCAGAATCTATGACCCAGGAATCAACATTATCCTCAACAACAAGAACTAAAAACTCATCCTCTGAGCATTCTTCTGCAGTGTTGACTTCTTTCTTTTCATTCGGCCACTGATTCCTATAGTGCCCCGCTTCATTGTAGTTCCAACATACCACATCCTTCCGAGTCCTAGACTGACTCCTTTTCTTGTTCCCGCTCCCACTACCTCTGTTATTTTTCCTTCCTCTGCCAACATACATTAAATCACTTGATGATTCACCTGAATTTCTTCGTCTGACGTCTTCGCCTAAAATAAGATCTCGAATCCCATCAAAAGTAAACTCACTGGTAGAACTAGTAATCGTTGTAACAGTCCATGACCAGCTATCAGTCAAAGACGATAACAGTAGTAGAGCCTGAACCTCATCCTCGAATTTGATACTAACTGACCCAAGTCTTGACAAAATCGAGTTTAATTTGTTGATGTGCACTGTAACTGAACTTCCTTCTTTCATCTTCGTGTTCACTAGTTCACGAATTTGGAAAATCTTATTAGCTGTCGAAGGCTTTTCATGCATATTAGACAAAGCATTCATTATCTCACGCGTTGTGGTTTCCTTCAAGATGTTGTTGAACGCAACATTCTTCAATAATGACAATCTAATAACTGTCATGGCTTTCTTATCCAAAGTCTCCCACTCATCTAGTTTTATCTTCTCCGGTCTTTCACCCAATACATTGTCCAAATCCTTCTGAACTAGCAAATCCTCCATTTGCATTTTCCACCAACCAAAGTCTTTACCATCAAACTTCTCAATCTGAAGTTTCCCGCTCTCAGCCATTATTTCAAACTGAGAATTCCCGACTTTGGATCTCGGTAACAAAAACAGAAAAAATTATCTCAGACAAACAAAATAACCCCGCTAATCACCACGAAACCACCCGGCTACACTGCCCGGCAAACGCCAAAACCCGATAATCAAACCCGAAGCCAAAACCGAAACTAAAACCCGATGCAAAATAGATAACCAAACTTTAATCAAGAAACTGAAAAGACGAGCAGAGAAAGAATAGAACTGATCGATTTCTTGATTGAAAATATATAGCGACCGTGGTATTATTTGTTGACTTCACGTTCACGTATGAGACAAAAAATTTGTGATTCACACAAATCATAATGGTGGCATAGCATTTATTCCACAAAAGACAAAAAAAAAAAGAAAACAATGTAATTTATATGGTGGTGGTGGCTTACAAAAGAAAAGGGCACAACACAAATCTCCAAACTTTTTTTTTTTTACTTTTTTTTTTGATGTAAGCTTAATAAGACCAGAATCTTACAATCGAACACTGAGTTGACGGCCGGCTGCCAAAACACTAAACCCTAGTTCGACCCCAACCATCCTCTTGTTATCGTGTTTCTCCCGTGTGTAACCGCAACCTCGACCCAACTTGATACCACTTGTTAGGGATTCGGGTATTGCAACACACACACAAACACAAATAATCTGCAAGAGAAAAATATAAACGAAGATGAGCATACGAGATTTACGTGGTTCGGTCGGCTGACCTACGTCCACGGGCTGCAACCAGGATACTTTTATTATTGCTTTCTGCCTCACTCATGATGGGAAATTACAAGTACAAGACTAAATATATATAGATACAAGATTAGGGTTTTTTACTTGTTAATCAAGAAAACTAATATGCCTTTAATTAAAACAAAGTGGGTCAACCCATTTGATCTTCTAATTTCTTACTCTATAGTTCTCTTGAACCCGGCCCAGAAACAATCGAGCCTCCATAACCCAACACTATGGTGGGTATTGAGTCAAGAATTTATCAAGAATACTTTTCTTTTTCATTCCCAAGGTTTGATCACCATCACCACTTTCATTCAAATAGGTAAAAAGACAGAAGTGCATCTAACTTAACGTTAAAAATGAGGTTAGAAATTTAAAAGAGATTGCCAAAAGTCGTGAAACCTCAATGTTCTAGTAACACTAGTTGAAAAAATAATTAAAGCACTTCTATGCTAACCCAACAATTGCTATTTGCCACTCATATTATGAGCAACTAAATAAAAGAAAGTAAACTTAGAATATTTTCCATTTTCCAACTTAAAAGGTATATAAGTTTTCATGTTTTTATTTACCTGAGGATTAGGTACATAACTACCAGGAACAGTAGTGAGAGCTTGAATAGGAACAGGAGATGCAACATGAAGAACCCCGGTGCAACCAGCAACGGCGACACAAAGACCTTCTAAGTCCAACAAATCCGCCTTGAAAAGACACAGCCTCTCTTCGGCATTCTCCAACTTCTTCAAATGACCATTCTTTTTCTCATCACCTTAATACATTGACATAAACTATGAGACAAGACACTATCATAAACATACCGGATCTACCGGTCTAGTTGGTTAAGTAAGATTTAAACTAAAAGAAGTAACAAGTTTTGTAAATCAAGGTTACATGGATCTCTAACAGTTCCATGGACTATATATCCTTTGGAAAGCAAAAGCTTCACAACCCATGAACCAATATAACCTCCTGCTCCTGTTACACAAATCCTCTTCATCATTCCCTTGTATTGCTTTAATTTCTATTATTACAAATACTTTATAAGCCTAGATTTTTGTAAGGATACACATGTGACATGCATGTGTGTGTTTAACACACATGACACACATGACACACATAGATTAATATTATTCCGTATCATTGCTTGCACGAATCACAATATTTTATTTTGTGCGAGCCACAAATCGTGACTTTTAAAATAGTTTTTTATAGAACAATAAATATATGAATAAGTTCTTTTCAAACTCAATCTCAAACTACCGGACATAATAAGTTAACTTTTGAAATAAATAAATGGGCCGGTTTTGACTTTTGAGTAGTCTTTAGTTTCATTAAAACCCACGTCTATGGTTATGAGGTCAATGGGCAGAATGTTAAAGCTGTAAACTTCAAAATGATGACTAATGTTACAATAAAAGTGTTAATGAAGAATGTAAACTCATGATCACGACATATATTAATTTAGGCATGTAAGCGAATCAAATGTTCAACAAAATGTTCGTGAACTGGTCTAAGGGAAGTTTGTTGAATGAACATGAACCATAACTTCGTTTATTTATTTAATATCATTTACGTTTCCTCGTTATGTTGGTTTGTTTATATATTCATTTAACTTTTTAGCCCATTACAATGTTTATTATGAAATTAAAATAACAACCATTACAATTTACTCTAGATTTATAATTTTAGGCCTAACCAAATGAAGTTCACGTACACTTACTTTTAATTGTTGTTCGATCAATAATGTCCGTTCATGATCTATGTTCAGATAACTTTGTTTGTTTACATTCATGAAAGTTCATTTATATCAGTAACGAGTAAAAACAAATAAACATGAACACGTTTATTTTCTTAACGAATAAAAACGATGAATAAAACCTTGTTTGTATAATAATTATTTGTGTTTAATCTCATGTTTGGTTTAGCAAGTCAAATGAACGAACTAGAACATGTCATGTTCGTGTTCATTCGGTTCATTCACGTGCCTATAAATGTCATATGTTAAAACATATTTTATGAGAGTTATTGCAAATTTCAGTGATAAAGGTTGCAAGATTAAATGATCTCTTCACCAAAGAATTAATAGATCTAATATGTAAATATAAGATGTATTATATAAGATTAATTGTGTTATTTCCTAAACTTATTTACCATGTTTGTGTGATTTATTTATTTTATGGTTTAATCACGCAATAGTGAAGTAGTTGTTGAAACAACAAGTATCGGTCGGGAGACAGGTCCAACGTTCCAATGTATCGACTTGCTCACTTAAACCTGCGCAATAGTAAATTAGTTGTTAAAACAAGTATCGGTCAGGAGATAGGTACAACGTTCCAAGGTATCAACTTGCTCACTTGAACATGCTAAGACGAAGGAAACCGTTCCCTCTCCATAGGAGACATGTCTTGTTGGTTATGCATATATGTGAATTAAATAATAATTTATCTATACTCTCAAATTAAATTTAATTAGATACAAGTTTTGCCACTTGTCACTTCTACATTAAACCTCACCCTTTTTAACAAATTTATAATAGTAAAATAATAGTTACAATTATTAAAATTTATGCTTCAAAATTTGTTAATTTAATATTTAATTCCTATTTTTTCTTTCATACATTTGATATTTATAATTATCGTTTACTTTATTATTGTTTTAAAGAATATTGTACAACGACTGTATTAATAGTGTTTAACGGGTTTATTGTTTCTTGTATACTAATTATTTATTAAATATTGTATTTTTAAGAACTACCCGTGTAATACACGGGCCTCAAACTAGTGGTTTATATACTATAAATATAATCCTTGATGAGATAAATGACTATAATATATTCTATTCATTTAGTTAATATTATTCATATTTATGATAGCATAATGCAAAGGCGAATCTAGACATCAATTTAAGGGGTAACGTTATTATTATTATTATTATTATTTGTCGCTCTTCATACAATATAAACGAAATAAAAATGAAAACACGATAATAAATATGTTTAAACATATAAGGTGCGGATTTCTCCTCTTTTAAGTCCTTACATCTTCTTTTTAGCTATTATTCTTTTTGACATTCTCCAAACAATACTTAATAATTTCCAAGTTGTTCTCACTTCGTGACACTATATTTTACATCGTGACATTATTCTATTAGTATAACAACCGAAATTTTGGATTTATTGAGAAATCTAAGTCATATATATCAGCCAATAAGGTGACACATTGTTACATATATTAACTTTTTGCTTAATTTTTGTTTATTCTTTGAATTAGGTTAGTATCCCGTGTGATACACGGGTTGGATAATAATATTTTGGTTTAATAAATGAATATAAAAATTTATAAAGTCGAATAAATTAAAAATTAAAAAAGAAAAAAGAATCATGATAAAGTTATCAAAAATCTAAAAAAATGTGTATATATATGATTGTGTATGCGTAGCTGGTAACACCTGAATTATATAGGAAAAATATCATTAATCAAATATTTTGATTCACAAATAGTATAAAAAAACAAATATATTAACATGTTTTTCATATAAAGTCTTTAGGGATACATCACAACCCTAAAGAAACTTAGTCCTACTGAAAAAGTTTGTAAATGTGTATCTACTTATGCTAGTAACATTAAATTATATATGTTTGTTTTACAAACAAAATGTGAGAAACTACAAAAAAGATGATCAAATGGTTATAATAAATGGACAATCTAGTATTATCTTAACAAAAAAAAAAGTTACTCTTGCTAAACTATGAAATACGTATGATTATTCATAAATAAATACATATATTTATTTTACTTATATACTCTTTACAAGAAATAATGTACGTTAACTTTGCAGATAAGTTACTTACAATAATAAGATGTAATACATAGATCTGTAACACCGTTTCGTGTATGATATAAAAAGACAAATTATTACACAGTTCATCAATTATATCAACAAAGTATTCTACAAATGTATCATTAGGTTCTCAAAATTAGTCATAAGCGTAACATTTACATCAAATTTATTAACTTTGTAAAGTCTCGTAAACTTTTTCCCCAATTTGAGAATTACATGGGAATCAAATGGTTTCAAAGATTCATTGATATGAGCAAATGTAACATAATCATCAATAAAAACACACATATATAGTGATAGAAATTAGAAAAATACTATTTAACAAATTCAATAGTTTTGTATAAAATTTAAGACGTTAACCTAGATTTTCATAGATTCAACCAAAATCAAAGATGCAAACAAATCGTAAACCTTAGAGGTTTATTATCGAGTTTTGGAGAAATCATGAAAGTATTTACAGATAAATTGACATAATTGAGATTTGATAGATGGAATAGATTGAGATTATGTGATTGATTTTTTATTCTCTAAATAAAATGTCAAATTGTAATTTGATAGATGGAATTGCTTGAGATTACGTGTGATATCATTTAGGGAAAGAGTCAATTACGTTAGATACGATTTAGGGATGCATGAAAAGTCAACATGTGTTTTATAAATTATATGAAAAATAATATAATTTTTTTTATAATAAATGGTTGGTTACGGGATACACATTTACCGATTTTGATTATTTTTTTTAAAGAAATAGAGTTTTAATGATTGAAAATAAAAACTTGCAAAATGGCACAAACACATATATAGACATATATACTCTCTTTCACTACATGTGATTATATTTTTAATGCATGATATAAGTGCTTATACGATTTTCACAATTTCTACTTCAAATTAGTTTTGAACTGGACACTTTTATATATAATATAATTAATTATAAAGATTACTTTAATATTGAAATGATAAAAGCCAAACACTGATTCTCTAAGCTAAGTCCTCTAATCTTGTTTTTTTTTAATAATTTTAATAATGATGATGATGATGATGATTCACAGAAGAATCATATGCGCTCATGTGACTCATGCCCGGTAGTATAATATTACCTTACAATGCTACACCATTATTATTAGTTATTATTAATTACCAAACAATTAATTCATAATAGGAATGACATATTTAAAGAAATAGTCGGTTACGAAACCATTTACCAATTTTGATTATTCTTTTAATTTAAATAAAGAAAAAAAGGTTTTAATGATTGAACAAAAACTTGCCAAGTGGCACAAATATAGTGCAATTAGGTGCCAAGTGACACAAATATATTTTTGTTTATTATAATAGTAGATATGGTAAGATAAAAAAAAAGGAAAATTTCTAAAATAGCCATTTTTTACTAAACTTTTCCAATTCTAACCCAAGACCAAAATTAATTCCCAAAATAGCCACATTATTCTATCGAATCCGACCGAAACAATACCTGATCCGACGTTTTAAGGTTTTGGTCGACTAATTAGCCGGACGAACAGTCAGAGGAAAAGACAGTCGGATCCTACAGTTCAGTTCATGTTTCCGTCGGATCCGACTGTTTAATTTATCCGACGAACCCTAGATTTTTTAATTATGAGGTATTTGATTTTGAGTTCTAGAGTGAAATTGAACATTATGGTTGTGTTTTCCTCAAAAAATTAAACGATTTGCACTATTGATTTGCTTGATGGAAATGGAGGTCGGTTATGGAGGTTT
This sequence comes from Bidens hawaiensis, assembly GCF_021521415.1. NCBI lineage: Eukaryota > Viridiplantae > Streptophyta > Magnoliopsida > Asterales > Asteraceae > Bidens > Bidens hawaiensis. The sequence continues at coordinate 1,033,453 of NW_027491484.1, forward strand.
AATTTTTGAGAGGTAGATATGAAGAATTTAGTCGGATCTGTTGGGTCCGTTAAAATGTTGACACGTGGCACGATTTTAAAGGTCCAAAAAATTCAGTCGGATCATAAATCGTTTTAGTCGGATACAGCGGAATCTTTTGCCTAGTTTGGGTATTTTGTTTCGTCTTTGGCTATTTGTGGAAAACCATGTTAAAAATGGCTATTTTGGAAAATTTCCCATACTGAGTTGATGATGGACCGGATCTCGAATGGCGAGAGGCATTCATAAAGACATATGATTAAAGGAGGGTCGAGAGAGGCTTGTTGCACGATCCACCCAACCCAACTAAGCTAATCAATGTTGCATAAGATAAGAGAGTGGGAGGCCGACCCCCCCTTTTAGAGGTGCACACCTATTTATGAACATATACAAAGGGCTAAAGACATAAGTCCATTAAGAACTACCAAATCCAATAAAAAAAACTCAAATTAACAATCTTTTTCTTATGTTAGACTTAAGAGCTTGGTCGTTGAAGGGGCAATATCGGCGGGGGAATATCGCGCCGAGGTGTTCAGGGGGTAGTGATAAATGGGAGGGGGGGGGTCCGAAGAATGGGCGGTATCGAGGAATATGTGTCGGCCCTCTCATTTTTCAACTGTCATATTACCATTATCACTTCTCATTTTTATCACTCTTTGTAGAATAACTTGACCCATAATACATAACCCACATTCTAACATACACTATCATCTTCCAACCCAACCCACAAACACTCTTTTCATCTAAATAAAATACAACTCTTAACGCTCCACAACCATGAACCCTAACTCAAACACCAACCCAAAGCCATGAACCCTAACTCAAACACCAACCCAAACCAATGGGATTAGGCGCAAATTTGATGAGCTAATTTACTAGAAAACAACAACGACCTTGCTAACTCTTTCTTTGCCAACCAACAAGGGCTTTATCGACCAGTAAAGCCACACCCTCAAACGCACGTTCCTCGGTAAGTTTTATGGACCCGTAATGCCCGATATGTCTCTCAAAACCCCGAAACCCAAGTATCCGAACCACAAGTCGCCTACTACCTAAAAACGAAGTCATAAAAAACTAGAGATCAAAGCACAAGAGAAAAGGGTGAAAGAATACCATGGGCAAAGATGGAGGATATGGCGTTGACACGTGCGTGGTTTGACTTGTCCAAAGACTATATTAAAGGTAATTTTTAAAAATAATTAGTTATACATAACTTTTGTTTGTAGGGGACAAATATTATTAGTTTTTCATTTTTATCGAATTTTGGAAACTAATATTATTAGTTTTTTTTATTTTTATTGAATTTAGGGGACTAATATTGTTAGTTTTATATTTTTATCGAAGGCGACGGTAAACCTTCCCTTATTTTTGGGCGAGTTGTTTTCAAAGTTTTTTGCTACAATGGAATGATATGAATACTACAAGAACGAATATGTATATAGAAAATGGATGGCAATGGGAACAAAAACAACCAACTTCGCCAACGCATACAAAAAAGCTACAAACAACGACATAAAAAGCGGCATGAACGATGCCAATGTGATGGTGTTTGCCCTAAAATAGTATAAAGCCGAGGAGAGCATGATTTTTCTATGTTTGACGCTTGGAGGAAACTAGTGAGCCTGATGGTCGGTTAATTTGTATATGTTTTAGTTTGTTTATTATTTAGTTTTAATTGTTTATTTTAGAACTATCGATACTTCATACGTGTTTTTTTGGATTTCAGGTCATAGGCATTAAAGTACTCAAGATGGACCTGTTGTGACACGGAATGAAGACCCGGGATGTCCAGCACGCTAAACGATGAAAAGAATGAAGGTTGTTGTAGCAGTGTCCCATCGCGGTACGCGATGGGCTTGCTGAAGGTCCCATCGCGGTACGCGATGGGAGGTTATTGAAGTTTGACTTTTTAGTCAATCGCGGTACGCGATCGACTCATAGAAGACCCCGTCGCGGGTTTATAACTTCTTTTTCATCAACAAGAAACCCTAACTCCGTTTTTACGAACCAGAGGCGATTTCCAGCAGTCCGATAGGCGATTTCCACTATCCTAGCTCGTGTCAAGACCTCCCGCATGATCCCTATCATCCGTATCGAAGATTTGATGATGTCTAGGCTCGGCTAATCTCCTAGAATCGCACCCGGGATGTACAGTTTGTAACCATTTACAGTTTTTCTCATGTTATTAAGAATACTTATGTTTTATTATTGATGATTGATATATGATTATTGATATTTAGTATTTCTGTGTGTTCGGTCGGTTTAGGTTAACGTTGGTCTGAACGATCTGTTACCAGTTGCTAGATAATTAGTCATATAACTGTTTGGTTAGATTGAATACGATAAAACGTACAATTACCCTTAACTGAGTCACACTGGCAAGGACTGTTTGATAACCAGTGCCGTGTGTAAAGTAATTGTTGACGTCTAAGGTTTTGTCTGGTTGATCAGTTTTCAGTTAATCGTTAATAATCAATCTGTTAGGTTGCATGAGATACTGTTTGGTTGCTTACTTGAATTCCCGGGTGTGGTTTGCCTTGTTAACTGCTTAATACTCGTTGCTTAGATCTCTTAATTCAAACTATTGCTTGTGTGATCAGCACTAAAAACCAGTACTTCATAATATTAAATCTGTTACACGAATCGCATTGACCACATACTCCTTGTGATACGATACCCTACTTGCTCTAACTATTTAGAATAATTAGGTTTTTGATTGACTCAAACGACGGTCATCAGAGCTCACCAAAGTGGGAGCCCGACCCGCCACCTCTTTCTCGACCGTCCAAACGGTCAAAAAACGACATCTACTTCCGCGGAACCAACATCGCCTAATACCACGTCGAATTCTCATTGTCAACTTGACTTGAATGAATATGATCCTGATTTCGTTTTTGATGAACCGGTGGAGTTCAATGACTGGTCGAAAGAGAAAAATCCAAGGCGACGGTGAGAGGTGGAGGATATTCTTCTAGAATGACATCAACGATGAGTTCCGAAGTGAGTTCGTGCTTTGACAACTTGGAGCTTAAATTTTCCGAGATTGTCTCGATTTGAAAAGAAACAAAATAAGAAAATACAAGAATGCACGAAGAAAGAACAGTATTGCATGCGGAGTATAAAGAAATGCACGATGAAAGAAAAATAATGCAACCGGAACGGAAACGAGAAAATAAATGAGAGAAGAATTTCAAGCTACTCGCAAAGGATCTCTTTGAAACAAGTTTTAACTTAACGAAGATTTTAAATTTCAAACCGGATTATAACGAATCATTATAACTAAAATACCAACCCAAGATTATATAATAAAGCCTCTTTGTTATTTCATAAATATTACTTTTGTAAAAGCCGAAAACGTATAAGTTACATGCAATACGTGCAATCAATCAAAATTTCATGAAACAAGCTACAAGCTAAATACATAATCATTTTACATGTAATTTCACACATATAATATTATATACATACGCTCAAAATATTATTTTCGTATTCACCAATGTTCAGGGTCATACTCGCGTGGTTCAGTAATTCCCGCATTACCGTTATGTGAAGGCTTATGCAATAATTGACACACTTAATTAACCCTAATTTAGTGAGATGCATGAATGAGTGTTTGAGATAACAGAGTTTGTATTAACGGTGTTAACCATGTGTCACAACAAAAGCATCAACCCACATCCAACCACCACATCACACTATTAGAAGTGAGTTAGTTAAAACATAATGTTTACATGGCGTGACGTGAGATTTTGACTAGTCTTTGTCAGGTAGTTACCAACACATAGCATAAACTATGTTAATTGTCGGCACAAAAATTATAATTTATTAAGAACTAAAACATATAAGTATTCATAGGGCTGTAAATGAACCGAATGAAAAGGAACAATGCCTTGTTCATGTTCGTTTGTTAAGGACATAATGTGTTCACGAAAACATTTTATATTCGTGTCCGTTCATTAAGAAAATGAATGTGTTCATGAACATAAATAAAATCGGCGGAGCCTGAAGATTGAGATCGATACATTTATCAATGTGAATAATGAGAAAAAGAAAAGTGAAAAAATGCAAATACAATTTGTAACATTATGAAAATTTCGAGTTCAAAATGTCAACTTTCCAAAGTCAAAGGACCAAAAATGTCAAAATTCCAAACCTTAGGGTTTATAATGAAAAATATGTTTTCTTGTCCTGTCGCGCTACGCGACGGGGTAAAAGACAAGTCCATCGCGTATCGCGATGGCGCTTGGTCAACGCTTCTAGAATAAGTCAACAACGATACGCGATCGCTGTTAACTTACGTCATCGCGATATGCGATGACGTGGCCTGACACGACTGGCACCAGTTCCGCCACGTGTCCACACGTGGCACACCGTCTGCCACGTGTCCCGACACGTGGCCACACGTGGCAAATCGTCCGCTACGTGCCAACACGTGGCACATCGTCTGCCACGTGGCGACGCGTGGCAGACCTACGTTGTGACTGCGCAGGGCTACGTCGCGATACGCGACGGGTGCCTAGGAGGCTGTCGCGTACCGCGACGGGATCCAATTTTTGTCTATAAATAGAAGGCCACGGGATTCATCACAACTCACACCAAAACATGTTTTCCTTTCTCTCTCTAGCATCTCTCTAAACTCCGAAAATCCGATCCTCGATCCACCTCGATAAACATGCCGCAATACCTCGATTTCCGTGCCTCGATTCTCGTTTTTCGTGCCGACGTTTCCTCGAAGTTCGTGCCACCCTCCACCCACATACAACCAAGAAAGCGTTTGTTACCATGGCAATGAGTCTTGAGAAGCGTGCCAACGAGTGGTAAAGATTGGTGGTTTCGTTTGGCGTACAAAAGGAAGTATTGATCAAAGAGGCAAAAGAAATCAAGCGGCGTGAGAGTGCTGCTCGAATCCTTTGGGTTTCCAAAACGCCAACAAGGTTAGGTGTAATGTCAAATGAATATAATAAAATATTATATTAAAAGCTTAAGCTTTAAGTCGAGGTTATACTCGATACCTCGATAAAAGAAAAGAAAACATAACAAAGAAAGAATAAAAGATATGTTGTGATAGAATATGAAAAAATATATATGTGTGCAAGTATATATATTCTTTGTTATGAAAATATTATTTAAGTAATAATGAGTATTCTTAAATAATAAATGAAAGAATACGTTTATTGGAAAAGAAGAAACGTCGGGTTTTTATATATAAACTAAAGGTTTATAATTACTTTTAAACTAAAGGTTTTCAAGTAAAAGAGATTTATGAACTAAAGGTTCATCGAGGTAGAGTTATAAAATAAGACTAAAGGTCTTAAGCTGGATTGTATATTCGACTAACAAATGGTTATACTTATACTATAGGTGCGAGATAGCAAGGGAAAGACCCTCGGATGGTGTTGAAGCCGATCCCAAAGCGATAAGGTGAATACGCCCCCAAACTTTTAAACTTGTTTTCAAATGAGTCAAACATGTTATATGAAAATGATTACAAGGTACTACGTGTCCCTAAAACCATTATAAATGAGAGTATAAACCTAGCCCTCAGGCTGTGGTATACGTGTGTCTGGATCCTTACATATGTGGTAGTACGCGATGGGCACATCGCACCACCCTGATCGTAGGACGCTTTCCCGCGGGAAGTACGATCATTGTGTATACTTACGGGTACTTAACTAAGTCGAACGCTGCGGTGTTTGCTGAGGTGACCTAGAGTAGAGACTTGAATTTATAAATGTGTTATTTAACTTTGTTATTTCTAAGCCACGATGGGCCGAGGCAGGTGTAGTCTCGAGGGGTAATAAAGTAAAAGAAAATATTTTTAGCGTTAGCGTGTTCACCAGCATTCGTTGCTGACGTATGTTATTTACATTTTGCAGGTGAACAAGATTAGCGCTTGGAATATCGAAGTGCTATTTATATCCGATGGCTCGGATTTGTTTTGTATAAACCTAGAATATTAAATGGTGGTTTTGTAAGCATAAAACAAATAATCTTTTGAACTTGATCGGAATTTTTTTTGAAATCCCGATTTATATATTTACAACTTTAATCCACAAGTTTTACAAGTTTTCCGCTAATATAACGTAACTCTGATTTATTTACACTTGTGGTACCAACTGTTAGGTCGCACTCCTAAACCTAAGATGGGGGGTGTGACACAATTTGAGATATGATTCTATTTTATGTTAGGAGTAATAAACTAAAGAAAATAAAATGTTTAAATAAAATAAATAAATACACAAAAACTTTCATGAACATATATTAGCGAATGTTCACGAACACAATTTAACGAACGAGGGCTCTGTACATTTCGTTCTTTTATTAAACGAACGAAAATAAATGAGCGAAAATAAATGAACTTTCTGTCGAACGATTCGCGAATTGTTCGTTCAACGTTTGATTTGTTTATGACCTTAGTATTCATATATATATTTTTTATAAACCCTGTAATAACCTAACTAGAGCTGTTCAAAAACTCGCGTCTTGAATCTCGGGCTCGCTCGATAAAAGCCTAAATCTAACCCACCCGGTTCGGTGTTTCCCGGACCCATCGCAATCAAACTTTGACGGACGTGTTTGCTTTTTCCGGACCTACGTCAACTAAAACCCTACCTACTTACACATATTCAATTCTTCCATCACTCTCCACCATCTTCCATTATTATTATTATTATTATTATTATTATTATTTTCTTAATTGTTTATGTTTCACTTTACAATTGGCTTACCTCACTCCTTCACCATCATATCACCAATTCAATTCAATCAAAACCCCCAATTTTTCACACCTTTTAAAGCTTCCAGTTCCTTGATCCAACCCAATTGCCGCTTTATACTCACCTAGGGTTTCGATTCTTTCAAAATCTAAACAATTACACCTGTCAATTAACCTGATCTAGATCTCTTATTCCTCAATTTGTGTTGAAACCCTAAAATGGCTGATGTAAAAGAAGCGAATAATAATAATAATAATAATAAGAGTAATGATAATAATAAGAGTAAGAAGAGTAGAGGAGTGTTGTATCGGATATGGAATGCGATGTTTGGATTACGTGGAGATGATTTTGAGAAGAGGTTGCAGTATATAAGTAAAGAGGAAGGTGTTATTATTAATAGGATGAACAGGAGGTCTTTGAGGTGGAGGAGAAATAAGAGGAATTTGATCGGTTTTTCGGTTATTATCGAGGTAGGTTTTGTTAATTTGTTAGCTTTGTTATGTGGTTGTAATAATATTGTAGAACTCGCTAGGCGCTAGTCGGACGGTGGGGTACTGACTAATGTAATAGGGGATTCATTGGATTGGAATTAATATGTGATTTTTCAAAATTATGTATTTTTTTTTTGTGTGTGTGTGTGTGTGTATACACAAAAATTTATACATGGGTTTTAAAAGTAAGTATAGCATTATGCATATTTTTTTAAAAACCAATTTTGATTGATTTGTTAGCTTTGTTCTAGCTAGTAATAATATTGAAGTTAATGACGTAGTTGTTTCACAATTGGATGGTGCGATTAATTGGATTGGAATTTTATTTGTTGTTTTGTAAAATAAAATTTCCGATTTCCGTTTAACTTGTTGGCTTTGTTTTAGCTTGTAATGATACCTAATTGATTGACAAGAACTGTGAACCAACCCTTATTTTGAGCCATTGATGTTTATGTGGTTATTATAGTTTCATTTTGTTTGAATGTAAGACGTGTAAGTATAGTATTTTGCATAAGTGTTGTAGGACTGGCTAGGTGCTAGTCGGGCGGTGGGGTACTGACTAGGGATTAACTGGGATCGGTGGGGATACTGACTAGCGATTAACTGGGATCGGTGTTGGGAAAACCGAAAAAAAGCCGACTAGTCGTCCAATGATTAGTTTTAGCTAATCGGCCAAGTAAGTCGGTAGTCATTTTTAGTTGGACCAAATTGGCCCTTGTCTGACCAAATTTCTGGCCAAATTTTGTAAATTCCAGCCAAACTCTGTAAATTACATATAAATATATGTATATATAAAGCTGAAAATTACATATAAAAATGTGTGGGTATGTGTGTATAACTGAAAATCACATATAAAATTTCCAATCCGATTAATCGTTAGGGAGTTCTACACCCATGATCGGGACTAGTTGGATTGGAATTTTATATGTAATTTTTCATTTACACACACATAAATTTCGTATCATTTTTCAGTTTTGACTGGAATTTGACTGATTTGACCATTTGTGACCGATTTTTACTATTTTTGACTAATATTTGACCGATTTTGATATTACCAATTGGACGTATTTGGTGAAACTCTATCGGTCCTGTGTCGACTTATTGGCACCTAGATGCGATTTTTACAACCATGGATATTTTTTATGTGAAATAATCAATCTGAAATGATCTTTATGTTGTACAGTTGATTGCAATTGGTTATGCTATCATGACGACAAGAACAGTGGACATGGATTGGAGGACAAGATCATTACGTGTCTTACCTATGTTTTTGATACCTGCTTTGTCATTCGTTTTGTATTACGGGCTTTCAAGTTTCACTAAGTTTTGTAAGCATACTTATTTATAAACTCTCTTAAACCCCTTGAGGCTTGTATTGTTCATGTTAATAACCATGTATTAAACCATGTGCTTTCATGTAGGCGATCGAAGGGATCAGAAAACATTAGATAAGCTTCGTGATGAAAGACAAGCGAAAATTGATGAACTTAAAGAAAGAACTAAATATTACATCATTCAGCAACTCATTCAGGTACACACTTTGAATCTGCTCATTAAAGATTCTTGTACCATGATATTATTTTTCATTTTCCGACCCGTTTGCAGAAATATGACTCGGATCCAGCAGCAAAAGCTGCAGCAGCAACTGTTCTTGCATCAAAACTGGGTGCAGATTCGGGTCTGAAAGTGTTTCTTGCAAATGAATCACAACATGTTGCAGGCAAAGGCAGTGATGTTGACTTACAAAGTCAACAAGCTAGTGGTCTCAGGAAACGAAACCAGTCAAACCCTATGCCTTCTGGAAACAAAGAAACACCACAATTTGATGGAGATGAGGTTTCCGGAAACTCGCCACGTGGACAGGTGGTTGAGCATCATAATCCTGCAGCTTCGGGTGGTCAAGATGGCGGTTGGATAGCTAGAATTGCTGCATTGATTGTAGGAGAGGACCCCACACAGTCGTACGCTCTTATATGTGGAAATTGCCATATGCATAATGGTAGTGTTGACTTTGTCTTTGACTTTGACTTAATGCTAAACTATTACATTATAATTGATATATTGTTTTATATGCAGGTCTTGCAAGAAAGGAAGAATTCCCATATATCACTTACTATTGTCCCCATTGTCATATTTTAAATAAACCAAAGAATTCGGATAAAATGTCCCCTGTTTCGGGGTCTATAGAAACAGCAAGTGCAAATGTTAAGTTGACTGAAGAAAACGAGTCAGCGAGTGAGAATGTAGCCGTTGCTAGCAGCCCCGTGGTAGCTGCAGTGGACGAGAAAGAAGCAAATGAGAAAACAGTGGCTGCATAGAGATGTGTTGACTTTGACTTTACAGTGTGGTTGTATTGGTTTGTTTTTTTTTTTTTGTTTTTGTGTAACAAAAAAGAATTTTGATGATATATACACACTTCTTTTCTTTTAATTTGGCCTTATTTCCTGTGCATTTTGCATCTCTATGAGTCTATGCAATCACACTATATTTATATTTATATTTTCTCATTTTTATTAAATAATATTTTTTATATATTTTCTCTTTCCTTCACTCACGGTTACTTTAAAAAAATATAAAAAATTATAAAAGGTAAACAGTAATTTTTCAAATTTACAGTAAAATCGTAACATTTTCTCTCTTCTCTTTACTCACAACACTCTAAACCACTTATTATATTATTAAAACCCAACTCACTAAATTTGATAGACAGGATGTGGATGCTTTATGAGCGGTTTCAAAATTTGCCTTATTATGAGCTGTTTAGAATTTGGGCTTGTTAGGAGTGGTTTTGACGTTGTTAAATTGATGGAAATGGTTAGTGAACACAATTTAAAATACATAATCCAAGTTTTGTCAAATTGATGGAACTAGATTTAGTAAAATAAAACTAGTTGTTTTAATTTAAAAGGTACTATTAAGAAAAATATCTGCATTAATAATTCACCATCTAGAAGGTGGTTTGTTATGTCTTGTTAATAAAGTAATGGTTCAATATGACTGTTAATTATTTCTTTTTTAAATGATGTTCAAATGTAGCAGGTTGCAATCTGGTAATTAAATAGGAGGAGATTAATTAAATATGAGGTTCATAATACAAAAGTCATATTTTATAGGAAAAGTAAAGAAAAAAAATTGGAATAAGCAAATATAAGGCTTTTTTTTCCTTGTGTTTGAGATTTATAAAATATACATAGTTTGGATCATGCTCTTTTAGGTTTATTATAGAATGGGATGGAATTTTTGAAATTTAAGATAATTTTTAATATAAGAACAAGCATCGATCTCAACAACGGAGACTCATTCATGCCATTTTAGGTTTGAGGGGCTCAAACGTGGCTTGCCCAGAAATCACATGGACGCAAACAAGAATCCTCTCTTTTTAATGTCAGAATTTCATAGCAAATGATCGGAATTGCATATTTTGTATCATTCATATATTCTGTTGTTATTGAAACTTTTTGCTTAGAAAACTATCTTCTTTTTAATTAAATTTACTTTGGGTGTGTTTTGGAATTTCTTATTTTACCTCATAATTTTTTCCAAAAGTTAATAAGTTACGATATTATGATTTGTTAACTTATCTACTCACAATAAGTCACAATACCAAACACGCTTTAACTTTTTCAAAAGTTAATTAGTTATAAGTAGCCTAAAATAAGCAAATCCCAAACACCCTTTATGGTGTTACACAATACGTTGCAGTTATATGCTACAGTGACAACAAGAACGGTTATATTGTTTCAACCCAAACAACAAACACCGATAAACTTGTTACATGATTACCAAGGTTTATGTTTCCTGCCGCAACACGTGATCACCTATCTATCTATACTTAAAAGGAAATGTCAAAGTAACAATGCCAAGGATGTTTGTTGTAAGTGTGAAAAAAACCTTTCACACTAATGAAATGTAAAATTTAGAAGCCAAATGTATTAAGAAATAATAATAATAATAATAATAATAATAATAATAATAATAAAAAAGAGTTGACGTTGACTTAATGGATTACCATGCATGCATGCATGCTTATATATATTTTTTCTATATAAATAAGAAAAATTTTTAGAAATAGGAAAACTTAAACAATAAAATGGGTTTTAAGAGAGAAAAAATTGTATTAAAAAAATAGGAGATCCGCCATTTGAAATGGCGGATGTCGACAAACAAGTGGGGCATGTCAGATCTTATCTGGTGAGGTGAACGATTACCACGTGTTCCGCCATTTCAAATGACGGATCACGAATATTTTATTCGTGTTCCGCCATTTGAAATGGCGGATGTCAAATTTGGTGATCCGCCAGTTTGACTGGCAGGTCACAATTTTCAAAGTAGGTTAACCCTATGTGTAAAAGAGTATTTTAATGGACATCCGTCGTTTGAAATGGAAGATGTCATCTTGACATCTGTTATTTTAAATGACGGATGTGAATAGTATTTCTGGCTGATTTGACACATCTTTTTGACTGATTTGACACACCACATTTTCAAATATTATTATTTATTTATTTTCTTAATAACGTAATTTTTAATAAGGTTATTTAACAATAATAAGATTTTCTTATTTGAGATAGTATAAAATGTTTTCTCTGTGTCATGTGGTACTTTGAAACCAAGTAAAAATATCAAAATCTCATTTTCTTCATCATCTTGTGTTTTGTAATTTAAAATGATTGTTTTCGGTCCAAACTATCAAGGTCCAAAACATTGGGAATGCTTGGCTTTGTTTTTAAACGAGCAAAGTCAAGCTGGGGTGAACTCGATGGTTTTGATGGTCAACAAGCACTAGCAAGTTGAGGTGCTAAGGATGGTTTTGATGCGCTTATTTTATCCCTTTTTGCCATACCTATAGGGGTGAACTCGAGTCATGGGGAGCCTCTCGCTAAGCACGATGATGTTGCGGTATGCGCCAATGTGAAACAATGTTTACGAAAAGTGGCGGACGGGCATGTTACTGCCGCCATTAAAGTATTATGCTCTTCAGGGGTTGCACCTTTCGGCAATGACACTTTGAAAGCGTTAGTGGCTAAGCATCCAAATTTGCCCCCGCCGGTTATGCCTGCTTCATTGCTTTCTGAGTCTCCTCTTGTTGTTAATGAGGATTGTGTGCTTGGATGCATTAAATCCTTCCCTAAAGGGACGTCATGCGGACGAGATGGATTGAGGGCACAACATATTTTGGATGCATTTTGTGGAGAGGGGTCGCCGATCGCTGTTGGGTTACTAAAGGCTACTACTGCGATGGTTAATTTATGTTTGGGGGGGGGGGGGAGATGCCCAAGGGTTTTGGCAGAGTTCATTGCGTCGGCTCCTCTCACACCGTTGCTCAAACAGGACAATGGGATTAGACCCATTATCGTAGGTGCCATTTGGAGAAGATTGATCTCTAAAGTGGCTATGAGGGGTGTTGGGAAAGACATTACTAAATACATGTGCGACTTTCAGTTTGGGGTGGGAGTCCCCAGTGATGCAGAGGCCGTTCTTTATAGCGCGAACAAGTTTTTAAGTAAGTTCCATTCTGATGGGTCATTGGCTATGCTTACTATTGATTTTTGTAATGCCTTCAACTTGGTGGATAGGATTGCCCTTCTGAATGAGGTTCGGGCCCGATGTCCATTTATTTCCTTATGGGTGAACTTTTTATATGGGCAACCGGCTAGGCTATATGTGGGACCTCTTCTTTTCGCCTTAGTTCTGCACCCACTTATTCATCTAGTTCAGAGTTCCTGTAAGCTTCTCTTTCATGCTTGGTACCTAGATGATGGTACAATTATTGGGGACTCTAAAGAGGTTGCCAAAGCTTTAGATATTATCAGGTCGGAGGGTCCCCGCCTGGGCCTTGAACTTAATATTAAGAAAATTGAAGTATTTTGGCCGTCGTGCAATGGGGTTAAGGTGCAGGAGGGGGTGTTTCCCTGTGAGATTGGAAGACCGGTGCTAGGTGTAAAACTCCTCGGGGGAGCCGTTAGCCGGGATGCCGGGTTCATCAGTGAAATTGCTATGAAAAGGGCTTCGCGAGCTGTGGAGTTGATGAGCTATCTCCCGCATTTGCGGGATCCTCAATGCGAGCTCCATTTGCTCCGCTCATGTATGAGAGTTGGAAAGTTGTTGTTTGGTCTCAAAAGATGCCAACCAGTGTATGTAGGGGAAGCAGTTTCTGTGTTTGACAATGGCCTTCGGGGGGCGATTGAGGATATCGTGGTTTGTGGTGGTCCCTTATTTGGAGATTTTCAATGGAGGTTGGCATCACTTCCGACTCGTTTTAGAGGTTTGGGTTTATGTTCAGCTTCAGACGTTTCTACTTATGCGTTTGTGGCCTCGAGGGCGCAATCTTGGGAATTACAAGACCACATTCTTCGAGGTTGTGGTATTGATGGGTTGCACATTATGGGAGTGCGATAGATCGGTTGCACATTTCACTTCCCGATTTTGACATTAGCGGTTCCTCTAATAAAGACACCGCCCCCCTAAAGCCCAACATGCTTTGGCGAGTGCCCTTTATAGTTGAATCATCAAGAGTTTGGAAATGAAGTTTGATTTATCCCTTGTCAGAAAGCGGTGTTTGAGTGTCTTCGGGCTCCTCGGGCTCAAGATTTCTTAAGTGTTCTCCCTATTGAAGGATTGGGCCAACATATGTCGGCTTTGGAGTACCGGGCCATCCTGAAGTATCGGTTAATGATCCCTTTGTTTCCGGTAGAAGAGCCGTGCCCGGTTTGCCGTAAGGTTTGTTTGGATTCTTTTGGCGATTATGCGGTTCACTGCAAAGAGTTGCCTGGGTTTAAGTACAGGCATGATTTGGTGAGGGATGTTCTATGCGATGTTCTTAAACGAGCCAGAATTTCGGTTAAAAAGGAAGCCCCCGTAAACTTTCTTACGGATCCTCAAGAAGGAAGATCTACATTACGACCGGCCGATATACTTGTTTTTGGGTGGGTAGGGGGAAAACACGCTTGTGTCGACCTCACAGGAGTGTCCCCTCTTGTTGGGATTAGGGACACTGGATTTGTAGCATGCCAGGCAGCATTGAAGGTGTAACACCCCGACCAAAGGCGGATTATACATCGGGGCGCCACATATTGTTTCATTACTCGTGACACTATTGGGTGTCAATATTTAATAAATATATTCATTCACGCACGCGCAACGTAAACACAAGATAACACAAATCAACATAAATCAATATATTATAAGGCAAAATATTCAAACAACAATAACTTGTCTTGATACATTTTAATCTAGGTCCAAAAGTAAAAACGTCCTACGTGTCCACAAGCTCCAAATGTAGCTACAGCAAACCTGAACATGTGTTAAAATAAAACGTCAAACACTTGCGTGTTGGTGAGAAATCAAGTTTAATACAATACATAGATAGCAATAAATCTGCGCGCAACATGTGTATGTCTGGTTTTCAACAAGGGTGTAATCCGATCGGGACCAACTCTAAGATTCATACTCATAGACTGCCAGTGCTCACAATTGAGCTCACAAACAAGAAAGACTGTGCAAGTGTAAACAAAAGAGAAAATCATAAACGATAGTTCTCCCGTGTTCATCTAATGGTACCATGAGAACTGCGGAATAGACCGACAAGACGGTTAATGATCCACACATACAAATAAACAGCCAAGTCTACGTCCTCAACACATGGGATACTGCGCGACTAAAGTTCATAAACAGTTTAAGACTCTAAGTTTGTATGAACACATGAACATCCCAAAACATTAAAAGCAAAAAGGGATTAGGTACGAGATTACTCACTTGATAATCGGTGTGAAGAAAGACAAAGCAAGAACCAAACTCTTAGCAAGCAAAGTTAACCTATATTTAAAGATTATTGTTTTAATGATTGGTTTTTAGTCTTGATTACAAGTTAGCATAATTAGTAAGTAAATTATTATATATAATATATATTACCGGAAAAGCAGGGCAGAACAGGGAGGAAGACGGAGGCAGAGAGGAAGACGGCAGAGAGAGCAAGGAGGAGGTTAAATTAAGTGTTTGTGTGTGATGTGTTAGGAAAAATAATATTATTATTTATAGAGAAACCCTAGGGAACACAATCCCTAGAAAAGAGGAAAAGATCTCCAAAAAGTAAAAGATTCCAAAAGCAAAAGATATCAAAAGATATGGCAGCTGCAGGGAACAAGGAAAAGCAGACAGGGAACAGTAAAAAGCATGGGCGGGTCAGATAAAGGTACTGGTCAAAGCATGTTAAAGCAGATCTCAAAAGATAATGTCAGTCACTTTTTCTGTCAACCAATGGGGTTGGTGCGCATGCTGCGCCAAAAGTGGCTTTACAGACATAAAGCAGATTAGGTCAACGGCTCAAAAGATAAGACATCACAAAAGCAAACGGCTGGACAAAACAGAAGAAAAGACACAAGACATAGCGCGAGAAAGCTCGAGCGCGAAGGCAGACACAGAAGGTCAAGAGAGCGCGAGCGCGAAGGCAGACAGAACCAACCTTAGCGCGTCGCGGGAAGAACTACATTTCTAAGCGCGCCGCGGGAAGAACTTCAATTCTAAGCGCGTCGCGAGAAGAACTATATTCCTTAGCGCGTCGCGGGAAGAACGGTATCCATAGCGCGCCGCGGGAAGAACTAAAATCCTTAGCGCGCTGCGGGGACAGTTCGTCTCGCGTATCGCAGTAACAGGTGGTCTTCACGCAGGCTTCCTTGTAAGGAGTCTGGCGCGTGGAGCTGCGCAGACAACCTTAGGCGGGAAGGAACAAAGGGCAGGGGTTCAAGACTTAAGGGCGGGACGGCGACAAGAGGGAAAAGAAGGCGGAAAGAGAGAAGAAGAGGGACGGGACGGCGGAAAGAAAGAGAGAGAAAGAGGCGGGAAGGAAAAATATATTATTATTATTAAAAGTAAAATATAAGTATAAATAAATATTAAATCACAAAAGAAAGAGATCGGGTCAGAGAAACGGGTACCTGGGTCGGGTCGGATCGGGGCAGATGTTACAGTCTCCCCTACTTTAAGAAATTTCGTCCCGAAATTTATCTCGAAGTAGATTGCGCAGAGAACAGGTGCGGGTACTTGATCTTCATTTGATCTTCCCTTTCCCATGTAAACTCGGCTCCGCACTTGGACTCCCAGCGAACTTTCACGATTGGGATGCGACTGCGCTTGGTTTGCTTAACCTCACGATCCATAATCTCAACAGGCTTCTCAACGAAATGCATAGATTCATCAACTTGAACTTCATCAAGTGGAATGTGAAGGTTCTCGTCAGCTAAACACTTTTTGAGATTGGATACATGGAACGTTGGATGCACATTACTGAGCGCGGGCGGCAGGTCAAGTCTGTAGGCAACTTTTCCTACACGCGCGAGAATCTTAAATGGTCCAACATATCGAGGAGTAAGCTTACCTTTCTTCCCAAAGCGGACAACACCCTTCCAGGGCGACACTTTGAGGAGAACAAGATCACCAACTTGAAATTCGAGAGGCTTCCGCCTACGATCTGCGTAACTCTTCTGTCGGCTTCTGGCAGTCAGCAGATGATCACGGATCTTGGCGATTTTATCGGTTGTCTCTTGAACAAGTTCGGGTCCTGTGATTTGAGCTTCTCCCACTTCGCTCCAACAAATCGGGGAGCGGCACTTACGACCGTAAAGTGCTTCAAATGGGGCCATACCGATACTGGAATGATAGCTGTTATTATAAGAGAACTCGATCAAAGGCAGGTGTGAATCCCAATTACCTCCAAAATCAAGAACACAAGATCGGAGCATATCCTCAAAAGTTTGAATAGTTCGCTCAGACTGACCATCAGTCTGAGGATGATATGCCGTACTCATGTCCAAGCGAGTTCCTAGCGCAGATTGGAGAGATTTCCAAAAGCGAGATGTAAAACGGCCATCGCGATCGGATATGATGCTCAAAGGAGTACCATGGCGGCAGACAATTTCCTTGACATAAAGCTGCGCGAGTTGCTCAACACGGTAGTTTTCACGAATGGGCAGAAAGTGAGCAGACTTAGTCAATCGATCCACTATTACCCAAATGCTATCATGTTTGCTTGTTGTCAAAGGTAACTTGGTAATGAAGTCCATCGCTACACATTCCCATTTCCACGTAGGAATTTCTGGTTGTTCGAGCAAACCAGATGGGCGTTGGTGTTCAGCTTTTACCTTAGAACAAGTCAGGCATTTAGCTACAAACATAGCAATATCCTTTTTCATACCGGGCCACCAATAAGTAATGCGCAAATCCTTGTACATCTTATCAGCGCCGGGATGAATAGAATACCGAGATTTGTGCGCCTCACTCAGGATATCAGCGCGAAGATTCTCATCAAAGGGGATCCAGATGCGATTAAGATAGCAGAGAATTCCACTCAGATTAGGGACAAAATGCGCTTCCGCGCCACACGCTAACTCGGCGCGAAGGTTACCATTACTGATGGATGCGCGCTGCGCGTCACGAATGCGCGATTCAAGGTTGCTTTGAATCGGCGCGAAGTGAAGCTGCGTGCGCGGCAAGATACAGTTAAGCTGGCAGGGTTTTCGGCTGAGCGCATCGGCTACCACATTAGCCTTACCAGGATGATACCGGATCTCACAATCGTAATCGCTGATGAGTTCGTTCCATCGGCGTTGCCTCATGTTAAGTTCCTTCTGATCAAAGATATGCTGAAGGCTTTTATGGTCGGTGTAGAGGATACACTTAGTACCATAAAGGTAGTGTCTCCAGATCTTCAAGGCAAAAACAACTGCGCCTAGTTCGAGGTCGTGAGTTGTATAATTCTTCTCGTGAACCTTGAGTTGCCTCGATGCGTAAGCGATAACCTTGCCTCGTTGCATAAGAACACAACCGAGACATTGGTTGGAGGCATCGCAGTACACGACAAAATCATCATTACCCTCAGGTAGCGCAAGGACAGGAGCTTCACACAACAAACGCTTGAGCGTTAGAAAGGCTTCTTCTTGCTTCGAGCCCCAAATATAAGGTTTACCTTTGTGCGTTAGAGCTGTTAAAGGCAAAGCGATCTTCGAGAAGTTCGAAATGAAGCGCCGGTAATAACCAGCTAAGCCCAGAAAGGAACGGATCTCGGTAGGAGTGGTCAGCGTAATCCAGTTCTTGATTGCTTCAATTTTGGATGGGTCGACATGAATACCCATCTTGTTCACAACATGGCCAAGAAACTGTACTTCATCAGACCAGAATTCACACTTGGAAAGCTTAGCATAGAGCTGCTCGGCTCTAAGCTTTTGCAACACCAACCGAAGATGTTGCTCATGCTCGGCCTTGGTCTTAGAATAAATCAGAACATCATCGATAAACACAATCACGAATTTATCCAAGAAAGGTCTACACACCCGATTCATTAGATCCATGAAAACGGCGGGTGCGTTGGTTAAACCGAAGGACATGACCAAGAATTCAAAATGGCCATAACGAGTTCGAAAAGCAGTCTTCGGAACATCTTCATCGCGGATACGCAACTGGTGATAGCCAGAGCGGAGATCGATCTTGGAGAAACAAGAGGCACCTTGGAGTTGATCAAAGAGGTCGTCAATACGCGGTAAGGGATACCGGTTCTTAATGGTGAGTTTGTTCAACTCGCGGTAATCAATACACATGCGAAACGATCCATCTTTCTTTTTAACGAACAACACCGGAGCACCCCAGGGCGAAGAGCTAGGGCGAATGAATCCTTTAGCAGTCAACTCTTGAAGTTGGCTTGCCAATTCTTGCATCTCAGCGGGCGCAAGACGGTAAGGAGATTTAGCTACGGGGGAAGCACCAGGGACAAGATCAATACGGAACTCGACTTCACGAGCGGGAGGGACTCTACAGTTTTCTGTAAGGTGACCAGCGCGGCCACATCGGTTACAAAGTCGACATGGGACTTGAGGTGGGTGGTGGAGTCTACAGGTTGGGCAAAAGGGGTGGCTTCCTGTGTAGGGTTTCTTAGTTGGCGGGGCAGGGAGTGCGGGATTGGTTAGGGCATAGTTGTGGGCTACAGGGGGAGTTGGGTAGGCTGACAGGGGTTGAGGGGCGTATACTAGAGGTTGGTAGGCGGGTTGCTGGACTATGGGCGGGCTGGTAAGCGCGTAAACTTGTCTGCGCCTACGTTTCTGGTTATGGTTTGAGGGTTCTGGTTTGGTTTCTGCGGGTTCAGGGACAGTTTTGGTAGATTTGGTCTTCTCAGTTCCCCGCAGGAACAGGGTTCCTGCTCTGACATGGTTGTCGCTGAGCACAGCGGCCAATTCGATGGCGTCAGAGAGGGTAACTGGGTTTCTGGCCCATACAGAATCTTGAATTTCCATGGGGAGACCCCCAAGGAATTTCTCTATGGCTCGGCGGGAAGGGGTAACAAGGTGAGGGACAAGCAGGCTTAGTTCATGGAAGCGCGTCGCGTACTCGCGCGCTTCGCCACTGTATTGCTTAAGATTCCAAAATTCCTCCTCCAGGCGCTTAACTTCGTTGGGAGGGCAGAATTCTCGCGTCAGAATTTCCTTGAATTCCTCCCATGTCATGCTAGAAGCAGCTTCTGCGCCACGCGCATGAGCTACTCCATTCCACCATGTAAGCGCCCTTGCTTCCAGGACACTGGAGGCATATAGGGTTCGTCTGTCTGAGGGGCATTGGGTGTGGAGGAAAGTGTTTTCTATTTTCTCAAGCCACTGGAGCATCACGGTGGCTCCTTCAAGACCTGTGAACTTTGGAGGGTTACCCGCGTTAAAGGACTTAATGTTGTAACCAGAGGTGTTAGCATTGTTTTGGCTCAAAGCTTGGGCTATTGCGGCGGCCATTTCCTGGGAACGTTGCTGCCTGCGCCTGCGCGAGGCTTCTCTCCTCTGATGTCGGCGAGATAGCGGAGGCATTCTATAAAAGTTTTAGCTTTGTTAATATCTTAGCGCAAAGTATAATCTTATAAAGCTTGGTTTCACGGAGTCAGTTACTGTCAAAAGTTAAAGTAAAATAAATGACCCTAAATGCAGACTTAATAAAGGTAACAAATTCGAATCAAGAATCGACAATTCATGTATCACCATGACTTTCCGAATTCCCAATTTAGAATGGCTAGTAAACGAGTATTGGAGATTGACGATTCATGTATCACCATGACTTTTCAATCCTCAATATAAAATATACAAGAAAATGAGTATTGGAGGTTGACAATTCATGTATCACCATGACTTTTCAAGTCTCCAACCTCAGAACATAATCGTAAATGGAATTTGAAAATCAACTATTCATGTATCACCATGACTTTTCGGATTTTCAATCCCAACAATCGAATATGTAAGTAAAATCAATAAAAATCGAAATTCAGCAAAAATCTAAATATCGCGAAATAAAACATAAAACCATACGCTGCGTCTGCGCAAGCATATTTATAAATAACGAGTAATTAACAATAAGCGCGTAAACATGAGATTTCTCTCATGCGCGAGAAGGGACTCTTAGGTATTCTAGGCCGTTACGTCTAACCACCTATCCTAAAGTCAACGAGCTCTGATACCAATCTGTAACACCCCGACCAAAGGCGGATTATACATCGGGGCGCCACATATTGTTTCATTACTCGTGACACTATTGGGTGTCAATATTTAATAAATATATTCATTCACGCACGCGCAACGTAAACACAAGATAACATAAATCAACATAAATCACTATATTATAAGGCAAAATATTCGAACAACAATAACTTGTCTTGATACATTTTAATCTAGGTCCAAAAGTAAAAACGTCCTACGTGTCCACAAGCTCCAAATGTAGCTACAGCAAACCTGAACATGTGTTAAAATAAAACGTCAAACACTTGCGTGTTTGTGAGAAATCAAGTTTAATACAATACATAGATAGCAATAAATCTGCGCGCAACATGTGTATGTCTGGTTTTCAACAAGGGTGTAATCCGATCGGGACCAACTCTAAGATTCATACTCATAGACTGCCAGTGCTCACAATTGAGCTCACAAACAAGAAAGACTGTGCAAGTGTAAACAAAAGAGAAAATCATAAACGATAGTTCTCCCGTGTTCATCTAATGGTACCATGAGAACTGCGGAATAGACCGACAAGACGGTTAATGATCCACACATACAAATAAACAGCCAAGTCTACGTCCTCAACACATGGGATACTGCGCGACTAAAGTTCATAAACAGTTTAAGACTCTAAGTTTGTATGAACACATGAACATCCCAAAACATTAAAAGCAAAAAGGGATTAGGTACGAGATTACTCACTTGATAATCGGTGTGAAGAAAGACAAATCAAGAACCAAACTCTTAGCAAGCAAAGTTAACCTATATTTAAAGATTATTGTTTTAATGATTGGTTTTTAGTCTTGATTACAAGTTAGCATAATTAGTAAGTAAATTATTATATATAATATATATTACCGGAAAAGCAGGGCAGAACAGGGAGGAAGACGGAGGCAGAGAGGAAGACGGCAGAGAGAGCAAGGAGGAGGTTAAATTAAGTGTTTGTGTGTGTTGTGTTAGGAAAAATAATATTATTATTTATAGAGAAACCCTAGGGAACACAATCCCTAGAAAAGAGGAAAAGATCTCCAAAAAGTAAAAGATTCCAAAAGCAAAAGATATCAAAAGATATGGCAGCTGCAGGGAACAAGGAAAAGCAGACAGGAAACAGTAAAAAGCATGGGCGGGTCAGATAAAGGTACTGGTCAAAGCATGGAAAAGCATATCTCAAAAGATAATGTCAGTCACTTTTTCTGTCAACCAATGGGGTTGGTGCGCATGCTGCGCCAAAAGTGGCTTTACAGACATAAAGCAGATTAGGTCAACGGCTCAAAAGATAAGACATCACAAAAGCAAACGGCTGGACAAAACAGAAGAAAAGACACAAGACATAGCGCGAGAAAGCTCGAGCGCGAAGGCAGACACAGAAGGTCAAGAGAGCGCGAGCGCGAAGGCAGACAGAACCAACCTTAACGCGTCGCGGGAAGAACTACATTTCTAAGCGCGCCGCGGGAAGAACTTCAATTCTAAGCGCGTCGCGAGAAGAACTATATTCCTTAGCGCGTCGCGGGAAGAACGGTATCCATAGCGCGCCGCGGGAAGAACTAAAATCCTTAGCGCGCTGCGGGGACAGTTCGTCTCGCGTATCGCAGTAACAGGTGGTCTTCACGCAGGCTTCCTTGTAAGGAGTCTGGCGCGTGGAGCTGCGCAGACAACCTTAGGCGGGAAGGAACAAAGGGCAGGGGTTCAAGACTTAAGGGCGGGACGGCGACAAGAGGGAAAAGAAGGCGGAAAGAGAGAAGAAGAGGGACGGGACGGCGGAAAGAAAGAGAGAGAAAGAGGCGGGAAGGAAAAATATATTATTATTATTAAAAGTAAAATATAAGTATAAATAAATATTAAATCACAAAAGAAAGAGATCGGGTCAGAGAAACGGGTACCTGGGTCGGGTCGGATCGGGGCAGATGTTACAGAAGGCGGCATCGGACAAGGTTGCTAAACACGAGAGAGCTTGTTTGGAGAATCAACACGTGTTTATCCCCTTCGCCTTTGACACTTTTGGTTTCTTAGCTCCGAATGCCGTGGAACTTTTGAATAGGGTTCAGAAAGTTGTGTATAGTAACGTATCAGCCCATAAGAATCAAAACTTTGTTTTTAGTCGGATTGGGTTTGCTATCCAAAAGGGGGTTGCGGCGCAGCTTGTTGCTCGCTTACCTGCCACTTCATTGTAAATCGTTTGGATGTTTCTATGAAATATAAAAGGTGGTAATCGTGCACCAAAAAAAAAGTCAAGCCAAAGCTCGACTATTCCAGGGCCGTCCCCGAGAATTTGATTTCTCTCGAATAAAAAAAGGGCCTTTAAATATAAAATTATGTATATGCATAATCAATTTTGAAAGATAAATGAGCCAAAACAAGTACGATAGTTTTACTATTATTTAATTGAGTTTAAATTTATTTATGTGTTGTAAGTTTATTTTTTATTTTATTTTTTAATTACAGTTAAGTAATTGCTAAGTTTAGTATGTTTTTTTGAACGACTAAAAATTTATTATTTTAATTAATTAAACATAACTAAATCTTTATAAATTTAAAGTTTGTTGAATAAGTAAACAAATCACTTAAGTAAAAGAGTAAAAGGAAAATTATATAGGCCTGACCCCTAACGTTTTTGCATCCCATCTTATGCGAGGAATCAAATGTAAAAGGAAAATTATATAGGCCTGACCCCTAACGTTTTTGCATCCCATCTTATGCGAGGAATCAAAGAATTAGTAGACGGATTTTATAATTGAAAATGGACATGGTTGTTAAAAATATAAAAATATAATAAATAAATAAATAAAATAAAATTTGCAAGTCAAATAGCAAACCATGTAATGAAGAATTGAACCACTCAAAGTCTACATATTTAAAATGTGAACCAATAATCACATTTTAAACTGTCAATAATAATAATATATAAAAAGGTGTTGTGTTAAATCAATCAAAAAGATGTGTCAAGTTAGCCAGAAATGCTATTCACATCCGCCATTTGAAATGGCGGATGTCAAGATGACATCTTCCATTTCAAATGGCGGATGCCCATTAAAATTGTGACCTGCCAGTCAAACTGGCAGATCACCAAAGTTGACATCTGCCATTTCATATGCCGGAACACGAATAAAATATTTGTGATCCGCCATTTGAAATGGCGGAACACGTGGTAATCGTCCACCTCACCAGACAAGATCTGACATGCCCCACTTGTTTGTCGACATCAGCTCCTATTTTCTTAATACAATTTTTCTCTCTCCTAAAAACCATTTTATTGTTTAAGTTTTTCCTATTTCTAAATTTTTTTCATATAAATAAGTAAACATGCCTCTCATTTCTTCAACTAAAATGTTTTCCAATGACCATGCACAAGCTCCCTCCATTTCAACCAACGTGATTACGAATCACTCTAAAACTCGGGTCACAGGGGCTTCTGAATCTCACGTTCAACCTCCGTCTCGTTCAGAGCTTCTTCACCATGCATGGAACTCGATCATAAGCGGAGATGGTGATCGTTTAATGACAAAAACCAATCAAGCATCAGATGCTGAAGGACGGGTGAACAAGTCTGAAATTAATTATAATTTATAAGCAAGGTCCGACACAATATGAGCTGGTTCAACCTGTGTCTCGTTTAGAGCTTCTTCACCATGCATGGAACTCGATTATAACTGGAGACGGTGAACGTTTAATGACAAAAACCAATCTAGCACCGGATGCTGAAGGGCGTGTGAACAAGTCTGAAATTGCTTATAAGCAAGGTCCAACACAGTCTGAGGTGGTTGAAGTTGAAGAGAAGAATGTTGTGAAAAGTAAAAACAATAGTAAGATTAAGGTGGTTGAAATTGATTATAAGCAAGGTCCGACACGGTCTGAGGTGCTTGAAGTTGAAACAAAGAATGTTGTGAAAAGTGAAAACAATAGTAAGAATAAGGTGGTTGAAATTGATTATAAGCAAGGTCCGACACAGTCTGAGGTGGTTGAAAATGATTATAAGCAAGGTACGACACAGTCTGAGACTGTCGTGAACGAACTAAATAATTTGAGTCCAGGTGGATTTGTCATATCTAAATTTGAAGCGAAAGAGGTGGTGAAAAGACGAGTAAGAAGATAGGTGTGTTGTCTCGGATTTGGAAGGCGGTGTTTGGATTACGTGGAGATGATTTTGAGAAGCGGTTGCAGTATTTAAGAAAAGAAGAAGGTGTTATTGTTAATAGGATGAACATGAGATCGTTGAGGTGGAGAAGAACCGCCACGAATTTAATCATCTTTTCTGTTATTATTGAGGTAACTTATTCGCTATATTATAACTTGTAATAGTGTTTTAGCGAGCCGATCTCGAGTAGCTAGAATTTAATACATAATAAGGTTTTTTTTTTTTTTTTTTTCGGGGTACACGGTTGCAGTGGGATATGCTATAGTGACAACAAGAACAGTGGATATGGATTGGAGGATGAGATCATTACGGGTCTTACCGATGTTTCTTATACCTGCTTTGTCATTCGTTTTGTATTACGGGTCTTACCGATGTTTCTTATACCTGCTTTGTCATTCGTTTTGTATTACGGGCTTTCAAGTTTTACTAACTTTTGTAAGTCTGCTTATTTATAATACCGATTGTAACCCCTTTGAGGCTTGTGTTGTTTGTTTTAATGCAACTAACCGTGTGATGTCATGCAGGTGATCGAAGGGATCAGAAAACATTAGATAAGCTTCGTGACGAAACACGAGCAAAAATCGATGAACTTAAAGAAAGAAGTAATTATTACATCACTAAGCAACTCATTCAGGTACACTTTGAACCTGCCTGTTAAAGATTTTTTGTGTCGTTATATTAATAATATTCGTTTGTTTTTACTTTTTGACCCGTTTGCAGAAATATGATCCGGGTCATGCAGCACACGTTCTTGCAGATGAATTACAACCAGAAGCACATATTGCAGGCAAAAGCAATGATGTTGACTTACAAAGTCAACAAACTACTGGTCTCACGAAACGTAACCAGCCACATCCTAGATCTCCCGGAAGCGCAGAAACACCACAGTTTGTTGTTGAGAATCATAATTTTGCAGCTTCGGGTGGTCAAGATGGCGGTTGGAATGCTAGAATTGCAGCGTTGCTTGTAGGAGAGGACCCGACACAGTCGTACGCGCTTATATGTGGAAATTGTCATATGCATAATGGTAAGTTGACTTTGACTTTGACTGCAAATTATTAATCACTATATTTGATCTCTCATTTATTTGTTTTATATACAGGTCTTGCAAGAAAGGAGGAGTTTCCATTTACTACCTACTATTGTCTCCATTGTAATGTTTTAAATAAACCAAAGAATTTGGATAAAATGTCCCCTGTTTCGGGGTCTCAAGAAACAGCAAGCACTGATGTTAAGTTGACTAAAGAAAACGAGTCAACGAGTGAGAAAGTATCAGCTGCTAACAGCCCTGTGGTGGCTGCAGTGGAAGAGAAAGAAGCAAAGGAGATAACAGTGGCTGCATAAAGATGTGTTGACTTTCTCTTTGACTTTACGATGCGGTTGTATGGCTTTTTTTTTTTTGCTCATGGTTTGTTAGAGGTGGCAATGTGAGTGGGCTGGGTTGGATTTTGGTGATGGGTCAGGATGGGTATGGGTCAGGATGGGTATAGGGTCATGATGGATTTTTAAAAAAGAGGGTTAGGATGGATATGGGTCAAGATGGGTAAAGCTAACCCATCTTGACCCAAGTTAAAGGTTGACATACAAAGGGTTTTAAAAACACCTCAAAAAAATATTCAAAAAAACTATTAAAAAAATAATAACTCAAACTATAAATAAAAAACGCAAAATGTAAAATAACTAAAATGTTTCCCCCGGCATCCTCGTTCATTAAAAACAAACCGTTTTGTACCGGTTCAGGTTCGAGTTGTTATGTTTTTTTTCGGTTTGGTTTTGTTTTTTGTCATTTCGTCGGTTTCGCTATTTGCTCGGTTTCAATGATTTCAGTTTCGATTACTCAGTTTTTTCGCTTTCAGTTTTGTTTTAGTCAGTTTTTTCGATTTCATTTAGTTTTTTTTTTGTTTCGTTTCAATTCATTTTGTTTTATTTTGGTCGGTTACGTTTCAGTTTTTTTGTTTTGTTTTGTTTTGGTAAACTTTTTGATTGCATTTCGCTTTTTTTTGTTTCGTTTTAGTCAGTTTTTTGGTGTCATATCGGTTTTTTTTGTATCCTTTTGGTCGTTTTTCTATTTCGGTTCAGTTTCATTTCGGTTTTTTTGTTTCGTTTTGGTCGGTTCAGTGTTTTTGTTTTGTTTTGGTCAGCTTTTCAGTTGCATTTCGTTTTTTTTTGTTTCGTTTAGGTCGTTTTTCTATTTCGGTTTAGTTTCGTTTTGGTTTTTTTGTTTCGTTTTGGTCGCTTTTCTATTTCAGTTCAGTTTCGGTTTCTTTGTTTCGTTTTGGTCGGTTCGGTGTTTTTGTTTTGTTTTGGTCAGTTTTTCAGTTGCATTTCGTTTTTTTTTTTGTTTCGTTTAGGTCGTTTTTCTATTTCGGTTTAGTTTCGTTTTGGTTTTCTTGTTTCGTTTTGGTCGCTTTTCTATTTCAGTTCAGTTTCGGTTTCTTTGTTTCGTTTTGGTCGGTTCGGTGTTTTTGTTTTGTTTTGGTCAGCTTTTCATTTGCATTTTGCTTTTTTTTTGTTTCATTTTGGTCAACTTTTCGGTTTCATATCGGTTTTTTTGTTTCGTTATGTTTGTTTTTCTATTTCGATTCAGTTTTGTTTCGGTTCGGTCGATTCGGTGTTTTTGTTTAGTTTTGGTTAGCTTTTCAGTGGCATTTCGCTTTTTTCTTTCGTTTTGGTCAGTTTTTCGGTTTCATTCCGGTTTTTTGTGTTTCGTTTTGGTCGTTTTTTTATTTCGGTTCAGTTTGCTTTTTGTTTTTTTTTTTGTTTCGTTTTGACCGTTTTTTGGGTTTCGGATGAGTTTTGTTTCGCACGTGATAGTTTGGGTATTTTGAATTGGATAAATTTTGGATAACTTGGATATTTTGTTTTGACCCATTTTAACCTATAAATGAAACTCACTTGTATATTTCCAACCCATCCTGACCCCCTTGAAGAATTTTTATGATCCATCCTAACCCATTTTACTTTTAAAGTTTATCCATCTTGACCCAAAACAATCCATTTGAGTTGGGTTTGCCACCCTTATGGTTTGTTGTGTAACAGAAAGAATTTTGATAAATACACACTTGTTTTAAATTGACCTTATTTACTGTGCATTATTCATCTGTATGTTATCACACCGAGTATTGCTAACAATACATGCTCAAAAACGCACTTTTAATACAACAAAACTGCATGAATATTGTTAACAATACATGCTCAAAAACACTAAATTTCTTTGATCAAGTTGGTATATGTTATATAAAAATGATTCAACTATAAGTACAAAAAATCCACAGCTTTGGCATTGAAATTGCATAATATGTTTACTCGTTAGATACTAAAGTTTGACTGTTTGAACATATGTTCATTTGATGAAGTTCTAACATCTTCTTCTCCGGGTTACAAAGCCCTGCAAAATTAAATATTTTGTAATAAATAATAAGCGTTGATCATCAGAATCGATTCTTTTATAATAAAAAGTTGAGATTGCAAGAATGATGTACCTGAACACTTGGGAATATCCCAGACAGCAATGGATGTAGCAGTGCATTGCGGTTGACAAAGCTGGTGGTTATTCTCATGTTTAACGTTCATTGCAAGCATCCATGCGCCGATGGTAACATCTTCGTTGTTAAACATCCGAAAACTGTAAGGTATAAAGTAAAGATGATCTCATATATTAGAGTTGCAACTAACTAAAATGTAAAAATAAAAGTTTATTGATTTGTAAGGTAAATATCATAAAAAACGAAAGATGCATTCTTATTTTTCAAGAAAACGTCACTCAACATAATTTTGACGTATACAAGTCCCAGCACATGTCAAGGGGATACAAAGTTCGTTAACCTAACTTTGCTATATTAAAGTCCCTACATCTGTTATGCGTAATATTTAGAATAAAAGCTCGTTACTTTTTAAATTTTTCAAAATTAGATTATATGATTTTTTTTAACAAAAAAGTTGAATGTCATCTCATCAAACTTTGAAGAACTTAAATCATACGGGTCACTATTTTAAATACTATTTTCACAAGCACGTGTGTTCTAGACAAGTGCAGACACTTTAATATATTAAGTTTGCGTTGACGGACTTTTTAGTGTCTTTTTTAGATGTGCTGGACTTTTATAGGTCAAAATTTTGTTGAGCAACTTTTTTGTAAAAAAAAGCATATGTGAGAGCGAGTATAATAATAATAACAAAAATAATAATAAATAATAATAATATAAAATACTTGCCTGTTATTTCTAAAAGCAGCCAAGTTTGCAACAACATCTGCAGAAAGAGCATAAATTGGACCATAAGCATGTAAAAAATACTCTTTCCCAAGCATATGTCCTTGTGGCTCATGCCTGCATTATATCAATAACTTAATTATTAGAATATGCACAAATTAAGTTGTCTCACTAAAAAATATAAAAAAATAAACACGATTATATAGGTTTAGTCAAACTAACCACTTTAGCTTTGGGTCGGTGAACACCGGGCCTTTCTTCATGCATCCAATATACGTCTGCGTGTGATGACGCTCTTTAGCCAAAAGCAACGAAAGGCGATCTAATAATAAGTCAAACAAAAATATAAAAACATTATATAGTGTGACTAATATAAATAATACACATTATGTTATCAATTTAATTCTTTAAAAAACCGGTCACCTGGTCGCAGATATATGTCATCGTCTGCTTTAACATAAAAGTCAGAATCAAACAATGCATAGGCAGCTTTGAAGAAAGCCAACCTGTAATAAACAATATTAATCATTAATTAAAATGAAATTAAATTAGCTTAATAGTATCATAATAATTAGTACGAACGTTTTGTATGGGAGCTTACTGTACTCCTCTTCAATATCCAAAAGCAAGAAATCATCATATTCTTGCACTTCTTTCTTCAGCTCTTTCATTTTCGATTTGTCACGGGTTTTACCAATAACAAACCTGAAGGCCAGCCCTGTTGACTCTTCCAATCTGCATAATATATGTCAAATATCATAAGTTTACTAATATTTATATGGGAATATCTCATAGAATAGTAACCAACTTTCAAAAGTGTTCCAATTAGGTCACTCATGCATATTTTTTTCAAATCGGGTCACTAAATATTCAAATCGAGTCTCACCGATTTTTTTGTTTGTTAAGAAATAAATGGAGGATAAGATGTGGGGGTCAGAATTTGCAATATATGTAGTTGTATTTTTGAAAAATTAAAAAACGTTAATTATATTAAAATTCAAAAATAAAAAATAAAATTCACGTCGTCACTCATCGTCAACATAAAAAAAAAGAAGATAAAAAGATTTCCTATGTGAAACAAAAAATAAAAACTTTAAAAAAACATGTTAAAACCTTTAATTTAATAAAATATGAAAGTTGAGTGACCTAATTAGAATACTTTTTAAAGTTGAGTGACCTAATTGAAACACTTTTGAAACTTGGTTACTATTCTATGAAATTGCCCCTTATAGCAAAATACGTCAATATCAATATAAATAAAAAAATACATGTATTAAAAAAGTTGAAATTCATTCTTTAATATTATAGACATGGAAATCATTTAATTCTCGTCTCCCAAGGTATCTCCATGAAAAACATAAAAATGGGTGAAAAACAGAAAAAAAAATCTGTCTTGACTAAGTTGGACCGAAATGTCCGAGTTTGACCGATTTCAAGTAATGTCGGCCGAGTTTGACTAAGTTGGACCGAAGCTCGCGAGCTACCAGAGATCAAATCAATAAAAAGCTCAAAACGAGCCGAGCCTAGTATGTGAAGCTCGTTTAGGCGCGTCGAGCCTTGTATATCTTCTTAAGTTTTCTCTCTTTCGGACCTCATTGCACAGCCAACTAGAGGTGCACAAACCGGTTTAAAACTCAAAACCGGTTCGGTTTGGTCAACAAAAGTCAAAACCGGTTTATCATCGGTTTCGGTTCGGGTTGAAACCGGTTTCTTACCCTGTTACAATCGGTTTCGGTTCGGGTTTTGACCGGTTTTTGCCCGGTTTCGGTTCGGTTAACCCGTTTGAAACCGGTTTTGGTGGAGAAAATTACAAACCGGTTCCGAACCTGCGGTTTAAATCGGTTCCAAACCGGTTTCTACATAATCAGTTTCAAACCGGTTCGGTTTCGGTTTAATTATCGGGTCGGTTCGGTTAACTGGTTTGTTTGCCCACATCTACAGCCAACTACGAGCCAAACTTACTAGCTTAGGCTCGTTTAAAGTTTTTCTTTTCATAATATAGAAAAATAATTAAAAACGTATATAAATTCATTAAAAATAACAAACGAGCCCGAGCTCGAAATATGCCAAGCTCGAGCTTTCATAAGTCGACACGAGCCTAGTCGAGCTTAGGGTCACTCAGCCGCCAAGACCGATTATCTACAAAACTGGTTAAAATTTAAAACAATAATAAAATTGAAATTACCGTTGAAGCCTAACATGATCGGACGGCATCCACGTCATCCTCAAGGCTTTGCGTCTACCGGCGGACGCAAAACCGGTTTGAATTCCGACAAAGCCCATCACTTTATGCCGCTTATTATTATTATCTTCACCAGATGTTAAACCCACGCCGGTTTGGTCCCACACGACGGATACTGATAAAGGGTTACCTTCGTCGTGTTTGCAATTATTATTATTATTATTATTATTATAGACTAATAATAATAATAATAATAGTGCGGTGAGTGTGGTTATGAAAGAGAGGGTTAATGTGATTGGTTTGTGACGAGATGGGTGGCGAGTGTGCAAGAGTTTACGGGTTGGCATTGGAGATTGATTTGATTTAGGGTTTTGGATTGAAGATTTTGTAACAAAGATTTAGGTCAGGTGGAAGTGATGAAAATTTGATTTGGTGATAAGCTTGTGTATCACTAACCAGAGTAAAGTGTCGTTTTCGTTCTTTCGATTTGACAAATAATGCGAACTTAGTCCAAAAAGTTTATTTTTTGCATATAGACCTTTCACGTTTCCCAGTTCTGGCCAATTACATCCAAATCACTAACTCCGTTAAATTTAATAGTTAAGTTAGGGATAGAAATGTCTTTTCACTATTTCTTTATTATAATATTTATTTCAATGAACTGCCGTTTTCGTCCATGTGGTTTGTCCAAATATGCGGTTTTTGTCCAATAGTTCAAGTTTGCAATTTTTGTCCTTTTAGTTTCATTTCACCTGCAATTAAACCCGAATTTATAAACACGTTAAGTCTGGTCGTTAACCCATTTGCGTGTCTCTCAAGTGGAAACCAGTTTTATTGTTTTCCTCCCCAAATAAACCTCACGTGAGGGGCTCAGGTGTATTTGGGGAAAAAGGAAAAAATAATGAACAAAACTGACCCTCACGTGAGGGCACACTGATGAGTTTAACAATCAGATTTAACGAGATTATGGAATTCGGGTTTAATTACAAATGAAAATGAAATCATAGGGAAGAAAATTGTAAATTTGAAACTACTGGACTAAAACTGCAGATTTGGACAAACTAGAGGGACGAAAAACGCAGTTCACTGAAATACGTATTATAATAAAGAAAGAGTGAAAAGACATGTCTACCCCTGACTTAACGGTTAAATTTAACGGGGTTAGTGATTTGGATGTAATTGGCAAGATCTGGGTAACGTGGAGGGTTAATATGCAAAAAATAATTTTTTTGGACTAAATTCGTATTATTTGCCAAAACACAAGGACGAAAATGACATTTTACTCTACTAACTAGCAGGTCATGATTTTGAGAATCACTATTAGCACTAAAAAAAACAATTGTTATAAAAAGGCCACAAAATCTCATTTCAATTTAAGACTTTAAATTCGTTGAGTCAGCCCTGACCACCCACCACCATCAACCATCGCTCCCGCCATAGCCACCACAATCACCGTCGCCACCATCCAAAACCTTCAGTGTTACCGCCACTAGCCCACCACCACTCGCCACCGCCCACCACCGTCACTCACTACCATTTTAGTTTTATCTATTTGTCTTTTCTGCCTACCATACAATAAAAAACAATGATTCATCCATTAACATGTGGTAACCAAACATCTCATTGGAATGGTAATAATGTATTATATTCTTTAGTCCATTCCATATCATTCATTCGTCTATTCCATTACCTCATACCAAACAGACTCAGTGTTCTTAAATTAGGAAGTTTGTAAGAATAATATTAAACTAGAAGCATTGGAACCATCTCATACGATAATAGATTTTAGGCTTTCATTTTCGATTTATAACTTGTAGATTTTAGATTTTTTGTTTAAATTATCGTCTTTTTATTTATCGTTATGTTTTTTGTTTATTTTTGTCATTGTTTTTTTTCTCTCGACATTGTGTTATATTACTCAATATTATATTACATTTTGCTCGATATTGTGTCGTATTTTGCGATTCATTGTGTCTTTGTACCCTTCCTAAACTTATGAGACTGATAAAGCTAAGACTAGAAGTTGACTTGTTAGTTTTATAGCGTTATACACACATCTGAACAATATGTTTCTACAACCTTACTTTAATTAAATTACGTATGTAGTTCTTTGTTTCAATTATAGTATTAACTAAATAAGTAGCGTCACCAATAAATGATAACCAGATTCCGACGTCACATGAGCATAATCTCACTCAGCCTAGAATTAGACGTGCACAAATCGGGTATTATTTAAACCCGGAACCGGGTAGAAACCGGTTCCGGGTATACTCGGGTATTTGACCGGTTCCTCTGGGTTTTTTCGGGTTTTGACCGGGTATTTCTGGTTCCGGGTCGATTCCGGTTTCGGGTACGGCTCCGAGGAGAAATCTTATACCTGCTCCTACTCGTGGGTCGGGTATGGGTAGGAACTGGTTCCGGGTCGAGTCTGGACCCGACTTTTTTGTGCACCTCTACCTAGAATAGACCAACTTCTATTTTTGTTACATATTGCCTAATAGGCACTACTGACTCTGAAACAACGATTACACAACGGCTATGTCACTCTACATCCTTAAATAGTTGAATACACCTCATTTCCCATCTTACGATGGGTGACCCCCTGTGAAATTTTCGTGTTAGCAACCTTTTATAAATAATAACAAGAAAAAAAAGATGGCTTCGATTAAATATATATTTTGTCAAAAGGAAAAAAGATTGGGAGAAAAGGATAAGAAATACTCACCTTAATAAATGCGCATACCGTCATTTTTCACAGGTTATACACATCTACTAGATGATTATTTCACGCCTTTCTCCGTCTAGTTCAACATATATTTAAAGAAAAAAAGCGACCGCAACCATGCGTCCATGCCATGCGCTACGTATATTCTGTTAAGGTCAAACATAGTGTCACAAAACCATAGCATTGTTTCAGTTGGCTCTAACATCTCTTATTATACCGCGTTTTTAATCAATACTATCTAATTCACATTGTCTCACAGTATCTCTTTCAATATGCACCACAATAACTACCACCACCGTCCGCAGATATAGTTTTTATACTACACAGGCAAAATAGTTAACGATTCGAAAAAGTTCTACACGGAACAAAAAATGAATGATGACCGTATGGTAGAATGTAGATGACCAAATACTATATAAGAGAATTAGTTTTGACTTCTTTATCCA
Organism: Bidens hawaiensis; assembly: GCF_021521415.1. Classification (NCBI taxonomy): domain Eukaryota; kingdom Viridiplantae; phylum Streptophyta; class Magnoliopsida; order Asterales; family Asteraceae; genus Bidens; species Bidens hawaiensis. Next base: position 1,067,882 of record NW_027491484.1, read on the forward strand.
ACATCAACCCATATAAAAAACTAGTTTTAACAAGTTTCTTACATATTAAAAAAAGTTACATATTAACCACGGCCAAAAATAGTTAAGGAACTAAACCGCGAATGTCAAAACTTAATCTGTAGTATCGAACAATTGAGCATTACCTTTTTTTTTACCATACAAACTTTATTACCAGAAGCGGGATTTCCAACTGCTCGGCAAACGAAGCTTTGCTTGTTCTACCATCTCATTATAACGTTTTCCAACTCTTTCAAAAATTCCATGTCATAAACAGGCACCGTATCCACCAGATCACCATTATTGTCTGAAGATACACTTTCTATAGCTGTACATGTTCACGATTTTTAGAACACAAAAGAGGTGAAAATTTTACTTTAACTATCTTAGAATGTAAACAAGTTATAAGTGGCAATTTCGACCAATTTACTTAAAATGAACCGACTCGTAGTTATGTATCGAGAATCAAAAACAGGTAACATAGCTTCGAAAAGGAAAACACGTAGGGTCAAAAGTCAAAACCTCTTAAAAAAATTTCTTTAAATTGGAGTATCACCGATGACCGAAACCTCTTAAAAAAATTTCTTTAAATTGGAGTATCACCGATGACCGACCAGTGTAAATAACTGCTAGAACCACATAAGAAATTGTGCATAGTGTGGAACTGTGGATCATATATAGTGGGAAAGAAAAGAAGAGGCGGTTATGCGGTTACATAACCTCCTTAACCATGTATCATAGTTAAAAAAACATATCTAAATGTTTATGTGGTTCCAACAGTTCTCTACATAACCGATCACTTTGCCACATATATGAGATTATGAGAAGTGGGGCTCACCAGGAAAGTAGGTGTTCTGGATTGACCCTTGGTACATGGGCTTCTTGAGCCACACAGTTCCCGGGAACACCATGAGGTTAGTTTTATCAAAACTTTTCTTCTCATCGGCTTCTAAAGGGGTGAAACCGAACCCATGGGTCCATGTCTCAACTAAGCTCGGGATGGCAGACACCACTAGCATCTCAACTTTGAAGGACTTCAACATCTGAGCACACAACAACCGGGAGTTAGACATGTATTTAAATCAATAAGTTCTAGAAATAAAAAAAACAGAGCACTTGTATATGTATGGGTGTAAATGAGCCGAGCTGTCCATGAACTACTTCAGATTGCCTCGTTAACGCTCAAATCAAGCCGAGCTTAAACGAGCTCGAGCCTGTATTGGAGCTCATTTACTCAATGAGCTTAGTGGTTCATATGCCATGCATGAATGGACTTGTGAGTCTAAACCAGACACGTAGGCGAACTGAATATTCAGTGAACAATTCGTGAACCATTCGGCGGGAACTTCGTTTATTTAGTAAACAAACGAGCATATTGTTCATTTGATTAAACGAACGAACATGAACACGTTTCGTTCCTTCATTTATGTGCGTGAACGTTCGTCCATTTAATTTCGTTTATGTTCATCCTTTTACATTAATTTATGTCTGTTCGTTAATATATTCATTTAAATTTCTTTTAGCCCATTCCGACTTAGTCTAGTTTTAATTACTTTTTAGATCCAATACATTGTTCTTCAAATTATTTTTAACCAGTTGTAGCTCAATTATGTTTATACACGAATACGAACATGTTCATTTTCTTAACAAACAAACACAATCAAGAAAACCTTGTTTGTTTGATTGTACGTACCCGATCATTTGCTCGGTTAAAGTTAAATGGACACAAACAGGCCCCTTTCGTGTTCATTTACAAGCCTAGTGTAAAGGTCTAAAGGAACCTTTTATTAGAATATATATTATAAACATATAATCAAACAATAAGTATTATTATACATATAATTATGATAAAAGTGACTAGATAATATATATATAATGTGATACATTTTGTTTCAAATAAAGAAAAAGTCAAACAAACAAAACTAAAAATAAATGAAGCTCTTACCTCTTCAATAGCATTCATGAGGCGCCTACACATTCCTTGACGCCTATATTTGCTACATGTTGCAATAAGGGGCATTTCCGCAACCCTTGCACCATGAATCCTGAATCAAGATTAAAAAAGAATGTCAAAATAACGTCCAAATGAAAACAAGTAAACATGTAACAAAATATACCTCAAGGATGCTACACAAAGTAAAATGTCATCTTTCTCCAAAACCATTGTGTAAAATCCCTCATAGTTAAGACGAACATATTCTGATCTACAGAAAACAATAATGTTGCAAAATTAGTGTACAATTATAATAATAATAATTTAAAGTCAGGTTTAGTAATTCATAATAATCACTCACCCTTGATTGTACAATACATGAGGTAACATATGGATGCCGGTTCTTGTATCCACCATGGGAAGAAAACATTCCTCCATTATTGTTAATGCAACCGCTAGTTTTAGATTGCATTCGGCTTCTAGGGCGACAAAATGTTGACCAGAGTGGACCTTTAGGTCACTTTGTATACAACTCAGTAGGGTCCATGAGTAACCATCAGAAAGTAGGTTCACGGATCCGATTTGAGAATCAAGACTTGAATGAATCTGCACAAGATGACGATTGAATATCAAGAATCTGCAGACACATGGTGTTAAAGATCATGAATGTATATCACCTTTTGACATGTTTCTCCACAGAACCAGGTGGGACCCACTGCATCTTTCATGATTCTGTTCTCTTTGATGCATTCATCATGATCTGTTTACAAGCAAGACAGCTGTCAGTAAACAAATAACAGAAAGAATTGCACAACGGTCTATTTGGTTTGCCATATTGCAAAATCTGGAGTTTAAAAGAGTATTTTATTAGGATTTGAAATTTGAAAAGACATAATTACTCTCACATGAATGGCACATGACATCACTTTTCAGTTAAAAATTAACCGGGACTACACTGAGGACTAAACGTGCAGCCCCTCACATATGTTTGGACTAAATTTGTGCAATATGGTCACGCACTCAAGCCACAGGGACCACACTTGGGGACCAAGCCACAGGGACCAATTGTGCAATTTATAATGAATGATAAGAAAAGGTATAATCTTCAGATTGATAGGTATAGGAAATTACATTTCCGTTCGCATTGCAAACATTTCAGATCATTATCGACTACATCCCCACATTTATTGCAACAGCACATTGCACAATACCAATTGCCTTCAGGTAGCTCCTGCAAAACACAAAATGGGATCAAAATTTTAAATGATAATTTTGTAACCATATTCCATATAATTATAATACTATTATGAAACACAGACCTGTGTAGACAAGCATGCTTGGTGAAATGTTGAAAGACAGTTATCACAACATATTAACTCACCACCATCACCACAAAGTCCACAACTATCATCACTTTTGTCAGTTTTATACACTTGTACGACCCCTTTGGTACTTTGACGAACCTTGTATTCGGTTGACCAAGCTTCCAGTTGACATAAAGTGAATGACTTTCCAGATTCCATATAAAGATTCAAACATGAAGACTGTGGTTGACCAGCATGATTCTTGAAATCAGAAACCGAGAGCAGTTTCTTACAGCACCTACATGATATACCATTTCGAGTCACTACACCATGCTTGACTACGGAATCATCCTGTGGGTTCCTGTACTGGATCACTTCATTGACATGGATAGCCTCAAGATCTATCAATCGAGATAATACCGTTCTTACCGTTAACCCAGAACGGTTTGCAGAACTGCTTGGAAGCAGTCTGCAACCGCCTCGCTTACTCTTGTACTTTCTTTTAACACCCAAACGTTTGTTATTAGATAGGTTCGTTAAAACAGCCGAGAACAAAAGATCATCATCTTTAAGGTGACAATTAACCTTTTTAGCCTTTTGATGCTTCTTGGACTTCAAACTTCTAGAACAGTTGACTGCGCTTCTCTTAGCTTTGACTTCTTTCCCTTGTTTCAAAAGGGGAAGACTTCGGTCAATGAACACCATTTTTGCAAATGGATCAAGCAAGTACCACCAATGAGCTAATGCAGTTTTAGTCCTCAAATTTCTCAACTTTTCAACCTCGGTGAACGCGTTAGAAAGATCAGACCGAAAATCAGTCAAACTGGTCCACACCGTGCCATTACATACGCCAACATATTTTGCATCTTTGACTAACCTTTGACCACACATGTTCCAAGATCTATGAAATTCCCGAATCGGTCTTCCTTCGGGTGTTTTGTAGACGTACTCCCCACCCTGTTTTCGGTTACGCCTCCCGATTAACCAACCGGCTGCTTTAAGTAAGTGAAAAGTATAATAACGCAAAATAGGTTTAGGGTTTGTGGCAGAATCTTCTGGCGGGATTAATAGTTCATCTTTATCTAGTTCAATAAAGGAAGAATCTTTCCATCTTTTCTTGGAAGTTTGAACTGTATCATCTGTTTTCTGATCATTTGAGTTAGAACTGACTACTTTTGATGAAACTGAAGAACTAACTACCATTTCTGGATAAGATTTAGTCTCAAGATGATCTAACTGTTCTACAGGTAAAATCTTTCTTCGCTTATATTTGATACAAGGGGAACTTCTAGTAAATAAAGCAGGCTCTTCAGAAGATTCCTTTAGATTCTGAAAGTCTTCTTGGATTGTCATAACTGAACTGCCACTGTCTGAACATAATGAGATATCTTTAGGGGTCTTTTTGTCATTGTCAAAAGTAATTGCTCCAGTTACATTATACATTTTACTCATTCCATCAGTTTTACCACTCTCGTGTCCGAAAAAGACCTCCCTAAAAATCTGGTGTTCGTTCATTGAACATTCAAAACCATCATCGTGCAAATCGTTGATACCACAGCTTAATAACGTCTTTAAGGACTGGACACAATGCCCCTTCATTTTTTTATTCTTTCTTGATTTCTTGATCAAAAAAGATCTTCAGGACACAGGCTAAACCTGTGAAACAAAATTCACAGATCCTTTAATTAAAACATGATCATAACCGCAGTGCACGTTAGAAAGCCAGCCTATGAATTTTACATTATCTGCAATAACACAACCATCACCATTACTAGTTATAAGTTGGTAACAGTGCCACACTGGTGGACTGTAAACTTAAAAGAGAGAGGATCTAAATAAGAAATACATATTTATGGCGCCTGCTAAATTAAGAAAAACCCGCTAAATGAAAGGAAGGAGAAAGAAAATGAATTTAGACCTCAATAATTTAACACGGACTAGTTAGTGTTAAAGTTGTCTGGAATCTGGATGAACAGTTCATGCTTAACGGAATGTGTACAAGGATAGTGACATATACATACATACATACATACATACACACACACACACATATTATACTCATATACATATACAACATGCAAATATCTTTTTAAGGGCGTTAGATTACTAGACCACATTATTTTGAGCATATTGTCAGTTAGTTTCCTAAGTGTCTAGCAAGTAGTGGGTCCAGTATTTCTTTATAAGGCTATAAATATGTTTAATGTGAGAGTCATGAATCAATTAAGACTTAATATTCCTAATAAATATTTCCAATTATCTCCTCTTCTCTGCTGTTTCTATCAACTGTTAAGTTCATATCACAAGGACCATTCAGTGTTAAAATTATGTTAAGTTCATATCACTAGACTCTAGATGAACAGTTCAGGCCAAGTTCCAATTATATCTTACAAATTAATGAAAAATAAACACACACACACGCACACACATAGATATACATATATAACATGCATTTATGTCATCAAGCGCTCTAGATCCTAATATACATTTTTCTGCAGCAGTTTAGACAGCAAACTAATATATAACATATACTAAAATCAGTATTCAAACGACTCGTGTGTGCTTTGAAAGATTGAATCTACATACAGACGTAACTCATCAAATGAATAAATAATAATAAAACCAATTCGTAACGCCACTGCTGAGAACCACCAAGCTCCAAATTCGAGTTCGAATTTCACAAAATGCGGTCCAAATTAACAATTAAACGACAGAATCATAAAATTGCATCAAAATTATGCAGATAGACACATAAATTGAACACAAAGACATTATACCTAAATCTGATAAACAACACTTTACTGCCAATTTCCTAAATCCGAAGCTTTCAAGTAACACTCAGCTAAAAAATGCAAATAGATAGCTATACACAAATAACATGCATTTATGTTATCAAGGGCTCTAGATCCTAAAATATAGGTTTCGTACTGCAAATTTAGAAAGCAAACTAAAACTGGAAGTACATAAAAATCAGTATCCAAACGATTTGTGCCTGCTTCGAATGACGGAAACTACATTAACAGCTAGAAAAAGACCTAATTCATCAAAATAAAAAATAAAAACCCGTAACGAACCACTGAGCTTCAAATTCAAACTCGAATTCCCCAAATACCATGCAAATTAGCAATTAAACAGCAATGGAATCAGAAAATTCAATCAAATTACGCAGATAAAAACGTAAATAGAGCAAGAACACAGTATAAGGTTATACCTAAATCCGATAAGCAACAATTTACCACCAATTTCATAAATCCAAAGGTTTCGAGTGACATTAAGCTGAAATGTAACAGATTTTGAGCTCAAACGCAGTATAAGTGTATAACATGCATTTTTGTTATCAAGGGCTCTAAATCCTAAAATATAGGTTTTGTACCGTAAATTTAGAAAGCAAACTATAAATAGAAATTACACAGAAATCAGTATCTATACGATACATGCCTACATACAGCTACACAAAGACCTAGTTCATCAAAATAAAACATAAAAACTCGTAAGGCCATTGCCGAGAACCATCGAGCTTCAAATTCGAGTTCGAATTCCACAAAATGCATTAGCAATTAAACAAAAAAAAATCACATAATTCAATCAAATTGCGCAGATAAACACGTAAATTGAACACGAACACATCATACGGTTATACCTAAATCCGATAAACAACAATTTACCGCCAATTTCCTAAAAATCAGTACCCAAACAATTCGTGCCTGCTTCGAATAACGGAACCTACATTAACAGCTATACAAAGACCTAATTCATCAAAACAAAACAAAAAAACCCGTAACAAACCACCAAGCTTCAAATTCGAGTTCAAGTTCCCCAAATGCGGTCCAAATTATCAATTAAACAACAACATAATCACAAAACAGCATAAAAAATTAAAATTACATCATACGGTTATACCTAAATCCAATACGCAACAATTTAGCGCCAATTATGGTGAATCCGAAGAGTTGGAGTAAGATTAAGCTGAAATGTAAAGAGATAGATGTGTAATTATTATTAACTGATCGAACCTTCGGACTGCATTTTTAGCTGGAACGCAGTAACGGACCTAGGGTTTGAAGATTGGAAGCAAATCGTACGGCGGCAACGGGAGCTAAGCGTCTGGAAGATTTAAGTGAAGAAATTGGAAGTAATGAGTGATGGATTGAAGTGATTGTTATGAGAGTAGTACAAGAGATGAAGATGAGGAGCAGGATGACGTCATATTTGTGTAAGTGTTCATCCTGCAAGTAAGTACTAGTAACAATTTGCTTCAAAACGAAATCATGGGCGGTGGTGTGTGTGTGTGTGTGTGTGTGTGTGTGTGTGTGTGTGTGTGTGATGGATGACAATTATTATTATTGTTAGTTGTTGCAATTTTTTTTTATTCTCTTTTTTCTAGTTTATACTTTTGGCAAGAACAATTATTAAGTCATATTAAGTCTCCCCTTGGCTTTCGATTTGTGTTTTTTTTGTTTTCCTTGATGTGTTTTTTTCCCTTAATTGGGATTAAATCATTATTTAGGTTTAATATTAGTTGTAGATATCCTTAATTATATGTTATTCTTTTTAGTAGGGAAGAAAAACCATTAGATGGTTTGTTGTGGGTGTGAAGAAGATGTGGCTGGTTTTTAAAGCCCCAAACATCAAAATGGGGTTTCATGGAGCGGAAAAATTTCCATGAGCCGTAAGACGGGGGGGGGGGGGGGCATGGCTGCTTTTCACTGACCCTCTCTCTCTCTCACACACACACACATACATATAATTGTTTTAAACGTGTATATGGTTTAAGAACACATACACCGGCGTTGATTTTGGGTGTTTTTAACGACTTTAAACATAAACTGTTATATGCAAAAGCTTATATGAACTGTCTAATATCAGATGACCCTTCTAATACAAACTCATACAGAGTCTAAGTCAAAGAGTTGGACCACCTATCCAACCATTTGATGAAAATAATGATACAACCCGTCTAAATATAAGATGACTCGTCTAAATTTCATACACCCATATTAAGATGTTCCTGGTCAAAAATTCAAACTATTGATTATGCAGACCGTCTGATTAAAATATGGTTCGTCTAAAGCTTATTATTATTATTATTATTATTATTATTATTATTATTATTATATTCAAAACAAAGTTTTGAAACCAAACACCAAAATGGAGTGCATGGAGAGGGTTTCAAGGAAGGAACCAGTAAAATTTTCCTGGGGTGTGAAGAGGGTAGGCCTGTTCACGAGCCGAGCCGAGCCAAGCCCGAGCCAAGGCAAGCTCAAGCTCGGCTCGATAATCAATCGAGCTGGCTCGGCTCGAGCTCGAGCTCTTAATCGAGCTAAAAATTTGAGCTCAAGCTCGGCTCGGTTTTAAATCGATCCGAGCCTGAGCTCTTAATCGAGCTAAAAATTTGAGCTCACGCTCGGCTCGGTTTTAAATCGAGGCGGCTCGGCTCGGCTCAATTTGGCTCGAGTTTACCTGTAATAATAAAAATTATATGCAACCATCAAGCTAAACTAAATAAATATGACGTTAAGATCAACACCAACCAAATACTAACTAAATAAATACGTTTAATAACACCATCGAAAACAAAATATGCTCAACAAGTCTAAACCAAACCAAATACAAAATTAAGCAGAGAAGTATTATCTATGAGCGACGGCCGATGGCGGAGGTGAATATGAGCGGCGGCCGGCGGCAGAGGTGAATATGAGCGGCTAGGGTTAGGGTGGAAGAACGTATACTAATTATTTAGTGTGTGAATTATGATGTCTCATATTTCAGTTACTCAGTATATGGAATTATGAATATGAACTATGGAGTCAGAAAGGAAATTGGGCTGGATTAAAGGAAAGCCCATGTGTTAAAATAATTGGGCTCGATAATTATATGCATGTATATATATATATAATAAATTAAAATAAAATAGTTCGAGCCAATCGAGCGAGCTCGAGTCGAGCCGGGGCTAGCTCAGGCTCGGCTCGTTTACAATCGAGCCGATTTCGAGCGAGATTTCTTCGAGCTTTTTACGAGCGAGTTTCGAGCGAGCGGGCTTTTTGAACAGCCCTAGAAGAGGGGGGGCATGGCTGGTAAAATTTTCCTGGGGCATGGCTGCTTTTCGCATTCCAATAAAATACTTAGCCGGACTAACAGTGAAATGATTCATTCAAAGAAAGATACAAAGAAAGATTTAGATTAGAAAGGAGATGAAAGTCATCATAGCTGAACTGCTGGAAATGAGCTACATAAGAAAACCAAGAAACTAAATATACATGAGGGATGTGATTTCAAGATCTTAAAAGTTTATAACCCAAAAGAATTATACGACAATAAAGGTGCAATTGTAACCCTCCATTGGTTGGAGGAAATGGAATCCATAATCGTCATCAGCAAATGCACCGAGAGGGAAAAAAATTTAATATACCTCTCAAATGTTTAAAGGAGAGGCATTGGAGTGATGGAATACCCTAATTAAAGTCAATGGTAGGGAAAATTTATACAACATGGAATTGAAAGTGTTTAAGGAGATGATTATGAAGAAGTTATGTCCGATCCACGAGATGGATTAAATTCAAACAAAGTTATGGAACCACAAAGTCATAGGAACGAACCTCAAGAAATACAACACTAAATTTCTTGAGTATTGCACGACAGTCTCGCATTTGGTTACCTCGAAATTCAACAAGGTTACTCGTTATATTTATGGGTTACCGATAGAAATCCGCAATGTGGTTCGCGCACACATGCCATCGACAACAGAATCCACTATGGAGTTAGCTGGATATTCAATGGATGTTATGATCAGGAATATGAATGAAAAAAATAAATATGATGGGAAATAGAATGTTGGGGGAAGACAAAGAGGTTTGAAAAGAAAAAGGAAAGAACGTTTACTTACACCAGCCCAATCTACAAAACTTGTGGTAGAAGGCATCATGGGAAGTGTTTACGACAATTTGACACTACCTGAATACATCAGTGACAACATGCAAATCCTGCAAGAAGATTGGCCATACTGAAGCTGACTGCAAAAGAAAACCATGGTTTGTTTTGAATGTGGAGAGAAGGTGCACTTTAGTACTGAGTGTCCAAAAAAGAAACCAACAACAACAACAGGTGCAAGTGGAAGTGGTGTCAAGACATATGCCAAGAAAGAAATGCCCGCATCTTCTTACTTTTCTCCTACTCGTCCCCCTGGTCCTTCCTTTAAGGGGTTGTTGTGTAAGAGGTGAATAACTTCTACTAGAACGCCCATGGATTTTATCATCAACTTGATGAATTAATTTCAAGATATAAGGCTTTCCTATTATAGCAGGTTGTTCAAAAGGATCCCCCGTTCTTCCATCAAATATTTTGCTTTTTCATGGAGACTCCGGTTCAAATATCCATGGATTCGACGCTTGCTTACTAGATTCATATAAACACCAGTTTTCTCGAAACTTCTTGTTCATATATCTCATAAAAAGGCGCTATTCGATAATGTCTGCCTAGCAAATCCCCCGCTAACACGAGTGAAGATTCAAAAATTTGTCCTACATTCATTCGTGAAGGTACTCCTAATGGATTGAAGACCATATCAACAGGTCTTCCATCTTGCAAATAAGGCATATCTTGTTAGGCAAAATTTTTGAAATGATACCCTTATTTCCATGTCTTTCAACTACTTTATTGCCTACTTTTATTTCATGTTTCTGTAAAATATATACACGAATAATTTTTATTTTCTCTGCCTCATCTGTCTTAGAGCTCTAGACCCTCTCATATCAATAACTCGACCCCTGCCACCTATAGGTAGTTTTAGACAAGTTTCTTTTGAAGTATATACCCGCATGCCAAGTATGATTCGCAACAATCTATCTTCGAGAGCATATGATTATTCTTTCAACATTTAGGGCGTTAATTTACCTACTAAAATATCACATGTTTCCACCCAAGATCCCAACATTACAATTCCATTTTTGTCTAAATTTCAGAGTAAATGGACTTCTAAATGCGGTATTTCATTAGTGACCCTTTTGGGGCCTTGGTTAATTTGAATTTCATATTTACGTATTTGAAAAGAAGTATAAATATCTTCATATACTAAGCGCTCGCTAACGAGTACTGCATCTTCAAAATTGTAACCTTATATAAGCTGCTAATACGTTTCCCCCCAAAGCGAGTTTGCCACCAACTGTAGCAGCACCATACGCTAAAATTTGTCCTTTTTAAATGCATTTACCCCGCCGAACCTAGGGTTTTTGATGCATACAAGTATTTTTATTTGAACGTTGATACATAATTAATGGAATCCTTAGAGTATCTCCATTATCTAATAAATTCCTAGTCTTCGACACAAGAAAATGATTTTTCACACCCTTTTCTTGTGTTGAAATAATAATGTTCTTTATCTTTATACTGTCATCGAACATTTAGTTTTATTTTCGATTTTTTAGAGACGTATCAGAACGTTTTTTAGAGTTATTACATATTTTTTCTTATTATTGTATTATCTTTTAATAATGATTAATTATGTATACTATAAATATAAAAGTGGTGGACAAACAAAATAGGTGGGGAAAATTGATTGAGTAAATAGAACTTATAAAAAAATCTTATAATTATTAAGAACTCAACGGGACCTTCTCCCTCAAATTAGACAAACGAAGAAGGGAATCCGTTGAGTTCTTACGCTTTCATGTATACAACTCATTTCATCCTATTACTACAGGGATGAACCCAACCCGGAATATGAACAATAAAAGAAAACGCCTATTAAATCGATCACAGAAATACCAACTATGGTACCTATTATCCAAAGAGGAATTCTTCCAGTAGTATCGGCCATTTCCGCCACTTCCCTCCACACATTTCATCAAGTGGTCATCCTAGAGACAAACATTCATGGATAATTATGAGATGAGATCCACAAGGCTGCGGAGATACCGGACGTGATTATCGGTACGTTTCTTATAAATGATGTTTATGCTAGAGTTTTGTTTGACTCAGGTGCTAGTATTATAGATTATAAATTTTGTAGTCTATTAAATGAATCTCCCACTAAGTTAAACAATCACTATAAATTAGAAACCACTAATGGAAACTTGATCAGAATATCTTAAGCTTTAAACAACACAACAATTTCCCTAGCTGAACACGTCATACCAGTACGATTATTATTTATGACATTGGCCGGTTTTGATGTAGTTTTAGGCATGGACTAGTTATCGACTAATCAAGCCCGTATCCTATGTGATGACAAAGTAATCGATATTCGAACACCAAATAACAAAACCATTCATATAACCGAAGACAGGAAACTCAAAAGATTGGAATGATCTAAAAAAATAAAAGCCAATCATTTCTTAGGTAAAGGATGGCTCACATTCATGGCCTATGTAGCCAAAAAAACTAAACCAAAGAAGATCAAAGAAGTTCCCATAGTTTCAGAATTCAAAGATGTATTTCCAGATGAACTCCTAGGAATTGCACCAGAGACAGAAAAGTAGAATCAGAATAGATTTAATACGAGGAAGCCCCAGTTGCCAAATATCCATACAGATTAGCACCCACAGATATGAAGGAACTGAATAAATAATTAGATGAGATTTTAGAGAAATGATTTATACGACCAATTTCTTCACCATGGGGAGCTCCAATTTTATTTGCTAAGAAGAAAGACAGATCAACGAGGATGTGCATAGACTACCATGAGCTGAGCAAGTTTACATTCAAAAATAGATATCTGCTTCCAAGAATCGATAATCTGTCAACCAACTCGAAGTTGCAAGCTATTTTTCCAAAATCGATCTCAGATTAGGATATCATCAGTTAAAGGTTCAAGAAGAAGATATACGAGAAATGACATTTCGAACCATATTCGGACATTATGAGTTCACTGCTATGCCTTTAGGACTCACTAATGCTTCGACGCCTTTTATGGAAATGATGAATTGAATCTACAAACCATATATTGACAACTTTGTTAGGGTATTCATTGATGACATTCTTATTTTCTCTAAATCTAAGGAAGATCATCAAGTACATCTCGAGATCATACTAGAAACCTTAATAAAAAAGAAGTTATATGCCAAATTCTCTATGTGTGAATTATGGTTACCAGAAGTTCTATTTCTTGGTTACATCGTAAACGCGAAAGGTATTCAAGTTGATCCACCAAAGAATGAAGCTATTACTAAATGGGAAAGACCCAAGACACCAACTCAAGTAAGAAGCTTTATGGGTTAGCTGGGTATTACCGGAGATTTATCCAAGACTTCTCTATAATAGATGTCCTTTTAAACTCACTCACAAGAAAATCAATCAAATTTGAATAGGACCAAAATAAGAGGAAGCATTTGAAACATTAAAATATAAGCTGACAAACGCACCTATTTTGGCTTTGCCGGAAGGATTAGATAACTTTAACATATATTGTGATGCTTCGTACACAGGTATGGGATGCGTCTTAATGTAACAAAAGAAAGGTATCGCTTACGCTCATAGAAAACAAAAGTACATGAGAAGAATTACACCACACACAAACTTAAATTAGGCGCCATAATTTTCGCGTTGAAGCTATGGCGGCATTATATATACGGTGTTAAACTCACAATATATACCGATCAGAAGAGCCTGAAGCATATCTTTGACCAGAACGAGTTGAATATAAGGCAAAGAAGTTTGTTGGAAACGCTTAACGATTACAATTGTGAGATCATATATCACGAAGGAAAAGCCAACGTAGTTGTAGATGCTTTAAGTAGAAAAGAACACGATAAACCAAAAAGAGTTCGAGCCCTCATATTAGAGCTCAGAGTCGACTTGAACAATCAAATAAAAGAAGCTCAGAAGTTAGCACTAGAGGAAGGAAACATTAAAGTTGAAAAGGAAAATGGTACCATTGATCAATTAGTCAAGGGAAGTGATGAAATACTTAGACTTGACAAAAGAATATGGGAATCGATTGTTGAGTAATTAAGAGCTAAAATTATTGAAGAAGCTCACAAATCAAAGTATATGATGCATCTGACCATTGATAAGATGTGTCATAATCTCAAAGACGATTATTGGTGGATTAGTATGAAGAAGGACATTACTTTATATGTTGCTAAATGCCTTACTTGTTCCAAAGTTAAAGCAGAACATAAAAAACAGTTAGGTTTGTTACAACAATCAGAGATAACAATATGGAAATGTGATATGATAACCATGGATTTGATCATGTAATTACCTAAGATTTCTTGTCAAAATGATGCAATCTGGGTTATTGTAGACATGCTAACCAAGTTTGCCCATTTCATCCTAATTCAAGAATCATTAAGCATGGACAAGTTAGCACACATATACGCGGAAAACATAGTATCCTTACATGGTGTGCCACTATCCATCATTCCTAATAGAGACGGTCGTTTTACCCCCAATTTCCGGACAAGCTTTCAGAATGTCATGGGTACGTGGTTAAATTTAAGTACAACATATCATCCTCAAACTGATTGACAAAGTGAACAAACTATCCAAACTTTGGATGCTTCGTGCATGTGTAATAGATTTAGGAGGTAGTTTGGACACTAATCTATCTCTAATGGAATTCTCGTATAACAACAGTTATCATATGAGTATTCAAATGGAACCGTTTGAAGCCTTATATGAATGGAAATGTAGAATGCCCGTATGTTGGTCTATCTGAGACGGGTGACAATCAGTTTTCAGGACCTGAGATCGTTCAGAGAAAAACTAACCAAGTAACACGAATCAGAGAACAATAAGCAACTAGAGATAGACATAAAAACTATTCGAACATTCACCACAAACCATTAGGATTCCAAGAAGGAGACAAAGTACTACTTAAAGTATCGGTGTAGTTCGATTTGTAAAGAAAGGAAAACTGAGTCCGCATTTTGTTGGACCATTTAGAGTAATCGAAAGAATCGGACCAATTGCATATCGACTAGAACTACCAAAAAAATAAAAGGCATACACGATGTGTTTCATGTATTAAACCTACGCAAGTGTTTAGCAGATGAATCTCTTGCAATGCCTTTAAAGGATGTGGAGATCAATGAAAGACTCGAGTTTGTGGAACAACCAATTCAAATCAAAGATAGTATGACTAAACTCTAGGTGTGGACCTAAGCATACATGGGAACTCGAGTCAGAAATGAAGAAGAAATACCCGCACCTATTTAGGTAATCTTGAGAACGAGATTATTCAAAAGGTGAGGAGGATGTAACATCACGAAAACTTTCATGCCATTTCTGCAAATTTTCAAGGTTAAGGGACCGTTTGGTCATTTTATCAAACTCAAAGTATAAGGACAAATATTTAATTATGCAAAACTTGAATGAAACGGACTGTCTTATTATTAGACGGTCCGTATCGAACAAAACCCAGGCCCAAAGGTTTTCTAGTTGAGACGGGACGTCTCACTAGCCTACCTTTTAAGACGGGACGGGCCGCAATTATGAGACGAACCGTCTCATAATTAGACTAGTTAGTGTTTTAAGGAATTCTTGAGTTCATATCATGATCATTACATGCACAAAACTTAATCACCTCACACTTAAAATCTAGACTAGTTTGTGTTTTACGGGATACTTGAGTTCATAAGAAAGTTCAAGTAGAACAGGAGGTTCTAACAAAGTAGGAAGTTTTTATCAAGTATCCTGAGGTGTTAGAAGCCATTCCCAACCAATCTTAGAATCTGTTGTAGCTCGGAAGGAAGGTAGGTCGTTATAACACTCGTTTTAGTTCGTTTACATAGTTCAAACTAGAATCCGAGCTATAATTGATCAAACATATATTAAAATGATTTTCAGATACACTATACATGTTTTATACTTGTTAAAAGTTCATACAATGGGTTAACAAAGCACAAGGTGTTAAAATGGTTTTTACCCTTAATGGGCCAAACATACAGATTAGATGGACTGTCTGATCATTATACGGTCCATCTCATCTTTAAATTATTTTACGGGTCAAAACGACTTTAAACGGCCTGTCACATATACAGACCATCTCATTTTAATATGGTTGTCTCAAATAAAGTTCAATCAACATGTCAAACATCATGATACATACCGTCTCATCATGACACGTCCCGTCACATATTAAAATTTAATATTTCATTCAGAATTAAGTTTTAAACCTATAAACAAAACCAATCTTTATACATGAGGTTTGAGACAATAAAACCTATTAGTGTGGTTTGTAGCTGAATTAAGAAACACCATCTAGCTCTCTAAAAATGTTATAATGCAAAATAGAAAATAAAATCAATTCAGACGCTTACACATTTTTCTGGATCAAACATAACTGAATAAACAGTCATAACCGGTTCTCCACAAGGGGTTACGTGGTTCGAAGAACTCTTGAATTGTGTGTGTATGGTAGTGGTACAAATCCCGGAAATAAAAGATGTTTGATCAAGTTGCGGGTTAAATTTTAGCAGAGGACTTAAAGTTATAAAATATTAATTTACATTGAAAATTTAATTCGGAAAATAAATACCCAAGTATTCGTTGATCGTTGTTAGGATACCTTGCCGATAAGTTCTCCATTTTAAGACCGTTTAGTTCCTAAGTCTTCTATTTTTATTTTGTTTATTAGCTAGTTATAAGTAGTTATTGGTCTAATCTCGTTAATTTATTAATTTGGAAAATCAATAAAAAGTGTTATTAATCAACTAAGACTCAATAAAGATGCAGTATCAAGAGTTGCCACAATGTGTCCTCGAGTTCTATATCCGAACTTACTATACTGTGCTACGACACGACCGATATACTTTCCGTTGTGTGAATCGTTGTTTGGTGAACCACGCTAGCCAGAATATTTATATTTGGTTAGTCTCTTCCAACCAAAATCTTGCGATATTTGATACATTTAAACATTTTTTTTGTAAAGTAGGTAATAGGAATAATATAATTATATTGTACCGAATGATTTGCGAAAATATTTTATAGGTTGTTTAAATGTATCAAATAAATTTAAACACCACCTCCATCGGCATTGAATAATCTTGTCGGCGAGTCGTTTTAAGGGTCATGGTCACGGGCGTGGGTGTGGAGGACGCGGCCAGCAAAGTCAACCACCATGTCAATAGACTCAAAATTCACTTGCTAATGGCCAACATGTTGGATTTGGTCCAACATCCCATGCACTTTCTGGATATTCATCGCGTAACACAAAATACCACTCAACCTCATGGGCTGTACCTCCATGCCCATTTCCCACTTTACTGGCCCAACAACCCACATCTTTCAAAAATGGCATATTTATGCCTCGGCCCAATCAAACCCATAATAGTTACCTCCTCTTGATATATTCTTTCCATAGTTACTTCCTCTATTATAACTATATATTGTGATTGGATTGAGAAGGAAGGCAAGGATTCATACGAATAACATAATTCTACATAGTATCATTGTAAAATAAACCGTACCCTACCACCACTCTTCAGCCCATCGATTCTTCTTGGCCGAACACCTTCATTCACCTTTCCTAAAGATATCCCAACCATGGAATCTAAGATCCATCCCCAGTCATCGTCTCAAATATTAAAATCTTTATCCCCATTACTCTCGAGATGGATTCAACCTAGTTTTACTTATGCTCCAAACTATTCAACATTCATTACAAAGCCTTCCTTGTGTATGACCATCTCTTTCCACGTGTTGTTCCTATCCCACATACTAAAACCGATGATCCCAAAGACGATCCCAAAGCAACACCCATTGTTGACACATGGGAACGACTCGACTCCATTGTCTTGCAATGGATTTATGGGATGATATCCAATGATCTTCTACAAACAATCATAAAAAAGGACGCCACAACTTATGAGGCTTGGGAAACTTTAACGAGAATCTTTCACGATAACCAGATCACACGTGCTTTACAAATCGGTATCAAACTCAAGAACACTAGCCTCTATAATTTCCCTAATGCCTCGGCCTACTGTCAGGAACTAAAAGCATCGTCTGACAAATTATCAAACGTGGGAAAACCAATTGCCAATGATGATTTGGTCATACAACTAATAACCGGCCTTAACGAATCCTATGATCCCTTTGCCGCCGTCCTTTAACACACAAAACCCATGCCAAGTTTTTCTCCATGCCCGATCTCGCCTCATTCTTGAAGAAACTTCAAAGGCAGCCAATGCATTGGCCGCTGCCACGGCAGCCAATACCACCTTACATGCCAGCACCTCTCGTAACCTGCCAAATAAATACCAACACCACCTCCACCGACATTGAATAATCTCGTCGGCGACGTCGTTTTAAGGGTCGTGGTCACAGACGTGGTGTGGAGGATGTGGTCAGCAAAGTCAACCAACATGTCAATAGACTCAAAATTCACTTGCTAATGGCCAACATGTTGGATTTGGTCCAACATCCCATGCACTTTCTGGATATTCATCACATAACACAAAATACCACTCAACCTTCATGGGCTATACCTCCATGCCCATTTCCCACTTCGCCGGCCCAACAACCCACATCTTTCAAAAATGGCATATTTATGCCTCGGCCCAATCAAGCCCATAACACAGCTTATATTCCAACAAACATCGAGTAGGCGCTATACACTATGTCTCTCAACCCGCCAGAAAGTTGGGCCATGGACACCGATGCTACTACACACATGACAAATAACTCGGGAATTTTCAACCCTTTTTTAATAATGGAATTAAACAAGATATTATTGTTGGTAATGGCACGACCATCCCGATTATTGGTTTCGGCAATCAAACCTTACCCCCTCCTTTAAGCTAAATAACGTCCTTTATGCCCGTAAATTAATTAAAAATTTAATTATGGTTCTTTGTCTTACAACCGATAATTGGATATCCATTGAGTTTGATCCTTTTGGTTTTCTTATGAAGGATTACAAGACCTGGGTTCCTATCCTTTGGTAAAACAGCAACGGTGATCTTTATCATCTTCTACCATCCATGCTCTCCGATATCAACAAACCCTCCACCTATGCTGCAATTGCTCAAGATATTTGGCATCGTCGTCTCGGCCACCCCCTCCTGGGGCACGATTTATTGAATAAATTACAAAAATCTAGTTCTATTTCCTATGTTTAGTAAAATAAATCTATTTGTCAATCTTGTGTTTTTGGAAAAAGTGTTAAGACTACAATTTCATGGCTCAAGTACTTCTACTTTTTTACCCATTAATATTGTCCATAATGATCTATGGACATCTCCTATTATTAGTAAGCTATCTATCGTTATTATATATTGTTTCTAGATGATTTTACGAATTTCTTGTGGACGTCCCATTATCACACAAATCACACGCATACAACATCTTTGCTAATTTCTATCAACAAGTCGAAACTCAATTTGAACGTAAAATCAAATCTCTTTAATGTGATAACGGTACCGAATATGTTTGTAACAAATTTAAACATTTTCGTGCTAAATATGGCATGTTATCTCATCTATCATGTCCACTTACATCGTCCAAAAATGGAAAGTCGTTACATAAAATCCACTACATAAATAATATCATCCGCACCCTTCTCGCCCATGCTTCCCTCCCACCAAATCTTGGCACCAAGCCCTTGACATGGCAACTAACATCTTAAGCATCCTCCCTATAAAACTCCATAAATTTCAAACACCTACTCAACTTCTTTACCATCGTTCACCCTATGATTATTTACGGGTTGTAAGTTGTTTTTGCTGTCTTCTAATACCCTCCACCACCATTCTAAAAAACTTAGGAATTAGTCCCACACCACCCCTCAATGAATTTTATACGGATCATGCGGTTATATGAGCATATATATATAACTCCGATTTTAAATTGGAACGATATAAAGATCAGTTTATGTGTGATGGTCGATTACAACAGGTTGGTGTTGATTGTGGAGAACATTTAGCCTGGTTGTTAAGCCGGCTACAATTCAGATCATCTTAACATTGGCTATTTCACAATCCTGGTTAGTTCACCGGCTGGGTGTTACAAATGATTTTTTACAAGGCAGATTGAATGAGTCTGTTTACAAGTACCAACCCATGGTTTTCGAAATAAAGCCTATTCCAATCATGTATGCCTACTTAAGAAATCCTTATATGGATTCACGCATGCTTCACGGGCTTGGTACCAACAATTCACCATTATGTCCTCACATTGGGATTCATCCAAAGTAAGTGTGGCAACTTGTTTTGTACATTACATCATAATCACCATACCGCTTACTTCTTCCTCTACGTGGATGGCATTCTGCTAGTAACATCTGTTGGAAGTAATTTCAGACTCTAAGTCACAAATCAGTGAACTTGAGAGGTCAATAATGACAAGTCGGTCATAATTGGTTATGTTTCATAATTATATCATGTTTCCTAATTGTATTATAATTATAATTGGTAATGTCTGGGCTAGCAAGTTAGGTTAATCTATATAAACCAAGTTATGGTTAGACATTATAGAAGTGTGGTGTGAGGTGCAACCGAGTTAGGGTTCATCTGGAGACACACCCGAGATGTAACCGAGTTAGGGTTCATCTAGATGCAACCGAGTTAGGGTTCATCAAGAGTCAAACGAGTTAGGGTTTGATAGTTTGTAATCAGCTTTTCGAGTTAGATTTTCTGATTAATATAAACAAGAGTTATTCGTTTAGTTTGTGTGTTGATTATCGATACGGGACTTGAATTGATATCAGGGCCGGTTACACTCTTGGTGTTATCGATCAAAATCATGATCGAGAAGGAGATTGGCAATTAAGAGTTTGTTCCAGCAGCGGCTGTACCACAACGTCGGAGCAGCGACGTGGGTATTGTAACGAAGACAACAAGTAGGTTGTTCGTGCAGCGATAACTTGGAAACAAGTTGGTTTCTGTTCTGGGTTATTGTGAAGGTTTTTCGTGTAAAGTGATTATTTGCGGTTTTATAAAGAAGTTCTCACAAGATAACGTACAGCAAGAAAAAAAAGGAGTTCTTGGTTTTGATTGGTGTTCAAAAGTCAAAAGAGGTTTGATTTTCTATATTTTGGTGGACGAGGAATTGAAAGGAATAATAAAAGGGTTGAAAGAGTTATGTTTTAACCAAGGATTTGAAAGACGTGCTCGTGTTTTGATTCGGGAACAAAAGAAGATCAAGGAAGATTGTTGTTCGCTCAATTGGATGGCCGAGATCGCAACCAAATAAGTGGATATGCGAGCTCATACGACCGAGGGAATGGTTGGGGACAATGTCACAGAGATAGTCAAGTTCGAGGGAGCCGAAAGAACACAATTACATATCAAGAGAAGTTCCGGGGAGATCAAGGCCAAGATGGCTGTGAAAACCGAGAAGGTCAAGTTCATGAGTCAAATCAAACAGGGCAAAAGAGACATGCTCAGAGTTGAAGAGCCACCTATTTTGAGTCAGAAATTAGGGGGTGATTGTTGGAAGTAATTTCAGACTCTAAGTAACAAGTCGGTGAACTTGAGGGGTCAATAATGACAAGTCGGTCATAGTTGGTTATGTTTCATAATTATAGCATTTTTCCTAATTGTATTATAATTATAATTGGTAATGTCTGGGCTAGCAAGTTAGG
Organism: Bidens hawaiensis; assembly: GCF_021521415.1. Classification (NCBI taxonomy): domain Eukaryota; kingdom Viridiplantae; phylum Streptophyta; class Magnoliopsida; order Asterales; family Asteraceae; genus Bidens; species Bidens hawaiensis. The sequence continues at coordinate 1,089,636 of NW_027491484.1, forward strand.
TTAATCTATATAAACCAAGTTATGGTTAGACATTATAGAAGTGTGGTGTGAGGAGCAACCGAGTCAGGGTTCATCTGGAGACACACACGAGATGTAACCGAGTGAGGGTTCATCTAGATGCAATCGAGTTAGGAGTTTGTAATCAGCTTTTCGAGTTTGATTTTCTGATTAATATAAACGAGAGTTATTCGTTTAGTTTGTGTGTTGATTATCGATACGGGACTTGAATTGGTATCGGAGCTGGTTACGCTCTTGGTGTTATCGATTAAAATCGTGATCGAGAAGGAGATTGGCAATTAAGAGTTTGTTCCAGCAGCGGCCGTACCACAACGTCGAAGCAACGACGTGGGTATTGTAACGAAGACAACAAGTAGGTTGTTCGTGCAGCGATAACTTGGAAAGAAGTTGGTTTCTGTTCTGGGTTATTGTGAAGGTTGTTCGTGTAAAGTGATTATTTGCGGTTTTATAAAGAATTTCTCGCAAGATAACGTACATCAAGAAAAAAAAAGGAGTTCTTGGTTTTGATTGGTGTTCAAAAGTCAAAAGAGGTTTGATTTTCTACATTTTGGTGGATGAGGAATCGTAAGGAATAATAAAAGGGTTGAACGAGTTATGTTTTAACCAAGGATTTGAAAGACGTGCTCGTGTTTTGATTCGGGAACAAAAGAAGATCAAGGAAGATTGTTGTTCGCTCAATTAGATGACCGAGATCGCAACCAAATAAGTGGATATGCGAGCTCATACGACCGAGGGAATGGTCGGGGACAATGTCACAGAGGTAGTCGAGTTCGAGGGAGCCGAAAGAACACAATTACATATTAAGAGAAGTTCCGGGGAGATCAAGGCCAAGATGGTTGTGAAAACCGAGAAGGTCAAGTTCATGAGTCAAATCAAACTGGGCAAAAGAGACATGCTCAGAGTTGAAGAGCCACCTATTTTGAGTCAGAAATTAGGGGGTGATTGTTGGAAGCAATTTCAGACTCTAAGTAACAAGTCGGTGAACTTGAGGGGTCAATAATGACAAGTCGGTCATAGTTGGTTGTGTTTCATAATTATAGCATTTTTCCTAATTGTATTATAATTATAATTGGTAATGTCTGGGCTAGCAAGTTAGGTTAATCTATATAAACCAAGTTATGGTTAGACATTATAGAAGTGTGGTGTGAGGTGCAACCGAGTTAGGGTTTATCTGGAGACACACACACGAGATCTAACCGAGTCAAGGTTCATCTAGATGCAACCGAGTTAGGGTTCATCAAGAGTCAAACTGAATTAGGGTTTGATAGTTTGTAATCAGCTTTTCGAGTTAGATTTTTTGATTAATATAAACGAGAGTTATTCGTTTAGTTTGTGTGTTGATTATCGATCGGGACTTGAACATCCACCGATCGCCTTTGAGAACACCTCATGACTGGTTTCGCAAATGAGTTCGCTATGAAGGACCTTGGTCCATTTAATTATTTCTTGGGAATTAACGTCACTCGTTTGAAAGACTCAATATTTCTCTACCAACATACTTATGCCTTGGACATTATACAACAAGCCGACATGCAATAATGTAAGCTGATTACCATTCCATTCAACACAAATCCAAACTCAGTTTGACCTCGGGGGAGCCATTTACTGATCCAACATACAAATAAAGTCTCGCGAGTGCTTTACAATACTTAACTTTTACTCGACCCGACATCACATATGCAACACAAAAAATATGCATGCACATGCATGTACCTTGAACCGATCACAGGGATGTGTTAAAAAGGATTGTTCATTATCTTAAAGGTACGGTTGACTATGGTCTAATATTGAGCAAGCATACTGCTCTCTCCTTGCTTGCTTATACGGACGCTGACCGGTCCGGTGCCATGACACTCTTCACTCCATTTCAGGTTATCGTGTTTATGTTGGTAACAACTTTATTTCATGGTCATGAAAATGATAACCCACTATATCTCAGTCTAGTTCCGAAGCAGAATACCATGGGGTTGCTAATGTCATTGTAGAAATATGTTGGTTACATAACCTCCTCTTAAAACTCCAGCGCTCACTTTCATGTGCTACTCTAGTATACTGTGACAACGTCAGTGCCATTTATTAGTTCGGCAATCCCGTTCAGCACCAACGAACCAAACATATTGAGTTTGATATTCATTTTGTTCGCGAACATGTTCAACGGGGATGCGTTCACATTCTTCACATGCCCAGAAGCTACCAAGTCGCTGACATCTTTACAAAAGGCTTGCCTCGAGTTCTCTTTGAAGACTTTCGGTCAGTGCAGCATCCTTTCACCCCCCCCCCCCCATTTTGACTGCGGAGGTTTAATAGGAATAAGATAATTATATTGTATAGAATGATTTACCAAAATATTATATAGGTTGTTGAGATATTCTTTCCATGGTTACCTCCTCATTGTAATTATATATTGTGATTGGAATGAGAAGGAAGCCAAGTAATCATACGAATAACATATTTCTACAGTAGGCCCACGAGTTAAGTATGTTCCACGAGTTAAGCATGTCATGCATGATACTTTGTCTGCCACTTTATTGCAATCATTTTGAGTTTAATGAATCTAATTTGTTGGTTAGAAAAAATACTCGTTTAATTAACCAACTCTAGTTTGATTTGTGTTATAGATAACAAATATTTGGAAAAGAGCCACAATGGTTGAGCTGCCACTGTTATTTACATAACACCGGAAAAAGATCCGTAAGTGTTCATCGTGTTAAACTCTATAAATCCCTGACAGAAATGGAATTAAACATCAAACAATAGTACATCGTGAGTATGAAGGAAGTGGATGTTTCCGCTCATCATATGAAATAAACTACACTTTTAGAAGCATTTCTTGTGAACTATAGCTGCACCAGATTCCTTATAGTCAGCTTTTGAAATCAAAAGCTGATTAATGCAAAAGAAAACAAATAAAATTAGTCATGAAATACATCTTAGGTGATGGTCATGGGCTCATTACCAACAAATGAGTTGATTTAAATGATTATTATATAAAACATGTAAACCTTTATTGAATTACTCCAAGACTGTTTGAAATTACTCCAAGATTGTTCAAAATCTTGAAGTGTAATTTTCATAAGAAACTTTGTTTTCAGTAGGATCGGTTTTGCCATTCAAAAGGGGTGACAGCGCAGCTTGTTGCCCCCTTACCTGCTTCTCTGTTGTAACAGGATCTTTTTTTTAGTTAAATGAAAATAAACGTACACTTTAATGTTTGCATAAGAAATTATTTTTGAAGGTTATCGTCGTCCTCGGATATCTTGATGGAGTGATGGTTTTAAAACTAGTTAATAGGAATAGATTAGGTGATGTTAAAGAAAGAATTATATGCTAGCGGGCGAAACAGACGAGAAGACAATCTTGTTTTCACCCATTCAACCGAAGCAACAGATTTAATTACCTCTTGGAAGCTGCTCAAAGATGCAAGGATTGATCCTCCAGTCCAGGATCCATACTTTCTAAAATCGTCCGCATGCACCTTGACATGCATGCCAGTAGGCGAAAGAGCCGAGATTTCCTTGTCCAATCGGGCAGCAAAACCAGGGAGAAGGGTTGAACCGCCGCTGATCACAATGTTGCTGAAAAGATGCTTCCATAAATTAACATGGCATTTCATGATGGAATTGTAGGTAGTCTCATGAATAGCAGCAACTTCCGCTCCAATCAGGTCTGGCCGGAAGAGAACCTCCGCACAACCAAATCTCTCTGCTCCAAGTGTGATAACATTTCCATCAGGCAACGCATACTCAGCGGAACTACTTTTAGCAGTTTCAAGCTCTTGATCATAGTCAAGAGCCACATATGCAAGCTTTTCTTTCATATATTGTGCATTTTCTCTGTCGACATGGGTGATGAAGTGGTAACATCTTTCGTTCACAACCTTAGTTAGGGAATCTGTAATGTCTGCTCCAGCAAGATCAATACGGAGGATGGATTGGGGATTATAGTAACCCTTAGTTATTGGGACAACCTGCGAAACACCTTCTCCGGACTCCAACACCACACCTGTAGTTATAATAGTAAGGAAAATTGATTTTAAATAATCTTAACTATGCTCTATTGGCAAATAGCAGTCTCAACTTCATTTTTGGCTTGTGCCAGTCCCAACTAAAGATGCATCTTTTTACCAACGGAGTTAACCATTCGTTAGTCTGACTCTTACATTGCACGATTAGTTGTCAATAAACATTTATGTGGCAACATTACATGGGAATAATCGTCTGTAAGTTAGCCGTGGAATAATCATCTGTAAGTTATGTAAGTTAGGCTAAATTAAAGTTGTAATAGACGAGTTTGATTGTATTAAATAAAACTTTGTTAACTATATTTTAACTATGTCTAATATATATTATAAAACATATCTAATACTAAATAAGTAAATAATTAACATTTCATTATGTACGGCTAGCTCAGGTTTCAACCGGGAAACCAAACGGTCTCACAGTTTCAAACGGAATAATGAACACCGATAAATTTGTTACATGATTATAGTATGCGTTTCCCGCTGCATCGCGTGGACACTTCTAGTTATAACAAAACGTGAGCAATGCATAGATTATACTAAAAAGATTTAAGGAACTAACCTGTGGTACGACCATATGATATAAAGAAAGCACGGGGGCTATGGCAAAATGCATGGCTGGGAAATCGAAGCGCTCAAAAAGGATTTCAGCCATCTTCTCTTGGTTTTCCTTAGGATTTAATGCGGCCTCCGTAATAAGTATAGGGTGATCTTCAGGAGCCACGCGAGGCTCATTATAAGATTTGAGCTCACTATAAAAAGTGTAATGCCAGATCTTTTCCATATCGTCCCAATTTTTGACAATACCACGCTCCATCGGATATTCAATAGTTAGGATGCCTCTCATCAATTGGGTGTTGTCTCCGATGTAAGCTTCTTTCAAGCCCGAGCTTACCATAGCACTAAGTTGACGTGTCTTACCAACAATACTAGGAAACACCGCCCTGGGAAAACCCTCACCAGCAAACCCAGCCTGTGGACATATTAAATCATTTAGTACAATTTACCAACACAAGATTTATTACCCGAACATAGGAATAAGACGACAATACGTACTAACCTTCATAAACGCACTCCCGTTGTCCAAAACAAGGCTCCGAATGCCGTCGTTCATTTTCGGATATAAACTGCAAACTGAATTTTCTTTTATTGATCCAAAATACAAATCACAAGATAATGAAGCTAACCTTTAATTTGTTTCTGATTCAAGTATTAGCTGGAAACTAATTTGGTCAAAGAAGTCAATGGTTCGGTTGAAAGGACGACTTAATAAAACAACTTCAGCAGATTGTGGATCTGGTACACAAGTCCAGGCTTCAGCGACAGAAGGTTGGTTGACAATTTGTTTTAACGCAATAAATTTCTCCTCCACTATTATATATAATATAGCTAGTGATTTATTTTAACCAGCACATTGCACAAGGCAGTTGGGACATGTTTATGTACCTGTTGCATTGCGATGGATGGATTCAGTTGGTATATATATAGGTAAATGATCCAATACAATAATCTGTTATCATACATTACGTACGTGACTATCAACACCCTTCGATGCCAAAAAAAATACGCGAGCCCTAAACTTCATCATTGAAGCCTCAAGATCGATTAACAAACACGATAATGCATAAATAACAATAATTAACAAGAACGAATTTGTGTATTGAACTTTTGTATTGAAAACAGATGATTACAATGGTGGTGGCCGGAGGTATTTATACCCTCCAGCGGTTATTCCGTCAAGGGTCGCGACGGTTAACCAAAGTAAAACCGTCGCATCGTTTCTAATATTCCTAGTTACAAATTTTACACAAACTATCAACTAACTACACTTTGTACCCTAACTACACTAGCCGAACATTCTAACAGAGTTTATTTATTCTATAATAAACTATCGAAATATTTAATGGAACTTTAACGAGATCGATGATTAACCAACAATCACCCCCTTAATCTCGAGCTTCAACACGGCTTGCTTTGTCTTCATAGTAGTGTAGTTAAAATATGTATGAGGTGAGCCTCCGGATCTTCTTTTTCTTTGTTTTTCCACTTTGGACATTCATATGCGAAGTGGCCATATACATTACATTCATAGCACTTGAGATCGCTTTTGTCTTTGTTTCTGCGGCTTGCATTTCCACGTCCTCTTTCTTCTTTGAAAGGTTCTCTACCTTGATCTTTGTCTTGGCTTATATTACCACGACCTTTTCCATGACGTCAGTTCTTAGGATGATTACTAGCCATCAAAAGCTTTCTTTCGTTATCGTCTTCTGGTTCGTCTTGACTTTTAAGGCGTTCGTCAAAGGCTATTATTCTTCCTACCGTTTCTTCAAATGACATTTTGTCAATTTCCAAATATTGCTCGATAGATGCCACAATTGGTAGAAATTTCTTTGGAACTGAATTGAGCAATTTCCTTACAATTATCTTATCCTTGAGATTGGAACCAAAACTTTTAAATTTGGCTCTTATGCTTCCCAATTTTCCAGAGAAATCACTCACGGTTTCATTTTCATTCATCTTTAACTTCTCCAACTCGCTCCTTAATGTCTGTAGACGTGCTTTCTGAACTAGATCCGCTCCTAGGTGTTAAACTTTTATCGCGTCCCTCACTTCTTTTGTTGTCGGGTGTTATGCCCCTTGCATCAAAAATTTCTTCTGGAAAAGTTTGTAGGATCATTGCCTTGGTCGTATATGCATTCTTTTCATCAACTTCTTCTTTTGAGCTTACCGCTTCCCAAAGACCGTAAGCCTTTAAGATTGTCTCCATCAATAATGCCAATGTCGTATAGTTTGACTCAGTCAATTTTGGATATTGAAGAGACATATTCCCTTGCTCAAACTAAACATAAGGCCTGAGCCTACCGACATATCAAATGCACAAAACTAAAATATTTGGACCGAATTCACCAAATTTAATCAAAACTTCTAAAAGTAAAATTTTGTGTATTTATAAATTAGGCTGAAATTTTCCAATCTATATAAACCCACGAAATTGAAATTAAACTCGTTGAATAACTGAATTCTAAAGCCATTGTAATTTCACCATCGACTTCAAACGTCTTTTATTTATTTACTAGTTTTTATCCCCCGTATTACGGGGGTTGTTTTTTATTTTACATTATTCGTTTTTAATATTTATATACTTATTTGATGTTAATTTTATTAATTGTAAGAAAGTTTATAATATACTTAGAGTTTGATGATCAAAGGGTTTCACAAATAACTGAGATGTTATAACTCGGTTTAAATGTTATCTGGGTTTGGTGAGACCCAAAACCCACTTATTTTTTTACTATAAAATTGTTTCTTAATAATAAGTAATATTCTTTTAAAATCATATTATAATTTTTAGTTTATCCCAATTTTATAGGAATTTCACATCTATAATTTGGTGAGATTAATTTAATTTAATGAGATGTTATAACCCGTTTAAGGACTATATGGTGGCGGCTTGAGAGAATTTAGGGAGCTTTCGTTTATATATAGTTAAGATAAAGATAAGATTTTGTATATATTACTTTTTTGGATTAGATCCGTATATATAGGAGGTTCTCTATAATAATATAAATATATGATATTCGTTCTCACAATTGAAGGGCAGGTGGTCCCGCAGGTAACGAAGTTCAAGTATTTAGGATCATTTGTACAGAGCGATGGGGAATTAGACAGTGATGTGACCCATCGAGTTCAGGTAGGATGGTGTAGATGGAAAGCAGCCACAGGTATATTGTGCGAAAAGAGTTTCCCGACTAAACTAAAGGGAAAATTTTATAGGGTGGCAATTAGACCTGCAATGCTATATGGAACCGATTGTTGGGCTATCAAGAAGGCACAAGTGCGGAAGATGGAGGTAACAGAAATGAGAATGCTACGTTGGATGTGTGGGCATACAAGGCTAGACCGAATAAGAAACGCTATGTTTCGCGAGAGATTAGGGGTGGCGAACATAGCAGACAAGATAAGAGAGTGGAGATTGAGATGGTTTGGACATGTGAAGAGAAGACAGACGACGAATCCTGTTAGATCCGTAGAAAACATTACTATAGAGGGGATGAGGGGTAGAGGACGACCGAAATTGACTTGGGATGAGAGGATTAGGCATGATTTGATAGACCTAAACCTCTCCGAGGACATGGTTGAGGATAGGAATTAGTGGAGAAGTAGAATTAAAGTTAAGGATTTTTAGGGAGAATTGAATACCTTAGGGCTTAGACTTAACTTATTTAGGTCACATACCATAATGGTATTTCTCTTACATATATTATTATTATTATAATTATCATTAGTTTTTATATAGCTGTTAAACTGTGATCTTATTATTAATATTATTATTATTAGTAGTAGTTTTTATATAACTGTTAAACTTTGATTTCTTTTATTTTGCTTCATACACATGTACTTAGAGCCGAGGGTCTCTCTGGAAGCCACCTCTTTATTCCTTTGGATAGAGGTACGGTGTGCCTACATTCCACCCTCCCCAGACCCTACTTATAGCTTTGCTGTCGGTGGGACTTTACTGGGTATGATTTGATTGATTGATTGATATTCGTTGTATCCCAGTTTGACTTATGAAAGAGTTTGGTTTTGTCTGAGTATTTGATCGATCTGGTAAATTGCACGTACGTAATGATATTTTTAACTTGATCTACTTAGATCTGTTTATCTTAGATTCTGTAGATTTTGACGAGTACGTTTCTACAGCTGCGAAATCTGTAATCTGATTGAACTTGGATGTGCGTGGTGGACCTAATTTGAAGTTCTTTTGAAACATAAAAGATTCCAAAGGAAAACGTTTAGCTTGTAGAAATGGCAGACTCTAAGGATATTCGGACCGTGGTCTTTGACAATGGAACATCTATGATAAAGGTTGGTTCATATCTCTAACTTTAGGCGTATTAACACATTTGAAACTATTTTCTCGGGTAAAATCTTCAGGCTGGGTTCGCTGGTGACGACGCACCTAAGGAAGTCTTTCCTACTGTTTTAGGTAAGCCACGTCACACTTCCGTTATGGTAGGCAGTGGACGTAAGGACGCCTATGTGGGAAAGGAAGCCCTATGCAGTAGAAGTCTTCTGAATTTGAAATATCCTATTGAGCGTGGCATCGTCCGCAACTGGGACGACATGGAAACAATTTGGCGTCATACTTTCCATAACGAACTTGGTGTTGCTCCTGAAGAGCATCGCGTTCTTCTTACTGACACGGTGTTAAATGCCAAGGAAAATAGAGAAAAGATGGCACAAATCATGCTTGAGACCTTCAATGTTCTTGCCATGCAGGCTGTCTCCCAGCCTCTTCTCACTTTGTATTGTAGTGGTCGTACAACTGGTTAGTCTTATGTCTTTTGATAGTAACTTTATTTATTTTGCATCATATTATTTATTATACTAGTTTTTATCCCCCCATATTACGGGATTGTTTTACATTATTCGTTTATAATATTTATATATGTGTTTGGATTTTCATCATCATCATCATCGTACTCAGTATATCCCACCAATAACAATGCTATGGTAGGGTCTGAGGAGGGTAAGATGTAGACAGCCTTACCTCCATCCCATAGGGATAGAGAGGCTGCTTCCGGTGAGACCCCCGGCTCGATAGTAGTTTTGCATCAAGCCTTGGACATAAGGCACATAGCACTCAATCATCAGGACAACGGCTGATTGGTGCATGTGCCCTTGTCTTTCGGCCATCAACGCCACCACATGATGCCTGATTAACCTTCCGCCACTTTTAACGTTATTTTCACGAGATTAGTAAAATAACGTCAAAATTAGTGCAATTTTACTTTTGCCCACCCGAGGGTTCACACATATATATATTATATGCGCGCACCGCAAGCAGGGCACTGTGTTTGGATTTTAATTTTATTTATTGTAAGGGAGTTAATAATATACTTAAGATTTGATGATAAAAGAGTTTCACAAATAAATGAGATGTTATAACCCGTTTAAAAGCTATTTTGGTTTTTTTACTATAAAATTCTTTCGTAATTATAAATAATATCTTTTAAAAAAATTCGGATACTAATTTTTATTATATCCTATTTTATAAGATTTTCATATCAAATATTGTAGTGGTCGTACAACTGGTTAGTCTTATGTCTTTTGTTATTAACTTTATTTATTTTGCATCATCATCATCATCATCATCATCATCATCATCACAGGTATCGTATATGAATCTGGTGTATGGTGTCACACAAGTAGTCCCAATTTATGATGGTTATAGTCTTGGTCATGCCATCCGTCGTGTTGATCTTGGAGGGCGTGATATTACAGATTTCCTAATGAAGATCTTGACTCAAAGAGGTTACATGTTCACCACCATGGCTGACCGTGAAATGATCTGTTCCATGAAAGAAAGCCTTGCATATGTGGCTCTAGACTTTCAGCAAGAGCTTCAAAGGAGCTCGGATGTTGAGAAGAATTATACATTACCCGACGGAGAATTGATCACAATTGGAGTAGAGAGATTCCGTTGCGCAGAGGTTCTGTTCAACCCTTCTTTGATCGGAATGGAAATAGATGGTATTCATGAGATTGTCTACGAGTCAATCATGAAATGTGATGTTAATATCCGGAAGGATCTTTATACAGACATTGTGCTCGGTGGTGGTTCAACCATGTTCCCTGGTATTGGCGACCGTATGAGCAGGGAAATTACGGCTCTTGCCCCTAGCTCCATGAAGATCGAAGTGGTTACTCTGGCTGATCGGAAACAATGTGCCTGGATAGGAGGATCTATCCTGGCGTCTCTCAGCCGCTTCGAAGAGGTAAACTCTTTGATATGAGTTTGGAACAAAACACTTGACTTTTGCTACCGAATCCAACTACTTTTGCTTAAAAGAATTAAGCTTTGTAAAGGTGGTGTTTGGGATTTGCTTATTTGAGTCTTCTTATAACTTATTAATTTTCAAAAAATTAATAAGTTATATAAGTTGTTTGGCAAACCAAAATGACTTATGAGTTTTAACTTATTAACATGGCAAAGCAAGGGGTTTTGATAAGTTGGGAAAGTGTAACTAATTAACTTATTATGTTTGATTTACCTATTAGTCTATTACACCCCTCAACTGATCAAAACCCATTACACTCTTTTTTTTAAAAAGAGTGTCCTTTTTGGTTAATTTAGCTTTTCCCATCACATAAGTTAATAAGTCCTTTTAATAAAGTTATTTTTTTTAACTTAAATAAGCCTCAAACACACCCTAAAATAAGTCAAAATATATTATGATTTTTAATTGTAAATTTAGGAGGTTATATAATATAAGAACATAAGCTTTTTGTTTTTTTAACATAAGAACATAAGCTTTCTGTAAATTTAGAGTTCATGTTTGTTTTTATTTTATTTTTAAATTTGTATGAATCAGCAATGGGTTACCAAGGAAAAATATGATGAATACGGTGCATCCATCATCAACAAGAACCCATTTTAAAGCAGATATACTGGGTTTTGACAGTCTAGAGTACCGATTTTGCTTAAATCATAATTTATTTTCATGTTATGTTGGAGTTGTTAATAAACTTTACATGGTGATTCACCAAGGAAGGGATGAGCTTCTTTGATATTTTGATAAATGTATTTACTTCATGTATAATTTCATGTGTTTTTTGGGTTTGAACCTGTGAACCAAATGCTTTAATTAAGTTAGTTTTCAGACTACATCTTGTGAATGATGGTTAGTTAATAAATAGTTATGTTACGTCATTATTAGGTAGGCAATGAGATATCTAAATAACCCATACATTATGTGTATTTGAGGAGGTTAGTTAACCAAGATATTGATCATTTATGTTAATGATGTTTTATTAATTATTTGTAACATCCCTTAAAATAACTATAAAACAATAAATAAAAGGATTATTTATTAAGTTATTGTTAAAGAATAGAAGTGCGGGTCTATGAAATGTAACATCCTACTTTTAATAATAATAACTAAAAGAATTTCGTTTGCTAAATGGTGTGTTATTATTTAACTAAGTTAAATAAAAATAATATGGTGTGGGCTTGAACAATAAAAGATGGAATAATGGATGGTGATGAGCCTTAGGTCCACGAGTTTAAGGGTATATAAATACCCTTAAACCTCCCTAAACCCTTAAAACCCTCATTTCATTTATCCAGCCTCTATCACACACTCAAACACACACACAAACTCTCCTCTTCCATTTCGGGTCAGATCTGAATCCGAACTAAGAAGAGTTTGTGTTAGATCTTCGTCATACAAGCAAGGAACATGTCTAGATTCACGTGTTGAATCAGACCCGAAGCAAGAAGTGACCCAAAAAGGTACATTTTATGTTAAAGGTTAAGTTATTAAGGTCGGTTTGCCCTAAGATTTGATACCAAGGCAAATATGGCCTTATTATGTAAGAAAAATGTAAACTTGAATGTTAACAAGATGTTTGAAATGACACGGGAGAAGCGAATGACGTTTGGATCGTTTAGAATGACAAAAATGAAGTTGATATGGCTCGGAACTCGTTTTATCGGTGAAAACGGGCATAACGGGATGTAAGGAGGTGATTATTATGGAAATACACGAAAAACCATGTTTAAATCGAGTTCTGGAAGTATCTCAAATCGTTTGGAAAACGAATCGAATTGGAAACGATTCGAATATAATTTTAAAGAACGAATCGAATCGAATTTGAAATGAATCAAATTGAATTTGAAACGAATCGAATAAAATTTGAAACAAATCGATTCGAATCGAAATTCGATTCAATTGGTTTGAAAACTCGATTCGAATGGTTTGAAAACTCGTTTTGAATGGTTTGAACTTAAAACTGATGAGGTTGAACTTCAGCTCGACCCCAGCCAGGGGCTCTGCCCCTTGGACCCTGCTACGGGCTACCACCCCTAGACCCCACTGCCAGGGCATAATGCCACTGGACCCCATTAGCTAGGGATTTGACTAACCTAGAAGTATGAAGTAGTTAGAGTTAGGTAATTGATACTCATAATTATTACACAGTTAGCCGTGCACAGCTAAGGAGGGGTATTACAGCAACTCCGAGAAGCACATGACACAAGTGAGTTTCTAGCCCCTTTTCTCTGTTATTTTTTCGGGGTTGTATGCATACTTTAATGTGGTTAGTTAATACACTTATCTTAAGTGGTAAGTGTATGCTATATGATTGTTTAATGAATGATAAATGGATGATATAGAAAAGGTTAAAAGTATATATATAATTATAAGAATAATAGTATGAAGAAATATATGTATGAATGTATGATTAAATGGAAAGTAGGACCAGACTCTTATAATATATGATAGGATATGACTAGACCATTATAATACTAGAGAGAATAGAGACCATACCCTTATAATATCTGAGAAGATAGGTATCGGACCCTTATAATATATGTGAGGTTATATGGCGAAAGGCTCTTCAAAATGTATAAGTATGTATGTAAAGCAAAATAAAATATGAAAGTATGAAATAACAAAAGTATGAAAGTAAAAATGAAGGTGTATACTTATCTATGTACAAAAGAAAGTAAAGCAGTCTAAGCATGCAGTATGTGAACATAATGTGTGATTTCCTTATTAACTAGAAGTCACTCAGCGTAGCTAGCTAACTTTTAGTATGCACGCAGGTAAATAAGCTACGACAACTAGCTTGAATGAAGACACATGATAATGGACTAGAGATGCTGGTATCTTGAGAAGAATGTTATGATGTTATAGTTGGTTATATTTTATTTTGCAAGACAAATTTAAATGATGTTAAGACAAGTTTTTGAAAGTTACATTATATATGGTTGAGTTTTTTATATTCCACGAAAAGTTTTAATTATCTCTGATATTTAGAACTGTGTTTATTATTATTATTATTTATTTAACTAAATAATAACACACCATTAAGTGAAAAAAGTCCTTTATTTATTATTTTTATTATCAAAAGTAGGATGTTACAAGGATCCGGCCGAAACATTGCTGATCTCCATTTCGAATTATCGTGTTCGGGTGGTTTCTTTTCCGATTTCCTTCTTTCTAGCTTTCCATTCCTTGTCACATTCTCCTCATTAGTTTCCCCTTTCATTACGATCTCATCTTCTTTCTCATTTCGATCAGACCTTCCAACCATAAAAGACTCCTCTTTCGTGTGATCCTTGCTCAAGGACACACACCCGTCAACAACGTTCGCTTTTGGGCTTTCATTGCTAATAAGAGGGTTAGTGACATTGTCAAATAATAACGAATGCTCATCATGGTTTATAAACTTAATCCTCAAAGTACCTTTAGCATAATTAATTACTGCATGTGTTGTAGCTAGGAATGGCCTACCCAGTAATTAATTACTGTGTTGTGTCAAATTCACACTCTTAGTATAGTCGAATACCAAAAAGTCAAATGCGTAGTAAAAATCCTCCACATTAACCATCACATTAGTCACCATGCCCCCCCGCGGAAGTGTATTTCTGATCAGCTAACATCACGGTGGTGTTCGCTTTTTGTAAAGCACTGAAATCGTACTAGTAATACAAACTTCCCGGCATGATACTAACACAAGCTCCAAGATCTAGAAGTGCCCGATTGGTTTGAAATTCTCCAATTTGTATCGATAAAGGGCTATTCCTGGATCTTCGAGCTTACTCGGGGTGGTATTAGTCTCCATACCCTTATCTTCCACTCCCGCTTTGGTCGGTTTTTAATTTTTTTGCACAAATTTTTTTCACAAAAAGATTTTTTAGATGGTGTTAATTTATTGTTATTATTATTATTATTATTATTATGTGAAACTGTTTTTGTTTATATTCACATTCAAATTCATTATCGGCATCTTCCACCATCCCATCGATCAGTTGTGGTGGTAAATTAACATCAACATTAAAATTTTTAAAAGATAGAAGAAGACTTACCGCGTTGATATGCACGTTCTTGGAACTTGAACTTCGAAGCCCCGGGTTAACAGTGGTGTCACTTGGTAGCTTTCCCGCACTCTTCCTAATTTCAGCTACGTCCTCAGCCAATTGCCCCCACTTGTTTTTCCAAAGCCGCTTGAGATTTTTCTTGAATCTTTATTCTCTGTGATCACTTCTTCTCGGTTTCATCTTGTTTTTTTTGCCATTTTGGTCAACAAGGCCATCATGTCATCAAGGGTAGCATAACTTTGTTGATTACCTTGGTCTTATTTCTAACTTCTCCCTTGAGGGTATCTTTTTGATGATTTACTTTTTCGGTTGTTATGAGTTTCTTTGAAAATTTCCCAAGTTGTAATTAATTTGTTGGTGGTTTTGATAAGAATGCCCACCTTGGTTTGACCCTTGAAAATTTAGTTTTGATTGATTTTGATGCATTGTCATACCTAATATTAGGATGGTTACTCAACCCTGGGAGATATGTGTTGGAGTTCATGTCATAATTATTTTTCCCCGGATACACATTATTCACATCTTCATATGCCTCCTCATCAAACGAATAATCAAAAAGCTTATGCCTCAAGTCACCACTCACCACACCTTTCACACACATTGAATTTTACCGATGCAACATCTTTATTCTCTTTTTTCTTCAAAGTAGTTAGCTCCCTCTCGAATGACGCCAATTTCTCCTTTGTTTCATAATCCGGGTTGGATTTTGAAATAGGATGCTTAGCTCTTCGACTAGCGGATGCGATGGTTTTGGAGCTTTGACTCATCTTCTCAAAAACATCCTAATCTTTTTCTACGGGTATTGATAACAAATTGCCATTACTTGTAGACTTCAAATATTTCATTTCTTCTTTAGTTAACAAATTTCCAATACTTCGTACGGTTTCTAATAGACAGTATATATTATATATATTATATATAGTTGAGATCGTATAATATTATTAGCATTGATGTATGAAATCTTCTCTCTTATTATAGAGATCCTATTGTACATATATATATTGATTAATGAGAATGGAGAGGCATGCATTCACAAAATATTCATCTGTTATCCATCTATCAGTTTCTTTGATATTTTAAATACTCAGACAACCACCATCCACCACCGTCAGCAGTTACTGGCAAACCTGTCGGTCACATTTTTATCCAACAGTTGCTACGATACGAAATAACCGACACTCGTGCATCGGATTTTGATGTTTTACATCTTCAACTTCGAACTCATCGCCGAAAATAACCGTAGGGTCGCCGGATTTTCGTCGTAAGGCGGAATGGTTCCCGAAACGCCCGAATCCGACACCTGTAGATCTCGAACATATAGATTTACAAGGTGATGCTTCAAACACGCTTATTTCCCACTTTCTTTCCAGATCTAAAAACTTTATTTTCAAACTTCAACGAGTCTTTAACGTCTCAGTTCGGGTAATCGCAGAAATAGAACCCGAATATCATGAGCAAAGTTGAATAATAAGATTTTGCACTTGATGGACGGGTGTGGTGAATCAAACGACCGAACATGAATAATATAAAAAATAAGATATAAATGAACGATCTCGTTGTCGGTAAAAAGATTGATAAATTAAACAAGAACCGACCCACCCAAGGTGAGCTGCCCTTCGGTGGATGATTTACACAATGAAAAACACACATATAAAAGACTACAAGTTACATATTAATAGCCTAATACATTTCTTCTAGAAGACTTATCCCAGTGAAGCTAAACACCCGTCCCGAAGCTCTCGTTTCGTGTCTGATATGCTCTTCGGCTTTAACTATTAACTTGACCATTAAATGTATGACGGGTTTCGTAAATTGACATCGTAAGTCACACTTTTTTTAGCCTTACAAACATCAAACAATAAATTATATGAAATAAATTACACTTTTAGAAGCATTTTTTGTGAACTATGGCCGCACCAGATTCCTCATATTCTGCTTTTGAAATCCAATGCTGATTCATGTAAGAAAATGCGCTTAGTCTTGAAATACATCTTAGGTGACGTTCATGGGCTTAAAGAAGTCCCAGCTCATTCTATATCATATATGCATAAAATTACACTAAAAACACTATATTTTATTTTATTTTCAATTAAACAATACTTTCTTTATATCTTTATTAATATCTTTTTCTTTCTACTATACTCACAATTACTTTCGGGAAATAATAAATAAGTATACCATGTGAATAGTAGACCCTGAAGTTTTACTTTCTCACATTAACGTTTTCTTTATCCTCTACTCACACACATTCATAATCATACCATATAATTTACAAAATCCAGTAACATCATGGGCGTAGCTTTAGTTGGGGCAAGGGGTGGCCCCGGCCCCCTCAATTTATTCGCTCGGTGGTGTAAAGTTATCCTTTTTCAGGCAAAATTTTTTATACATAATGTAAATTTTCTCGTTTTTGACCAAAATTTTGAGCTCGGCCCCCCTCGGTTTTTTGCTCGGTATTGTAAATTTATCCACTTTTTGCCCGGAAATTTTTATACATAGTGTAAATTTACCTGTTTCCGATTGAAATTTTGAGCCCGGCCTCATTTTTTTGCTCGGCAGTGTAAATTTATCCGTTTTCGGCCGAAAAATTTTGTACATGGTATAAATTCACCCATTTTCGACCGAAATTTTGAGGCCGCCTCTCTCTAGTCTATGAATTTTTTATACATATTTAGTCTGGCCCCTTGACGTATATGTCCAAGCTTCGCCACTGAGTAACATATTTATAGAGAACGGGCTAAGAGTGCTCTCATTATTAACAAATGAGTTGATTTAAAATATTATTATCTCAAACATGTAAACCCCAGGGTAAAGTTCAGTTTTGTTGAATTACTCCAAGATTGTTATAAATAAATCTTGAAGTGTAACTTTTATAAGGAATTATTTTTAAAGGTTATCCTCGTCCTCGGATATCTTAGTGGAGTGATGGTTTTATAACTACTAAAAAGGAATAAATTAGGAGATGTTAAAAGAAAGAATTATATGCTAGTGGGCAAAACGGCCAAAGACAATTTTGTTTCCACCCAGAACCCAACCCATTCAACCGAAGCAACAGATTTAATTACCTCTTGAAAGCTGCTCAAAGATGCAAGGATTGATCCTCCAATCCAGGAAGTATCCTTTCTATATTCGCCCGCATGCACCTTGACATGCATGCCAGTAGGCGAAAGAGCCAAGATTTCCTTGTCCAATCGGGCAGCAAAACCAGGGAGAAAGGTTGAACCGCCGCTGACCACAATGTTGCTGAAAAGATGCTTCCATAAATTAACATGGCATTTCATGATGGAATTGTAGGTAGTCTCATGAATACCAGCAGCTTCCGCTCCAATCAGGTCCGGGCGGAAGAGAACCTCCGCACAACCAAATCTCTCTGCTCCAAGTGTGATAACATTTCCATCAGGCAAGGCATACTCAGCGGAACTACTCTTAGCAGTTTTGAGCTCTTGATCATAGTCAAGAGCCACATATGCAAGATGTTCTTTCAATCTCGTACAATTTCTCTGTCATCACGGGTGATGAAGTGGTAACCTCTTTCGCTCACGACCTTAATTAGGGAATCTGTTATGTCTGCTCCAGCAAGATCAATACGGAGGATGGATTGGGGATTATAGTAACCCTCAGTTATTGGGACAACCTGTGAAACACCTTCTCCAGACTCCAACACCACACCTGTCATAGTAGTTATAATAATAAGAAAGAATGATTTTATATAATCTCAACTATGCCCTATTGATAAATAACAGTCTGACTTTCATTTTGGCTTGTGACTGTCCTAACTAAAGATGTTTTTTTCCAAGGGTCTGCAACTAACGGAGTTAACCATCCGTTAGTCCGATTCTTACGTTGCACGCTTAGTTGTCAATAAACATTTATGTTGTAGCACTACGTGGGAATATTCACATATTTCTTTTCAAAAAAATTGGTTTTCAATAATCTCAACTATGACCTATTAGCAAATAACAATCCCGAATAAATGTGGATTTTTACCAATGGTCCCCTAGGTATGCCATGTAAGTAACAAACTAACGGAGTTGACCATCCACTAGTCACAAACTGTTGAAAAAATTACACCTTTAATTGGGATCCTCAAATGTCACGTTTGAAGTTAGGATTGTTATTTGTCAACATGACATAGTTGAGATTATTTAAAACAAATTTTTCTAATAACAATAATAATAGTTATTTTTCTAAATATGTTTGGATTTTGGAACTACAACCAATACCCAAATGAGCATTCCTGAGACGGGATGTCAACCGTTCATACTAATTTTAGCGTTTCCCGCCTAACTCATCAGAAACACCATTAAAGAGTTTTAATGAAACTCACCGCTGTGAAAAAATACACTTGAGCCAGGTTTCAAACTTAAGACCTCAAGAATTCAAAGCCTTAACATCACCCCGTGTCATTATTATGTGCAATGCATAGATTATACTAAAAAAGAATTGAAGAAGCTAACCAGTGGTACGACCATATGCATACAAAGAAAGTATGGGGGCGATGGCAATATGCATGGCTAGGACATCGAAGCGCTGAAAAAGGATTTCAGCTATCTTCTCTCGGTTTTCCTTAGGATTTAATGCGGCCTCCGTAATAAGTACCGGGTAATCTTCAGGATCCTCGCGAAGCTCATTATAAAATGTGTGATGCTAGATCTTTTCCATATTGTCCCAATTTTTGACAATACCACGCTCCATTGGATATTCAATGGTTAGGACGCCTCTCATCGACTGGGCACGGTCTCCGATGTAATCTTCTACCGCGCCCTTGTCTACCATAGCACTAAGGTGACGTTTCTTACCTACAATACTAGAAAACTTCACCTTAGGAGCATCATCTCCAGCAAAGCCAGCCTGCGGACATATTTGATCAGAGACTAAAATTTACCAACACAAGAATAAATAATTAAACCCGAACAATATAACTGACCTTCATTACTGCACTCCCGTTGTCCAAAATAAGGCCCTGAATACCTTCGTCCATTTTCTTAACCAGACCAGAAAGTTCAACAAAACAAATAGATCCAAAATACAAATGATCACAAGATACTGAAAGCTAATCTTTAATTTGTCTCGGATCCAAGTATTAGCTGGTAAAAGAAGTCAATGGTTCGGATTGAAGGGACGACTAAAGAAAGCAACTTCAGCAGATTGTGGATCCACACTTTAGCGACAGAAGGTTGGTTGACAATTTGTTTTCTCCACTATTATATATAATATAACTAGTGTTTTATTTTAACCAGCACATTGCATCGGGATTGGGACATGTTTATGTACCCGTTGTGTTGCAATGGTGCATTAACATGGATGCAATTGGTGTAGGTTAAGTTCATTAAGATACCGATCTTAAATTAAAAAAAAAAATACTATATCAACACAAA
The DNA here is from genome assembly GCF_021521415.1 of Bidens hawaiensis. Taxonomy (NCBI): domain Eukaryota; kingdom Viridiplantae; phylum Streptophyta; class Magnoliopsida; order Asterales; family Asteraceae; genus Bidens; species Bidens hawaiensis. The sequence continues at coordinate 1,109,938 of NW_027491484.1, forward strand.
AAACAACGCCGCTTGTATAACTGATAAAAAAATTTAAAAATTGAAAAGTTCGTAATGGTAACGACACTAGTTTTCCCTCGCGCGTTGCACAACGAATTCGGTTAGTAATTAAACCCCGACGTTGCAGCGGCGAGTCCACACGAATTCAGTTGGTATTCGATACCGCAACTAAACTTAAAAAACAATAATGCCTGAAAAGATCCATAAAACGCTCAAAAACGCTCAAAGGAACACTTTTGGGACTTGATTCGATTAGGCCGACTTGATTCGATTCGTTTATTCTTGAATTCGATTAGATTACAACTTGGATTCAAATCGAATGGATGATTCGATTCGAATGCACACTCGATTCGATTACAAACTGTACTTATGGTGTGTACTTTTCTGCCATCTTTTTCAAGATTGTCTTTTCTATGTATGTCACTTCAATCACTTTTAACCCTTTATGGATCTTTACAAACACCCATATTTCAACACTTTTCAACACCAATTTTTGAATCTTTGAAGCTTTAAACTTTGAATCTTCACAAATTAACAAACAAACTTTAACACTTGAAGCTTGAACACTTGAAGATTATGAAATTATGAACACTTTTCTTGAATTTTGTGAACCCGTAACCCACAAATCTTCTTGAAAATCCGTCTTCAACACAAACAAGACCAAAATCCAAGGTTGTGACCCAAGATCTACAACTAGTAGAGCCCGAAAGCTCTAATACCAATTGTAGATCCCTTGATCGGATTTAACAACACTATTACTAGTTAACTTGGATCAACATCTACACTAGCTATCGGCAATCACTAGTGAGGACCGAGATCTCGGATCTTGTTTGGTGTATGTTATTTTTGTGACAAAGAGAGAAAAGGGAGAATTTGAGAGTTGTAAAGATAAGGTTTTTGCAAAAGGTTATGTGTGTATGAGTTACAAACACTATATATAATGTGTGTGCTCATACACTTTCTATTGATTATGAACGGCCCAATGGGTTCATATACAAATGGCCTTGGGCCCAAACATACATAAATACAAGTCCAACAAGCTAAAAAAAATACATAAACGAAACATAAAATACAAATACGAAAAACTAACAAAAAATGGGCCTAACAGGATCTAAAAATGAAAAAAAAAGGATCAAGAATCGTTTGGTATTCATTATGTCGTTCATTTATATGAAAGATCAAGATCAAACGCGTGTCAAGATACAGATCTGAACCGACCTCGAAAAGGTATGTTTTAGCTAAAAAGGTTATGTAATTGATGTAGGATTACCATAAAAAACTTGTAGGATGTTAGGAACCGTTAAAAACGTCCATCGCGAGAATACCAGTGACATATTTGAGAAATTTAACAAGTTTGTACGTTATCTTCTTGGCAATCAACTATAATTATAGTGTATGCTTTTCATGCACCATTCTAACATTATTACGGTCCAATGTGCTTTGTTTACTTGGCCTCTTTGAGTGCATGATTTGGTGTCCGTAAGCGAACGAATAAGTTATAGATAGACTAGTCTTTATGTATAATGTAACATGGCCATTCTCTATGGATTGTATAGTGAATGGGTCCATTCGTTATAGACTAGGCTATTAGTTCAGTTAGGGGCTCATTCGTGTTATGGAGATATAACGAATGGATGCTCAGTCAGTAAGCTATAAGCCCATTCGCTATGGATTGTATAACAAATAGAGGCCCATTGGTTATGCAATATAACAAATGACGGCTTATCCGTTAAGGTATTACCCATTCGTTATGGAGACATAACGAATGAGGTTAATCTAACAAATGGGAGCTGATGACCTATATATAGGTAGCTACTATTCATTGAACAGTAGAGATCCGTGCCTTAATTTATCAAGTACCGTTACCATGTCGGATTCTCTCTAGGATTAAGTTATCCATAATGTAATCACTGTTAAAGTATTAATAAAGTATTCGTTTATTCATCTCCTGTGTACGTATCATGTTCTGCAATATGATCCTGTTCCTATAACGTTAATAGTAACGTGTCCACAGCCTCGGGCCCAAACATACAAGGAAACAAACCGATGAGCTAACTAATATACATCGTTTATAGCATAAATAAATACAAAAGACTAATAAACAAAACGAGGCCTTACAATCTCCCTCTAATTTTTAGTATTTAGTCCGTCAGCTCTCGTCTTCAGTCGGTTTCATAGTCAAAGCCGTCATGGTGCATGAGAACATACACTATAAATAGTGTATGTTTCTCGTGAAAACATAACCTTTTGTCAAAATCTTATCCATTCACCAACTCTCTCCCACTCCTACTTTCTTCCTTACCATTTCGGGTAATAACATACCAAACAAGATCCGAGATCTCGGTTCCTCACTAGTGATTTCCGCTAGCTAGTGTTGAGAGCAATCCAAGTAAACTAGTGTTTGCTGTTTGATCCGTCCATAGTACCTACAATTTATTTGTATTGTTTAGCTATAAATAGGGCAATTGTTGTCATATTTATGTGTGTGTTTCATGGTGTAATCAACCACCCACCCAAGGGGAGCTCAACTTGGGTGGGGTCGGTCCGTTCAATATATTAATCTTTTAACCGATTACTGAGTCGTTTACTATACTTATTATCTTTATAATTTATAATTTTGTTCGATTGTTTGATTTATCGCACCCGGCTCGCACGTTTATCAAGAACAAATCTGTTCGTTTGTCGGATCCGGTTTTGAGACCTACACAAATGACCCCAATAAACCACTAACTCATGATCCATTACTTTAGCATAAAAATATAAAACTAACTAGCCACTAATAAACAAAATATCATTTGATAAAAACAAACTCCATTACCAGCTCAATGCTAACTTTTTCAACATATTACATATCCGAGAGTTCTCAATTAAATGTCTTTTATAGCTTGATGAATGAATACACATCAGTAATGTGGCCTAAACTCGATGCCTTCAACAATAATTCCTCTGAAACTTCCACCCACTCCTGATAGTCGCACCTTCAGTGTCAATTGATCTTCTAACTTTTCTAACGGTTTTGTCAACATGACCTCCATCCAACCATCATTCCTTTCTTCCACCCAACTTTCTAAGTCATCCGCGAGGCCATCGGTTTTCATCTCAAGTCCTTCCTGATCACTCGTGCGCTTTATTGTTGATGCATATCTTGAAGACAGATTCATATGCACAAGAACTTTACCTAGAAGACAATGACCGAAGCCATACTCTGATGTGAGCAAACGATTATCATCCGGTTGTTTGTTGTGTTGAAATTTGAATACAAGATAGCATGCATAGGTAATATGATTATGAGGTGGGAACATTTGTAACTGAAGTGTACATGTGAAACTGTAGGAAGATGCATATCCTAGAATTTTCACCTCTGGGAACCTATTGATGTATAAATATTACTCAAAATGCATGAAACAAATGGATAAATATATGAAACTTTAGTCTCATTGAGGGATTGAGAACCTGGATTGGTCATATTGGAATAAAGCTTCTAAATGTTCGTATTCATTGAAATCTTCTAAGATTTGTGTAGCTGATAGCATTGAGCATATTTGATCGTTTGACTTGTTCAAGGAAAACCACTGATTAACAGTTTAAATTGTCAGATTGAGGGCATATTTGGGATTGAGTTTGAAAAATGCTTATTCGCTTATGTGCTTTTTCAAAAAGATATTTTGAAAAACCAAGATTTGGGGCTTTTGGAAAACAGCTTTTTAAACCTTTCAAGAAGTTAAAATAAGAAAGTTTTTTTTATTGCAAACACATTTAAACTTTTTGGCTTTTTGAAAACACCAATAAGCCAATAAACATTTTCTAAACTCAATCCCAAACATGCTCTGAGTATAACAATTTTATGCAAATAAATGTTTTATCTTAGGAAGAGAAGAATAAGATGATGGTATTACCAATTGGCCATTATCACAAATGAAACCCTTGCACATACGGAGGCAGAGCTCCTTTTTGTTTGTGTAATTAAAAGGCTTGTCCGACCTTTGAATGTAGCGTTGATAACGATCTGGCAACTTTTTCTTCCAATAATCATCGTCAATTTTGTTATCTTCACTTGATATCGATATACCCTTTAAACGCGTGGTTTCTTCGTGCTGCATCTGTAAGTTAAAATACAAAATTATATGGCAACTACTTCACAAGCATATTTAAAATGGTCTTTTCCAAAATTAACACACATTTCACACTTGTAGATGTTAACAATAAATATGCACTTACATAAAACATCATACTCAATTCTGGCTATATTTCTAAGTATATAATTGCATGACACAACTTATTATTCAAGCTCAAATCTTCGGTACTTATGTAGTTTTAATTGTGGATTTGTTTTTTTTTTAAGTTTTCAAAAATATAAGTATTTCACATATACGAGATCCTCCAACTCCAAGCGTGGATGTTAAAAGAACCTAGCACCAACAATATTTTTTAAGTAAACCAATAATCAATTAGTAAAACCTAAAAAAAGAAAAAATTGAACAAGTCTCTTTGCCTCTTTTACAACAACAAAATAAAATATAATTGAACAATAACAATAATATTTGAGTAAACTGCGATTTCCGTCCTTATGATTTGTTCAAATATGCGGTCTTAGCCAATAATTTCAAATGTGATTTTCGTCCATGTGATTTCACATACAGTTAAACCCAAACCCATTAACCTCGTTAAGTCTGATCGTTAAACCTATCAACGTGTCCCTCACGTGAGGGGCAATTTTGTTCTTTCTTTCCCCCAAATACACCTCAACCCCTCACGTGAGGGGGCTTGCAAATTAGGGTTGGAGTTTATAATTTGAGGAGAAAAAGGACAAAACTGCCGCTCACGTGAGGGGCACATTGATGGGTTTAACTATCAAATTTAACGGGGTTAATGAGGTTGGGTTTAATTGCAAGTAAAATGAAACCAAAGGGACGAAAATCGCAGATTTGAAACTATTTGACTAAAACTGCAGATTTGAACAGAACACAAGGACGAAAACCACAGTTTACTCATAAATTTTAAATATTGATTTCTATCTTTTAGACCCTCCGCTATAGGGCGCTGTGGAGGGCGACCTTGGGGCGCGAAACACCATAGCGGGGCGCGATTTATTCGTGGGCGCGGTGCTGCCCAGCTTTGCAACGGCTGGCTTTTGGTGCCCCTCCCACAACGGCTACATCCCCTTCTTCATCAGTCACTAACCACCATGTTCCACTGCCGTGTACTTTCTCTCCGGCCACCGCGTCTCTTCCGGAGTACAACGAAAAGTTCCGGCGACTCATAAAGAACTGGGTGGAGTTGAAGTCCGGTGCCGGAGGAGAGTGCTTCGGAGGAGAACTGGGTGGAGTTGAAGTCCGGGGAGAGTAATTTGGAGAAGAAGGGGTTGGAGAAGGAGTCTAGGAGGCTTCTGGTGGTGGGTTTGAAGGTGGGGAGGCGTTGGACGGGGGTGCGTTGAACCGCCGGAGATGATGACATTGTTTTTTTAATGTGTATGTTTTATAAAAAGATAAAAAATATAAAATTAAAGGGGCTTCGAAGCCCCTTCACCATAGAGGGGCATCTTTGGGGTGGGCCTTTGAAGCCCCAATGCCCACGTGGCGCTGACGTCGTGGGCACTGACGTGGCACTGGGGAAGGACTTCGAAGCCCCTCACCATAAACGATAGTCTTACAAATTACGAGTTCTTTTAAATGAAAACCAATAGCCAACAAATCTCTTTGTTTCTGTCTTCATGTTTGCAACCTCCTCGGTGAGTTCTTTTAAAACTTTGTTTTTGCATGTAACAAAAACAAAAAACAAAAGTAGTTGCTCCCAATAAGTTCATTAATCGAGCTAGTGAGCCATCTCAACTCCATAATATTTTTAGTCTTAAGTGGTTAGGGAAAAACAACCAAACACTTCAATTTATTTTTGGAAATAATTATCCTCTGATTCTTTTTTATTAGCCCGGCCAGAAATTCCCATATGGATTTTGTTATTTAATTAAAGTTCCAACAGGCCTGGATTAAGTAATTGGAAAGGTCCACTATTCACGCGATGAACAAAATGATTTTGGTATGTTAGGGGGTGTTTGGGTTTGCTTATTTTAAGCAACCTATGACTTATTAATGTTCGAAAAAGTTAAAATATGAATGGTATTGTATGTTATAGTGAGGTGATAAGTTAATTAATAAGTCACAAAATTGTAACTTATTAACTTATGGAAAAGTTATAAGGAGGTAATTAGGAATCCCAAACACCCTCTTAGTATACGTACAACCAGTGTTGTAAAAATCGCTAGTCGTTTGTCAGACGGTGGAGTGGAGACTAGTGATTAATCAGGATTAATCGGATCAGACTTTAATGTATAATTTTCATATTTATATACACACACACATTTTTATATGCAATTTTCCGTTTTATACATACACATAAACATTTTGGCCGGAAATTGGTCGGAATCTCATTGGACATTGCTAAATTTGGTCAGAATCTCATCGGAAACCGTCGATTTTGGCCGGAACCTCACCAGAAAATGGCGGCTAAGTTTGATTAATCACGATTTTGGCCAGATTTGACCATTGACCGATTAATTGGCCGACTTCCAACATTAATCAGTGGGGTGGGGACTACCGATTAATCGGTGATTAATCGGCTCCTAGTCGGGATTTTTGCAACACCTTGTACAACGATCTATGTTTGTGTGCGGAAATGACAATCAAATCATGCATAATCAGTTAATTAGTTAATTAGTTATTAACTTAATTACCTGAATTTCAAGCGCCTGTTTAAGCTCTTTCTTCACATCATTCATCTCAGGTCACTCTTTTCGATCCAGCAGGCATCTATACGCGATTGCTGAATATTTGCTCACGACGTCTGGGTGCATTTGCTCGAATAATCCAGGATCAATAAGTGTTTCCAATTTGTTACCAAGGTAGTGTTCTTTGATCACTCCAGCATGGAACATCAATTGCCCATCCTTGTCTGTATCGGTGCACATCCTCCCACAAAGAACTTCAAACAGAAGCATACCGAAAGAATAAACGTCCGATTTTTTGGTCACGGAACCAGTCATAATACATTCTGGTTCCACATACCCCATTGTGCCACATGCATTGGAAATAAGGGTGGTTCTGCCAAAACCAGTAGAAGTGGACTTGGACAATCCAAAGTCCGAAATCTTTGCAACCCACTTCTCATCCAGCAATATATTCGAACTTTTTATATCCCTGTGGATTATGGCATGATGATTTGGAAGACAATTGTGTAGGTAATCTAGTCCTCGAGCCGCACCACAAACGATCTCCAGTCGTTGCAGCCACGTAAGAATGTAGTGCCTATTGCTAGAGGTTATATACCGATCCAGACTCCCATGCTCCGCGTATTTATAAACAAGAATCTTCTCTAATCCCTCATCACAATACCCGACAAGTGTGATGAGGTTTTCATGATGTAGATCTGATAGCAACTGAATCTCGGTCCCAAACTCCCTTGACCCTTGCCCGTGTCTCGCATCCAGCTTCTTTACAGCAACCTTCATATATTTTCTATTGATTAAAAGGTTCCCTTCATACACCGGACCGTATCCACCACTTCCAACTACGTTCTGGAAATCGTTCGTTGCCTCCTTTATCTCTGCTAAAGGCATTCGAAGGCCTCTCCTTCTTTCCATCGTGAAAGAATAAACACGGAGAAATGGGAACAAGAGTTTAGTATTATATGTAATGTGACACTGATTACCATCCCATGACTTCTATAAATGATGTATCAAATCAAAACCATGGCAATTTATTATCTTTTTTATAAAAAGTCTAATTAAAGTGAAATAGTAAACATAATTTTAAAAATACTGGTCAACACGCAACAAATATCATTTTTAGTGCTAGTAGATGCAATGGTACAGCGATACAACCACATGGGTTGAATTTGCAATCACAATAAATATATACCATGTTGCATCATGACTTTGTTTATTAACAATTATATATGGTTGTTAAATAACAATTGATTTGATGAAAATGTTAAAAAATAACAACTAGAAACATATTCAATTCTTCTTAAAATGAATACTTATCTTATAAGTTAGATCAAACTGATTTTTTATGTTAATCATGTTAACATCGGTTACTTTTTTCCAATAAGCAGTGGCAAAGCCAGGAAGTATTCTACATGTTTGGAATTTTTTGTTGCCCGAATTTTGTCTGGTCTCCAAGTTTTCGGTCTCAGACAGATCGGATCAGATAATAAAGTGCAATGTCAATATCATAAAAAAGTATAACGTCAACAATCAATTCGAACGAGAACCCCTTGCTTCACCTATTGTAGACCATACTGTACCAACTCTTACACATTTAGAATCCTGAAAATGATAGTAACCTAACCAAGAGCTAATTCACAAAACTGAAACTTCAAATCAACCCAATATATAATTTAGGAGGCCATTTAGGTTTTAAAACCTACTAACTTTGATGATTATGTAACCTCCCTAACTAAAGTTGAAATGGATGTTGGAAAGTTTAATGATCATACCTCTTCTAATTAAACCATTAAATCAATCAATCTTTTGAATAGAATAAAGCTATTATTAGCAAAATTGACTCCATAAGTCAGAATAACATTTGAGATTTGGTTGAATCATCTAAGAGTGTTCATAACTAAACTAAATTTCAATAAAAAAAAAGTTAAGACATTAAGAAGCACGATTGATTGTTAAAAGTTATATTCAAGGAGAAACCAATCATCAAAGAATCTTCTTACCTATATTACAAAATATTTCTTTGAGGATCGTCATTGTTTAAGTAACTTAAAATAGTTTAAAGCTACATTAAATGAACATTAATACAACTTTCCCTAATAACCGACTTACATATTACATATTCATAAAACAACCTGAAAGTTTTGAGATGAAGGTCAAAGAACAGTTAGTATGAAAGTCACTAAAATCCATGTATGGGTTAATGCAAACAACATAATGTGATGAAATCTTAATACAATTATTTTCATCAAGAACCAAGTGGATTAACGTACCTATCTTAAAATGAGTGGGAGCAAATAAAAACAAATTTATCCTTATACAGATGACATTCTTCTGACAAGTATATATGTTACATAAGTCAATGCATTGTTCACACACTTTAATATTATAGATCTCAGATATATTTCTTACACATGTAACAAACAATAATGCTCTACTTTAATTTCCTTATTCTTCATTAAGTAGAAGCTTTATATAGGTTCAAGTCTATACTCGTTCAGATATTACTCAAATTGCAACACCAGATATGCCTAGGTTAATGTGAAGCATCTAAAAGAGTACTAATATATCTTTAATGGAAACGAAAGACTATAATTTAAAAGAAGAAGTGAGAATTCAAACCATTAGATTACTCTAAACTTTGTCATATTCAGATATAAGAAAATGCAATTTTCGGGATATATTTTTATGTCAGCAGATAAATCTATCTCATTGAGGAGTCATAATGAACTGATAACAATCTAAGTTATAATGACATAATGTGTTGATTAATCACAACGCAATTAGCAATAAATGTTGTTGAAAATTTATCAGTGGACTCATAAGTTTATTAACTCCATATAAATTATATATTGAAGATTTACTATGATAAAGTCAGCTATCATGTTTTCTCAAACGGTAACAGTTCGAGAAGTGTTGCATTAAATTTCGATATGAAATTAATTATTCGTTTGTGAACGAATTGAGGAATCTAAAATTTTGTATCAAATACATTCATGATATGCTTAAGGATCCTATAAATAAAGGTCTATTACCCGTAATTATTATGAAAGCGCTTATAATCATGAGGGATTTATTGACGACCATGTACAACTGCATATCGTACTATGAATGTTTAACTATTAATATTTTCTCACTAGTTTTGATTCTGTATGTCTCTTAATATGCTCTGCATGCATAATGACATATAGACAAATTATTATAGAAATCAAACGTTCTGAAGGGCTTACTTGAAAATTTTGATCATAACTACTTAGGTTTTAAAGAAGGACTGCAGTGTAATTAATGAGGGTCTTGAGCTGATTTTCAATTCAATGACTGTATTTATCTGCTCAAATTTAAGTTTAAAGCTAAAATGAGTGTTAACTCCTAATCAGACTTATCTAATACTCATAATAAATAATAAATGATTACTAGACCAAGTGAGAGAATGTAAGATTAAATATATAATACATTATATTTATATATGACCATTATAATCATTTATATTATAATAGATCAAAATATTAATTATATCTTATTATATTACTTTGGTAAATTTTTGATGGGTCATATTACACTTACTAACTAATAAAGGGCTTCCCCTTAGGGGTATATATAGAGAGATAAATATTAACATCATAACCTAATCACACACATATAACAATTTTGTGTGTCTCGTCTCTCCTAAAATCGGGTTCCTCTCATGAACCCTAACACCATCCTTAACTATATATCCTAAATGGGAACTCGATCTAGATGAAAAACATGTCGACTACATCATACTCTGCTGCGGTTACTACTCTCCATGCTGTAACAGGTTCATAGGTTTATTTTTATTCATGTTTTCTATTACTTACATGAAGAACTGATCAACAAACGTAACATAACTATTTATTAACTAACCATCATTCACAAGATATGGTCTAAGAACTAACATAATTAAAGCATTTGGTTCACAGGTTCAAACCCAAAAAACACATGAAATTATACATGAAGTAAATACATTTATCAAAAAATCAAAGAAGCTCATTCCTTCCTTGGTGAATCACCATGTAAAGTTATTAACAACTCCAACATAACATGGAAAAAAATTAAAATTTAATCAAAAGCAGTACTCTTGACATTCAAAACCCAAAATATCAGCTTTAATATGGGTTCTTGTTGATGATGGATGCACCGTATTCGTCATATTTTTCCTTGGTAATCCATTTCTGATTCATACAAATTTATAAAAACAAACAAACAAACATGAACTCTAAATTTACAGAAAGCTTATGTTCTTGTATTAAAAAAACAGAAAGCTTATGTTCTTAACTTCTTATATTATATAACCTCCTAAATTTACAATTAAAAATCATAAGATATTTTGGCTAACTATTTTGGGTGTGTTTTAAGTTAAAAAGGACTTTTTATTAAAATGACTTATTAACTTGTGTGGTGAGAAAGCTAAATTCACCAAAAAGGACTCTCTTTTTAAAATGGAATGTAATAGGTTTTGAATGTTTGAGGGGTGTAATAACCTAATAGGTAAATCAAACACAATAAGTTAATTAGTTATACTTTCCCAACTAATCAAAATCTCCTTATTTTGCCTTGTTAATAAGTTAAAATCCATAAGTCATTTCGGTTTGCTAAACAACTTATATAACTTATTAACTTTTTGAGAAGTTAATAAGTTATAAGAAGACTCAAATAAGCAATCCCAAACACCACCTTATTACAAAGCTTAATTCTTTTGAGCCAAAGTAGTTGGATCGGTAGCAAAAGTCAAGCGTTTTGATTCAAACTAGATCATAACCTGGTTTTGTTCCAAACTCATAACATAGAGTTTACCTCTTCGAAGGTGCTGAGAGACGCCAGGATAGATCCTCCTATCCAGACACATTGTTTCCGCTGAGGCGAAGCAACCACTTCGATCTTCATGGAGCTAGGAGCAAGAGCCGTAATCTCCCTGCTCATACGGTCGGCAATACCAGGGAACATGGTTGAACCACCACCGAGCACAATGTTTCGATAAAGACCCTTCTGGATATTAACATCACATTTCATGACCGACTCGTAGACAATCTCATGAATACCATCTATTTCCATTCCGATCAAAGAAGGGTTAAACAGAACCTCTGCGCAACGGAATCTCTCTGCTCCAATTGTGATCAATTCTCCGTCGGGTAATGTATAATTCTTCTCAACGTCCGAGCTCCTTTGAAGCTCTTGCTGAAAGTCTAGAGCCACATATGCAAGGCTTTCTTTCATGGAACAGATAATTTCACGGTCAGCCATGGTGGTGAACATGTAACCTCTTTGAGTCAAGATCTTCATTAGGAAATCTGTAATATCACGTCCTCCAAGATCAACACGACGAATGGCATGACCAAAACTATAACCTTCAGAAGTTGAGACTACCTGTGTGATACCATCACCAGATTCCAATACGATGCCTGTGATAATAAAAAAAATAATAATCTTAAATATATATAAACGAAACCTTCATAAATTCTCTCAAACTATCAGATTGCTTTATTTGTACGAATTCACGGATATGAGTCTCACCAAACCCAGATAGCCCTGAAACGGGTTATAACATCTTATTAGATTAAAAATTAATCTCAACAAATATTTGATATCAAAATCCTATAAAATAATATATACTTAAAATTAGTATCCGATTTTTTTTAAAAGATATTATTCATAATTACGAAACAGTGTTATAGTAAAAAAACAAATATCTTTTAAACCTGGTTATAACATCTCATTTATTTGTGAAACTTTTTCATCATCAAATCCTGAGTATATTATTAAGTTCATTACAATAAACAAAATTAAAATCTAAAAACATATATAAATATCATAAACGAATAATGTAAAACAAACTCGTAATACGGGGGATAAAAACAAGTAGTATGATAAATAATATGATTCAAAATAAACAAAGTTGCAATCAAAAGACATAAGACTAACCAGTTGATCGACTGCAACCAAACAAAGTGAGCAGAGGCTGGGAGGCAGCCTGCATGGCAAGAACATTAAACGTCTCAAGCATGATTTAAGCCAACTTTTCTCTATGTTCCTTGGCATTTAACACGGTGTCAGTAAGAAGAACGCGATGCTCTTCAGGAGCAACACCAAGTTCGTTATGGAAAGTATGACGCCAAATTGTTTCCATGTCGTCCCAGTTGCGGACGATGCCACGCTCAATAGGATATTTCAAATTCAGAAGACTTCTTCTGCATAGGGCTTCCTTTCCCACATAGGCGTCCTTACGTCCACTGCCTACCATAACGGAAGTGTGACGTGGCTTACCTAAAACAGGAGGAAAGACTTCCTTAGGTGCGTCGTCACCAGCGAACCCAGCCTGAAGATTTTACCCGAGAAAATAGTTTCAAATGTGTTAATACGCCTAAAGTTAGAGATATGAACCAACCTTTATCATAGATGTTCCATTGTCAAAGACCACGGTCCGAATATCCTCAGAGTCTGCCATTTCTACAAGCTAAACGTTTTCCTTTGGAATCTTTTATGTTTCAAAAGAACTTCAAATTAGGTCCACCACGCACATCCAAGTTCAATCAGATTACAGATTTCGCAGCTGTAGAAACGTACTCGTCAAAATCTACAGAATCTAAGATAAACAGATCTAAGTAGATCAAGTTAAAAATATCATTACGTACGTGCAATTTACCAGATCGATCAAAACTCAGACAAAACCAAACTCTTTCATAAGTCAAACTGGGATACAACGAATATCATATATTTATATTATTATAGAGAACCTCCTATATATACGGATCTAATCCAAAAAAGTAATGCAATTAAAAATAAATAAATAAATAAATAAATAAATAAATAAAAGACGTTTGAACTTTGAAGTCAGTGGTGAATATACAACGGCTTTAGAATTCAGCGAGGTTAATTTCAATGTACAGATTGGAAATTTTCAGCCTAATAAATAAATAAACAAAATTTCAGTTTCAAAGGTTTGATAATTGGTGAATTTGGTCTAAATATTTTAGTTTTGTGCATAATTAAATTTGAGTCCGCAAGTTGTAATAAGACACTAAGAATATTAAAAAATAAAATGACTTCGTGTTTGGTTGTTAATTAATATTGTAAAGGAATTGCGAATGAATTGATAGTGGAATGGTATGGAAGAGAGTTGTGGTTCTCTGTGAGTTAGGTTTGATTTCTGCTCCCATCATTTAGTTTCAGCGATACCCAGTAGTGATGAGAGCCTAGGTGAGTATGTAACGTTTACTAGTTGGATCATTGAACTGAAAGAGTTTTATCACACCGCATTATCATATGCTTTTAGACGAGTGTTATCGGGCGTTGACATGAATAATAATAATAATAATAATAATAATAATAATAAGAAGAATAAGTCTCCTTGGTTTCTGGTTTCTTTTTCCTTAAATGAGTTGTTTTCCCCCTTAATTGTTATACATACATATACACGTACGCGCATGCATGCATGCATACACATAATGCTTACATACACACCTACCCATAAGGCTTACATACATACATAAATATACATACATATTACATATTTTGTTTTTTTAATATGTATTATGTTTAATAATTTTTTTTAATATGTATTATGTAAAATAGACTAAAGATCTAAAAATAGATCATTAATTTAGTATTTATAAAAGGTTTTACCGGATACGCACCAACATGAGTACCTTACCACATGTAAAGTTTCATACATAGAAATTAAGACAAAGAGATATAATCCTATTTGCAAATAAAAAAGCACATTTATTAACACTTAATATTACTTAGATAAAAAATCTACTATCTGCAAGTCTATTAAATAATGCAGACCTTTATTTGACAGCCTTAACATATTCTTTGTTTGGCTAAAAATATATTTTCTTAAATTTAACATTAATACATTAATGTGTGTGTAGTTACTTATGTTTTGATCTTACTCACATGACTATACTATTGTAGGAAAAAAGGTTCAGTTGTTAAGCAACAACCACAAGCTTCAAGGACAAAAGAAGTTGGTACCACAACACAAGGATTTCCGATATAGGCAACGATCTGACATGCATACTCCACCCAAATGAGATTCAACTGAAACTCGGTAAGTAGCAAAAATGAATAATTTTAAATTAATTGTACATCAAACACTCATTCCAACTTCAAAATATATGTAACCAGTATGTTCACCCGTCGCGTTGAGGCGGTCTTTAGATGACGATTAATGATGCCAAAGTAATCAAATCTTAAACAAAAGATTGAATTGCATATAACTACTTGTAGATGCAATACGGGATGGTATTTGCTGTCAGATGATACAATATGTTATCCTGCAACTTGTATCTGCATTGAGTGCTAGTTGTTAGAAGTGTGAATTTAAAATAGAATAATTGATAACATTAAGATGATCACCTCTATATGTATTTTCCAAAGTGCACTGCTAAACATGTGGTCATCTACACCTGCATCAACAGATGGTAAAGGTTGAATACTAAAGAAAAAAAGTGCACTACTAAATGTGTACTAAAAGTAAATTAATGATAACAAATATGTACAACAAAACAGACTCCAATCGACCTAAAGTGAAATATTAGTCGTATTCTAAAACAAATAATTATGATAAGCATAATAGAACAAACCTGAAATACCTAACCTTCACAACAATACAACATATATGAATTCAAATGCCTTCAAATACCCGCACAACGTTATATAAAAGGATTGATCAAAGGTATGCATAGAAAATTAGGCACCCAAACATAGTGTAACCAAATCAACACATAAGTTGCAATAAAAAAACTAAAAGATTATTGTTAAAAAGAAAAAATAACTATGATTTGAAGAAACACGTACACTTTTCTTTAGTACGCACCGAGCAAGACTCTACATCTGTTCAAGAAACAATCATATTATTAATCTTTTATTACAACAATTCATAAAACATCATTTGTTGTTGTATAAACAATTCACATTGATCATTTTCAAACATGATAACAACAAAGTCCATATCTTGATCCTTTGGTAAAACATGATAAAAACAGACGATCACAAAATCTAATGAGCATACCCTTTCATGACTTGATTCCTTGAGTTAGAGAACTAAATTCCACTTCTCTTTCCTAAAAATATTCATATTGAACACACTAATTCTATTCTTATAAAACACAAATCAATTAAACCAAAACCCCATGACCAACATATACTAAGAAATATAATAACAAACATGCTCAGATGTGACATCATCATAGCATTTATCAACCAAACAGACCCAAAGTCGCCGTGTGCGCACCGCCATAGACAACTGCCACTAAAACTCCACCGCCACCAAGGGTTCCGAGTCGGAACTTGGCGACGATAGACTACCGAAAATAGCCCAAGACACATTCGCCACCACTCTACCACCACCATGGGTTCCAAATCGGAACCCGACAACGATAGACAACGGCAGACTTGGGCTCCATGAATAATCACCATCGCCACCGCCTGCCATACAACCACCAACACCAAGCCACAACAATCAAGAAATCGAATCAGACTGTCGTGTCACAACACCTTCGCCATAAACCATCACTATCGCCAACCCACAGCCTAAACCACACCACCCTCCGCCATAACACCGCCACCGTAAACACCGCTAGCAAGAGTCCGGAAATCGAACCCGGCAACAGTGACGGCGGCAAGGAAGACGAAGGATGGTGTTAAAACCGGTGGAAAAGCACTATCACAGCTACCTAGGGTTTCGAAATCGAACCCGACAATAGGTCAATAGTATCAGATGAGTACCTCTGTGCTACCAGGCTGCCTTGTTGAAACACATGGATGGAGGACGAAGGCTGTGATTGAGACGGCGATAGTGGTAGTGGAAATAATAAGTGTTTTAGTAGATATGATCAAATGAATGAATATGAAGATGATGTTCGGGAAAGGTGTAACTGTGGGCTGAGAAGATAGATAGCAAACACGTAGCAACATGGAGCAACACCTGGCAAACCCAATCAAAGATACAAACATACAACAGTGGAAGCACATGGTGCATACCATATGCATAAACTTAGTTTTGCTTGAACAACATATAAAGCATAAAGTACAAATGAGAAAGCAAACATACCTTTGAAATTATAATATATATAATATATGATATACAGTTTAGATTTGTCAACGACGACTCATTTGTGTGTAGTCAGTTTTGCGTTGTATAAATGGGCCGGGTTTTGGGTTGTTACAATCTTAACCCATGTTTTCAGATCCGGACCTAACATCGACCCAGACAACTTACCTAGACAACTTACCTGATCACAGGTCGGACCGGCCCGGGCCTAGGAAGTCAGCATTCACCTGGATGACTTCATATATCACATATAATAAAATTTTTACGTATAAATGAACATGATCAAAGTGTTCAGAAGGGTTACCCGTGATGCTACTATTTTCCATAAGTACTTATATCACAAATGCTTCAACTCTTTCCAAAAACACTTTAATTACACCGTATGACACTAACAGGTTTCCATAAGTTTTTCCATTAAGCTCCACTGCTGCCACCAATCATGCACACAATGTTTTATGGGCTGACTTATAACTATTTAAGGTTAATGTTTTGTCTAAAGAAATATGAATCATGGCTAGTTGGTTGGCATTTATGTAACATCCGGAAATTTCTAAAATAATAGTTAATATATTATTTGCGTCAGGTGAAATAAATGAGTTAGTGGAACGATAATAATAATAATAAAATATGAAAGAGTAAGTAGGATAAATAGATGGGATTAATTATGGATCAAAAAGAAAAGACGGGTCTTAGGTCCATGGGCTTAAGGCAGTATAAATACCCCCTTAAACCCTAATCCTTTCCATTTCCATCCATCTTATCCACCTTGTTCTCTACACACTCAAAAACACACACACACCTAGCCACAATCGGCCGCGAGCTAAAGGAGCAACCTGAGACCCAAACCGAGCCCATATCTTAATAGATCTTGCGCGTACTAGCTATATACCAGATTTGAAGTTCATAACCAAGTTAACCGTGACCTAACGAACACGTAAAGGTATGTATTTTATCTTAAAGTTTACGTTGTTATAAACATTTAGCCTTGAAACCTAAAACGATAATATATCGGGTATAAACGAAACGTAAAGTTGTAAACTTGATGCTAAAACGAACTTAATGGACCTATAAACATGTACGGCTCATTTAAAATAAACCTTAGATCTAGTATTGAACGTTTTTAGCCTAAAGGTCCAAACTTTATACTTTTTCGGGCCGAGTTTTACCCGAGAATGATCATGGGAGTGTTCACGGGTTTGGTTAATATTATATCAAAGGGTTACACGTTAAAACGGAGATGATTATGGGGGTTAAGAACGAACCCGTAGCTGTTGCACGTTAAGTTTGCTTGCTGAATAAGTTCGCCTGCTGGTTTAGTTCGCCACATATAAGTTCGCCTGATGACAAGTACGCTTATATATACAAGTTCGCTTATATCTAACTTCGCTTATATTCAAGTTCGCTTATATCTAAGTTCGCTTATATACAAGTTCACTTATATACAAGTTCACTTACATACAAGTTCGCTGATATCTAAGTTCGCTTATATACAAGTTCGCTTACATACAAGTTCGCTTATATCTAAGTACGCTTATATACAAGTTTGCTTATATTTAAGTTCGCTTATATTGAGACCCGGATACATGGCGATCTGTAAATGTATACATATACGTGTATACACTTGACCGTATGCATTGCAAGGACCTAAGAGATAAAATACTAGAATGTTAAAATAAAGGAAAACCATAACTATGCTAAGTAAAAATATCTAATACACGGACATTAGATTAGATCAGATGAGTATTGATACGTATAACTCTTATACAGTTAGCCGAGCTCACTTAAGGAAAGATAATCGGAGAAAGAAGCAGAGTTCAGGTGAGTTTCTAGCCCCACTTCCTTGTTATGTTTTTCGGGGCTGTGTGCATACTCAATGTGAGGTGTGAATACACTTACCTTAAGTGGTAAGTGTATGCTATAATGTTGATGTGACCTATTTATATATGCTATGAATGTATGTCTGTTAGTGCGTGAACGATCTTCGGATATTGCACGTGCAGGAATGAAAGGTAACGTTAGTCGGTGTGCGAACGATCTTCGGATATTGCGCGTACCGTCATTTGGGAATGTTCCCCAAGTGGTTATTAGTGTGTGTAAATGTTGTGATGTAACTTAGTTAATATGTAAATGATGTAATGATATAAAGTGTGTTGTAGACAAGTAGAGGTAGGGCGTGATAGAAGTAGCAAGGGTCTAGTAAGGGTGTTAGTGGCACGGCGATAGTACGTGGTAGGGTAAGCCTATGCGTGACTTCGTTATTAAAGTGGCAAAGTGGCATAACGTTATTCGTTATCAAAGTGGCAAAGTGGCATAACGTTATTCATTATTAAAGTGGCTAAGCTGTAGGGGTAAATAAGAGGTTAAGTGGTAAGGTGAGCAGGTCAGATATCGTGCTATGTGTCTTCGGATACGTATATATATAATGCATGTAGTGGTTGTATGATAAGTTGCTCGATTAACTAGAATTCACTCAGCGTAGCTGACTTTTAGTATGCACGCAAGTGATCAGATTGAAGAGCTAGCATGAGGATGGCACATGACATTGATTGAACGGCTGACATTTCAAGAAGGAAGAAATGATGTTTAAAATATAATGTGATATGGTATCAAAGAAAAGATTTATGTTTTGTAATGAATGCTTTAAGTTAACGTTTCCGCGAAAGTTTTAATTAACTCTGATTGTAAGAATTGTGTTCATGAGTAAATCTGACACTAAAGTAGGGCTACTGGGGACGGAGCCTTACAATTTCGGGTATCTCTTAAGCTCTCATCTATCTGTTTGCTTGGGTTCGAATCCCATCTCTTACTTCATTTTTTATTTAATAAAAAACAAGGGTTTTACTGCGTTTCACCGGTTCCAGTCTTGCCTGGGTTCGAATCCCATCTCTTACTTCATTTTGGATTTAATAAACAAACAAGGGTTTTACCGGACCAGTTCCAGTCTGACCGCGAACCATTTAATAAAAAACAAGGGTGCGGTTCACCGGTTCCAGTACGACCATGAACCGCCAGACCCGGCAGGGTATTTAGAAAACGGGTTGTATGTTGGGTTGTATGTTGTGAACCGACCGGTATTCTTATCGGGTCCCGATTTGACCAGTCTGACCAGCCAGTCCAGACCGGGTTCCAAAACGTTGATCTTAACCGAATACCGGCTAATATTATGTGCTTATTATGTTTACCAATATATAGGGGTGTCATTTTGGGTTGAAGTTTCAAATGGATGCTACCACTATATGTAGGTCTTGTGACCGGATCAAACTAAAAACTAGTTGTCTTGGATCAACATCTATACTAGTTAGCGGAAACAACTAGCAAGGACCGAGATCTCGGATCTTGTGGTGGGGTGAAGTGAGCCATGAGCTAGGGAGAGGGAGGAGAGAAATATAGTTTTAGTGTATGTAGAATAATATTTTGCATAGGGTTTATTCACCAAGGTTGTGGAGAAATGGGTTTAAGTGACCTTTTGTATAGGGTCCCCATTTCTCCAACATTTACATTTTGTCCTTACACAATAAACGTAATGAGGTACGTTTACACCGACTATTAGTGAATATAAAGACATACACAATCCTAAAACTAATATAGAATATTAGAATATTGAATCTCCCTCTAGGATTGAGTATATCCAAAAACCTTCATCAAATTCCTTGCTTCGTCTTTGTTTCTCGAAATCTAATACTTGTCTTGATCCAAGAGCTTGAACGAGATTGGATCTTGACGATTCTTTATTTTCCGATCTTGAAGACTTGAATTTCAATCTTATTTTCTGGGAAGGAGCGGCAGCAGCAAATTTTAGAAACATTAGATGCGGGAGGCTCGGCATCTAATTTTCTTGTGTTGACTTTCTTGTGCCGACTTGTTTCTTTGCTTTGTCTTTCAACTGATCATTAGACGATCAGTTCATTTTAGGTTCAACCTCCAACTATCACGTTCTCGTTTTTTGTTAAGCGCTTCAGCATCGGCAACTTCAGTCTCTGCAGCCCAGGACACTTGATCTTGATCTACATGTCCATGTAATACTGCACAAAACTTAGAGCGAATAAGATTCGTTCACAGACCCTCTTGAGAGTCAAAGAAGAATTTTCTTTTTCAAAGCATGCTCTTGGTTTGAATTATTTGCATTAATAACTTTGAAATTTTATTTTATATAGATTTATCACAAAATACCAATTTTAGTCCCTCGACTTGTAAATGATTTGTTTAAGTCCCAGCTTTCCAACGAACTTTGTTGTAAGGCCCCGTCTCCGGTAGCCCTACTTTGATGTTGGATTTACTCTTAAACGCAGTTCTAAATATCGGAGTTAATTAAAAACTTTAGGCGGAATATAAAACTTTCATAAAACATTAAATATCAAATCATAATCATGCCTTAAAACATTCTTCTTGTCTTCCAAAATCAAAACATAACTTATGAAACATATCAGGTCTTCAGATGCCAGGCTTTTACTCTTTTGCCATGTGTCCCGCTCACGCCAGTTGTCGCATCCTACTCACCTGCGTGCATACTAAAAGTCAGCTACGCTGAGTGAGTTCTAGTTAATCATACATCATACAATACATTCGCTTACCTTCAATCATGCATCCGAAGATACATAATAATTACTTTGCTAATTTACTTTTATTTCATACATACGTACATACTTTATCACTTTATTACTTTTTATTTACTGTCTATTCTATCTCAGATATTATTAGGGTCTGATCCCTTCCTTTTCTATCTCAGATATTATTAAGGTCTGATCCCTTCCTTTTTGATTAAAAGGTTCCCTTCATACACCGGACCGTATCCACCACTTCCAACTACGTTCTGGAAATCGTTCGTTGCCTCCTTTATCTCTGCTAAAGGCATTCGAAGGCCTCTCCTTCTTTCCATCGTGAAAGAATAAACACGGAGAAATGGGAACAAGAGTTTAGTATTATATGTAATGTGACACTGATTACCATCCCATGACTTCTATAAATGATGTATCAAATCACAACCATGGCAATTTATTATCTTTTTTATAAAAAGTCTAATTAAAGTGAAATAGTAAACATAATTTTAAAAATACTGGTCAACACGCAACAAATATCATTTTTAGTGCTAGTAGATGCAATGGTACAGCGATACAACCACATGGGTTGATTCTGCAATCACAATAAATATATACCATGTTGCATCATGACTTTGTTTATTAACAATTATATATGGTTGTTAAATAACAATTGATTTGATGAAAATGTTAAAAAATAACAACTAGAAACATATTCAATTCTTCTTAAAATGAATACTTATCTTATAAGTTAGATCAAACTGATTTTTTATGTTAATCATGTTAACATCGGTTACTTTTTTCCAATAAGCAGTGGCAAAGCCAGGAAGTATTCTACATGTTTGGAATTTTTTGTTGCCCGAATTTTGTCTGGTCTCCAAGTTTTCGGTCTCAGACAGATCGGATCAGATAATAAAGTGCAATGTCAATATCATAAAAAAGTACAACGTCAACAATCAATTCGAACGAGAACCCCTTGCTTCACCTATTGTAGACCATACTGTACCAACTCTTACACATTTAGAATCCTGAAAATGATAGTAACCTAACCAAGAGCTAATTCACAAAACTGAAACTTCAAATCAACCCAATATATAATTTAGGAGGCCATTTAGGTTTTAAAACCTACTAACTTTGATGATTATGTAACCTCCCTAACTAAAGTTGAAATGGATGTTGGAAAGTTTAATGATCATACCTCTTCTAATTAAACCATTAAATCAATCAATCTTTTGAATAGAATAAAACTATTATTAGCAAAATTGACTCCATAAGTCAGAATAACATTTGAGATTTGGTTGAATCACCTAAGAGTGTTCATAACTAAACTAAATTTCAATAAAAAAAAAGTTAAGACATTAAGAAGCACGATTGATTGTTAAAAGTTATATTCAAGGAGAAACCAATCATCAAAGAATCTTCTTACCTATATTACAAAATATTTCTTTGAGGATCGTCATTGTTCAAGTAACTTAAAATAGTTTAAAGCTACATTAAATGAACATTAATACAACTTTCCCTAATAACCGACTAACATATTACATATTCATAAAACAACCTGAAAGTTTTGAGATGAAGGTCAAAGAACAGTTAGTATGAAAGTCACTAAAATCCATGTATGGGTTAATGCAAACAACATAATGTGATGAAATCTTAATACAATTATTTTCATCAAGAACCAAGTGGATTAACGTACCTATCTTAAAATGAGTGGGAGCAAATAAAAACAAACTTATCCTTATACAGATAACATCCTACTCACCTGCGTGCATACTAAAAGTCAGCTACGCTGAGTGAGTTCTAGTTAATCATACATCATACAATACATTCGCTTACCTTCAATCATGCATCCGAAGATACATAATAATTACTTTGCTAATTTACTTTTATTTCATACATACATACATACTTTATCACTTTATTACTTTTTATTTACTGTCTATTCTATCTCAGATATTATTAGGGTCTGATCCCTTCCTTTTCTATCTCAGATATTATTAGGGTCTGATCCCTCTTTCCTTTGTCTATCTCAGATATTATTAGGGTCTGATCCTTTTCTTGTCTATCTCAGATATTATTAGGGTCTGATCCCTTTTTACTTCTCTATCTCAGATATTATTACGGGTCTGATCCCGTCTTCTCTATCTCAGATATTATTAGGGTCTGATCCCTCTTTCTTCATCTTCGTTCATACTATCTTTACATACTCATACATATACTTTCTTTATTCATTAATACATACTCATATATCGTACATATATTTATATCATACACATTCACCTTTCATGTACATACCTCCCTTGTCAACACGTGCAATATCCGAAGATCGTTCACGTATTGACAAGCTTTCAATTACAATCATAACATAATATCTATCACATAATTCATACATGGCATACACTTACCATTTAAGGTAAGTGTATTAACTATCACATCGAGTATGCACACAGCCCCGAAAACATAACAAGGAATGGGGCTAGAACTCACCTGAATGCGGTTACGTTCACCGTTGATCGTAATTCCTTTCTTGAGCTGTGCACGGCTAACTGTATAATATTTACATGTATCAATTAACTATTACTACTCATATCATATTTCTATCTTTATATACCCCACAACGAACGGGGGTCCGGGGGCAGCGCCCCTGGCAGCGGGGTTCTAGGGGCGGCAGCTCCTAGCGGGGTTCAAGGGGCAGAGCCCCTGGCTGGGGTTAAGTTGCCAGGTCAGCTTGGAAAAATTTGATTTTCATTAACTGCCTTAACACGTTTTCCATTATCATTTTAAGTTATTTACTAAGTTGGGCTTATTTGCTAAGCCTAAGATAATGGGCTAGTTTGCTTTATTTTAGATATGGGTTTGTCCCAGTGTCCATTATGGTACTTGGGCCCAACACAAACAGAGATCTGGCCGAGAACTCTTTGGCAGAGAACTCTTGGCCGAGAACACTGGATGGACCGAGAACCTTGGTTGACCGAAATCTAGGTTGGCCGAGAACCTTGTGGCCGAGAACTCTCATGTTGACTTCCTGTTGACCGAAAACCCTTAGGTTTAGCCGAAAACCCCAGGTCTGATGTTTTCAGTTACCCTTTCTATCTTTACATCCAATTTAAGCTGAAATTAACGATTAATGGTCCAAACTTGATCTTTTAGCTATTTTACCCACCGTTCCTAACCGTTTATCACTCATTATCCCCCACGGCTCGAGGTATAGCGTGTTATTGTCATAAAGGTTGAACCCTTAATCCTAAAAACGTTCTTTAGGCTAGATTCATGAACCGTATCTAACCACAACCCTTATACGTCCATATTAATCATCAAGTTATCAACTTTATGTTTTATCTAGACCCGATCTACTCTATGTTCAAATTTCATGGTAAAACATATATAAAAATGTAACCTTTAATTGCAAGGAACATACCTCCTAAGTTACGGCTAGCTTAGTTATGTGATTTGATCCTCTATTTAGCTTGTATATAGCTTGCACACCAAAGATCTATCAATAAAAGGCTTGATTTTGATCCGGTATCCTTGTTCTGGCTTGCGGCCGAAAATGGAAGGGTTTGTGTGTGTTATGGAGGTGTAGGGAGAATAAGATGGATAAAGTGGATAAAAATGGAAAGATATAGGGTTTAAGAGGTATTTATACTCCCTTAAGCCCATGGACCTAAGGCCCATATTTCCTTTTTGGTCCATGTTTAATCCATCTAATTAACTTACTTATCTTGCCATCCTTATTATTATTTTATTTACCATCTTAAGTAAACTTGTCCATCAAAAGAGATATTATATAAAATATCATTTATTGAAATTTTGGGATGTTACAAGCCTTCCCTCTTTAAAGAGGTTTCGTCCCCGAAACCTAACTATTACAAAAACAGCTTAGGGTAAAACTTGCGCATTTCATCCTCAGCTTCCCAAGTAGCATCTGATCCCTTGCGGTGCTTCCATATCACCTTTACTAAGGGTATAACCTTATGAAGAAGTTGCTTCTCCTTGCGGTCCACTATCTCGATCGGTTGTTCAATATAGTTCAACTGTTCATCAACCTCAATGTCCATCAATGGAACGTGCGACGTGTCATCAGCTAGACACTTTCTCAGATGAGAAACATGAAAGGTTGAATGAATTCCTTCTAACTCTTCTGGCAAATTCAGCTTATAAGCCACTTCACCCACTCGATCTAAAATTTTGAATGGTCCAATGTATCTCGGACTCAATTTCCCCCTCTTTTTAAAACAAATAATTCCTTTCCAAGACGAGACCTTAAGCATCACGTTTTCACCAACGTTGAACTCAATCGGTCGTCGCCGCTTATCAGTATACGACTTCTGTCTGTCTTGAGCAGCTTTCATTCTAGGTTTGATCTGATCGAACTTCGAGGATGTCTCTTGAACAACTTCCAGGCTTCCCATTTCCTTCTAACCAATCTCTCCCCAACACACGGGAGTTCTACATCGTCTGTCATAGAGCATTTCAAACGGTGGCATTCCAATACTTGAATGATAACTGTTGTTATAGGAGAACTCTGCCAGATGCAGGTGATCATCCCAACTTCCACCAAAATCTAAAACACAAGCACGTAGCATATCCTCAAGGGTTTGGATTGTCCTTTCAGACTGTCCATCGGTTTGAGGATGATACGCTGTACTGATGTTTAATCTCGTTCCCATAGCTTCGTGGAATTTCTTCCAGAACCTTGAAGTGAATAGAGTATATCTATCAGACACAATCGAAAGTGGCACTCCATGCTTGGTTACAACCTCTTTAATGAACAAGCTTGCCAACGTTTCTGACGAGATAGCCTCTCGTATGGGCAGAAAGTGATCACTCTTGGTCAAACGGTCCACAATCACCCAGATGGTATCATGATGCTTAGCCGTACGAGGTAGCTTAGTTATGAAATCCATGGTGATGTGTTCCCACTTCCATTCAGGTATCTCCAAAGGTTGCATCTTCCCATAAGGCTTCTGATGTTCAGCCTTGACTTGTAAACAAGTTAAGCACTTACTATCATAATCTACTACATCATTCTTCATTCCTGGCCACTAGTAGTCTCTCTTCAAATCTTGGTACATCTTTGTAGCTCCTGGATGAATCGAATATCTTGACCTATGAGCTTCATCTAAGATTCGACCTCTGAGATCTCCATGGCGTGGGATCCACATACGGTCAAACCTAGTCTTAACACCATGAGTGTTTTCCATCAACTCACCTTGCTGGCCGTAAACTCTCTCCTTCTTCACTAACCCTTCATCTGATAACACCTCTGACTGTACTTTGATGATTTCTTCAAAAAGACTTGAGTTTAAAATCAGCTGGTATGACTTCACTGTTGCAAGGACTTCCTCATTCTTACGACTTAGCGCATCCGCGATCACATTAGCTTTACCAGGGTAGTACTTTATATCACAGTCGTAGTCTTTTATCAGCTCTAACCACCTTCTCTGTCTCATGTTCAGCTCTTTTTGTTCAAAGAAATATTTTAAGCTCTTATGGTCGGTGTAAATGGTACACTTGGTGCCATACAGGTAATGTCTCCAGATCTTAAGAACATGCACTACTGCTGCTAGCTCTAAGTCATGCGTCGGATAAGTACTTTCGTGAACTTTCAACTGTCTAGACGCATAGGCTATTACTTTTCCTCGTTGCATCAACACGCAACCTAACCCACGATGCGAAGCATCAGTACAAACAACCAAATCCTCGTTACCATCGGGTAAAGCAAGGATTGGGGCTTGCATGAGTCTCTTCTTTAACTCCTGAAAAGCCTCTTCTTGAAACTTACCCCAACTGAATACTATAGTCTTTCGGGTCATACCGGTCAACGGTGCGGCTATCTTGGAGAAACCTTCGATGAATCTCCTATAGTAGCCATCTAACCTTAAGAAGTTTCGTATATCAGTCGGATTATGTGGAGTCTTCCAATTAGTTATCGCTTCAATCTTAGCTGGGTCCACGGTAATCCCTTCAGGATTAATCACGTGACCTAGAAATTGTACTTCTCGCAACCAGAACGCGCATTTCGAAAACTTAGCATACAACTTCTCTTTCTTCAGAGTCTCCAATACCTCTTTCAGATGCTCAGCATGGTCAGACTCGCTCTTTGGATAAATCAATATATCGTCGATGAAGACAATAACTGACTTATCCAACATTGGCCGACACACCCTATTCATCATGTCCATAAATGCTGTGGGAGCATTTGTTAGACCGAATGACATCATGAGGAAATTGTAATGTCCATACCGCATTCGGAACGCTGTCTTAGGTATGTCTGCCTCCTTCACCTTTAGCTGGTGATAGCCTGATCTAAGATCTATTCGTGAGAACCAACTTGAACCTTGCAGTTGGTCAAACAAATCATCAATCCTTGGCAAAGGATATCTATTCTTTACCGTAAGCTTATTCAACTCACGATAGTCTATGCACATTCTCATACTTCAATCTTTCTTCTTCACGAACAACACTAGCGCACCCCACGGGGAAACACTTGGTCTAATAAAAGCCTTGTCGAGGAGTTCTTGCAGTTGGGACATTAATTCTTTCATCTCGGATGGTGCTAAACGGTAAGGTGCTTTCGCAACGGGTTGGGCTCCTGGTACTAAATCTATCTGAAATTCTATCTCTCGCTCCGACGGCAACCCCGTAAGATCCTCAGGGAATACTTCTGGGTAATCGCGCACTATAGG
Source organism: Bidens hawaiensis (assembly GCF_021521415.1). Classification (NCBI taxonomy): domain Eukaryota; kingdom Viridiplantae; phylum Streptophyta; class Magnoliopsida; order Asterales; family Asteraceae; genus Bidens; species Bidens hawaiensis. Next base: position 1,137,952 of record NW_027491484.1, read on the forward strand.
AACATCTTTCATTTCTTTTGTCTCAGCCGTAGCGTTGACAACATACGCCAGGTAGGCACCGCACCCTCGCCTTAACAAAACCTCGGCTTTTATCATCGAAATGACGTTAAGCCCAGAACTTTCCTTATCACCATAAACCGTCACCGCACTACCATACATGGACTTTAACCTTATTATCCTACTCTTACATACTATCTGAGCTTCATACTCAGATAACCAATCCATCCCCAAAACTACATCGAACCCTCCTAAGGTCATAACATACAAGGTAACAGGGAACTCATGTCCCTCTAATTCTATCTTACAATCCTTAACCATTTTCATTATTTTACCCGAAGTGTCACTAGTGGTTTCTAACACTCGGAAACATTTCATATTAGCTAGTTTACTAAATGACGTAGCTACAAAACTATTGTTCGCACCCGAATCAAATAATACAGAAGCGGAAATACCGTTTACTAGAAACGTACCTGTGACGATATCTGGAATCTGCTTGGCTTGTTCCTGGGTTAACATGTAGGCTCTGGTCCTTGGCCTAGTCTGATCAGCATCATTCTTCCCACTCCCTCCGGCACCACCATCAGTGCATTCCTTAGCAAAATGTCCTGGCTTACCGCACTTGTAACATGCGGATTTTGCAGTACAATCGGGAGCATAATGCCCCACCTTTCCACACTTATAACATGCATTCGATCCCAGCCTGCACTCTCCACCATGAGCCTTACCACACTTATAACAAACATCCGATCCTTTACCCCATTTACACTCACCACCATGCATCTTGCCACACGTCTTGCACGACCTCTTCTCCCACACTTTCTGCTTCTTATCCTTGGAGTTCCACAACTGAGTACCGGGTCGTTTAATAGGAGCAACCCACTTCTTATCCTTCTTCTCTTCTTCCACCACAATATCATCCGTAGCCAGATCTGCATAAACCATCTCTGCAAGCTCGACAACAGAGTCAAAGGTAGCAAGTTTACTTGTCCAGACTAACATGCGGACTTTTTGTGGCAATCCTCTCACATAACACTTGATCCTTTTTGCCTCAGTGTTGACCATATCGGGTACCAACCTAGACATTCGATTGAACTCGGTGGTGTACTCACGATGAGTCATCGCTCCAGCTTTCAAGTTCAGGAATTTCATCTCCGCCCTCTCAACCTCGGCGTTAGCACAAAATTTCTTCATAACCAGTTCTTTCAGATCCTCCCACTTCATGGCCTTAATCTCCTCCCGAGTCTTCCTCTGCTCCACACTTTCCCACGAATACATCGCCTCCTCTTCAAATGATTGAGTGGCGTAACCGACAGCTTTGTCAGGGCGACACTCGCTGATTCGGATAATTTTATCCATAGCGGTTATCCATTGGAGAGTAGCGATTGCGTCTCCCAAACTAGTCAGCTTCGGCGGGTCACATCCCTTGAAGGACTTATAGTTGCACCCACCTCGGCCTCGTTTCCTGTCACCGGCTTTCACAGACCTAACTCCACTCGAGGCCTCCCTCTCTTCTTCCTCATTTCTCTCACCATCACCACCTGCCCCTCCAGCAGTTCTTTCACGGCTTCCAGCGGACCCTCCCAGAGTAATATTCTTCACAGCAGTGGCTACAGCTTGAACAATAGCTGCATGAATTGCGGGATCCAGTTGAACCCCTTCGTTGTTGATCGGACCTCCTCCAGCTGCACTCCCTTCATCTCCGGTATTAGAAGCTGTCTCAACCGAAGGTTACTAGACACGACGAGGCCTGCTGCGTCGTCCAGTGCGACCTCCAGCTCCTGCAATTTCTCCAGCTCCAGCCATTGTATTCTAAAAGGGAAAACACAAACGTCATCACTCTAGGAACTGTTTAGTACAAGGATAGTAAGGCTAACAGGTAATAACAGTGGCCAGCTGTGATTAGCTGATCACGTTACTTTCCGTGTCCTATACACTTCCTTTTATGAGTCCATTTGTGCTGATTATACTTAAACAGTTAGTCAATCAAAACAATCAATTAATCCTCTATCCCTATCGTTCACATATCCTTTCTTTGTCAGTTAACATGCATCATTTAATCATACCACTTACCTTTGCTGAGCTTGCTTGAGCGACACATGGCATTTTTGAACTGGCATCTTCTTTCTTTTCTTACTTAAATCCCATTCTCTGTTCGAGTCTAAGCATGTAGGATGCTTAAATCTCTCGAACTTTGCTCTGATACCAACTTGTAAGGCACCGTCTCCGGTAGCCCTACTTTGATGTTGGATTTACTCATAAACACAGTTCTAAATATCAGAGTTAATTAAACTTTACGCGGAATATAAAACTTTCATAAAACATTATATATCAAATCATAATCATGTCTTAAAACATTCTTCTTGTCTTTCAGAATCAAAACATAACTTATAAAACATATCAGGTCTTCAGATGTTAGGCTTTTACTCTTCTGCCATGTGTCCCGCTCACGCCAGTTGTCGCATCCTACTTACCTGCGTGCATACTAAAAGTCAGCTACGCTGAGTGAGTTCTAGTTAATCATACATCATACAATACATTCGCTTACCTTCAATCATGCACCCGAAGATACATAATAATTACTTTGCTAATTTACTTTTATTTCATACATACGTACATACTTTATTACTTTTATACTTTATATTTACTGTCCATTCTTTCTCAGATATTAATAGGGTCTGATCCCTTCCTTTTCTATCTCAGATATTATTAGGGTCTGATCCCTCTTTCCTTTGTCTATCTCAGATATTATTAGGGTCTGATCCCTTTCTTGCCTATCTCAGATATTATTAGGGTCTGATCCCTTTTTACTTCTCTATCTCAGATATTATTACGGGTCTGATCCCGTCTTCTCTATCTCAGATATTATTAGGGTCTGATCCATCTTTCTTCATCTTTGTTCATACTATCTTTACATACTCATACATATACTTTCTTTATTCATTAATACATACTCATATATCGTAAATATATTTATATCATACACATTCACCTTTCATGTACATACCTCCCTTGTCAACACGTGCAATATCCGAAGATCGTTCACATATTGACAAGCTTTCAATTACAATCATAACATAATATCTATCACATAAATCATACATGGCATACACTTACCATTTAAGGTAAGTGTATTAACTATCACATCGAGTATGCACACATCCCCGAAAACATAACAAGTAATGGGGCTAGAACTCACCTGAATGCGGTTACGTTCACCGTTGATCGTAATTCCTTTCTTGAGCTGTGCACGGCTAACTGTATAATATTTACATGTATTAATTAACTACTACTACTACTCATATCATATTTCTATCTTTATATACCCCACAACGAACGGGGGTCTGGGGGCAGCGCCCCTGGCAGCAGGGTTCTAGGGGCGGCAGCCCCTAGCAGGGTTCAAGAGGCAGATCCCCTGGCTGGGGTTAAGTTGCCAGGTCAGCTTGGAAAAATTTTATTTTCATGAACTGCCTTAACACGTTTTCCATTATTATTTTAAGTTATTTTCTAAGTTGGGCTTATTTGCTAAGCCTAAGATAATGGGCTAGTTTGCTTTATTTTAGATATGGGCTTGGCCCAGTGTCCATTATGGTACTTGGGCCCAACCCAAACAGAGATCTGGCCGAGAACTCTTTGGCAAAGAACTCTTGGCCGAGAACACTGGATTGACCGAGAACCTTGGTTTACCGAAATCTCGGTTGGCCGAGAACATGGGTTGGCCGAGAACCTTGTGGCCGAGAACTCTCATGTTGACTTCCTGTTGAGCGAAAACCCTTAGGTTTAGCCGAAAACCCCCAGGTCTGATGTTTTCAGTTACCCTTTCTATCTTTACATCCATTTTAAGCTAAAATTAACGATTAATGGTCCAAACTTGATCTTTTAGCTATTTTACCCACCGTTCCTAACCGTTTATCACTCATTATCCCCCACGGCTCGAGGTATAGCGCGTTATTGTCATAAAGGTTGAACCGTTAATCCTAAAAATGTTCTTTAGGCTAGATTCATGAACCGTATCTAACCACAACCCTTATACGTCCGTATTAATCATCAAGTTATCAACTTTATGTTTTATCTAGACCCGATCTACTCTATGTTCAAGTTTCATGGTAAAACATACATAAAAATGTAATCTTTAATTGCAAGGAACATACCTCCTAAGTTACGGCTAGCTTAGTTATGAGATTTGATCCTCTATTTAGCTTGTATATAGCTTGCACACCAAAGATCTATCAATAAAAGGCTTGATTTTGATCCGGTATCCTTGTTCTGGCTTGCGGCCGAAAATGGAAGGGTTTGTGTGTGTTATGGAGGTGTAGGGAGAATAAGATGGATAAAGTGGATAAACATGGAAAGATTTAGGGTTTAAGAGGTATTTATACTCCCTTAAGCCCATGGACCTAAGGCCCATCTTTCCTTTTTGGTCCATGTTTAATCCATCTAATTAACTTACTTATCTTGCCATCCTTATTATTATTTTATTTACCATCTTAAGTAAATTTTCCATCAAAAGAGATATTATATAAAATATCATTTATTGAAATTTTGGGATGTTACATTTATATGAACGACCTTGACAAAAAAACACATGATGTTGAATAAAATAAAGAATTAACAAAATATGTACGAACACATAAAAACTTAAAATCTTTTTGGCATTGTCAATATTGTAATATTATGGATGTATATGCATAATATATTTAAGTTGAAACAAACAAAAAAATAAAAAAGATAGGAGTAAAGATGAAATTAATATTTTATAACAGTAATATTTACATAATTTGAGTAACACATAATTTTGGTGAGAAATATCACGACATGGAATCACATTGTCTATTGCTTCCTAGATCAACCTTCTATTTGGATATTATTATGCCAAGAACCCAAAGTCGATTGTAGATATGTTGGTCCACTTTAAACTTAACAAGTATTTAGATTTCACTGTGATATGTTAAGGTATGAGTTAGGCAAAATACTTATGCGGTCCCCTGTTAGTCCGATATGTTACAAACTCCATCATACCTCAGGCATAGTTTTTGTTCATCAGTATCACCCTGAATTGACTTCGACCCTCTAATAATCGATCAAAACATTTTGAGCTTCTATAAACTTTTTGTAAACTTTTCTTTCAAACAATATGTAAAGGTTGCACCATGGACTTACTAGCCTTGTTGACTTTTGCCTTCATATAAAATGATTAGGACTTTGCTTTGCCTCACTTTGCGTGGTTCTAATATACCCCTTTTGTTTGATAAAAGTATCAACATTTTTGTTGTTGATTTGAATACTTTTTGAGTATTTTGCTGTTTTTATGCTTTTTCAATAATTTTTTGTTATTTTTCAATATTTGAAGCTAAAGCTAGAAATAATTTTTCATTGTGACCAATCACTAACGGGCTCGTGTATGACTGACTATTAGGATTTTTGTCTTCATTAATATGACTTATTTGGAGTTGGCAACCGCTTCATAAGAGTGTAACCACTAGCATAAGAAGATATTTAAGTTTATATCACTATGATACTTACTCATTTGTTAAGCCTATCTACACATTAAGCAATGATCTTGTTGGCTTTTGATATACTCTATTCATGTGCTAGGATAACCTAAGACAATTTCTTATCATGTTCCAAAGGTCGAATTGATTTCTCTAAATTTTCTAATATTTTAATATTATCCGACTCCCTTTAAACAGGAGCTCCATCTAAACAAGAGATTATACTTTTAAGTCTTTTTCAGATTTTCTTAAATAAAATAATAATATAAAATATTTTTGGAAAGTCAAGTGACCTAATTTTTTATTTTCTTAACAAAGGTAAAATCTTTTTGGTGAGTTAAAGTTAACTCCTTTTCTCCCTCTAAAATTGTGACATATTTGAAAAATATTTACAATTTTATATAGAAAAAGATAGATAAGTTGTTTTAATCAAAATTGATTGATGGCTTTAGTGAAAAGGTCAAAAAAGCTGTTGTCAGATGGACTATCTTAAACATGCATTATCACATCATATAAGAAAGTTGAAGAGATTCAAACCGGGTACCCAACAACTGATGCTGGATCCATCACTTGAGAAACGCTCGACAAGTTGTCGTTAAACCATTTGAACAAGATTTGCATTGTTGAAGCACAAAGTATGAAATTCCCTTTCCTTGTAGTTCTCCCATGTCGCTTATGAAAGACGCGAATCCACTATCGAATTGTTTAGCATCAAATAGCATGGGTTCGTCTCCCATCACATATGTCGGGTGCAACCATTATCTAAGTACCGAATACGCTAGATAGTCCTCCTTGATTGACCCTACATGAACTAAGCGTTTAAATTGACATGGGTTCCCGAGACTTAGTTGTCTCGGGAAAGTCGGCCATAAATCGACAAAAATTGATTTTATTTCCTGAAAACAATTTATTTCTTGGCGACTCATCGCTTGAAGAACAGTCCTTAGGAATCCAAGCACAAGCTTTTTCCTTGGTTATGAAGATTTTGGACTTTTGTTATCTAAATTTTAAAACTCTTTTGGTGAATCCTTAGACTTTTCAGTCTTAGGATCCTTTTTGATTTTATCCTTTTTAGTTATTCAAAAAGGTTTTCTCTTGTGTTTTACTTTATTGACTTTGGATCTCACATCCATTTCACTAGCTTCACTATCAGCTTGATCAGTCCTTGAATCTGGGCTACTAAAAGCACCTTTTGGGGACTAACTAAGCCGCCTTTTAATATCAAGTTGTTGCTTGAACCAGTGCTTGCAATGTCTTGCATGGTGAGAAGAATGACCACAAACAAAACAATATTTTCTCCTAGGAGCACCAAAGAACTCATCATAACTATAAAATGGTTGGTGTGGTGGGAAAGGTGATCCGTGGAAAGGAACATGATTATAAAACACATTTGATGATTGACCCCGATCATCAAAAACATTAGTGTAATATGGATCAACAAAATTTTGTTGATAATGACACTACGTGAATATTGACCTTCAGCCACACGAAAAAAGTGTGGCCGTAGGTCTTTAGCCACACACATTTGGTTCAGGTCATATATGGCCAAAGGTCGCAACACTGTGGGTATGATATGGCCACACACAGTTTTTGGTGGCCTTATGTGGTAATAAGTGTGGCTAAAGGGTACAGGCATTAGTTGCTGGCCATCAAGAAGCCTCTCCAATAAGTGTGGCTAAACGGTAGAAAATGGCCACATGAGTATTTACTATGAGTGACCATTGCACGTATATAGCCACATGAATTAATGTTTCAGCCACATGAATTTTATAATAATGTGGCCAATAGGGTTGTGTTAAGCGTGCATTGTGACATATACCGTGTGGATATAGCAAAGCAATGGCCACTTAAATTTAATAATAATGTGGCTAATTATATTATATAGACATTGGATATTACATTAAAAGTGGCTAAATATATTTACTTGCCACTCAAAAAATCCTTTGTAGATTATAATGTGACCATTGTCTTACCGTTTGTCACACAAAATGTTTTTCCTAATATAAAATGTGGCTATTGTAAAACTTTTCGTCACACATAGTGAAGTACTGTGTGGCTAATCATAACTTATAGACACTGGAGGTTATTGTAAATGTGGCTAAAAATGTGAACTTGCTAGTCAAAAACACTTTTGTAGTTTGTGGTGTGGCCATTGTCTTACCGTTTGTCACACATAATGCTTTTCCTAATTTAAAGTGTGGCTATTGTCAAACTTTTCGTCACACATAGTGAGGTACTGTGTGGCTAATAATATCATATAGACACTGGAGGTTGTTGTCAATGTGGCTAAAAATGTGAAGTTGCCACTCAAACACTCTTTTTTGGTGTGGCCATTGTCTTACCATTTGTCACACATAATGCCTTTCCTAATTTAAAGTATGGCTATTATCAAACTTTTAGTCACACATAGTGAGGTACTGTGTGGCTAATAATATCATATAGACACCGGAGGTTGTTGTCAATGTGGCTAAAAATGTGAAGTTGCCACTCAAACACTCTTTTGTGGTGTGGCCATTGTCTTTACCATTTGTCACACATAATGTTTTTCCTAATTTAAAGTGTGGCTATTGTCAAACTTTTCGTCACACATAGTGAGGTACTGTGTGGCTAATAATATCATATAGACACTGGAGGTTGTTGTCAATGTGGCTAAAAATGTGAAGTTGCCACTCAAACACTCTTTTGTTGTTTGTGGTGTGGCCAATGTCTTTACTGTTTGTCACACATAATGCTTTTAAAGTGTGGCTTAATACTTTTCGTCACACAAAAATGTTTATGTTGTGGCTAATGGTCATTTATAGACTCTAATTTTTGTAATTTCAGGTACTTTAGGCCACACCTATTTAATATGTTCTATGTGGCCAAATTGTGTGTAATTAGGCAATATATAATTATTTTTTTTTGGTGCAGTAATATAAAACAGCTATAAGCAAGCATGACAAAACAAAATTAGAAACAAATTATATTAACAATAATATTCACTTAAGCAAATGTATATGCAAAATATCTTACAAAATACAAAAATAACGACTACCTAAGGCGTCGGTTTTTTGGCACTGCTACTTGTCTTCTGTTTGGTCACCCGGTCTATCGTTATGTACTTTGCCTTTGGCTTCTTGCCAGCTCTGTCTGGTTCTTTTGAGGATGGGAGTGGTGGTAGTTGGAACAACAGAATATGAAAAACAAATATGTATAATTAATGTCGTATTTTGTAATTGAATAGAACAAAATAGTAGGCCTGCAGACGAACCGAACGTTCGTTTAACTGTTCATGAACCTTTCGGCTGGAAGTTCGTTTATGTTCCTTTATGTTTGTTCAATTACGTTAGTTTAGATTATAAACAAACGAACATAAACGAACACAAGTGTTCATTTTTTAAACTAAATGAAAATGAACATAGATATTTGTTCGGTTAAGTTAAAAGGGAACAAACCTCCTGGTCACATACGATTAGGTGTTCTGGCCAAGCAACAAAAGAACCACGTGCGTTGCCAACAGTCACAATTTCACCTGCCTCACAAGGAATAATTGCTTGTTCCTTTATGACATCATCAATACTAACTTTATAGCAACCTTCCGGGATTGCTTTTCCATGCAAATGTTGTGGAACCAGTGACCAATAAACTTTACCATTTGCCACCTTGTTACGCTTGTCATGCACACACAAACGACACTCATACACCTATAAACCAGCATGTGAAATTAAGATGGCTTAGTTGAAGTCAATATATAAGTACATACCCATGTTGGTGGGAAATTAACAATGTTTCGCGCAGTACATACCTTTATGACAGCAGGTGGGGAAGCTTCATCCGTAGATACATCAACTTTTCTTTTACGGCTTCTCCGTTTTACCTAAAAACCATTCAATGAATCAATCAACAATTAAAGGAAAAACTGAAATTCCAAATAACTTACTGATGGTTTTTTCGAGCCGTTACTATCCGGAGTGTGGTGTAGTTGTGTTGATGCTTGGTCAACATTGTTCTCTACGGGCTTCATTGGTAATACAACAGAAATTGGAATTGTTAGGACTTATTAGGTTATAAAATATAAAAACTGAAACTGCCAATATCTTACTGATGTCGGGCTATGGGGATCGACTACCGTTTGGTCAACACTTTTTTCCACAGACTTGGCCTGCAATTCGGTAAATAGAAAATGAGCACACTCACATTGGAAACGAATTATAAAAAGTACTGAAATTGTCAAATGCTTACTCATGTCGCGATATGGGGAGCGGGTACCGTTTGGTCAACACTTTTTTCCACAGACTTGGCCTGCAATTCAGTAATAGAAAATGAGCACACTCACATTGGAAACGAATTATAAAAAGTACTGAAATTGTCAAATATGTACTGATGTCGCGATATGGGGAGCGGGTACCGTTTTGACAACTATTTTATCCGCAGACTTGGGCTACAATTAACTTATGAAAAATCAGCACACTCACATGGAAAGTTAATTATTAAAACAAATCAACAAACTGTCAAATGGTTACCTGAGAAGCGAATTCTTGTTGCACAGCCTCACCTGAGGTTAAGATGTTTCCCACAGAACTGGCCTACAAATCAATTTATTAGGTTATGGAAAATGAAAAATCACATGGAAAGTTGTAATAAACAAAGAAACTGTCAGATACTTACTGGTGATGGCATTTTATTTTGCGCCACAGCACTAGTACTTTGGTTAGAACCAACCTGGTTGGGAACAGGATTTACCTACAAATTGTGACAAAAACAGTGCCAATTATGTATGTCGAATGCATTAATAATATGTAGCATACGTCACTTACTTGACTTGTATACATTTGCGGCAACAATCCTTCGAGATGTCTGAACCAGGCCTCAAATGCTAACTGTTCCTTCTCACGGCTTGCTAGCATAGCACTCGTGGATTCAAGTAAAGTCGTCAACCTGTTCACCACTTCATCTCTCTGCACCGCCTCATACTCAAGTTGGGCAATCCATTGCTTAAACGAACCTTTTACCCAACTCACACCCTAATATTTACCTGTTGTCAATCCGTACCCAATCCCTTTTAAAAACCCACCTTTCTCTTTGCCAAGCACTAAGGTGACGACATCTGTGCACAGTTCAAGTGCCAGGGCTCCGGAGGCGATCTGCTCCTCATGCTGAGCCTACAAGAAAACAAATATTATAATACACTTGTAACATGCTTATGTATCCACATAAAGTGTTGAGACAAGATATACAGACTCAAGTTTTTTTTGTAAACGAGTCTATTACGCTTGTAACACGCTTATGTACAAAAACACATATAAATATTCTAATACGCTAGTAACACGCTTATGTACAAGAATCAAAGTCTATTACACTTGTAAGACGCTTATGTATCCACATCAAGTGTTGAGGCAAGTTACACAAACTCAAGTTTGTTTGACGCCAATATAAGGCTGTGTGTGTGGCAATGAATTGACTTTAACATAATTTAAAAAGTTTAATACTAAAACATACTAATTTGGTTGCCACGCCTTCGACAACAGCATTCTTGTATGCACCATCTTTGTCCTCCCTTCCTTTCATCCACATTAATGCACGGTCGGGGATCTCATCCGGTCCAATTTCCTTCTTTTTGACCTTGTAAAATATTCAAGAGAAAGCAGCTGACGGTCATGCGTTAGACACATAACCAACAAATCATTGAACTAGAGAGAAAGTAGCTGACGGTGATTACCAGTTTCTCTCGAAGGTAGGTATAACCCCCTCGTCCCATGTGATGATCAAAAACATTCTTTGCTCGAGCTCCCTTTGATGAAGCCGATTTTTTCTTCAACCACACATTATAATCATTTCATTATATTTAAACAAAAAACATAAACCATATATAGTCGATCAATCTACGTTTCCAGAGTAGAGGATTTATACCAGAAACTGCTCTGATTGTGTGTACTCAACGAAGCGATCCCAGTCTTCTTGCCTGATCATCGTCCTGTGTCCCTTGGGTATCGCCTTCAGCTTCAGAGGTTTACCGATGTTCGGCATAATGTATTTGGCATACATTTTTCTTCTGAAATCCCGAAGAAGGTGTCCGAGCCGATTCATCACAGAAGGCATGTGAGACGCCTCAATCTCAAAATATTTCTGCATAATATAATACAATAAAGGTAAATTACTTCTCAAAATATAAAATGCACAAATAAAAATTAAGAATAACCGTTATTTGTTCCCACATTTTATCTCTAAGCTCCTTTGTGACCTCCCTCCAACTTAAATGTCTCAAGCCAACTATTTCCCTTACAACATCCCCTAAAAAACTTGCAAACTTTGATCTGTTTTGGCCAGTGAACCTACCCAGATTATCAAACTCCACTGCCAGTTTGACACCACCAGAGTTTGCATATTGGGTACGCAGCTTAGGTAATCTCGTCAACCCCCTTGTAGGTTTTTTCGTAGTAGCAAAACTGTTGAGGGGTTGGATAGCCTCCAAACTGTTGAGGGGTTCGATAACCATCGTCCCTATAACCTCTTCTGCTTGACCGTCGTCATCGTTGGTTTCCTCGCTGGAGTAGCCTTCAGTTTCGTTTGATTGAGCGTCGTCGTCGTAGTTGGCTTCCTTATCGAAGTATAAAACATGTTCTTCTTCGATTCTTTCATCTATAAGCTTAATCTTCGATTGTTTTTTAATAATTTGGAGTGTAATTTGGAGTATAAATCACTGTCAGCTGATTTGTAGAGTGGAAAATTTTTAATAATTTGGAGTGTAATTTGATTTTTGGAGTGTTAAATGTAATTTGGAGTTTTTGAATATTTGGAGCCAATATTTTGGAGCTTTTTGAGTTTTGCCTCCCTTTTAATTAAGAACCAATAGATTATTGGCATAGTTTTTATGGCAGAGAACCTGTGGCTGAAAATAGGCACTTTGGCAGAAGACAGTTGGATAAGCGTGTATTGCGTATTAGGATATTTATATATGTTTATGTATATTAGCGTGTTACAAGCGTATTAACAAAGTGTTTTTTTGTTTTCTTTTTAGATTTAACCATAATTACCATTCATTAAAAGTTTTCATACAAAAGGCACCATTACAATACATTCCATAAAACAAAATAAGAGTGAATAACAAAATAGATGATACAAGAAACTATAAAATTAAAGCATTTAAAAGCTAACCAACCAACATTCAACACAATTAACTAAAAAGTGTATCAATACAACCATACATATACAAATAACCAACCAAATCACAAATGTTCCAAAATTCACCAAACACGTCACCAAATATTTCCCAAATGTTCCAAACATCACCAAATCACTAATCAACTTTTGAAACTAACAACGTAGCTTCATTGAAGTCATATTCAAATATGCACTTATCACCAATCTGTATTTCATTTCCACCTTGAATTTTTTCCATTTTGGTAACCGATATCTGAATTTCAGGTCCGGTAGTTCACCGTGAAGTCTCATTTTTTTACGACCTTCAGGATTGACCAAAGTGATTGGCATTCCATCATAGGCATCAATCTTGGTGGCAATGTGACTCGGAAGACGCTGTGAAAAGCAAATTTTCAATTATACTTGTAAATAAAAAAGAAATTTAAAAATTCAATTTACCAATTTCTTGGTGACGTTCATGTGGAAGACGATTTTAGAGTCATCATCTTGCTCATCAAGATGAATTGGGTTTTGGGAGGAACTACCTTGATTGCTTAATTGATAGTTGAGAAACAGCTGATTTGGACCAGGAAAGATAAATTCTATGCCATCTTCATGAAAGACATTAATATGAAATGTCTTATCTGATATGATTTCAAACACAACAAACGAACCACCTTTCAAGTTGGTTTGTTTAAAAACCTCAATCCATCCATCCTCTAGCCTACAACCCATTCCATCCCAAAGACATGAAACTTTAAACATATATCTATCTGGAGTAATAAGCTCGAAAAGAGAATTCATGTAATTGTCACCAAATTATTGAATCACATACCACTCAGGGAAATCCTATTAACCATGTTAATTAAAAGACATTTGAATTTGGAAACAATCATTAAAAACAGAAATTAAAACTTACCAAGTAATGGACATGTCGGTTTCTGACTGGAATACATATCATAGTACCGGATTGATCATTTATGTTTCTTTTGAAAGTAAACATATTCAACATAGATCTTGATTTAAGCTCAAAAACAACATATGTTCTAGCTTATATACAACATTCTCTGATTAATTCAGTCCAACCGGTTCCAAAATAAAAGTCATCAAGTACTTTGATTATAACTACAGAAAACGTTCTACCACTTTGATCATAAATCAAACAACAGCCGGTATTCGATTTCATGTCAGCAAACATTGGTTGAACAGCTTTAGGAATGAGATATAAGTAACACAAAAAATGTTCTTAGAATGTATATATTGCAAAACTGTAAAATGTATCATAAAAAAAAATTAACCAGATAACATTAACATACCATCCTACTCATGGAATCGCTGTCGATATCTACCAGGAACTTAACTCCATTATTGAAACGTGGCATTTTTATGTTCTTACCAGGGAAGTAGAAGTCGATTTAGGGTTTTGAAGTTAAAAGGGTTTTGAATTTTTGTTTTATTTATTTCTACACATTTAATTATTTATATATTTTGGTTTTTTGTTTTATAATTTTTTAAAAAAATAGTATAAAAACATAGTCTTACTTTTAGTTTTTTTTTTACTAACATTCCGGTATTAAATTTCATTAAAAGTTGAGTTCGTTTAATAAATCATATTTTTTTAAATAAATTTGAAATTTTATCCATTATTGAAGTATTAAATTAACCGTTAGTAAGATTTTCTGGATAAGATTTACAACTTCGTAATAGAGAGGCTCATAACATTCTAGTGTTATCATTATCATATGTAGTTTTGTATCATTATCATCTTCTAGGTTATCATCATCACCATATGTGTTATGATGATGATCAACATCATAAAGTTATCATCGTTATCATGTATTATAGCGGTTATCATCATCATAATCATCAATCACCATCACCATGAAACGGTATCATCATCAGGCGTGCGGGTAATCAACGTGGCCATTGTATAGGCTATCGTAGTCGGCGTTGATCATACGGGTAACATATATCTCGCTATCAGTGTCGTCATCAACGTCACACATCTCCATAATCATCATCAGCATCATCATCATCATTCGATTGCCATGTACGAGATGTAGTCAGCATCGTATGGGTTATCGTAAACAAACGCCCAATATTAGCCATCACTGTCGGCACCATCTTATGAATTGTTGTCGTCATCAAACGACATCATCAGTTGTACATGCTACCATCAGTATGACCATCGTATACGTTATCATGGTCATCGTCGATCATACGGGTTACATGTCATTAAACATCGGTGTCACCATCATCATCAACATATATATATATATATATTATATATATATATGTGTGTGTGTGTGTGTCTGTGCGCCTGTGTGGCGTATTGTCATATAGGTACATATAATTGGTCCTCATCATATATATGTGTGATCATCATCATAGACGTAATGCTCGTTGTACGAGCTACAGTCGCCATCGTATGGGTTGGCGTAAGCAAACCGTATATATAGGTTAGCAGCATCAATATGATAACCACCATCAACCCAGGTAGTTATATTAGCATCGTCTCGTCATAATTGGGCCAATCATCATGGTTATCATACGGGATAGCACCGTCATTGTCTCATGTATTACATATCCGCAATCATACTACACACCACCGCCCACATTCGCCACAACGACCCCAGCACCAACCACTAACCACACTCCATCACCACCCACCATAACCACCCACCACACCACCACCACCCACTAATATTATATATAAATATATATACATTTATATATACCCATCCACAACCACCACCCACAACCCACCACCACCACCACCACCACCACCCACCCACCCACCACCACCACCACCGACATCCGCAACCACTGCCCACCACCACCACCCACCACCACACATCCGCCACCACGAACCACCGCACCTCCGCCACCGTCCACCACCATCATGACCACCTGAACCCACCACCACCCACTAATAGTATATATATATATATATATATATATATTTTGCTACTATAAAATACTAACCATTCGATTAAAATTTAAAAGCACGCGCATTCTTTTAAAAGGGTCAAATAACTACCCTTGTAAGTCACTCATCTACTTCTTTAACGTGGATAAGTAAGTCAAAATTCCTAAAAACCGTCGACGATTCATTTCTACTATGAAGCACAAGCACAAGCACAAGCTCGAGTGGTTTAATTATTCTGGAACGGAACCAAAATGAAGAACCCTAACTCATCTACTTCTGGAACGGAACCAAGGACGAAGCAAAAGCACGATAGGTCTCAGAATGAAGATGGAACAGGTGTTACTTTATGATTTTTTTAGCATTTTAGGTTTACTTAATCTTAAAATGTAAGCATTTGTTTGAATCTTCTTATGTATTAATGCGTTTGATAAGCGTGTTGTTATTGTAATACATATCCTTGTTTTTTTAAATCTATGTATAATATTAAAGCATGTTATATGCGTATGATTAGCGTGTTATGGCTTTGGTATGAGAATTTATCATTGTGATGTTTGATAAGAGTTTTCTGTTTCCTTGTGATTCGTGTTGTTATCCCCTACCCCAGTGTTTTATTGTATGTATGTGATTCAGTTGTCGAAAAAAACAAGACTGATAAAAGGAAGACTAAAAAAGTTGCTCCGGTGGGGAAAACAAAACATGTTGTGGAAGCAGACTCTGATTCAGAACTTGACACAAAAATCGATAGGTTGTTGTCAAAGCGGAAACAGGTGGAACACAGCACCTCTGACCCGGACTTTCAGCCTCCGAAAAAGAAAGCCATTAAAGAAAAGAGGCCAGCTGAGAGGGGAAAAACCTTTTGTTGAATTTGTAGACAAAAAATTGAAAAATAGGTGTGCACCTTATAATATTGTTGATGCAGTGAAGGCAATGACCACTGCCCAAAAAACTTGTGTGGAAGAAATGGGTTTCGGGTCAATGTTAAGCCTTCAAGTAACCCAAACTCCAACAACTTTGGGATATTGGTTGCTCATGAACTATAATAACCGTTTAAATGAATTGAACATTGGGAGCGGTGTTATTAAGATAACACCACAAAAAGTACATGAAGTGTTGGGGATACCAATGGGTAAGATTCCTGTTTTAGACAAGAGTAGACCAAGATTGGGGGAAGATGTTACTACAAATTTGTTCAAAAATCAATTCCCGACAAATTCAAGAATATATATAGAGCATGTGAAAGACAATCTGGCCGCGGATCAAGGAGTTGGTGAACTGTTTAAGATTAATTTCCTTTTGTTGTTCAACACCTGTATAGGATTTGTGACAAAATCAACAACAGTCAATCAACGATTCATCTCCGCAATTGATAAAACCTTGGATATTCCAAATATGGACTGGTGCAGCTATCTTACTGAAAACTTGAAAATGACAAAGGAAGAATGGAGAGGTATCAACGATCAATACAATGGTCCGATGACCTTCCTTGTGATGCTTTACACGCATGAATACCAGAAAAAATATGGTCCATTTGGGACTCCCGTCACAACGCCTGCAGTCAACTACATAACAACAACTACTCTTAATAAGATGGAAAAATACTTGGAGAATAATGGTCCTCCCTTAGAAGAAGATGCTACTGAGGTTGCTGATGCTGCTGCTGTGACATTTAGTGTTGACGGGAAAGGGATTGATGCGGCTGCTGCTGCTGTGACCGTTAGTGCTGCCGGGAAGGGACTTGATGAGACTGCTGATGCTGATGTTGCTGATACTGCTGCTGTGACAGTTAGTGCTGCCGGGAAGAGATTTGATGAGACTGCTGCTGCGGCTGCTGCTGCTACCGCTGCTGTGACGGTTAGTGCTGCCGGTAAGCCTGGAGTTGAAGAAAACACTGCAGCTGAGGAGAAACAAGAACATGGTATTAAACTTGTTATTTTCTTCTAAAAAACTCTCATATCTCTTATCTCTACATGCATTTTATGTAATACAACATTATATGTAATTAAAAAATAGATGGTCAAAGTGCATCTGAAACAGATAATGCCGATCAAACAGCTGAACAAGATTTGGATGATTATGTAAGCGATTATTCACCTTTAAGTTTGCAAATGCCTATCGTGCTTGTTGACTATTATTAAACTCCATTAAAACTGGCTGGGATAAATTGAAAATGTTTTTGAATTAACAATAACTATATTTTCTTTTTACAGTCTTGGAATAAGGCAATGGATAACAAGTTGAAGAAATTTGATAAAATTTGCTCCGAGATCAACGAGTTGGTCCGTAAAGGAAAGGATAGACATCCATCAAATGAGAATATCTTTGCTAGATGTTGTGAATGAGAAAACAAATTCACTAATAATGTGGTCCCTAAAACACAAGATTCAGATGTTGGTGTTGGTGGTCCAGTGGCTGCTCAGAAAGGTATTTGGGCTAAATTAATTATTAGTATAATTAAAACGCTCTTAAAACACTTATGCTGTTATTTTAAACTTATTACATCTGTGTGATGCAGTTGATTCAAATGTTGGTGTTGGTGGTCCAGTGGCTGCTCAGAAAGGTATTTGGGCTAAATTAATTATTAGTATAATTAAAACGCTCTTAAAACACTTATGCTGTTATTTTAAACTTATTACATTTGTGTGATGCAGTTGATTCAGATGTTGATGAAGTTGTTAATACAGTGCTTGCGAAATTAAAAGAGGGTATTTAATTATAAATAAAAACCAAAAGGGGTTGAAGGTATTTAATTATAGTTACAATTATTTTCAGTCAAATTTAATGTGATTTGTTTTATGTTTACCAGTTGACACCGGATTGTCAACAAGTGATAGCCCAGATGCACTGAACTCTCCATATCTTCTGAGAGAGGTTGACGTATCCGCTGGTGTCACGCAAGATGAAGAAATAATTTCAGAGTATATATTTTTTTGTCTTGGATACATTTGGGAGGAGGTCTACAAGTCCACTCACATAGAATCGTTCAAGGTGGACTGTGAAGCTTCTGTCCTGGCATTTATATAGCCGCCAATGCAATGGATGCATTCAGCTATATAATGAACTATGAAGAAAAGAAAAAATTTGCAGCATCACCTTTCAGATTCTTTGCTTCAAGCACTGTGCTGGTACAAATTAATCTATTTTTTTGTACTATTAGAAAACGCACAATAAACGCTTTAATCATCTGCACTTTAACTATTATACAGACAAGTGACCATTATTCTGAGTCAAGGGGTTTCACAGACAAAGAAAGACTGGATGTGTTGAAAGACAACATCGAAAGAGAAATGGCAAGGAGTGGAATTCTATCACTCAAGGAGGTTGCTATAGTGCTCGTGCCAATTCTACAACGCGATCATTTCTTTGTGGTTACCTTCAATCTTCAAACAGGAGTGATAGAATTACTTGATAACAGTGCAAATCAAGAAATACCAGCTAATTCAAAGTTTAAAAGCTTTGAAGACAAATCAAAAGCAATTTGTTGGTGCATAAATGTCAGTAGTTCATAGTCTAGTGTCTGTAATCGAGTCTGTAATGTTATTTATGTTTTTGTTTAAGCGAAGTTGTTAACAAGTTCGCCTAGGCGAACTTGTTGAACAAGCGAAGTTATGGACAACTTCGCCTGAACATATCAGGCGAAGTTGTCGTGTATTTATATACAAGCTTACGGCTTGGTTTAAAGTTAATCAAGAAGTTAGTCGTTTGAGTCGATCGAGTTGACGAGAGTCTGTATCAGTGATTCATATCACGTGAGTTCAGTTATTAATATATAACGTGTTTCAGTTTATTCGTGTGTGTTTGTTTGGTTTGCTTTCTACGCTCGTAACGATCTACGCAGGGATTCCGCACCTGAGTAGACCGGGATATCCCGTGTGATCCGTCCAGGGAACCTACAATTGGTATCAGAGCTTTTGCTCGATTGTGTGGTTCGGGATATTCACGCGGGTGTAGAATTCGTCCCGTTTCGACTATTCGCGGGACGTGTTTTCTGTGTTTTTGATCATTCTTACCTCCTACCATCGTGTTCAAGCCTTTACACCGTCAAAAACCTCGTTAAAATCCGATTTACAGATCTGCAGAAACTTCGTGTTCATCAGGCGAAGTTGCCGTCACTGTTCGTAGGGTTTCGGCGAAGATATAAGGTTAAGCGAAGTTATCCACAACTTCGCCTACCTTCTCAAGTTCGCCTAACTCAAGCGAAGTTCTCTACAACTTCGCCTACCTCTTAAGTTCGCTTACCTCAAGCGAAGTTAAGAATCAGCGAAGTTAATCAGCAGTGTTATCAGCGAAGTTCTTCAGCGAAGTTCTCTACAACTTCGCCTACTTCAAGCGAAGTTATCTGTAACTTCGCCTACAGTACTTTAAAAAAAAAAAAATTCTTAATTTTCAGGTTTCTTACTTTTCGGGAAAGATGTCGTCAATCAACATCTCTGAGTTAGTGAAGATGGAAGTTGAAGCAGGGTCAGCTACCAAGGCCCCAAGATTGCTGAAGGGAACCGATTTCGTTGCATGGAAGGATCGGTTCATACAATACGTCAAATACCAGGATGCGAAGATGTGGGTATGCATCCAGGATGGTTATATTCCACCAGTTATGGAGTATGAAGGTCGTGATCAAATTAAAAAGTATAGTAAAATGGAAGAAGAAGAGAAAAAGATGTATGAGGCCGAGAGCAAGGCTCATGCTGCTATTACTATGGCTCTTCCTCAAGAGATCCTTCATACGTTCAGAAAGTATACATCAGCAAGAGAGCTTTGGGAAGCTCTTGAGAACAGATTTGAAGGGAATGTAGGAATCCGTGCTTCAAAGATAAAATTGCTCAAAACCCAGTTCTCAGTCTTCAAGTATTTGAAGAATGAATCCTTAGATGATATTATCACTCGATATTACCATCTGATGACTGAATTGAGCAACTATTCAATTTCCTACCGAGAAGAAGAAATAGTTGAGAAGCTTCTAGATGCTCTCCCACCAAAATGGGAGATGTACACTGTGCTGATGAGGGAAGACAAGGACTTTCCCACATATGATCTTGAAACGGCAGTCAACAAGCTCAGAACCTTTGAGCTTAACATGGTCAGAAAAGAGACACCTATGGATCAGGTTCAAGATCCAGGTATGTATGGAGCTAAAGTCAACACTAGCTCAGGATCGAAGACTGAATCTGCTGCCTACTACACAAAGGGAGAGTCGGGCCCCAACTCATCACATGAGGGGCATGTGTCAGTTAACACAAATGGGGATGTTTGCTATGTAGCAGCTGGATCGAGTGGTTCTCAACCCCAGGTAAGCAAGAGTAGTTGCTCTCCAAGTTCTCCCAGCAACAACTACTCCAAGATGCCTATGAGTGTCAAGTCTGCTGAAGAGCAGTTTGGTCTCTATGCGTCTTTCATTGCTTCCTATGAGAACTACATTCAAGGGAAGATTGTTGATCCAGCTATGTTGGATGAAGATTACGATCAGATTGATGCTGACGATATGGAAGAAATGGATTTACAATGGCAAATGGCCATGATCGTGAGAAGAGTAAAGAGGTTTATGAGAAAGACGGGAAGGAAGTTTGTCGGTGGAAAGCCGGGGTTTGACAAGGCAAAGGTGAGATGCTACAATTGTCAACAAAACGGTCACTTTGCAAAAGAATGCAGGAATGAGCGTGTGGAACGAAGTCAGGGTAGGACTCCACAGCAAAGTGAGGGTAGAAAAGATTATAGTGCCATGATGTCCAGAGAAGATGGTGAATACAACTGGAACCTGCTTTCTAAAGAAACTTTTGAGCAGGCAAATTTGGCAAAGGTAGAAACTGAAGAAAGTGAGAAGGTTACCGGAGAGGAAAAAGCTCTAATGGCAGACGTTAATGACCAGCTCTCCGAGGTATGTTCTAAACCAACTTGTTCAAAATGTGAGAACTTGTCTGAGCAACTAGCAACCATAACCGATCAGTATGTTAGGTTGGATGCTGAATTTAAAACCTTAAAAGAAGATCATCACTTTATTAAATCAAGAGAAAATAATTATAAAATTAAAATAAAAGCTTGTGAAAAAGATGTTAAAAGTCTAAAAACAAAACTTGCTGAAAAAATTGAAGTGATTGATTTAAGTTATGAAGTTTTGGAAGACAAGACCAAACTAATTGCTGAGAGAGAAAAACAGATTGCTGACCACCAGGTGAAAGTGGTGGAACTGAATCGAAAACTGGAGCAGTTCAGAAATTCTTCTGCTATTCTTGATCACCTTGTTAGTGATCAAGGTTCCTCTGCTAAGAGAGGAGGAATCGGTTATCATGAGGTTCCACCACCGTACAATCACAATTACACTTTTAACCCTAGTGTTCAGAAATCTGTTGATTTTGAGGTTGCTCAGACAGTGCCAATTAAAGTAACTGTTAAAGAACCAAATGTTAGTAGAGGCGAAACAAGTTCGCCTGTTTCAAGTGTTGAAATTTCTGATCAAAGTCCAGTCTCGTCAGTTTCGGATAAGTCATCCGAGTCTGGTAAGGCAAAAGAGGAGGTTGTGTTACCCAAGAGTGGAGAAAAAGATAAAACAAATAAAAGGAGTACTCCACTAAACCCGTACGTCCCACCATATGTGAGACGAACGGGCGGTAATATAGCCTCGACATCTAAAACACCGGTTGATAAAAAAGTTGAGCATAGGTGTTGTTTTAGATGTAATCAATTAGGACATCTTGTTGCAAATTGCCCTCTAAAGCAGCGATTCAGAGGTGTAAGGCCTACTAAAGCTGAAAATAAACCTAATAGTAATTATCATGCTGCTAAAAATGAAAACCACTTAAAATTCAAAAATGTGAATAATTCAGGTTTTCATATAAACAAATCTCAGTTTTACACTGCTAATAACCAAACCACAAGTTATAATTCTCTCAATTCACAGAGGTTTGGTAGGCCTCACAATCAATCTTCAATGAGATATCCTAATGGAACTTACAGGAATTATCGAGATACTAACTTTGGAAAGCCAAAGTTTGGGATGTATAGATCCAAGACCAATTGGTCTTGGGTCCCTAAATTCTAATCTTTTGCTTTATTGTGCAGGAACAGTTGAACAGGGCTGCCAACAATCTTTGGGTTGTAGATAGCGGCTGTTCCCGGCACATGACGGGTAACAAATACTTGTTACACGATTTGAAACCTGTTCAAGGAGGGAGAGTGAGCTTTGCCGGTGAAAGTGGTGGCAAGATTACTGGAATGGGAACGGTGTCAAACGGAAAGATGACTTTGGAGAAGGTTAACTTTGTAGAAGAATTGAAGCACAATCTGCTGAGTGTGTCGCAGATCTGTGATAAGGAGTACACCGTTCATTTTACAAAGAATGAGGCGATCGTGTTGAAACCTGGTTTTCAGATACCAGACGAGTGGATTGTGATGAAGGCTCCACGTGAAAGAAATACATATATTATGGATATGAGATCAACTGAAATGGCCACGGCAGAATCATGCCTTATGACAAAAGCGAGTGAATCAGAGTCCGAATTGTGGCATAGGAGAATGGGGCACATTCATCTTCGGAAGATGAACCACATTGTCAGGAATGGACTTGTGCTGGGCGTTCCCTTGAAGAATTTCAATTTTGAAGATAAATGTATAGCGTGCAAGAAGGGAAAGCAGCACAAGAAATCCCATCTCACCAAGAAAGTCAATTCAATTGCCAGTACTCTGGAGTTGCTTCACATGGATCTCTTCGGTCCCGTGAATGCAAAAATTCTAGGAGGAACTTCTTATTGCTTGGTGATCACTGATGACTACTCACGATATTCGTGGGTGTATTTCCTGAAATCAAAAGACGAAACGGCTCAGATGGTGAAGAATTTGATTACCAAAGTTGAGAACGTTATGGATAAAAGGGTTAAGTTCATCAGGAGTGACAATGGAACGGAGTTCAAGAATTTTGAGATGGAGATTTTCTGCCTTCAGAGAGGGATTGAACACCAATACAGCGCTCCGTATACACCGCAACAGAATGGAGTGGCTGAAAGGAAGAATAGAACATTAATTGAATGAGCCAGAACTATGCTGGCTGATTCGAAGCTTCCTGTGGTGTTTTGGGCTGAAGCTGTTGCTACAGCCTGTTATGTTCTGAATAGAGTCTTAACTGTTAAAAGACTTGGTAAAACTTGTTATGAGCTTATGCATGGGAGAAAGCCCAACTTGAGTGGTCTTGAACCATTCGGGTCCCCTTGTTCGATTTTGAAGACAAATTCTAAATTTGGTGAAGTAGCCGATGAAGGAATCTTAGTCGGTTATGTTGTTGGGACTCCCAACAGACGTGTCTTCAATACATCGACCAGCAAGGTTGAGGTGGTGTGTAACACCGATATCACAAGTTACCAACCGCCAAAACCAAGCAACGGACCTGCTGAGTTTTTCGACTATGTTAAACTTTTTAAGTCTTTTAACATACCGTATTTGGATATTGCTGAAGAAGAAGAGAGAGTTGCTACGAAGATGATCCTTGATGAGGAAGAAAACCTATTGCAAAGACAGCTGATCGATAAATGTCAACCTTCCTCATAAAATGCTGTCGATACCCCTGCTACCTCGACTGAAGAAGAATTTTTCAATCCATTTCACTCTCAGCATGAAACAACCATTGACGAGCTCTCTTCTAACTTGGAAGACAATTTACATGTCGGTTCTGTTCCAACCACGAGAATTCATAAAGATCACCCTTTGGAGAATGTGATTGGTGATGTGTCCTCCGGTGTACAAACAAGACGTAGCTTGAATGAGCACACCTGTGTTTACACAAGCATCAAGGAGACAGGGATAATCAACGAATGCTTGTACACCTGCTTTATCAGCCAGATTGAGCCGAAGAATTATCAAATGGCTTTAAAGGACAGCTCGTGGGTCGAAGCCATGCAAGAAGAGTTGGCTCAGTTCAAGAAAATGGAAGTATGGGATTTGGTTGAAAAACCGAAGAATGTGCATGCGATAGGCACAAAATGGGTGTTTAAGTGCAAGAGAGATGAGAAAGGGATTATCATAAGAAACAAGGCGAGGCTAGTCGTTAAAGGTTTTAATCAACAAGAGGGGATTGATTATAATGAAGTGTTCGCTCCTGTCGCAAGGTTGGAAGCCATTAGATTGTTTTTGGCGTTCGCTGCTTATAAGAAGATGAAGGTATTTCAGTTGGATGTGAAGAGTGCGTTTCTGAATGGGAAAGTTGATGAGGTAGTGTATGTTGAGCAACCTCCGGGTTTTCCAGACCCAGACTTTCCTGATCACGTGTACAAGTTAAGCAAGGCATTGTATGGACTACATCAGGCACCTCGTGCCTGGTATTCAACTTTATCAGATTACTTGCTTGAAAATGGGTTTGAAAGAGGGAAGATTGATAGCACGTTGTTCGTTAAGAGAGAAGGAAGCGACTTCCTGCTGGTGCAAGTCTACGTGGATGACATTATCTTTGCTGCATCTAAAGTCTCCATGTGTCAGGAGTTTGAGGACGTCATGAAGAAAAGGTTTGAAATGAGTGCTATGGGTGAACTAACTTTCTTTTTAGGATTGCAGGTTGATCAGAAGAAGGATGGGATGTTCATTCATCAGACCAAGTATGTCCATGATGTAACGCTTCAAGATGGAGGACAGCACTCCATTCGACACTCCTATCTGCGTCAATCACAAATTGGGTGCTGAGTCAGACGGTGATGCAGATGTGGACCCAACTCAGTATCGGGCTATTATAGGTTCTTTAATGTACTTAACTGCTTCTAGGCCTGATATAATGTTTGTTGTTTGTCTTTGTGCTCGTTTTCAGGCAAACCCAAAAGAATCTCATCTGAAGGGTGTGAAGAGGATACTGAGGTATCTCAAGGGCAAACCGAAGCTGGGGTTGTGGTACCCGAGAGGAGGAGACTTGGAGCTAGTCGCTTACACAGATTCTGATTATGGAGGGTGCAATCAGAGTCGGAAGTCAACAACTGGAGGATGTCAGTTTCTTGGTGGCAGATTGGTGTCGTGGCAATGCAAGAAGCAGACTTCAGTCGCAATTTCAACCTGTGAAGCAGAATACATGGCAGCATCCAACTGCTGCTCCCAGGTTCTGTGGATTCAACAACAGTTGCGCGACTATGGTCTGAATTTCTTACTTACACCTATTTGCATTGATAACACAGCTGCTATCTCAGTAACTAACAATCCCGTGAAGCACAGTAAAACTAAACATATTGACATACGTCATCATTTTATACGGGATTGTGCTGAGAAGAAACTGATTGTGCTTGAAAAGGTGGATACGCTTGATAATTTCGCTGATCTTTATACTAAAGCGTTTGACAAAACACGATTTCAAAACCTTATCGAGCTGAATGGGATGATCAATCCCGAGTAACCATGCTTTTCATGTTATATTTAAAAAAAAAAAAACGTCACTATCGCTTAAAATATGTCGGTTACCTCAGTTTGAAGGACTTGTCTTCGGATATGTTTTGGTTCTCATTTTCTACTTGTAGATATTGAGGATAGCCATTAACCAGATGACTGAAAGTGACCGGGGCGGTTTATGATGTGTTTTCATTCTTTCGCTTAAAATTAGTCGATCATATTAATTAGTTAGAATGGCACATACTAGTATGTGGTCGGTCCAGCTGATCCATTGGATCTTCGGGATAGCCGTTAACCTGACGACTTGACTTGATCGGGGCGATTGAAGTCAAAAAAAATTTTTTTAAGGGGAAATGAAATTATTTTTCAAGTCTACTACTTCGTAAGAAGTTTGTTAGCTATGTTTAACAGAAAATTGATCCAACCTTGGAAAATGATAGATATACTGATTCTGTGTGCTTAACTAGTGAAGTTATTAGGCTTAAAAGGCTTTAGGACAGTCATTGTATGTCATGGTAACTTTTTATGGTGCGTAAAAGTAGATGTGATACAAACTAAAATTACTTGATTTTACGTGGAAACTCCTTACGAGTTATGCATGTCTTCATATATATCTTTCCGAATGATAGGCAGAAAAGCGATTACCTAGTCATACACGAGCCCGTAAGTGTTCTGATTCCCGTGAAGATAGCGTTTCAAGAAACTGCAGTGATCCAGATTCGGGACTTGCAGTTGGTTACTACTCTGAAGTCTATGTAAATGTTTATCATAAAAAAAAAAAAAAAAAACTTATGAGTTATTGAAACATTTTAGATTTCAACATATCAAGACTTCTTAATCATGGAGTAAGAAAGAGAACGGGAAGGAGATGAAGAGTAATTACAAACTTAATCAGACATTAAGGGTCGAAGTCAATTCGGGGTGACTTGGGGAAAACCAAATACGCTTTGAGAATAGATAGGAGGCATCATAATCTCTGAGTTGTTGCCCACTTAATTTTTGAGCTTAATTGAACTTAACTCGTATCACAGAAACGATGAAAACCATCTTAAGTTATTTACCTGCTTACAACCTGTCTCTATATGTCATAATACAGCTAAACACGGATCTATGTGACAGTCACGTAATTAGTATGATTCCTGTTCGGATCTTTTCTAAAACGTAGTAGTCCCTATCGAGACTGAAATTTGATCCCTTATACTTTATTTTTAAAAGTTTCTTGTACTTAGTTAGTTTTATGATTTTATAACTGGTTACTTGGACTTGATCGTGTCATTTAATTCTTAAAGGGAAGTTTTAGAACTTAATTGCAAAATTTTCGAATTATAAGGGTTGATTTTGTAAATATAGGCGATGTTGTTAAACAGGCGAACTTGTGAATAACTTCGCCTAGGCGAAGTTAACCGTAACTTCGCCTGTATAACTTCGCCCCTATATAAGGATTTTCAAGAGTCAAAACTGTTCATAATTTCTAAATATCAGCGAACTTATTCCGTATTTTCCGGCGAACTTAACAAGTTATCAGCGAAGTTGTTGTTATTCCGATTACTTGTTCTTTTTCCCAGTTTCCGTTACGTTTCAAGGTTCGTGATGCCATTACATTGTATAATATTTGTTCTTCAATGATAATCAGTGGTCGTTTCGACCCGATTATGAACCTCGAACCGTCGGACCTTCAAATCGGACTTTCAAATCTTGTTGTTACGTGTTAATAACCAAACTGATCGTCAACATATCCTTAAAAGCTTGAGTTTAAGAGTCCTAAATCGTCTAAATATCCAGAAAACCTCAGATTTTCGAGTTTGAATCGATCTCACTATCGCCGATTCAAATTCAGGCGAACTTAAGGTTTAGGCGAAGTTATCCGTAACTTCGCCTGAGTCTAAACTTCGCCTGAGGCGATGTTGTGGTGAGGCGAAGTTATCATTAACTTCGCTTGGACCTTTTAATTTTTTAATTATTAGACGAACTTAAAGATGAAGCGAAGTTGTTCCCAACTTCGCCCCAACTTTAACTTCGCCTATACAGAAGTTATCACAACTTCGCTCATGGTAATAGGCGAACTTGTGTTAAACCTTAACGTATATCTAACTTAGTTCGTTTGTTGCAGATATGGCTGCAGTAGCAGGTGCCGGAGGTGCTGGAGGCGATGATGGAGATAATCAGAGACAATTCTTTCCGGGTCACAACATGTTCATCACCTTAGACCCGGAAACGAGCGGAGTTGAAGACTACCGTGAGATCATCACATTCCTCATTCGCTCGAGGATATTCCACGCTATCACGACGACTCTGCCGATATCCTTACCCAATATCGAGGATTTCTGGCAGACTGTGGAGTACGATTGCCGCGTTGAGCCCCCGGTTATGCGAGCAACCGTCAACAACCAAGAAGTTCAGTTCTCGTCTGAACAAATACGGGTGGCGTTACGTTTCGGTGAGGAGACTAGGGATGACCCTACGGAGTTTGTGGCTCCGTTCCGTGATGGAGCATTTCTAAGAATGGGCTATTCTGGTCCATTGGGCGATACCCAGAGACGGAAGGGGTTCCTGCTCGATCAGTGGCGCTTCCTCATGCACGTCATGATTGTGTGTATGTCTGGGAGGAAGGCGGGTACTGACGGTATGGGTGCGACCATGCAGTCCGCAATGACTGCTCTGACCTATAACAAACGTTATAGCTTCAGTCAGATGGTCTTTTACGAGATCGATAGACAGAGGAGGGCGATGGCTCGTGAGCGGTTCATAATGTATCCAAGATTCATCCAGATGATCTTGAACCATGTGGCTCCAAATTTGCCACAACGACGCCCAATAAGATACGTGGAGAGTGTGAGCAAACGTATCTTTGCTCAATGCCGTACTTCGAGTGCGAGGAGCAAGCCTGAACGTCGTCCAAGGCATACTCCACTCTTTGGGTTCTTAATAAACCCGGGGTATGTGCCAGCTCGGGGGGATGAGTTCAGAGACCCTCAACCACAACAGGCAGGAGCAACTCGAGATGTACCTACTGTGCCTGTGGTGTCGGCTGAGGAGGATGTAGACCTTGATGCTGCATTTGGCGGCCAAGGATTCTTCGACATGGACCGTTTTGATCCACAAGAAGAGGTGCAGGTCTCTGCTGCACAGGTTAGGGAAGTGCGTGTTACTAGAGCAGCTACGACGGTGGCTGACTCAGATCTTGATGACGTTATGGATGAGGCGAGAAGGATGTTGGTGAGACGTGAGAGGACGTTGGGGAAGAGGAAGAGGACAGTTGATGATAGTGAGTCAGAAGAAGAGGAAGAGGACATTCACAAGTTGATTAGACGTTCAAGACGGGAGAGGACAGGTGCAGGTATGGGAGCTGGAGAGACTTCAAGGGTTGTACGTTTCGCTCCATCCGCACTGTCAGGTATGTCGATTGTTCCTACTTCTGTACAGGTTACAAGCGCCGCGGATGTTCCCGTGGTGGCTACATCAGCTGTCGGCATCCCATCCATCACACTACAAACGACGACTCCGGAGATTGTGTCGTTACCACCTCCAACGCTTACTCCTTCAGAGGTGGTGGCACAATTTGTAGAGTCTACCGTCGTTGCAACTGCAGGGTTGTCGGTCACGATACCACCTGCGGTTACGTCCATAACTGCTTCTGATGTCCCGGTTACATTCGAGATCCCTCCTCAGTATACTCAAGACACATCTAACATGAGGTTTGATTTCGATGCAACCCTCTCAGACTCGGAGAGAATAGCTGCACTTGAGCGGGTCGTGGCTGAACAATCAAGGGTGAATCTTATCCAGACCCAGGCTATTCAACGCCTTGTAGCAGAGAATCAACTATAGTCGTCCCTCCTGGTTGAACATGGGCGAATTATAGATGCTATAAAGGAGTTCTTGGCATCTTAGGGGGAGACAGGCTGTAGAGGCGACGAGTTAAGGACGAAGAAGCGTTTTGATAGAGACGATGATCCCAATGCACCGAAAGGTGTAGGTGGTGAGTTGCAAGAACTACTCAAGCTCTTGGGACTTCCACAGCTCAGGGGGAGTCTACGGGTGCAGTGGGTGGTGATGAGGTGGTGATGGTTGATGATGATGATGATGTGATCGATGCGTTGAAAGAATTGGATGATGATATGCTAGAGGATGATGTGATGTTTGATGATGATGTGCTGCCTATTGAGGAGATTGAGAAGATTGGAGCACAGATTGTGATTGAAGATGAGATTGAAGAAGGTGAAATAATTGAAGAAAATGTTGAACATGAGATCCCAGATGTTGAGAAAGCCGATATGGGTACTGAGATGGAAAATGATGAGTCTGAGTGGGAGGAGCAGCCAAGGTGGAAGGAAGGTTGTGCTCATTGGTTTATTAAAACTAAGAAGCCTGCTGTTCCAACCATGTTCAAGAAGAGTTATAATATCAAAGGCTATGCTGAGTCGAAGAAAGGAATTATTTGTTGGCTATATGATGAACAGATAAAGTTGTTTGTGGTGAAACGTTTTGATGGGATTCAGTATTTTAAAAGAACGTTGAGATCTCTCAATACACTGCCGGAATGTGAGGTGAAGGATTTGGCTAGATTGGGGCTGATCAATAGAAGCGACGACAACATGGCAAGGGTTATTGGGAAGATCGTGTGGAAAGAAAGCATAAAAGAGAAGAAGTTTGAGTTATTAAAGCCACAGAAGGGAAAGCTAGTGGAAGATAAAGAAAGGGGAATGAGAGCAGATGGCAAGCCATGGATGGTAATGAAGTACAAACCGATTTGATGCATTAAGGAGGTTCCAATGAAGATTATGCCTCAAGATGTGTTGAAGAATCTTAAATGGTGGTATGTTGATTGCCAGACTGCTGAAGCCGTGATGGAAGACGAAGACGAACAAGAAGTGCTGAGGGTGTATGATCCGATGCATCTTGTTAACTTATCGAAAGCTGATCTGTAAGTGTTGAATGAAAAGAAGATATTCTATATTCCTGCTTGGAAAGACGAAGCGAGGAAGTATCAGCGAGTAGTCACGGTATGTGTTAGAGAAGGAGTGCATGCGTGAAGATTACGAGACAAGTGCTTAAAGATCAAGATATGAAGCTACTGCCAAGGGGGAGTCTGTTGGTGCATAAATGTCAGTAGTTCATAGTCTAGTGTCTGTAATCGAGTCTGTAATGTTATTTATGTTTTTGTTTAAGCGAAGTTGTTAACAAGTTCGCCTAGGCGAACTTGTTGAACAAGCGAAGTTATGGACAACTTCGCCTGAACATATCAGGCGAAGTTGTCGTGTATTTATATACAAGCTTACGGCTTGGTTTAAAGTTAATCAAGAAGTTAGTCGTTTGAGTCGATCGAGTTGACGAGAGTCTGTATCAGTGATTCATATCACGTGAGTTCAGTTATTAATATATAACGTGTTTCGGTTTATTCGTGTGTGTTTGTTTGGTTTGCTTTCTACGCTCGTAACGATCTACGCAGGGATTCCGCACCTGAGTAGACCGGGATATCTCGTGTGATCTGTCCAGGGAACCTACACAATTAGAGAGAATTTTGAAGAAAGATACGGAAAGACTCCTGATATACTGGTAAACATATATACCTTTAACCGAAAAAACATACATACCTGTTATAAAAATTGTCAAAATACTTAAATTGCTTTCTATTTTGTGTAGAGAAACGTTTTTTGCATGTATCTTAAAACAATCAAACACTCCATTACTCAGCAAATCCAAGTAGCAACAATCAATAGATTGAAGATGAGATGGAGAACAAAAAGTAATTGAATAGATTGTGGTATTTTTGCTATGAGACACATGGAGAAATATGATGGGAAGAGACAATGGGGGTGTAATCTCCAAACGGAAGGCCCTGAACAACAAAGACAGCTAAAAGGGTTGAGGTTAAAGTATTTGTGCAAAATTCTCCTCTCGGATACAAACAAACACAGAAATACTCTTATCCAGAATGCACTGCTATTCCATGAAAATGACGACACTCGTTTAACCGGAGAAGAGTTGATTGCTGAACTTAAGATAAGGCAACAAAAAATTTGAATGATTTCAAAACTGACTGCTATGTACTTTAAGATACTTGTTATGGAGATCTCTAGTCTTCTGTTAACAGTTTTTAATGCACTTTAAGATAATAGTTACATGTTGAATCAATGTTTTAACACACACATAAAAATTTTATTATTACCAAAACACACCATCACAAACATACAAATTTTATTACTACTAATCTCTGGGTGACACACATAAAAACACACCATGAAACACCATCACATACTAATCTCTGAGTGACATAAGAAACTTCAACTTCAATTCCATTGAGCAATTCAGTTCAAGAATTGTCTTGCCCAAAAGTTTTAACTCGTCAAGCTCTCTCTGTCCTACATCAACCATAAACAAAACAGCAAGATCTCGGATAGTACTAGCGGGCATTCGAGTAAGAACTTTTGCAATGACATCCCTGGCATCCAAGCTGTTGCTAGTCTTTAAAAATTCTTCAGTAAGAGTTTCCCGACAAGCTTTATCTATCTCGATTTGAGCCTCAATATGCCTTCTAAAGGCAGCCTTGTGGATCTGGATGATGATGATGATGATGATGACGAGCAATCCATTATTAACTAAAAATAATAATTTAAAATTATGTAGGTATATGAGTTTCACAAATGTGGTGTAGGTAAATATAACCAAAAGGCTCACAGACAAAACAAAAGGGTGTCCCACGCATGGGAAACGCACATGAACGAATAGTAACTCTGTAATAAAAAAACAAAAGGGTGTCCCAAGCTTGGGAAACGCATCGGACGAATAGTAACTGTATTAAAAAAACAAAAGGGTGTCCCACACTTGGGAAACGCAACAACTTGTCTCATGTGTTTTTGTTTAATCTAGAGATTACTTGCATTTATATCAACTGTCAGAATTAATTGATCACAATTATACGTCACCTGTCAAAAATGCCATATAAAGGAAGGTGAGCATGAAGCAACGGCTAGATCCTCACAGTAGGCAGCTTAGCTGTGATTATGAAGTCAGGTGAGAAGCGTTATGCAATAGAGAAGTCAGCTAGTGCACTTAGACAGGTAGTTGATTTCATTAGGGAATTGAATTGCAGGAAGGT
Organism: Bidens hawaiensis; assembly: GCF_021521415.1. NCBI lineage: Eukaryota > Viridiplantae > Streptophyta > Magnoliopsida > Asterales > Asteraceae > Bidens > Bidens hawaiensis. The sequence goes on from NW_027491484.1 coordinate 1,170,929, forward strand.
CAGCAGGTCAGGTAGTCCCTAGGCCATTGAGCGAAACTCTTGGCATCCTCCTCTTATGAGGGGATAGGAGTGAAAGAATCATTATAAAACTACGAGGTCGCCCCCACTTATTAGAGCTCTCTTGCTACCGGTTCCTTAGACTATAGGCAGAAAGGCCGAGGCAGAGCCAGCAATTCTCTAAAAGCAAGGACGATTAGCTACGTTCCAATGAAGCACATTCCAACAATTACCTAGCCCGGTAGGTGGAGGAAAAAGGCGGAGAACATTCTTTAATCAAAGGCGCCAATACCCATATCAGGATTAGACCCATTTCGATCGAGCGGCAGCAGCGGTAATGATAGCATACATTAAAGTTAAGCTATATCTTACTAGATCTTACTATATCTTACTACAAATCAAACTTAACTACATTAAGTTTGGTTATTCAATCACACTAACAGTTTCAGAAAGATAATATAAATGAATTCTTCTGAGAAAACCGTGAAGGCCATAATGAAAAAAACGATGGATTTTCAGAAAGAGAAAGACGACTCTTTGTTGAAGAAAGTCGAAGCGATTAGGGCTACACTCGCTTGGGAAAAAACAAACACCTTCCAATCCTGTAACCTCATGTTGTGGGAAGACGACATTGAGTTTCTAGCAATGGTTGCTGATTATCAGCAACAACAGTCTGAATGCTATGACTCAGTGTGTGAGACCCTGGTTGACACCATAACTACGGTGTCAACCAACATGAGTTTTAAGGAGATGGGGTGGAGACTATGGACAAGGCGGAGTGATGGTGATGTTAGCTTCTCTCTTTTTGGTTTTTTTGTGATGCTTTATGTATTGTAATTAATGATACTTTTGTGATGCATCTTTTGATTAATGGTAAATATGGATTAATGGTTCTCATCTTTCTTTGTTAAAAATGTGTGTAATCAATTAGCTTAAAATATGTTATATATTTGTTCAAAATAGTCTATTACGCTTGCAACACGCTACTGTACAAAGACATATATAATTAATATCCTAAAACGCTGGCAACACGCATGTGTACAACAACTCCTTTCTAAACCCTCCTATATATATACTTATATATCTAGTTTTGTTTTCAATAAAAACTCCTTTTTCACCATGGAAGAAACCTCATCGCGGACCACAACATCCAGTAACAATCGATCTCAGGTTTATTGTTTTTGTGGTTAAGAAGCCATTCTAAGAACATCAAGGACCACCAAAAATCCAGGTCGGAGGTTCTACAATTGTGCATCTCAGGTTAGTGAAATTGAAAATAAAGTTGGAATTCATCTACAATTGTTGACCCTACACTCTATATTTTTTAACTTAGGGCAAAAAATGTGATTTCTTTACATGGTATGATTGTGTTTCGTCCACAAGATCTGATGTGTGCACAAGATGTACAGACATAATTCCTATCTTGATAAGGGCAAATAAGTCATTAGAGGATCAACTTGCAAGGAGCGTAGCTTCACTGATTGAATTAGAAAAAAAAGTGAAGATATTGTATTTTATTTGCTTCTTGTTGTTTTTAGGGCTTTTAATTAGTTTTGTAATTAAAAGCTAAGAAACTTTGTTATGATTTTAGACCAGCTATTATGATGTATTTTTATGTTTCTGAACGGATTTAAAGGCCTTTTAATGAGTAGTTTAGTTTGAGTGTTTTCAAAATCACAGTGTATTTATTTCATTAAAAAGAGGTTATTATAAAAAATTAATAAAAATATGTTCCCTCTGGAGTTTCGAACCCGCGGTATTTGCAATCTATGTTTAATCACAAGCGCCTCAACCGTTTGAGCAACACCCTGAGAACGTAATAGAACCTCTTCTAATATTTATATACCAACATTTAGAAGTTTAAAATTTTTATTTTTACCCACCAATTAATCGAGTTATCTTCTGGATGACTTCCAAATCAATTAGTATTTATTGAACCAAATAAAATCTCACCAAACCCTAATAAATGATCTGCTAGTGTATTTATTGAACTCTCATTAATCTCAGGTGAGTACCAAATATTTTTTCTTTTAATTAGTCAGTTACATTTATTGGCGTTAATTAGTATATATATATATATATATATCGTTGATGACACAGTTAATAAAAAAATTCTTGGAAGATGGATAAGTTTTGGATGTTAGTAGGCGACAGGTGCAATAAAGCATATAGAGATGGTGTTAAGGCATTTCTACATTTTGCAGTTCGTAATTGCAAGGAGACATCACCACCAATTTTTGTTTCATGTCCATGTGTTCGGTGTTTGAACCACGTATCTCTTAGTGTAGACGAGGTAGAACATCACTTGTACAGGTTTGGAATTGATAAGAATTATACTACTTGGATAAAACATGGAGAAGCCGACACCAACATTCTAACTAATTATGTTGATAATACTGGGTTTGTCTGCACCTGCATTCCAACTAATTATGATAATAATACTGGTTTTGCCTGCACCTGCATTCCAACTAATTATGATAATAATACTGGGTTTGTTGACACCAACATTCCAACAGATGCCTGTGAAACTGTAGAAATGGTAAATGCTACAAAAGACAATTTCAAAGGCGACAAGAAGTATCAACAGTTCATACAACTACTTGTTGACGCTGAGAAGCCCCTATATAAAGGATGTCTTGACTTCACCAAGTTGTCTGCATTAGTACAACTACTCAACTTGAAGAGCAAGCACGGGGTATCTCATAAGTTCGTTGATGAACTTCTGAAATTGTTGAAAAAGATGCTACCTGCAGATAACGAAATGGTAAATAATATGTATGAGGGAAAAGGGATGTTGAAGGCAATGGGCTCAGGATACGAAAAGATACATGTGTGTATCAATGACTGCATTATTTACTATAAGGTTTACAATGATTTAGAAGCATGTCCAGTTTGTAACAAGTCAAGGTGGAAGGTGGATGAGAAGACTAACAAAACTTACATAAACATGCCCGCTAAGGTACTGTGGTACTTTCTCATTATTCCACGATTCAAGCGCCTCTTTCAATGAAAGACCACAGCAGAGAATTTAACATGGCACTCCACGAGTACCAATAAACCCGGTGTTTTACGCCACCCATCAGATTCACCAGCATGGAAAGCCATAGATGACAGGTACTCCAATACCATCGAAAGCGATCCAAGAAATCTTCGTCTAGGGATTTGCACTGATGGGGTCGACGTACATAGAGGCAACAGAAACCACGGTGTCTGGCCTGTTTTAGCAGTCATTTACAACCTTCCACCTTGGATGTGTATGAAAAGAAAATTCATCATGCTTTCCTTATTAATATCCGGAGTGCCAGGAAACAATATTGATGTGTTTTTACAGCCTTTAATTGACGATCTAGCATCTTTATTTGAGGTCGGGGAGCCAACATATGACGCATATAAACAAGAAATGTTTACACTACGTGCAGTTGTGTTTTGGACGATTAATGATTACCCTGCTCTTGGTACACTATGTGGTTGCCCTTACAGTGAATTCAAAGGTTGTGTGGTGTGTCGGGGAGACACTCAGTGTGTTCAACTTTATCACACAAAGAAGCAGAGTTATGCTGCCCACAGAAGGTATTTATCACATGACCACCCTTTCAGAAAACAAACAAAGACGTTCAACGAAAAAGAGGAGATGAGAACCGCTAAAGAGCCTATGACAAGGGAAGAGATATACGACGAGGTCAAAAACATTAACAATGAATGGGGAAAGGGATCTGAATCCCTAAGTGGGAGTAAGAGGAAAAGGGATAACACAACGCCGCACCAATATTGGAAGAAGTTCAACATATGGTATCAACGGCTCAGCTATTGGAAGTATATACATGTCCAACATTGTATTGATTTGATGCATGTTGAAAAGAATGTGGCAGAAAGTATTGTCGGGACGTTTCTGAACATTCCCGGTAGGACAAAAGACGGATTGGCAGCTAGAAAGGATTTGGAGTTTTTAGGGATTAAAAAGGAGTTGCAACCGAAAGCAAAAGGTACAGAAAACTGCCTGCAGCATGCTTCACGTTATCAGCGCAAGAAAAAGACATGTTTCTTGAAACACTGTATAAACTGAAGGCTCCACTAGGGTATTGTTCTAACTTCTCTAGTTTGGTGAATCTTAAAGAAAGGAAGCTACAAGGCCTTAAATCACATGATTATCACATGCTTATGCAACAGTTTCTGCCCCTTGCAATACGGTCCATCATGCCAGAACCAATGAGAAATGCTATAATCAGACTTTGTTTTTTTTTCAAGTCAATTTGTAGCAAAGAAATCATTGTAGAAGAGCTTGATAAGATGCATGAAAAGCAAATAGTTACACTGTGCATGCTGGAGAAGTACTTTCCGCCATCATTTTTTGATGTCATGGTTCACTTAACCGTGCACCTTGTAAGAGAGATAAAATTATGTGGGCAACCATGCTTTCGTTGGATGTATCCCTTTGAAAGGTGTATGAAGGTTATCAAATGGCATGTGCGAAACAAAACTTATCCAGAAGGGTGCATTGCTGAGGAGAACATTGCGGAAGAAACAATCGAGTTTCTGAGCGAATACCAAAAAACATCAAGAGTACTGTTGGTATTCCACATGATAAGCATGATGATAATGGGGAGACAATTCCTGTCACAGACATTAAATCAGTTGAAGTTTCTCCTGATCTTTTCAAGAGAGCACATTTCTATGTGCTGCAGAATACGCCTGAAATAGCGCCGTATATCGAGTAAGTATTACTAACATATATACTCTAAATTATATATATATATATAGGGTGCAGTTACTGTATATAGAAAACTTAAACGCTCAGCAAACGCACCCATATATTAAATCAACTTAAACGCTCATCAAACACACCCATATATTAAATCAGAATATACCGTACATTAAGGCATTAGCGTACAGTAACTGCACCCATATATATATATAAATATATATTAATTCATAATATATTATACTCCTACTTGCAGACAACACAAGACCTCTTTGAAAAACCAAATGCCTGGTAAACGACAAGCATTGCTGGAGAAGGAGCATACTTTAAAGTTTGGTGACTGGTTACGCGACAAGGTAGATAAATTTATTAAGTCTTCTATAATTTTTAAAATTCTTTTATAGTTTCTGCAATGTAGGTGAAGAATCTAATCCTTGTATTGAAATTCAGTTTGAAAGAGAGCTAGCGGGCTCCCCAGGTTCTGTATCAGAAACCGTAAAGTGGATTGCACACGGAGCACACCGCAACGTTTACAAATACGACTCGTACGACATCAACGGTTTTGAATTTAGTACAAAATCTCATGATGGTAGAGTTTAAATCTGTTTTGGTTAGAATACAATTGACTTAAATCTGTTTTCCGCCAAATTACTCTTTTTTTAAATACTCTTGAAACAGAAACTGCTCATAAACTAAATGTAATGTAATCTAATGGAAATTGTATTCAAATCTGTTTTGGTTAGAATACAATTGACTTAGAAAAATCTGACAACAAAGATTGTAATTGAATGTGACAATGTATGCGACCTAGGGCAAAGTAATCGAGTTCAAGAATTGTATTCGAGTCAATGAGTATTCGTACCAAGAGGATGTAATCGAGTATGCAATTGTAATCAAATTGGGATGTAATCGAGTAAGGGATTTGTAATCGAATTGGGATGTAATCGAGTAAGGGATTTGTAATCGAGTGACCTAAGAGTAATCGAACAGTTGCGCAAGTAATCGAATTTAGAAATTGTAATCAAATGGAGAATGTAATCGATTTGTGGGATTGTAATCGAATGAGAGTAAAGTAATCGAGTATACAATTGTAATCGATGGGAGCAAAGTAAGGGAATATAACAATTGTAAACGATTGGGACATTGTATGCGAGTGAGACAATTGTAATCGAGTGTACAAAAGTAATCGAATGGAATAATGTATTCGAATCAAAATCAATATATTCGAACTCAACTAAGTATTCGAACCCTTCATACAACCTTTCATACACTTGTAATCGAATTTACAATTGTATTCGAAAATTTTAAGCAAAGAAGGTAAGTCACCAACTCACTTTCCTGTCACCTTTCTCAAACATATCCATTTGTATGTATAACACATCTTTGAAACAACTTATCACATGCACCAATACAAACACCAATCTTGAGAATTTAAACACCAAAAACATCAACTTTTACACACACTTTAACATCTTCTTGTACATGAACAACCTAAATTTCTTGAAACTTTGAAGAACACGTGAGCCCGAAACCCACTTATTTTCTTGAAATTCCGTCTTTTCACACACACAAGACCAAAATCCAAGGTTGTGACCCAAGATCTATAACTAGTAGATCCCGAAAGCTCTGATACCAATTCTAGGTCCCAAAATGACCACCGAACGATTTTGCTCTCGATAAACGTGTCAAGACAGGTGCAGTAAATCAAACGACCGAACATAAATATAAAGATAAAGATAAGACATAAACGTTCTCGTTGTCGGTCTTAGATTGATAACATTAAACAAATAACCAACCCACCCAAGGTGAGCTCCCCTTGGGTGGTGATTTACAACTTTCAAACACATTTACAAAATAGAAACTAAAGGCATATATATATCCAAACACAAATAAACTAAAAGATCTCATCACCGTTGAAGCTAAATGCGTGCACAGAAGCTCTCATTTCGTGTCCGGTTTTCTAGTCGACATAAATTATTAACTTGACCGTAAATATATAATGGGTTTCGTAATTTAATATTGTAAGTCATTAAAATTGGCCTTACACTATAATAATTGGTGCTAAATTTTTGGTCTTCTAGACCAGGTAATGTTACTCTACACACTGAAGGAATGAATTCTTTTAAGAGATAGAAGACCTAATTATGTAAATATTTCTATTTTTTCTTTTCTTTTATGTTTTTCTTGCATGTTGATTTTCATAAGGAGCCAGACACAAATTATCATATATATACAACCTTTAGGATGATGAGAGAGGCCTTTTAGAGATTAGCACGACATCTAAATTAGGGGTCAATAGAGCTTATTTTTTCTATGGAATCCAATCGTAAAGTGTACTCTTTGTCTAATATACTATACAACGTATCGTTTGTCTAATATACTATAGTTGCGCGGGTCCTTTATGCTAGTTTTTTTTATTATTTTTTTATCTATTATCTAACTTTTTAGAAGTTAATATAAAATTTGTCTCTCTATCCCGACAACATGTCGTCGAGATTAGTTTTTGTATTTTTAAATTTTAATTTTCTTTTATTTTTTATGTATTATGTTTTAAAAAAAATGTAAATTTAAAATGTATATATTCTATCATGTCGACATGCATGTCGTCAGGAGATATATAAAGTCAAGGTTTCATTTACTCAAATTATTTTGGCGTTTTAATGGTACACACGTGGAATGTGCAGTTAACGTTTTTTGAGTTTACCTATACCAACGATATGTCGTGAGTATAGGGTTAACTATACCACTGACATGATGTTGTCGGGATATGTGATGTTGGTATAGCTACAAATCCCTTGAGTGATATATGTGGTTAACTTTCAAACTTAGGTGCTGTTTGTTTTTCAGAGGTAAAATGTCAGAAGACTGCGAAACCACATCTGCCAACATCTGTAGCAGAAGAGGTAGACCAAAACTCTGCAGTCTGCAACAAGAAGACTGTTTGTTTTTTAACATCTGCAGACTGCTAAAATAAGCTGAAATTTAAATAATTAAAGAAAAATAAGTAGTATAAAAGATGATGGTTCGGGTGAAATATATGACTCAAAAATCTTCAAATACCATCATCTATAAATATCAAAAGAAACTAAAACTTGAAATTCATCAATGATTTAATAATCACTATAAAGAGGCTCAGACCTATCGAAACATTGGTGCAAAAGGTTCAAAGTGCCATGGCTGCAAGGGTACCTGCCATCCTGCATTTTTGCCACGCCAGGCACATATCCTGAGCTGATGTTAACTCGAACAACATTAGATCATCACAGCCACAAACCTGATTTCATATTTCAAACAACCATCCAAAAAACCCAAATCAAATGTCAATCGACATCGACAGAGGCTGCAACCGGCGTCAGAAACCGTGGATTTAAAAGCCATCACTTCCCCACACCGGAGTACAGCCACCACACCGAATCCAGTAACAATCAGAGGTCATAAACCCTAGATTTAACAACCGTAATTTCCCAACATCGGAGAGCTGCCACCACTACACGATCGCTGCCTAGGGTTCGTAAATCAAACCCGGTAACAATCGGCGATGATGGCGGCAATCGATAGAAAAACACAGCCATAAACAAAGATTATGGTGACAACAAATGAAAAGAATAAAATGAAGAGTGAAGAATTGCTGGTGGAGTCATCAGTAGCAACTTGGCTCATCACTTCTGGGAGAAGAGGTTAAAGAAGTAATAATACCAACACTTCTGGGAGAAGAGGGCGCGCAGACGTTTTTAATGAAACGTCTTCGAAAAAACAAACACACTGCAGAGCCCAACGTCTGCGCGCCCTCTTCTCAGTGCAGACAAAAGAGGTGGAGAAGTCCTTCTGAGGAAAAACAAACAGCACCTTACACACCTCCTGAAGAGGTTCGTACAGTCATTATTTGTACATCTTTTGCATGAACTAATGTGATGTACTGATGTAAATAGTAACAAAATTGTCATTTTTATATTAAGGAAAGTGAATATGCAGCTGTTGTATATTTAACTTAGATGTGAAACCCATCAAAACTACGTAGTTTTAATTAAATTCAATTAGAAAAATTAATTTGTTCTCTTTCATTCCCTGTTTTCCCTCCACAAATATAGAAACTAATCTGAGTGTTGTCAGTCTAGTTGCTACAAATCATCGAAATTTAATTGAATTCTATTGTCACTATCTAAATCAAATTATAGAAAAAATAAAAAGAACTACTTCGTCATTCAATCGATATGCTGGAACATAAAAGTCAATTAGTTGGGTTTCTCTTGTTCTATATTATAATTATATCATATTGTATGATATTTCTTCATTTGAAATAGGCAATCGTAAATAAAAATCACTCCACAGTAAAAAGTAGTGAAGGGAATTGTGAATTGTGGAATTATTAATCACGAAATTTCCAGTGTGAAGGGAAAACAAGAAATGAAAATGTATAAATTAAATTTTAATGAAAGAGAATCAAAACTATGTAGTTTTAATGGGTTTCACATCTAAGTCAGATGTGCAACAACCCCACATTCACTTTACCCTTTTATATTAGATGTGTACTTCGGCCGATGTTTCGGAGCCCAAGTTAATTACAAACATCTGGAAAACCTTTCAATTTGCCTCTTCATGATATTATACTTAGCCCCCCTCAAACTTATAATATGACCCATAAACTTTTTCATATGTTTTTTTTTCTTATTTTTTAGCCAATCGTAAGTTGTCATGTGTCAGTCCAGTCATAAGATTCTCTTTTTCTCTTTTTTTTATATTTTCTTTCAGAAAAATTGGCTTTAAATAATTTTAACTATGTCCTATTAGCAAATAACAGTTCTAACTTAACACTTGGCTGGTGGCGGTCCCAACTAAATGTGTATTTGATTCCAATGATCCGCGACTAACGAAATGTTAACCCCGTTAGTCTAATGCTTACGTGGCACGCCTATTTGTCAAAATTTGATTACATGGCAGCTTACATGGCATGTGGCTCTTTAAATTATTTGTAATTATATTAAAATAATATTATTTAACCCAACCCAACCTCCCGTCACCCCCCCCCCCCAAACCCCCTTCTGCAGCTACAACTTCATCTCCAGCACTCCAGCGAGCCATCACCACCACCTTCATTGTAAAGCATATTTTCTATCTAATCATTATATTAAAGCATTAAAATATGCCCAAAAATTGGATTAACCTTACCTCAGGTTTTAGTTTCTTAAACCCAAAGCGAATCGGATACGAGTTCATCGGAGGAGAAGATGCAAAAGTAACAAAAATTTGAAGCCTATATGTTCGTGTTTCACACAAATACTATGACTAATTGAAGCTCCCCAGAGTTACAAAACCTAATTCAGATCGACGACGGAAAGCTGCAACACGATTTTCCGGTGACGTGGATTCGAAATTACGGTGATTGATTGTAGATCTTATGAGATAGAGGAACTCTTGTGAATCGAGAGGGATAAAGCGGCTAGGTCCGCCCAACGTATGGTGGCTCAACGGTAGCCGACATTAGCGGTAGAAGGGTTGAGACAACTGAAAGTGGTGGTTAGATAGGTGGACCACGTTTCACTAATACCTGAGCCACCTAAAGTTTCCCATGGGATTAACTTTGGCCGGAAAAATTAAGCAATGGTGGTGGACAGGTGGTTGGTTGAAGACATAGATGGTAGTGGTTGTGTGTTGAAGAAGGTGTACGGGAGAATGAGAGATGAAGTGGTGATTAAATAATCTTTTAATATATTATATAATATGTTTATAAATAATTTTAAGAGTCACATGCCATGTAAGTTGACACGTAAGTAATTTTTGATAACTAGCCGTTCCACGTAAGCATCGGATTAACGGGGTTAACATTTCGTTAGTCACAGACTATTGAAAACAAATACACATTTAGTTGGGACCGCCACCAGCCAACTGTTAAGTTGGGACTGCTATTTGCCATTATGACATAGTTAGGAGCATTTAAAACCAATTTTCCTTTCTTTTATCATTTTTAAAATATGATATGTTATAGAAGTTCGAATATACCATTTCGATATGCTTGATATAAAAAACGGAGTTACGTGTGATAATTTACAAATTATCTAAGAACTTATGTACATGCCATTATAGTTTTTTACACAAGTTAGTTTTGAAATATAGGTTTAAACGTTATATTACAGCCCCTCAAAAACTTACAATATGCCCCTCCACTATCTATATGTTTTTCAAGTGTAGGTTTATATAAAATTTCGAGCATATTGTTTTTTTTTGGGTTTAATGGACGACGACACACATAGGTTTATTACTAGTTATAATGATAATTTATTTACTTTTATTACATTTCATACCTTATTGACTCCTTTTTTTTAAATTTTTTATACCTAAAATTTACCTACTCTTACACTTGTAAAAATTTTAAACATACTGTAATATTTGTGGCGGGCAAACACTATACCACCACACCCGTTGATGGTGGTCATAAACCTGTTTAATTTTTTCTTTACAATTCCTAAATACCATTTAATTATTTTTATTAACATTTCTGGCACATGTTAGTATCTCTTTCTTTTCATTTTCCAACTTCACTTATTACACCAAGACCGCAAGACTTTCTCAATTACTAATTTATTTAAAAGCCACTTGCAGGAAGTCATTATAAATTGTTAAAAGAAACATGTTCCCATTAATTTAAATTACGATTCAATAAAATTTAACACAATATATGTTTCTTATCTAAGTCCTAACTGAGATATTTGATAATGTGAATTTCGCAGTCCCAAATATGGATAAGGAGAAAAACCGAATACCCAAACAATGATTCTTCGATAAACTATTTTCTTTGAAAAACCGAATTAAATTAGCCGAGCCATATTTTTTCAATAACCAAAGTAACCACACCATTTATAACCAAAACTATTAAGTTCGGTTTTGTCCAAAACGGAACCAAACTATGCTCACTCCTAGCCCAAAACATAAGTTTTTATTTACTAAAATATTACGATTTTTTGTAGTCAAATCAATATACAATTGAGTTCCCGTCAAGAAACGAAAATGAACCTCCAAAATTCAAAATTTTAATAATTAATTTTTGAAATAAAAATGCTAAATGTCAATCACATATATTCTTGCTTTCTCATTTGCTAATCAATCAAATTGGATGTATAATATGTATTAGTGGCGTCATCATTGGGTAAAAAAGTAAGTGACCCAAAAGGTAAAAGTTTGCACTCTCTGTTCGTTGGTTTTGTACACTCTAAAACCATATGAATTGATTTTGCACCTCAATATGATGAGAGTCGTGAGTTCGCGAAGAGATGCAAATCGTTATGTGGTTAACAAAATTTTGGGCCGACGTTCATATTGTTGGGTTTACGTGTCGCTAAGTATGGAAAAACTTCGACTCAACAAACCCACTACTTTTGCTTATCACAGGTGTACAAAAGAAAACCGGTCCTAGAAATTTGTAAATTAATTTAATTATTGAGAGTTAACGCCCCAAATAGTGGATTGATCATCGAAGATTACTTGCATCGTACCAAAGGATGCACACAAGCTACCGGATCGATCGAAAGATATGGTGGAATACATTATATGTCACTCATTGGGGGTGCTACATGCGACAACATGTGTTATTAATTCCTATTTATTTATTTTAAGCTCACATCTCATATAATTTAATAAAAAAAAAGTAGGTTGCATGTGAAAAAATTGGATATGGTAGCGTTGGGGTTAAAAAATATGTTTAGGTAAAAAACACTTTGCATATGTGAGAAGAAATAGGTTGTAGGGTTTGCAGATAGTCTAACAAGTTTGTTGTAAGGACGTTGATGACAAATATGAAAGTGTGATGTAAGGGTGCTCAAAGTCGGATATTTGATTTTTCAGATAATTCAGATTTGGATTTTTGGATACAAATTCCTTTTTTTTACACCCCTAGTGTGAAGTATCTGTTCTTGGTGTACATTTTATCTACTCAAGTATCTTCGTCTTGCTCATGTTTATTAATAATACTCCAATAAAGTGTGTGTTACCGGATAATTAAAACTAGTGGTAGATGTAGAGAAATTTTTTTACGGGGCCGAAAATTTTCTTGGTTGACTATCGTTATATACCGAGGTGATCGATCAGCCCAAGTTTTTACTCTATAACAGTATTAATTTTCTTTTCCGCAGAGAATGGCCTACTCGCGCGTGTACCACAAGGGTAGACTTGCACCTGTTTATCGTCACGGTAATACTTCCTTCAACAAATTTTGGAAATGAGTACAAATAGGTGCATTGTTTTTTTTTTATTTATAAAACCAACATTGACTAAATCATGAACGAACTTTTGTTTTGCTTGGTCACCATAAAAATAATAATTTAACTAATTTGATTGTCAACTTTGGAAACGAGTACACATAACTACAACCTTTAAAGAATGTTGAATGTCAAAAGGTTGATTTATTTGAAAGAATATAAAATATTGAATTTTTTAACCTCTTGGACGCATATGAATACGACTCAAGCCACTACACAAACCATGCGATCTTGTTCAAAATAATCTCCTGGTCTTCTTCTTCCTAGTACTTTCTTCTTCCTTTATTCACACCTTTAATTCAATGCTATATATATATATATATATATATATATATATATATATATATATATATTGTCATTAATATTATCCTTTCCACACGTATCTTATCTTTTCAATATTCTGCTGTATTTAGTTGATTTGTTTATGATCATCTTCTTATATTAATTGATTCTACACAGTTTGATTCATTTATATCTTACAAGACGTCCCGTGTTGGATTATTCGAAGAGTTCGCATAAATCTTGTGTTTTAACGGTACGGATTTCTTCGTGCGATTTATCGTTGTTTTTAGTTTGTTTTGATTCCGGATCACGAAACTGATGTGAATTTAGCTCGATGTATGCGTGTTCCATCTTCGATTTCTTATACACATGCTGATCATGTATGATTTGTTTATTGAAAGTTGATCCTAATTAGTCAATGTGTGAAAGTCAAAGGTGTTTACCAAAAAAAGTCAAGAGATAGGTTTAGTTTGTAATTTGTTAGTATGTTTATCGGTTTCATATAGTCTGATTTAATTGCATGTTTATCTACTTGTTTGAAATACTATATATGATGGCATTTTAGGAGGTTATTTAATATAAATAGATGATTAGGGCTATATAATTGGTGTGCAAGTTTACGTATACAAATTGGCATGATTGACATGATTGTTCCAAAACGTGTTGTTTCGGACACGCAAACCGGCCCACGCCAGACCGTCTCAGGCCCATCACGTGAGAGGTTAATCAGCCTCACTCAGCGGCAAGGCGATTGACGCTTAGGATCGGTTTCGAACCCATGACCCTCTAGGTTATTGTTCCAAGTCTTACTTCCCTTAACCAACTGAGCTACACACCGGGGACCATGATTGACATAATGAGCTGTTGGTTCGTGTTTGGTGTGCCAATGCAACATTATTGCATTAATTTGTACTTTTTGTAGCCCTACTTCTGAATTTCTTAACATGTAAGGATAACTTGTCACTTTCAGCTTTAAACATTTTTTGGTTTCTTTCTACTTCACAAATCTTTGGTTATTATTAGACTAGACTATTCATACAGAGTCTGCTATGTTCAAATTTTGAAATTATTTGGCATGATGTAGCAGAATACTAGAATGGTACTTTTCATTTTATTTATTTTTGAGATTGATGATACTTTATAAACCTTTTTTTATGACACATTACATTCATTTGTGATTACAGAGTCAACTATAACATATTAGTCAACATAGAGATATCTTACAATGACCATCTTCAGTTGTTGTTTTGGGAAGCTAGATACTCCAATAGGGGGTCTTGATAGAGGTATATGGTTAAATAACTTAAATACTAACTTGAATTTTATAATTTTTAAGTTTTAATTGAATACTAACCTTTTTATTTTCTGAATAATTTCAGCAAACAACCGAGGAGACGACATGGATGTTAGTATAGGTAAGAACACCTACTAAATTTGTAACTTTAGGCAATAGTCTCATACTCTATGCATGTTCTTATGTTGATAACCTTTTGGTGAAATGATTTAATTAGATATTAATTTGTTTCAGAACTTACGGATATTGAGAATATGAGATCTTATGCATACAAAGATTTGCGAGTCGCTACCGAAGATTTTAGACCCGAAAACAAGATAGGGCAGGGCGGTTTTGGTTCAGTTTACAAGGTAACTTTCAAAAATTCTAAACTATCTATGCTCACATATGTTTGAATTTTTGAATATTATTACAAATACATACTAATATCTTGAAACATACTTGATGTTCTATAGGGGACGCTAAAAAACGGCTCGATAGTAGCTATAAAGGTTCTCTCTGCTGATTCAGGTCAAGGTTTGAAGGAGTTCTTAACAGAAATAACCGTCATTTCATATATACAACACGATAACCTAGTTAAACTTCATGGTTATTGTGTTGAAGGCGATCATAGAATCTTGGTCTATGGTTACCTTAACAATGGTAGTCTAGATCACACTCTACTAGGTAACTACAAATCTCAAATTAGTGAATTACAGTCACTTTTTATATATTCTGCAATGTTATTCTTGTGAATATTTTATTTATTAGTGAAGTTTGTAATGTGTAGGAAATGGTCATTGTGGCATTAATTTCACATGGGAAATTAGAAAGAAGATATGCATAGGTGTTGCAAAGGGCCTTGCTTATCTTCATGAAGAAGTGCACCCTCATGTTATTCATAGGGATATTAAGGCGAGTAATATTTTGCTTGATGAAGATTTTACGCCAAAGATTTCAGATTTCGGTCTTGCAAAGCTTTTCCCGTCTCATGTGACTCATATCAGCACGCGCATTGCAGGAACTTTGTAAGCTCAACAACTCTCATTATATATTTCATGTTTCGCAAGCTATCGTTGTTTCATGTTTCTATTAACTTCATTAAAAGGTGTCCGATATTTACGTATCTGATTATATGATTATTACAACTGCAAACAATATAAGCACATCCAAAATCTTTAACTTTACAACCACACTATTGTGTACAAATTTGTTTTTTTTTTAAACTTTAAAACTAAATTCACATAAGTACGTACAGGATGTATAGGCTTGTAAACGAACTGAAGAAACGCGAACACGAACGGAGCATACCCGTGTTCGTTCATTTAACTATAAACGAACAAATGATTGATCATGAACATTTAAATGAACGGGTTTTCTTGTTTGTGTTCATTCGTTAACAAAATGAACATGTTCCAGTTTGTTAATTAATGTTCGTTCTTCATGAACATAAATGAACAAACGTGACTAAAAATAGATGAACAAACACAACTGAGCTTTAACAGGCCTAAATATTTACTATAACATAACTAAATTGTAATGAGCCTAAAACTAAAGTGAATATATAAACGAACGTACAAGAACAACGTAAACGAAAGTTCACGAACATAAATTAATGAACAAGGCATGTGTTCATGTTTGTTTGTTTAGCTAAATGAACAAGAAAAACTTGTTCATGTTCATTCATTTATTAAATAAACGAACTTTCCACTGAGCAGTTCACAGAACGTTTGGTTCTGGTTTACAGGCCTAAGGACATACATTCAAGTATCTGATTATGTAATTATTAGTTATTACAACTTCAAACAACAGAAGCATATCAAATAATAATTTTCTACAAGCTACAACTGATTCATGTTTGTTTATTGTTTGTTGCAGAGGTTATTTGGCTCCTGAGTATGCAATGAGAGGGCAGTTGACTAGAAAAGCAGATATTTACAGTTTTGGTGTTTTGCTTTTGGAAATTGTTTCTGGAAGACCTAATCAAAAAAGATGGTTACCTTCTGACGAACAATATCTTCTAGAAAAGGTATGAATATATGATTATGCTACTTGTCATTGTAGTTTTCCAAGTCTAACAAGATAAAAAGTCAAAACTAAACGATGAGTCAATAACTATAGGCGACAATCATGACCCATTGTTTAAACTTTAAATAATGAGTTGATTTGGACAGAACTAAATTGTATACGGGTTCATTTTGGTTATCTTATATTAGTCAATAGGTCAAAATGGATAACTAAATTGATTCTTTTTCAAAACGGCTCGTATTGAAACAAACTCATTTTGCTTAGAGCCTGCGAACCCGCCCGACCCGCATACTTTGCAGGGAGTCATACTATAAAAAAAACCACAATACTTTATTGATTTTCAACAAAAAGCCCCTCAACCTAATTTTGGAATATTAAAGTCAATCAACTTGTAATATATACGCGAAAAAGTCACTAAATACTTTTGTATATTAAGGTCCCTAAACTTTGCTAAAATGCATATACTAGTTAAATGTGTTTACAACACGTGTATTACAGTTTAGTTTTGGCACTGTCACAAACATAACGCAAATAGATCAAATGGCAATTTTGTATTTTCCTTTTGTTTTAGTTCTGGTATCGTAACGAATGTGAGGGAAACCGACCGAATTTACGTAGACTCACCGCATTGTATTTTAGTTTTGGTACTTTAACGAATGTAACAAAAACCATCGAATGCCAAATTTGTTTTTGTCTTTAGTTTTGTTCCTTTTTTAGTTTTGATTTCGTAACAACTTAACTGAGACCGACCGAATTTGCGTACACTCAGCGCCTCAACACCCGGGATTGCCATTTGATCAGTAATTTTGTTTTTCTTAAAAATAAAAAAAAAGAAATTTTTTTCTCCTGATTTTGGTATACTAAAATACAAAAATATATTAATTTTTCATGGTATTAACCTTAAATTAATTGGTTGGCATTATACACGACATGGACAATAATGTGGCATACTGGCATGTGAAAAGATGACATGGTTGATATAATACTATTTTGTTCAGGTATGGCAACACTACAAGGAAGGGGAGTTAGAAAGCTTGGTGGATACTTCAATGGAAGATGTTGATCTGTATGAAGCTTGTCGGTACTTGAAAATCGGTCTTCTTTGCTCGCAAAGTCTACCAAAAAGCCGACCATCAATGTCTAATGTCATCAAAATGTTAAATGATGAACTTGATTATAATGAAAAAGATTTATCTGATCCTGGATTATTATCCGAGTTATTGGGTTATAAAGCCAGGAAAAATATCACATTTGGTACAACGTCTAGTGGCTCGGGAAGTCTTCAGGATTCAAGCTCGTATGGAAACACAACATTGTCTTTTCCCAATACTACCTTCACAACAATCACTGAAAGATGATGATGAAATAAGGTTGATATCAAAAGTATTGTATATACGAATATAAGTATATACAAACTTCATTGTTGGTATATTTATTTTGTTTGATTGTAGGTTTCGGTTCTAAATGTTTTGATGGTTTTGAAGAGAGAGCTGTGAAACCCATTTATTTTATTGGATGTTGTATATCATGTTGTAGTGCCATTATGCTTGCTTGTTTATCCATGATTTTGACACTGGTTTTAGATGATTCTTGTTATACATTTTATTCACTTAAGTTACATTTACTAATTTTCTTTTTATGTGGATCGACTTTTAGAATACGTGTAACGAACGTTTAAATGTATATGTGAGTAGTTTAACTTGCATACGTAAGTGTAATGAACGTTTATAAGTTCGCAAAACCTATGTTCAAAGCCGATTTACATAATTATTTTTGTAGATATAACTTATAATTCATATGAACTTTCTTTATAGAATATTGTGAAGTGAAGTTTTTTTATGTTCTTCACAACTCAACAGTTCTCAAACTATCAATACCCTATGTATAAGTGTGACATGTGTGTTTATATTATTTATTTTAGCGAGTTGATATCTAGTAACTCAAGATCGACTTGGCACCTTTACACCTCTAATTATTCAT
Organism: Bidens hawaiensis; assembly: GCF_021521415.1. Lineage (NCBI taxonomy): Eukaryota > Viridiplantae > Streptophyta > Magnoliopsida > Asterales > Asteraceae > Bidens > Bidens hawaiensis. Next base: position 1,189,437 of record NW_027491484.1, read on the forward strand.
TTATGTGCCCACAAGCCAAATTTGACTCGATGTTAAATAAGCTGAGGTCAAGCTTATGTAAGCTTGGACTCAGCTTGATTCGGTTCATTTACACTTAAAAAAATATAAATTATAAAGATATTTTGTGTTAAATAAGTTGATAAAATATAAGGCTGAGGGGTGTGGGGGGCTTTAATGGGGGCTCCAACCAATAATATTATGACGTGTGACAGAGAGAGAAACTGGATAAGGGGGGTGTTGGAGCCCCCGTTGGAGCCCCTGGCCCTGGTGTGGAGGGGCTCCAGCAGGGGCTCCAGCGAATTTTTTTTTTATTTTTTTATAAATATATTCAAACAACGTATTATTAAAAAAACTCATAAATTATTAAAAAAAACATACATTAATAAAAAAAACACATTAATATCTAAAAATAAAATAAAAATTAAAGTACTAAAAAAAACATTATTCTTATTCTTCGGCTTGGTCTTCTTCGATCAACCTCTTTCGGATACGTTCCTTTTGCTTTTCCATTAGCATTTGATCGACCGGATTTAGGTTACTGAAGTCTCTAGTAAGAAAGTCCAAATCTCTCATTCGACTTTTTTCCTTTTTGTCATAAGAGACCACCTCCATGGTTTTGTTGAATTTATTGAGGGATTCAACAAGATTGACGATGTTTACGGCTTCCCCCTCAGCCGGTTTTTTCCCCTTGGCGTCCCTTCCCAATGGCCGCCTCCTCGGCGGTGAAGACGTTTCCTCCTCCGCAATGTTTAGGTCGAATCCAACGCGGCAATCCGACCCGGTTGAAGTGCTATACGCTCCAGACGAACTAGTTTTAGTCCGTTTCGGCCTTACTTCCGCATCAAAGTCCGGCGCCACCAGCTCAACCCACTTGGAACACCTTTTCACCCTCTCCCACAACTTTAAATCGTCCCACGTCTTCACCATCCCATACCTCCGCAAACACTCCTGCTTCTACTCTTCGACCGTGAAATTGTAAACCGCCAAATTATCACTGCCACTTGGTCTCATACGACCGCTGTTCCTGTTGAAAAGATTAGTAAACAAGCCGACAAATTTTCTGATTTCGGACCACCGACCCGAAATCATATCGGCGTTCCGCTCTGTACTCCCAACGAGCATGTAGAACGTCTCCCTAACCTTTGTCTAAAAAATCTTGCTCTTTTGGTAGTCGGCTGCAAAATGAATAAATAAATTAGATTTCCATTTAACTTTTTTATTTAACTTTTTTATTAAAAATCATTTTTAAAAACGTTAAAACAATTACCGCAACGCCGATCCTTAGAAATGACTATCCAAGCCCGACACAAGGCTTCCTTCTCATCCGATGACCACGGAGTGGCTTTCCGTTTCGTCCTCGGAGTCGAAGCCGGTCCCGACCCGTCCGTTGCAACTTGTTTTTTCCGGTGGACGCGTCTTTTTGGTCCCGTAGCTTCACCGTGTGATTCTTGTGTCTCCGGAACAACAAAGTTAGGAGACGGTTGTGTGTTGGATGGTTGAAAGCCGGATGATTCTTGCGGCTCCGAATAAAACATCGGTTGGTGCGGTGACGACCATAAATCATCGTCAAGATAATCTGAATCAAGGTTTGGGAACCAATTTCTAGCCATTTTTTTTAAAAAAAGTTGAGAAGATGAATTGATTTTGGGTGAAGGTTTGAAGTTTTGGTATAAAAATGGGTGAAACGGGATATAATTATATAGGAAAAATATTTTTTTTTTGTTTGTTCGGCTCCCAACGGTCAAAAAACCATCAAAAGTTGTGCAGCCCTCTCTCTTCTCCCGCTAACCGGCTCACGCCTGCATTGTTTTTCTCGTTAGCGCCCCGTTAGCGCCCCCGCTAGCGCCCTGGTGGTGTGGTGTTAGCGCCTGGGGGCGTAAGCGGAGGGGCTCTAGCGCCCCCGTTGAAGCCCCACACCCCTCAGTCTAAATGATAAGAAAACTAAAAAAAATGGAATAACCTTTTCGTACGCTACTTCGACAGTACCAATCAAACATTAATGTTGACGACCACTTGCTCAATAATTTATTAACTCATTACCTAAATCACATGGCTTCAATTAGGGATGAGCAGGTACCGACCGGTACCGAAAATCCCGAAAATCCTGATCTCGAATTTCATTAATTCTTAGTACCGGTACCGGTACCAAAATCTTCGGTTCAGTACCGGGATGGTACCGGGATTATATCGGTACCGAAGGTAAAAAATCAAGAAATGCCGGTACCATACCGTACCAGTACCGTACCGATCCAGAAACTTAAAACTTTGGCACCGATTTCGGTACCGGTATCGATTTTGCTCATCACTAGCTTCAATAGTCAATTATGGAGATTATTCCCAAAAAGACCCAACTGAAGGGAGAGAGATAGAAAAAAGATCCAAAAAGTCACCAGATTCTCAAAATAACCCAATAAATTTGTACTGAGGCGACGCTTAAGAAATATAACCGATGACATTGTAGAACCAATTAAAACTTGACACTTAGCATGAGTCTGACAAACCCGACCATATTTTTGAAAATCTTAGGGTTTTCGTCCAAATTTCTTATTTAAATCCTGTTGTAAAAAGCAATCTCTCAAGAAGATTTTTTAATGATTCTCATCAGGTCTGTTCAAATTCTCCATAGTTCTTAACTTCTTCATCTTCATCATCTTAATCTTCATCTACATCCACTCAGTTTTTTTCTCCGGCTCGGTGAACATACCCCTTTGGCAATACTGGCAAAATTTCGAACGGGCCCCGGGGTAGCGTCAGGGCATAATTATTGATCCGATTCTTTCGTATATTTATAAAATATTGGATGGAAGTCTCCAAGACCGAATTTCTGATCTGATTCAGTGGTTCGACCAATACTCAGTTTTTTCTCCGGCTATGTGAACATACCCCTTTGGCAATACTGGAAAAATTTAGAACGTGCCCCGGGGTGGCGTCAGGGCATAATTATTGATCCGATTCTTTCGTATGTTTATAAAATATTGTACGTAAGTCTCCAATACCGAATTTCTGATCCGATTCAATGGTTCGACCCATACTCAGTTTTTTCTCCAGCTCGGTGAATATACCCCTTTGGCAATACTGGCAAAATTTTGAACGGGCCCCGGGCTGTCGTTAGGGCATAGTTATCGATCCTATTCTTTCGTATGTTTATAAAATATTGTATGGAAGTCACCAAGACAGAATTTCTGATCCGATTCAGTGGTTCGACCGATACTCATTTTTTCTCCGGCTCGGTGAATATATCCCTTTGGCAATACTGGCAAAATTTCGAACGGGCCCCGAGGTGGCGTCAGGGCATAATTATTGATCCGATTCTTTCGTATGTTAATAAAATATTGTATGGAAGTCACCAAAACCGAATTTTTGATCCGATTCAGTTGCTCAACCCATACTCAGCTTTTTCTCCGGCTCGGTAAACATACCTTTTTGGCAATACTGCCAAAATTTAGAACGGGCCCCGGGGAGGCGTCAGGGCATAATTATTGATCCGATTCTTTCGTATGTTTATAAAATATTGTATGGAAGTCTCCAAGACCGAATTTCTAATCCGATTCAGTGGTTCGACCCATACTCAGTTTCTTCTACGGCTCAGTGAACATACCCCTTTGGCAATACTTGCTAAATTTTGAACGGGCCCCGGGGTGGCGTGAGGGCATAATTATTGATCCGATTCTTTCTTTTGTTTATAAAATATTGTATGGAATTCTCCAAGACCGAATTTCTGATCCGATTCAATGGTTCTACCCATACAAAGTTTTTCCTCCGGCTCGGCGAACATACCCATTTGACAATACTAGCAAAATTTCGAACGGGGCCCGGGTTACGTCAGGGCATAATTATTTATCCGATTCTTTCGTATGTTTATAAAATATTGCATGGAAGTCTCCAAGCCCAAATTTCTGATCCGATTTAGTGGTTCGGCCCATACTCAATTTTTTCTCTGGCTCGGTAAACATACCGGTTTGGCAATACTGGCAAAATTTCGAACGGGCCCCAAGGTGGCGTCAGGTTTTAATTATTGATCTGATTCTTTCGTATGTTTATAAAATATTGTATGGAAGTCTCCAAGAACGAATTACTGATCCAATTCAACTGTTCGACCCATACTCAGTTTTTTCTCCGGCTCGGGAACATACCACGTTGGCAATATTGGCAAAATTTCGAACGGGCCCCGGGGTGGCGTCAGGGTATAATTATTGATCCGATTCTTTCGTATGTTTATAAAATATTGTATGGAAGTCTCCAAAACTGAATTTCTTATCCGATTCAGTGGTTCGACCTATACTCTGTTTTTTCTCCAGCTCGGTGAACATACCCCTTTGGCAATACAGGCAAAATTTCGAACGGGCGCCGGGGTGGCGTGAGGGCATAATTATTGATCCGATTATTTCGTATGTTTATAAAATATTATATGGAAGTCACCAAGACCGAATTTCGGATCCAATTCATTGGTTCGACCTATACTCAGTTTTTTCTCCAGCTCGGTGAACATACCCTTTTGGCAATACTGGCAAAATTTCGAACGGGCCCCGGGGTGGCGTCAGGACATAATTATTGAACTGATTCTTTCGTATGTTTATAAAATATTGTATGAAAGTCTCCAATACCGAATTTCTGATCCGATTCATGTAAGACCCATACTCAGTTTTTTCTCCGGCTCAGTGAACATACTCCTTTGACAATACTAGCAAAACTTCGAACTTGCCTCGAGGTGGTGTCAGGGCATAACTATTGATCCGATTCTTTCGTATGTTTATAAAATATTGTATAGAAGTCTCTAAAAGAGAATTTCTAATCCGATTCAGTGGTTCGACCCATACTCAGTTTTTTCTCTGGCTCGGTGATCATACCGCTTTGGAAATACTGGCAAAATTTCAAACGGGCCCCGGGTTGGCGCTAAGACATAATTATCGATCCGATTCTTTCTTAGGGTAATAAAATATTGTATGGAAGTCACCAAGACCATACTTCTGATCCGATTCAGTGGTACGACCCATACTCAGTTTTTCTCCGGCTCGGTGAACATACCCCTCTAACAATACTGGCAAAATTTCGATCGGGCACCGGGGTGGCGTCAGGGCATAACTATTGATCTGATTCTTTCATGTTTATAAAAATATTGTATGGAAGCCTCCAAGACCGAATTTCTGTTCCAATTCAGTAGTTCGACCTATACTCGGTTATTTCTATGGCTCGGTGAACGTACCACAATACTGGCAAAATTTTTAAAGGCGGGTGGCGTTATTGAATAATTATTGATTTTATTCTTTCTTATACTTATAAAATATTGTATGGAAGTCACCAAGACCGAATTTTTGATCCGATACAGTGGTTTTACCATACTCAATTTTTTCTCTGGCTCGGTGAACATATCCCTTTGGCAATACTGGAAAAATTTAGAACGGGCTCCGGGGTGGCGTCAGGGCATAATTATTAATCCGATTTTTTCGTATGTTTATAAAATATTGTATGAAAGTCTACAAGACCGAATTTCTGATCCGATTCAGTGGATCGACCCATACTCAGTTTTTTCTCCAGATCGGTGAGCACACCCCTTTGGCAATACTGGCAAAATTTCGAATGGGCCCCGTGGTGGCGCCAGGGCATAATTAATGATCCGATTCTTTCGTATGTTTATAAAATATTGTATGAAAGTCTCTAAGTCTGAATTTCTGAGCCGATTCAGTGGTTTGACCCATACTCAGTTTTTTCTCCGGCTCGGTGAACATACCCCTTTGGCAATACTGGCAAAATTTCGAATGGGCCCCGAGGTGGCTTCAGGGCATAATTAATGATCCGATTCTTTCGTATGTTTATAAAATATTGTATGAAAGTCTCCAAGTCTGAATTTCTGATCCGATTCAGTGGTTCGACCCATACTCAGTTTTTTCTCCGGCTCGGTGAACATACCCCTTTGGCAGTACTGGCAAAATTTCGAACGGGCCCTGGGTGGAGTCATGGCATAATTATTGATCCGATTCTGTCGTATGTTTATAAAATATTGTATGGAAGTCACCAAGACCGAATTTCTGATCCGATTAAGTGGTTCGACCAATACTCATTTTTTTCTCCGGCTCGGAGAACATACTCCTTTAGCAATACTGGCAAAATATAAACGGACCCCGGGGTGGCGTCAGGGCATAATTATTGATCCGATTTTTTCGTATGTTTATAAAATATTGTATGGAAGTCACCAAAACCGAATTTCTGATCCGATTCAGTGGTTCGACCCATACTCAGTTTTTTCTCCGGCTCGGTGAACATACCCCCTTGGCAATACTAGCAAAATTTCGAACGGGCCCCGGGGTGGCGTCATGGCATAATTATTGATCTGATTTTTTCGTATGTTTATAAAATATTGTATTGAAGTATCCAAGACCGAATGTAACATCCTACCTTTGGTTATAATAATAATAATATAAATTTCGTCTATTTTATATTGGGTTGTTTTCGGTTTAGATAACTAGAATATGAGTTGGGCTAGTGTTGGGTTAAAAGGATATGAGTTATGGACTTGGGTATGAAAGAAAGAAGGAAAGACCATGGGCTAAGCCCATGATCCATAAATATATAAACCTTTAATACCCAATTTTCATTCATTTACACATATTCCATACACCTCTCAAACACACACTTAAGCTCTCTCTCTCTCTAGCCTCTATCTAGCCGAAATATAGAAGAAGAAACGGATCCCAACCCAAGGTATGATAGCATTTTGTTGTATGAGTTTAAATCCGTTAGTTATGGTCACTCAACGACAAGCCGAAATCGTTAAACCGTTTAAGTCACGAGATCCGGGTGGAATCGGGTATAAACCGAACCTATGATGAGCTTAGAGGTTACCCTAGCTCAGATCTGGATCGAACGAGACGAAAAACGGTAAAAAACGAGTTAAAACTCGTTTTTCCGACGTGTTCGCGGTTTTCCGGCGGCTTTCCGGCAAAGGCGGCGCCGGAAAGGCGGAGCCGGAATAGTGGTACGAGGATAAGGAATGTCAGGGAATGTTCTGACATTCCCTGACCTAACCCTAGTTTGCTATGGGAAATTAACGAATTGAAGGGTGATTCGTTAGTTAATTCACATAAGGGAGCACGACGAACTAGCCTTAGTTCGTCTCTGATTCGTTAGGGGAAAGGGGTAACGAATTACCTTTGATTCGCAATGATCAGTTCGTATAAGGATCAGTTCGTTAAGGCCCAATTCGCTATATGTACCAGTTCGTGAAAGGGTCCAATTCGTCATAAGGACCAGTTAGCTATAATGTTTGATTCGTTACATGCCGGATTCGTTATAATTGTTAATTCGCTATGAACTCCCATTCGTTAAGGACTGAATAAAGAATCAGAAGTTTAATAAATGATAGAACAGTCCCTGGACTTAGAAAAAGAATGATTTAATTGCAAAGAAGCCCTTAAACATTTTAAGTTAGCAAATTGATAATGATTCAAAATCCTAATGGAAAATAAGTTAAGACAGTTAATGAAAATAAAATTTTTCGAAGCTGGCTTGGCAGCTTAACCCCAGCTAGGGGCTCTGCCCCTTGGACCCCGCTAGGGGCTGCCGCCCCTAGAACCCCGCTGCCAGGGGCGCTGCCCCCGGACCCCTATTTGTTGAGGGTAATAATTAAACTAGAAAGGCGATATGTGTAGGGATAGTTTACTGAAACGTATAGTTATTATACAGTTAGTCGTGCACAGCTCAAGAAGGGAATAACCGTAAACGGTGAACGCAACCGCGTTGAGGTGAGTTTTTAGCCCCACTTTCTTGTTATGTTCTCGGGGCTGTGTGCATACTCAATGTGATAGTTAATACACTTACCTTAAGTGGTAAGTGTATGCCTTGTATGATTTATGTATGATGATTGCTTAACGGTGCGTGAACGATCTTCGGATATTGCATGTACCGTCAGGTGGTAGCTAAAGATGTGATTGCCATGTATGATGTAAGATAAGATGCATGTATGAATATATATTATGTATGCAATGTATGAATATATATGATGTATGCATAATGTACGTATGATATGTTAATGGTACGTGAACGTTCTTCGGAGATTGCACGTATTGTCAGGAAAAGTATTTAAGAACAGGTATAGTATGAAGCCATGGAAGAAAGGGTACCGGACCCTAATAATATCCGAGGATGATGGGTACCGGATCCTAATAATATCCGAGGATGAAGGGTACCGTACCCTAATAATATCCGAGGATGAAGGGTGACCGGACCCTAATAATATCCGAGGATGGAGGGTACCGGACCCTAATAATATCCGAGGTATATAGGGTGAAACGCCCTTTATAATGTATGGTTAGATATGAATGTATATAGACGAATGCTGAACATGATATGCATGTAATGCGTACCTTTGGGCACGTATATGTGTATGAAAAGTAAGTTATGTGATTAACTTGAAATCAATCAGCGTAGCTGACTTTTAGTATGCACGCAGGCAAATAGGTTGAGGCAGCTCGCGTGACTAAAGACACATGGCATGGAATCGAAGATAATGGCATCTTGGAGAAATGTTGTGATGTTTTAAAGACTATGTTTTGTTTTAATTGACTACGAATGTTTTATTAGACATGATTTGATGGTTATGTAAAATGTTATGGTTGAAGTTTTATTATTCCGCGAAAGTTTTTATTAACTCTGATATTTAGAACTGCGTTTATGAGTAAATCCAACGTGCAAAGTAGGGCTACCGGAAACGGGCCTTACACCGAATATCTGATCCGATTCAGTGGTTCGACCCATACTCAATTTTTTCTCCAGCTCGGTGAACATACCCCTTTGGCAATACTAGCAAAATTTTGAAAGGGCCCCGGGTGGCGTCAGTGCATAATTATTGATCAGATTCTTTCGTATACTTATAAAATATTGTATGGAAATCTCGAAACCTAATTTCTGATCCGATTCAGTGGTTCGACACATACTCAGTTTTTTCTCCGGCTCGGTGAACATACCCCCCCTTGGCAATACTGGCAAAATTTCGAACTGGCCCGGGGTGGCATCAGGGCATAATTATTCATCCGATTCTTTCGTATGTTTATAAAATATTGTATGGAAGTATCCAAGACCGAATTTCTGATCCGATTCAATGGTTCGACCCATACTCAGTTTTTTCTTCGTCTCGGTGAACTTACCCCTTTGTCAATACTGGCAAAATTTCGAACGGGCCCCGGGGTGGCGTCAAGGCATAATTATTGTTCCAATTCATTCGTATGTTTATAAAATATTGAATGGAAGTCTCTAAAACAGAATTTCTGATCCGATTCAGTGGTTCGACCCATACTTAGTTTGTTGTCCGGCTCGGTAAACACAAACCTTTGGCAATACTGGCAAATTTTCGAACGAGCCATGGGTGGCGTCAGGGCATAATTATTGATCCTATTCTTTCGTATGTTTATAAAATATTTTATGGAAGTCACCAAGACCGAGTTTCTGATCCGATTCAGTGGTTCGACACATACTCAGTTTTTTCTCCGGCTCGGTGAACATACCCCTTTGGAAATACAAGAAAAATTAAGAACGGGCCCCGGGGTGGCGTTAGGACATGATTATTGATCCGATTCTTTTGTATGTTTATAAAATATTATATGGAAGTTTCCATGACCGAATTTCTGATCCGATTCAATGGTTCGACCCATACTCAGTTTTTTCTCCGGCTCGGTGAACATACCCCTTTGGCAATATTGGCAAAATTTTGAACGGGCCCCGGTGTGGCGTCAGGGCATAATTATTGTTCCGATATTTTCGTATGTTTATAAAATATTGTATGGAAGTCTCCAAGACCGAATTTCTGATCCGATTCAATCGTTCGACCCATACTCAGTTTTTTCTCCGGCTCGGTGTACATACCCATTTGGAAATACTTGCAAAATTTCGAACGGGCCCGGGGGTTGCGTCAGGGCATAATTATTGTTCCGATTCATTCGTATGTTTAAAATATTGTATAGAAGTCTCAAAGACCGAATTTTTGATCCAATTCAGTGGTTCGACCCATACTCAGTTTGTTGTCCGGCTCAGTGAACACACGCCTTTGGCAATACTGGTAAAATTTCGAACGGGCCCTGGGGTGCCGTCAGGGCATAATTATTGATCTGATTCTTTCGTATGTTTATAAAATATTGTATGCAAGTCACCAAGATCGAAATTCTGAACCGAATCAGTGGTTCGACCCATACTCAGTATTTTCTTCGGCTCGGTGAACATACCCATTTGAATATACTGGCAAAATTTAGAACGGGCCCCGGGATGGCGTTAGGGCATAATTATTGTTCCGTTTCGTTCGTATGTTTATAAAATATTTTATGGTAGTCTCCATGACTGAATTTCTGTACCAATTCAGTGGTTCGACCCATACTCAGTTTTTTCTCCGACTCGGTGAACATACCCCTTTGGGAATCCTAGCAAAATTTCCAATAGGCACCGGGGTGGCATCAGGGCATAATTATTGTTCTGATTCATTCGTATGTTAACAAAATATTGTATGGAAGTCTGTTAGAACGAATATATAATCCGAGTCAGTGGTTCGACTCATACTCATTTTTTTCTCCGACTCGGTGAACATACCACTTTGGCAATACTGGAAAATTTTCGAACGGGCCCGGGGTGGCATCAGGGCATAAATCTTGATCCGATTCTTTCATATGTTTGTAAAATATTGTATGGAAGTCTCTAAGACCGAATTTTTGATCCGATTCAATAGTTCGAGCCATACTAAGTTTTTTCTCCGACTCGGTGAACATACCCCTTTATCAAAACTGGCAAAATTTCGAATGGGCTCCAGGGTGGCGTCAGGGCGTAATTATTGTTCCGGTTCTTTCGTTTGTTTATAACATATTGTATGGAAGTCTCTAAGACCGAATTTCTGATCCGATTCAGTGGTTCGACCCATACTCAGTTTTTTCTCCGATTCGTTGAACAAACTTCTTTGGCAATACTGGTAAAATTTCGAAAGGGCCACGGGGTGGCGTTAGGGCATAATTATTGTTCCGTTTCGTTCGTATGTTTATAAAATATTGTATGGAAGTCTCCAAGACCCAATTTCTGTACCAATTCAGCGGTTCGACCCATACTCAGTTTTTTCTTCAGCTCGGTGAACATACCAATTTGGCAATACTTGCAAAATTTCAAACGGGCCCCGGGGTGGTATCAGGGCATAATTATTGATCCGATTCTTTCGTATGTTTTTAAAATATTGTATGAAAGTCTCAAAGAGTGAATTTCTAATCCGATTCAGTGGTTCGACCCATACTAGTTTTTTCTCCGGCTCGGTGAACACACCCCTTTGGCAATACTAGCAAAATTTCGAATGGGCCCCGAGGTGGTGTCAGGGCATAATTATTGATCTGATTCTTTCTTAGGGTAATAAAATATTGTATGGAAGTCTCCGAGACCGAATTTCTGATCCGATTTAGTGGTTCGACCCATACTCAGTTTTTTTATCAGCTCGATAAACATACCCCTTTGGCAATACTGGCAAAAATAAGAACGGGTCCCGGGGTGGCGTCAGGGCATAATTATTGTTCCGATTGTTTCGTATGTTTATAAACTATTAAATGCAAGTCCCAAGACCGATGTTCTGATCCGATTCAGTGGTTCGACCCATACTTAGTTTTTTCTTCGGCTCGTTGAACATACCCTTTTGGCAATACTGGCAAAATTTCGAACAGGCTCCGAGTTGGCGTCAGGGCATAATAATTGTTCCGATTCATTCCTATGTTTATAAAATACTGTATGGAAGTCTCCAAGACCGACTCACTGATCCGATTCAGTGGTTCGATCCAAACTCAGTTTGTTGTCCGGCTCGGTGAACACACGCCATTGGCGATACTGGCAAAATTTGGAACGGGCCCTGGGGTGGCGTCAAGGTATATTTATTGATCCGATTCATTCGTATGTTTATAAAATATTGTATGGAAGTCACCAAGACCGAAATTCTGATCCGATTCAGTGGTTCGATCCATACTCAGTTTTCTCGGTGAACATACCCCTTTGGAAATACTGGCAAAATTTCAAACGGTCCCCGGGATGGCGTCAGGGCATAATTATTGATCCGTTTCTTTCGTATGTTTATAAAATATTGTAAGGAAGTCTCCAAGACCGAATTTCTGTTCCAATTCAGTGGTTCGACCCGTACTCAGTTTTTTCTCCGACTCGGTGAACATATCTCTTTGGAATACTGGAAAAATTTCCAATGGGCCCCGGGGTGGCGTCAGGGCAGAATTATTATTTGATTCATTCGTAAGTTTTCAAAATATTGTATGGAAGTCTTCTAGACCGAATTTCTGATCCGATTCAGTGGTTCGACCCATACTCAGCTTTTTCTTCGGCTCAGTGAACATACCCCTTTGGCTATACTTGCAAAATTTCGAACGGGCCCGGGGTGGCGTCAGGACATAATTTTTTATCCGATTCTTTCGTATGTTTATAAAATATTGTATGGAAGTATCCAAGACCGAATTTCTGATCCGATTCAACGGTTCATCCCGTACTCAGTTTTTTCTCCGGCTCGGTGAACATATCTCTTTGGGAATACTAGCAAAATTTCCAATGGGCCCCGGGATGGCGTCAGGGCAGAATTATTATTCTGATTCATTCGTAAGTTTACAAAATATTGTATGGAAGTCTTCTAGACCGAATTTCTGATCCGATTCAGTGGTTCGACCCATACTCAGATTTTTCTTCGGCTAGGTGAACATACCCCTTTGGCAATACTTGCAAAATTTCGAACGGGCCCGGTGGCGTCAGGGCATAATTTTTTATCCGATTCTTTCGTATGTTTATAAAATATTGTATGGAAGTATCCAAGACCGAATTTCTGATCCGATTCAATGGTTCATCCCATACTAAGTTTATTGTCCGGCTCGGTGAATATACACCTTTGGCAACACTGGAAAAATTTTGAACGGGCCCCGGGGTGGCGTCAGGGCAAAATTATTGTTCCGATTCTTTCGTATGTTTATAAAATATTGTATGGAACTCTCTAAGACCAAATTTCTGATCCGATTCAGTGGTTCGACCCATACTCAGTTTTTTCTCCGGCTCAGTGAACATACCCCTTTGGCAATACTGGCAAAATTTCGAACGGGCCACGAGGTGGATTCAGGGCATAATTATGATTTCGATTCATTCGTATGTTTATAAAATATTGTATGCAAGTTTCCAAAACCGAATTTCAGATCCGTTTCAGTGTTTCGACCGATACTCAGTTTTTTGTCCGTCTCGGTGAACACACCCCTTTGGCAATACTAGCAAAATTTCGAACGGGCCCCGAGGTGGTGTTAAGGCATAATTATTAATCTGATTCTCTTAGGGTAATAAAATATTGTATGGAAAGTCACCAAGACCGAATTTCTAAACCGATTCAGTGGTACAACCCATACTCAATTTTTTCTCCGGCTCGGTGAACATACCCCTTTGGCAAAACTTGCAAAATTTCGAACGGTCCCCGGGGTGACGTCAGGGCATAATTATTGATTCGATTATTTCATATATTTATAAAATATTGTATGGAAGTCTAAAAGACCGAATTTGTGTTCCAATTCAGTGGTTCGACCCATTCTCAGTTTTTTCTCCGGCTCGGTGAACATATCCCTTTGGGAATACTGGAAAATTTCGAACGGGCCCCATGTGGCGTCAGGGCATAATTATTGATCTGATTCCTTCGTAGGTTTATAAAATATTGTATGGAAGTCTCCAAGACGGAATTTCTGATCCGATTTAGTGGTTCGACCCATACTCAGTTTTTTCTTCAGCTCGGTGAACAAATCCCTTCGACAATACTAGCAAATTTTCGAACGGGCCCCGGGGAGGTGTCAGGGCATAATTATTGATCCGATTCTTTCGTATGTTTATAAAATACTGTATGAATGTCTCCAAGAGTGAATTTCTAATGAGATTCAGTGGTTCGACCCATACTCAGTTTTTTCTCTGGCTCGGTGAACATACCCCTTTGGCAATATTGGAAAATTTTCAAACAGGCCCCGGGGTGGCGTCAGGGCATAATTATTGATCCGATTCTTTCCTGTGTTTATATAATATTTTATGGAAGTCTCCAAGACTGAATATCCGATCCGATTTAGTGGTTCGACCCATACTGAGTTTTTTCTTCGGCTCGGTGAACATACCCCTTTGGCAATACTGACAAAATTTTGAACGGGCCGCGGGATGGCGTCAGGGCATAATTATTGATTCGATTCTTTATTAGGGTAATAAAATATTGTCTGAAATTCACGAAGACCGATTTTCTTATACGATTCAGTGATACGACCCATTCTCAGTTTTTTTCTCCGCCTCGTTGAACATACCCTTTTGGCAATACAGGAAATATTTCGAACAGAACCCGGGGTGGCATTAGGGTATAATTGTTGGTCTGATTCTTACATATATGTATAAAAAATTGTATGAAAGTCTCCAAGACCGAATTTCTGTTCCAATTCAGTGGTTCGACCCGTACTTAGTTTTTTCTCCGGTACGGTGAACATACAAATTTAGGAATACTGGCAAAATTTCGAACAGGCCTCGGGGTGGCGTCATGGCATAATTATTGATCTGTTTCCTTCGTAGGTTTATAAAATGTTGTATGGAAGTCTCCAAGACCGAATTTTTGATCCGATTCAGTGGTTCGATCCATACTCAGTGTTTTGTCCTGCTCGATGAACATACCCCTTAGGCAACACTTGTAAAATTTCGAACGAGCCACGGGGTGGTGTTAGGGCATAATTATTGATCCGATTCTTTCGTATGTTTATAAAACATTTTATGAAAGTTACCAAGACCGAATTTATGATCCGATTCAGCGGTTCGACCAATACTCATTTTTTCTTCAGCACGGTGAACATACCCCTTTGGCAATACTGGCAAAATTTCGAACAGGCCACGGGGTAGAGTCTGGGCATAATAATAGATCCGATTCATTCGTATGTTTATAAAATATTGTATGGAAGTCTCCAAGACCGAATTTCTAATCTCATTCAGTGGTTTGACCCATACTCAGTTATTTCTACGGTTCGGTTTTGGAAATACTGGAAAAATTTAAAATGGTCCCGGGTGGAGTCAGGGCATAATTATTGATTCGATTCTTTCGTATGTTTATAAAATACTGTATTGAATTCTCCAAGACAGAATTTCTGATCCGATTCAGTGGTTCGATCCATACTCAGTTTTTTCTCCGGCTCGGTGAACATACCCCTTTGGCAATAATAGCAAATTTTCGAACGGGCCTTGTGGTGGCGTTAGGGAATAATTATCGATCTGATTCCTTCGTAGGTTTATAAAATATTGTATGGAAGTCTCCAAGACCGAGTTTCTGATCCGGTTCAATGGTTAGACCCATACTCAGTTTTACTCCGGCTCGGTGAACATACCCCTTTGGCAATAGGGCAAAATTTCGAACGGGCCTCGGGGTGGCGTTAGGGCATAATTATGATCCGATTCTTTCGTATGTTTTTAAAATATTGTTTGGAAATCTCGAAGACCAAATTTCTGATCCGATTCAGTGGTTCGACCCATATTCAAGCTTTTTTCCGCCTCGGTGAATATACCCCTTTAGCAATATTGGCAAATTTTTGAACGTGCCCAAGGTGTGGCGTTAGGGCATATATATTAATCCGATTCTTTCTTAGGGTAATAAAATATTGTTTGGATGTCCCCAAGACCGAATTTCTGATCCGGTTCAGTTCTTCGACCCATATTCAGTTTTTTCTCCGGCTTGGTGAACATACCCCTTTGGCAATATTGGCAAAATTTCGAACAAGGCCCCGGGGTGGAGTCAGGGCATAATTATTAATTCGATTCTTTCGTATGTTTATAAAAAATTGTATGGAAGTCTTCAAGACCGAATTTCGGTTCCGATTCAATGGTACGACCCATTCTCAGTTTTTTTCTCCGGCTCGGTGAACATTCCCCTTTGGCAATACTGGCAAAATTTCGAACGGGCCCCGGGGTGGCGTCAGGGCATAATTATTGATCTGATTCTTTCATATGTTTATAAAATATTGTATGTAAGTCTGCAAGACCGAATTTATGTTCCAATTCAGTGGTTCGAACCATACTCAGTTTTTTCTCCGGCTCGGTGAACTTACAAATTTGGGAATGCTGGCAAAATTTCGAACGGGTCCCGGGGTGGCGTCAGGGCATAATTATTGATCCGATTCCTTCGTAGGTTTATAAAATATTGTATGGAAGTCTCCAACACCGAATTTCTGATCCGATTCAGTTGTTCGACCCATACTCAGGTTTTTGTCCGGCTCGGTGAACATACTCCTTTGGCAATACTAGCAAAAATTTGAACCGGCCCCGGGTGGCGTTAGAGCATAAATATTGATCCGATTCTTTCGAATGTTGATAAAATATTGTATGGAAGTCACCCAGACCGAATTTATAATCCGATCCAGTGGTTCGATCAATACTCTTTTTTCTCCGTCTCGGTAAACATACCCCTTTGGCAATACTGGCAAAATTTCGAACGGGCCACGGGGTGGCCTCAGGGCATAATTATAGATCCGATTCATTCGAATGTTTATAAAATATTGAATAGATGTCTCCATAACCGAATTTCTAATCTCATTCAGTGGTTCGACCCATACTTAGTTATTTCTACGGCTCGGTTTTGGAAATCTGGCAAAATTTCGAACGGCCCCCGGGTGGCGTCTAGGCATAATTATTGATCCGATTCTTTCGTATGTTTAAAAATACTGTATGGAAGTCTCCAAGATCGAATTTCTAATCCGATTCAGTGGTTCGACCCATACTCAGTTTTTTCTCCGGCTCGGTGACATTTCCCTTTGGCAACATTGGCAAAATTTTGAACGGGCCTGGGAAGGCGTTAGGGCATAATTATTGATCCGATTCTTTCGTATGTTTATAAAATATTGTATGGAAATCACCAAGACCGAATTTCTGATCCGATTCAGTGGTTCGACCCGTACTCAATTTTTTCATCGACTCGGTGAACATACCTCTTTGGCAATACTGGCAAAATTTTGAATGGGCCCCGGGGTGGCCTCAGGGCATAACTATTGATCTGATTCTTTCGTATGTTTATAAAATACCGTATGGAAGTCTCCAAGACCGAATTTTTGTTCCAATTCAATGGTTCGGCATATACTCAGTTTTTCCTCCGGCTCAGTGAAAATACAAATTTGGGAATACTGGCAAATTTCGAACGGGCTCCGGGGTGGTGTCAGGGCATAATTATTGATTCGATTCCTTCGTAGGTTTATAAAATATTGTATGGAAGTTTCCGAGACCGAATTTCTGATCCGATTCAGTGGTTCGACCCATACTCGGTGAACATAGCCTTTTGGCAATACTGGCAAATTTTCGAACGGGCCCCGGGGTGACGTCAGGGCATAATTGTTGTTCCGATTCTTTCGTATGTTTATAAAATATTAAATGGAAGTCTCTAGACCGAATTTCTGATCCGATTCAGTGGTTCGACCCAATTCAGTCTTTCCTCCGGCTCGGTGAACATACCTCTTTGGCAATACTGACAAAATTTCGAACGGGTCCGGTGTGGTGTCAGGGCATAATTATTGTTCCGATTCATTCGTATGTTTATAAAATATTGTATAGAAGTCTCCAAGACCGAATTTCTGATCCGATTCAGTGGTTCAACCCATATTTAGGCTTTTTTCTTCCTCGGTGAATATACCTCTTTAGCAATATTGGCAAATTTTCGAACGTGCCCCGGTGTGGCGTCATGGCATAATTATTAATCCGATTCTTTTCTTAGTGTAATAAAATATTGTTTGGATGTCTCCAAGACCGAATTTTTGATCCGGTTCAGTTGTTCGACCCATATTCAGTTTTTTCTCCGACTCGGTGAACACACCCCTTTGGCAATATTGGCAAAATTTCGAACGAGGCCCCGGGGTGGTGTCAGGGCATAATTATAGATTTGATTCTTTCGTATGTTTATAAAAAATTGTATGGAAGTCTCGAACACCGAATTTCGGATTCGATTCAGTGGTATGACCCATTATCAGATTTTTTCTCCGGCTCGGTGAACATACCCCTTTGGCAATACTGGCAAAATTTCGAACGGGCCCCGG
Source organism: Bidens hawaiensis (assembly GCF_021521415.1). Taxonomy (NCBI): domain Eukaryota; kingdom Viridiplantae; phylum Streptophyta; class Magnoliopsida; order Asterales; family Asteraceae; genus Bidens; species Bidens hawaiensis. The sequence continues at coordinate 1,207,493 of NW_027491484.1, forward strand.
GGTGGCGTCAGGGCATAATTATTGATCTGTTTCTTTCATATGTTTATTAAATATTGTATGGAAGTCTCTAAGACCGAATTTATGTTCAAATTCAGTGGTTTGAACCATACTCAGTTTTTTCTCCGTCTCGGTGAACGTACAAATTTGGGAATGCTAGCAAAATTTCGAGCGGGTCCCGGGGTGGAGTCAGGACATAATTATTGATCCGGTTCCTTCGTAGGTTTATAAAATATTGTATGGAAGTCTCCAAGACCGAATTTCTGATCCGATTCAGTTGTTCGACCCATACTCAGTTTTTGTCCGGCTCGGTGAACATACTCCTTTGACAATACTAGCAAAATTTTGAACTGGCCCCGGGGTGGCGTTAGGGCATAAATATTGATTTGATTTTTTTGGAATGTTTATAAAATATTGTATGGAAGTCACCAAGACCTTATTTATGATCCGATCTAGTGGTTCGATAAATACTCTTTTTTCTCCGGCTCGGTGAACATACCCGTTTGGCAATACTGACAAAATTTCGAACGGTCCATGGGGTGGCCTTTGGGCATAATTATAGATCCGATTCATTCGAATGTTTATAAAATATTATATGGACGTCTCCAAGACTGAATTTCTAATCTCATTCAGTGCTTCTACCCATATTCAGTTATTTCTACGGCTCGGTTTTGGAAATACTAGGAAAATTTCGAACGGCCCCCGGGTGGAGTCAGGGCATAATTATTAATCCGATTCTTTCGTATGTTTATAAAATACTGTATGGAAGTTTCCAAGACCGAATTTCTAATCCGATTCAGTGGTTCGACCCATACTTAGTTTTTTCTCCGGTTCGGTGAACATTTCCCTTTGACAACATTGGCAAAATTTCGAACGGGCCCGGGGTGGCGTTAGGGCATAATTATTGATCTGATTCTTTCGTATGTTTATAAAATATTGTATGGAAATCACCAAGACCGAATTTCCGATCCGATTCAATGGTTCGACCCATACTCAATTTTCCTCGGTTCGGTGAACATACCTCTTTGACAATACTGGCAAAATTTTGAATGGGCCCCGGGGTGGCATCAGGGCATAACTATTGATCCGATTCTTTCGTATGTTTATAAAATACTATATGGAAGTCTCCAAAACCGAATTTCTGTTCCAATTCAGTGGTTCGACCTATACTTAGTTTTTTCTCCGGCTCGGTGAAAATACAAATTTGGGAATACTGGTAAAATTTCGAACGGCCCCGGGGTGGTGTCAGGGCATAATTATTGATTCGATTCCTTCGTAGGTTTATAAAATATTGTATGGAAGTTTCCGAGACCGAATTTCTGATCCGATTCTGTGGTTCGACCCACACTCAGTTTTTTGTCCGACTCGGTGAACATAGCCCTTTGGCAATACTGGCAAAATTTCGAAGGGGCCCCGGGGTGACGTCAGGGCATAATTGTTCCGATTCTTTCGTATGTTTATAAAATATTAAATGGAAGTCTCTTGACCGAATTTCTGATCCGATTCAGTGGTTCGACCCAACTCAGTCTTACCTCCGGCTCGGTGAACATACCTCTTTGGCAATACTGGCAAAATTTCGAACGGGCCCCGGGGTGGCGTCAGGACATAATTATGGTTCCGATTCATTCGTATGTTTATAAAATATTGTATGGAAGTCTCCAAGACCGATATTCTGATCCGATTCAATGGTTCAACCCATATTCAAGCTTTTTTTCCGCCTCGGTGAATATACCCCTTTAGGCAAAATTTCGAACGTGCCCCGGTGTGGCGTTAGGGCATAATTATTAATCTGATTCTTTCTTAGGGTAATAAAATATTGTTTGGATATCTCCAAGACCGAATTTCTGATCCGGTTCAGTTGTTCGACCCATATTCAGTTTTTTCTCCTGCTCGGTGAACATACCCATTTGGCAATATTGGCAAAATTTCGAACAAGGCCCCTTGGTGGTGTCAGGGTATAATTATAGATTTGATTCTTTCGTATGTTTATAAAAAATTGTATGGAAGTTTCCAACACCGAATTTCGGACCCGATTTAGTGGTACGACCCATTCTCAGTTTTTTTCTCCGGCTCGGTGAACATATACCCCTTTGGCAATACTGGCAAAATTTCGAACGAGCCCCGGGGTGGTGTCAAGGCGTAATTATTGATCTGATTCTTTCATATGTTTATAAAATATTGTATGGAAGTCTCCAAGACCGAATTTATGTTCAAATTCAGTGGTTCGAACCGTACTCAGTTTTTTCTCCGTCTCGGTGAACTTAAAAATTTGGGAATGCTGACAAAATTTCGAACGGGTCCCGGGGTGGCGTCAGGACATAATTATTGATCCGATTTCATTGTAGGTTTATAAAATATTGTATGGAAGTCTCCAAGACTGAATTTCTGATCCGATTTAGTTGTTCGACCCCATACTCAGTTTTTTGTCCGGCTCGGTGAACATACTCATTTGGCAATACAAGCAAAATTTTGAACTGGCCCCGGGGTGGCGTTAGGGCATAAATATTGATCCGATTCTTTCGAATGTTTATAAAATATTGTATGGAAGTCACCAAGACCGAATTTATGATCCGATCCAGTGGTTCGATAAATACTCTTTTTTCTCCGGCTCGGTGAACATACCCCTTTGGCAATACTGACAAAATTTCGAACGGGCCACGGGGTGGCCTCAGGGCATAATTATAGATCCGATTCATTCGAATGTTTATATAATATTGTATGGAAGTCTCTAAGACTGAATTTCTAATCTCATTCAGTGGTTCTACCAATACTCAGTTATTTCTAAGGCTCGGTTTTGGAAATACTAGGAAAATTTCGAACGGCCCCTGGGTGGCGTCAGGGTATAATTATTGATCCTATTCTTTCGTATGTTTATAAAATACTATATGGAAGTCTCCAAGACCGAATTTCTGATCCGATTTAGTGGTTCGACCCATACTTAGTTTTTTCTCCGGCTCGGTGAACATTTCCCTTTGGCAAAATTGGCAAAATTTCGAACGGGCCCGGGGTGGCGTTAGGGCATAATTATTGATCTGATTCTTTCGTATGTTTATAAAATATTGTACGGAAGTCTCCAAAACCGAATTTCTGATCCGATTCAGTTGTTCGACCCATACTTAGGTTTTTGTCCGGCTCGGTGAACATACTCCTTTGGCAATACTAGCAAAAATTTGAACCGGCCCCGGGTGGCGTTAGAGCATAAATATTGATCCGATTCTTTCGAATGTTGATAAAATATTGTATGGAAGTCACCCAGACCGAATTTATAATCCGATCCAGTGGTTCGATCAATACTCTTTTTTCTCCGTCTCGGTAAACATACCCCTTTGGCAATACTGGCAAAATTTCGAACGGGCCACGGGGTGGCCTCAGGGCATAATTATAGATCCGATTCATTCGAATGTTTATAAAATATTGAATAGATGTCTCCATAACCGAATTTCTAATCTCATTCAGTGGTTCGACCCATACTTAGTTATTTCTACGGCTCGGTTTTGGAAATCTGGCAAAATTTCGAACGGCCCCCGGGTGGCGTCTGGGCATAATTATTGATCCGATTCTTTCGTATGTTTAAAAATACTGTATGGAAGTCTCCAAGATCGAATTTCTAATCCGATTCAGTGGTTCGACCCATACTCAGTTTTTTCTCCGGCTCGGTGAACATTTCCCTTTGGCAACATTGGCAAAATTTTGAACGGGCCTGGGAAGGCGTTAGGGCATAATTATTGATCCGATTCTTTCGTATGTTTATAAAATATTGTATGGAAATCACCAAGACCGAATTTTTGATCCGATTCAGTGGTTCGACCCATACTTAATTTTTTCATCGACTCGGTGAACATACCTCTTTGGCAATACTGGCAAAATTTTGAATGGGCCCCGGGGTGGCCTCAGGGCATAACTATTGATCTGATTCTTTCGTATGTTTATAAAATACTGTATGGAAGTCTCCAAGACCGAATTTTTGTTCCAATTCAGTGGTTCGGCATATACTCAGTTTTTCCTCCGGCTCAGTGAAAATACAAATTTGGGAATACTGGCAAATTTCGAACGGGCTCCGGGGTGGTGTCAGGGCATAATTATTGATTCGATTCCTCCGTAGGTTTATAAAATATTGTATGGAAGTTTCCGAGACCGAATTTCTGATCCGATTCAGTGGTTCGACCCATACTCGGTGAACATAGCCTTTTGGCAATACTGGCAAATTTTCGAACGGGTCGCGGGATGGCGTCAGGGCATAATTATTGATTCGATTCTTTATTAGGGTAATAAAATATTGTCTGAAATTCACCAAGATCGATTTTCTTATACGATTCAGTGATACGACCCATTCTCAGTTTTTTTCTCCGCCTCGTTGAACATACCCCTTTGGCAATACAGGAAATATTTCGAACAGAACCCGGGGTGGCATTAGGGTATAATTGTTGGTCTGATTCTTACATATGTGTATAAAAAATTGTATGAAAGTCTCCAAGACCGAATTTCTGTTCCAATTCAGTGGTTCGACCCGTACTTAGTTTTTTCTCCGGTACGGTGAACATACAAATTTAGGAATACTGGCAAAATTTCGAACAGGCCTCGGGGTGGCGTCATGGCATAATTATTGATCTGATTCCTTCGTAGGTTTATAAAATGTTGTATGGAAGTCTCCAAGATCGAATTTTTGATCCGATTCAGTGGTTCGATCCATACTCAGTGTTTTGTCCTGCTCGATGAACATACCCCTTAGGCAACACTTGTAAAATTTCGAACGAGCCACGGGGTGGTGTTAGGGCATAATTATTGATCCGATTCTTTCGTATGTTTATAAAACATTGTATGAAAGTTACCAAGACCGAATTTATGATCCGATTCAGCGGTTCGACCAATACTCATTTTTTCTTCAGCACGGTGAACATACCCCTTTGGTAATACAGGCAAAATTTCGAACGGGCCACGGGGTAGAGTCTGGGCATAATAATAGATCCGATTCATTCGTATGTTTATAAAATATTGTATGGAAGTCTCCAAGACCGAATTTCTAATCTCATTCAGTGGTTTGACCCATACTCAGTTATTTCTACGGTTCGGTTTTGGAAATACTGGAAAAATTTAAAATGGTCCCGGGTGGAGTCAGGGCATAATTATCACCAAGACTAAATTTCCGATCCGATCCAGTGGTTCGATAAATACTCTTTTTTCTCCGACTCGGTGAACATACCCCTTTGGCAATACTGACAAAATTTCGAACGGGCCACGGGGTGGTCTCAGGGCATAATTATAGATCCGATTCATTCGAATGTTTATATAATGTTGTATGGAAGTCTCCAAGACTGAATTTCTAATCTCATTCAGTGGTTCTACCCATACTCAGTTATTTCTACGGCTCGGTTTTGGAAATACTAGGAAAATTTCGAACGGCCCCTTGGTGGCGTCAGGGTATAATTATTGATCCGATTCTTTCGTATGTTTATAAAATACTATATGGAAGTCTCCAATACCGAATTTCTGATCCGATTCAGTGGTTCTACCCATACTCAGTTTTTTCTCCGACTCGGTGAACATTTCCCTTTGGCAACATTGCCAAAATTTCGAACGGGCTTGGGGTGGCGTTAGGGCATAATTATTGATCCGATTCATTCGTATATTTATAAAATATTGTATGGAAGTGAACATACCTCTATGGCAATACTGGCAAAATTTTAAATGGGCCCCGGGGGGGCATCAGGGCATAACTATTGATCCGATTCTTTCGTATATTTATCAAATATTGTATGAAAGTCTCCAAGACCGTATTTCTATTCCAATTCAGTGGTTCGACCTATACTCAGTTTTTTCTCCGGCTCGGTGAACATACAAATTTGGGAATACTGGCAAAATTTTGAACGGGCCCCGGGTGGCGTCAGGGCATAATTATTGATCCGATTCTTTCGTATGTTAATAAAATATTGTATGGAAGTCACCAAAACCGAATTTTTGATCCGATTCAGTTGCTCAACCCATACTCAGCTTTTTCTCTGGCTCGGTAAACATACCCTTTTGGCAATACTGCCAAAATTTAGAACGGGCCCCAGGGAGGCGTCAGGGCATAATTATTGATCCGATTCTTTCGTATGTTTATAAAATATTGTATGGAAATCAACAAGACCGATTTTCTGATCCGATTCAGTGGTTCGACCCATACTCAATTTTCATCGGCTCGGTGAACATACCTCTTTGGCAGTACTTGCTAACTTTCGAACGGGCCCCGGGGTGGCGTCAGGGCATAATTATTGATCCGATTCTTTCGTACGTTTATAAAATATTGTATGGAAGTCTCCGGGAGCGAATTTTCGATCCGATTCAGTGGTTCGACCCATACTCAGTTTTTTCTCCGGCTCGGTGAACACAGCCCTTTGGAATTACTGGCATAATTTCGAACGGGCCCCGTGGTGGCGTTAGGGCATAATTGTTGTTCCGATTCTTTCGTATGTATATAAAATATTAAATTGAAGTCTAAAGAACGAATTTTTGATCCGATTCAGTGGTTCGACCCAACTCAGTTTTTCCTCCGGCTCGGTGAACATACCCCTTTGGGAATACTGGAAAAATTTCGTACGGGCCCCGGGGTGGCGTCAGGGCATAATTATTGATCCGATTCCTTCGTATGTGTATAAAATAATGTATGTAAGTCTTCAAGACCGAATTTCTGATCTGATTCAGTGGTTCGACCCATACTCAGTTTTTTCTCCGGCTCGGTGAACACAGCCCCTTTGGAATTACTGGCAAAATTTCGAACGGGCCCCGTGGTGGCGTCAGGGCATAATTGTTGTTCCGATTCTTTCGTATGTATATAAAATATTAAATGGAAGTCTCAAGAACGAATTTTTGATCCGATTCAGTGGTTCGACCCAACTCAGTTTTTCCTCCGGCTCGGTGAACATACCCCTTTGGGAATATTGGAAAAATTTCGAACGGGCCCCGGGGTGGCGTCAGGGCATAATTATTGATCCGATTCCTTCGTATGTTTATAAAATATTGTATGGAAGTCTCCAAGACCGAATTTCTAATCCGATTCAGTGGTTCGACCCATACTCAGTTTTTTCTTCGGATCGGTGAACATACCTATTTGGCAATACAGGCAAAATTTTGAATGGGTCACGGGGTGGCATCATGGCATAACTATTGATCCGATTCTTTCGTATGTTTATAAAATATTGTATGGAAGTATCCAAGACCGTATTTCTATCCAATTCTGTGGTTCGACTTATACTCAGTTTTTTCTCCGGCTCGGTGAACATACAAATTTGGGAATGCTGGCCAAATTTCGAACGGGTCCCGGGGTGGCGTCAGGACATAATTATTGATCCGAGTCCTTCGTAGGTTTATAAAACATTGTATGGAAGTCTCCAAGACCGAATTTCTGATCCGATTCAGTTGTTCGACCCATACTCAGTTTTTTGTCCGGCTCGGTGAACATACTCATTTGGCAATACTAGCAAAATTTTGAACTGGCCCCGGGGTGGCGTTAGGGCATAAATATTGATCCGATTCTTTCGAATGTTTATAAAATATTGTATGGAAGTCACCAAGACCGAATTTATGATCCGATCCAGTGGTTCGATAAATACTCTTTTTTCTCCGGCTCGGTGAACATACCCCTTTGGCAATACTGACAAAATTTCGAACGGGCCACGGGGTGGCCTCAGGGCATAATTATAGATCCGATTCATTCGAATGTTTATATAATATTGTATGGAAGTCTCCAAGACTGAATTTCTAATCTCATTCAGTGGTTCTACCCTTACTCAGTTATTTCTACGGCTCGGTTTTGGAAATACTAGGAAAATTTCGAACGCCCATGGGTGGCGTCAGGGTATAATTATTGATCCGATTCTTTCGTATGTTTATAAAATACTTTATGTAAGTCTCCAATACCGAATTTCTGATCCGATTCAGTGGTTCTACCCATACTCAGTTTTTTCTCCGACTCGGTGAACATTTCCCTTTGGCAACATTGCCAAAATTTCGAACGGGCTTGGGGTGGCGTTAGGGCATAATTATTGATCCGATTCATTCGTATATTTATAAAAGATTGTATGGAAGTGAACATACCTCTATGGCAATACTGGCAAAATTTTAAATGGGCCCCGGGGTGGCATCAGGGCATAACTATTGATCCGATTCTTTCGTATATTTATCAAATATTGTATGAAAGTCTCCAAGACCGTATTTCTATTCCAATTCAGTGGTTCGACCTATACTCAGTTTTTTCTCCGGCTCGGTGAACATACAAATTTGGGAATACTGGCAAAATTTTGAACGGGCCCCGGGTGGCGTCAGGGCATAATTATTGATCCGATTCTTTCGTATGTTAATAAAATATTGTATGGAAGTCACCAAAACCGAATTTTTGATCCGATTCAGTTGCTCAACCCATACTCAGCTTTTTCTCTGGCTCGGTAAACATACCCTTTTGGCAATACTGCCAAAATTTAGAACGGGCCCCAGGGAGGCGTCAGGGCATAATTATTGATCCGATTCTTTCGTATGTTTATAAAATATTGTATGGAAATCAACAAGACTGATTTTCTGATCCGATTCAGTGGTTCGACCCATACTCAATTTTCATCGGCTCGGTGAACATACCTCTTTGGCAGTACTTGCTAACTTTCGAACGGGCCCCGGGGTGGCGTCAGGGCATAATTATTGATCCGATTCTTTCGTATGTTTATAAAATATTGTATGGAAGTCTCCGGGAGCGAATTTTCGATCCGATTCAGTGGTTCGACCCATACTCAGTTTTTTCTCCGGCTCGGTGAACACAGCCCTTTGGAATTACTGGCATAATTTCGAACGGGCCCCGTGGTGGCGTCAGGGCATAATTGTTGTTCCGATTCTTTCGTATGTATATAAAATATTAAATGGAAGTCTCAAAAACGAATTTTTGATCCAATTCAGTGGTTCGACCCAACTCAGTTTTTCCTCCGGCTCGGTGAACATACCCCTTTGGGAATACTGGAAAAATTTCGAACGGGCCCCGGGGTGGCGTCAGGGCATAATTATTGATCCGATTCATTCGTATGTTTATAAAATATTGTATGGAAGTCTCCAAGACCGAATTTCTAATCCGATTCAGTGGTTCGACCCATACTCAGTTTTTTCTTCGGCTCGGTGAACATACCTCTTTGGCAATACTGGCAAAATTTTGAATGGGCCCCGGGGTGGCATCAGGGCATAACTATTGATCCGATTCTTTCGTATGTTTATAAAATATTGTATGGAAGTATCTAAGACCGTATTTCTGTTCCAATTCAGTGGTTCGACTTATACTCAGTTTTTTCTCCGGCTCGGTGAACATACAAATTTGGGAATACTGGCAAAATTTTGAACGGGCCCCGTGGTGGCGTCAGGGCATAATTATTGATTAGATTCCTTCGTAGGTTTATAAAATATTGTATGGAAGTCTCCGAGACCGAATTTCCGATTCGATTCAGTGGTTCGACCCATACTCGGTTTTTTGTCCTGCTCGGTGAACATAGCCGTTTGGAATTACTGGCAAAATTTCGATCGGGCCCCGGGGTGGCGTCAGGACATAATTTTTGTTCCGATTCTTTCGTATGTTTAGAAAATATTAAATGGAAGTCTCAAAAACGAATTTCTGATCCGATTCAGTGGTTCGACCCAACTCAGTTTTTCCTCCGGCTCGGTGAACATACCCCTTTGGCAATACTCTAAAAATTTTGAACGGGTCCCGTGGTGGCGTCAGAGCATAATTATTGATTCGATTCCTTCGTATGTTTATAAAATATTGTATGGAAGTCTCCAAGACCGAATTTCTAATCCGATTCAGTGGTTCGACCCATACTCAGTTTTTTCTCCGGCTCGGTGAGCATACCCCTTTGGAAATACTGGCAAAATTAAGAACGGGCCCCGAGGTGGAGTCATGGCATAATTATTGATCTAATTCTTTTGTATGTTTATAAAATATTGTATAGAAGTCCCAACACCAAATTTCTGATCCTATACATAGGTTCGACCCATACTCAGTTTTTTCTCCGGCTCGGTGAACATACCTTTTTGGCAATACTGGCAAAATTTCGAACGGGCCACGGGGTGGCGTCAGGGCATAATTGTTGATCCGATTATTTCGTATGTTTATAAAACATTGTGTGGAAGTCTCCAAGACCGAATTTCTAATCGGATTCTGTGGTTCGACCCATACTTAGTTTTTTCTCCGGCTCGATGAACAAACCCCTTAGAAATACTGTCAAAACTTCGAACGGGCTGCGGGGTTGCGTCAGAGCATAATTATTGATCCGATTCTTTTTTAGGGTAATAAAAGTCACCAAGACCAAATTTCTGATCTAATTCAGTGGTTCGACCCACTCTCAGTTTTTTCTCTGGCTTGGTGAACAAACCCCTTTTACAAAACTGACATAATTTAAAACGGGCTGCGGGGTGGTGTCAGGGTATAATTATTGATCTAATTCTTTCTTAGGGTAATTAAATATTGTTTGGAAGTCTCCAAGCCAGATTTCTGATCCGATTCAGTGGTTCGACCCATACTCAGTTTTTTCTCCATCTCGGTGAACATTCCGCTTTCGCAATACTAGCAAAAATTTCGAACGAGCCCAGGGTGGCATTAGGGCATAATTATTGATCCGATTCTTTCGTATGTTTTTAAAATATTGTATGGAAGTCTCCAATACCGAATTTATGATCCGATTCAGTGGTTCGACCCAAACTCAATAATTTCTTCTGCTCGGCAAACATACCCATTTGGCAATACTGGCAAAATTTCGCACGGGCCCAGGGGTGGCGTCAGGACATAATTATTGATCAGATTCTTTCGTATGTTTATAAAATATTGTATGGAAGTATTCAATACCGAATTTCTGATCCGATTCGGTGGTTCGTCCCATAGACAGTTTTTTCTCCGGCTTGGTGAACATATCCCTTTGGCAATACTGGCAATATTACAAACAGGCCCCGGGGTGGCATCAGGACATAATTATTGATCCAATTCTTTCGTATGTTAAAAAAATATTGTATGGAAGTCTCCAAATCTGAGTTTCTGATCCGATACAGTGGTTCGACCCATACTCAGTTTTTTCTCCGGCTCGGTGAACATACCCCTTTGGCAATACTGGAAAAATTTTGAACGGCCCCGGGTGGCGTTAGGGCAAAATTATTGATCCGATTCATTCTTATACGTATAAAATATTGTATGGAAGTCACCAAGACCGAATTTCTGATCCGATTCATTGGTTCGACCAATACTCATTTTTTATCCGCCTCTGTGAACATACTCATTCGGCAATACTAGCAAAATTTTGAACGAGCCCCAGGATGGCGTCACAGCATAACTATTGATCCGATTCTTTCGTATGTTTATATAATATTGTATAGAAGTCACCAAGACCGAATTTCTGATCCAATTCAATGGTTCTACCCATACTCAGTTTTTTCTCTTGCTCGGTGAACATACCCCATTGGCATTACTGGGAATATTTTGAACGAGCCCCGTGGCGGCGTCAGGGCATAATTATTGATCCGATTCTTTCGTATGTTTATAAAATATTGAAGTCTCCAAGCCCTAATTTCTTATCCAATTCAATGGTTCGACCCATTATCTGTTATTTCTACGGCTCGATGAACATACCCTTTTGGCAATACTGGCAAAATTTTTAATGGGCCCTGGGTGGCGTCAGGGCATAATTATTGATCTGATTCTTTCGTATGTTTATAAAATTTGTATGGAAGTCTCCAAGACCGAATTTCTAATCCGATTCAGTGGTTCGACCCATAATTAGTTTTTTCTCCTGCTCGGAGAACATACCCCTTAGCAATACTGGAAAAACTTCGAACGGGCCGCGAGGTGGAGTCAGAGCATAATTATTGATCCGATCCTTTTTAAGGTTAATAAAATATTGTATGAAAGTCACCAAGACCAAATTTCTGATCTAATTCAGTGGTTCAACCCATACTCAGTTTTTTCTCTGCCCGGTGAACATACCCCTTTGGCAAAACTAACAAAACTTAGAACGGGCCGCGGGGTGACGTCAGTGTATAATTATTGATCCAATTCATTCGTATGTTTATAAAATATTGTATGGAAGTCTCCAAGACCGAATTTATGATCCGATTCAGTGGTTCGACCCATACTCAATATTTTCTCCGGCTCGGCGAACATACCCCTTTGGCAATACTGGCAAAATTTCGAACGGGCCCCGGGGTGGCGTCAGGGCATAATTATTGTTCCGATTCTTTTGTATGTTTCTAAAATATTGTATGGAAGACTCCAATACAGAATTTCTGATCTGATTCAGTGGTTCGACCCATACTCAGTTTTTTCTCCGGCTAGGTGAATATACCCATTTGGCAATATTGGCAAAATTCGAACGGGCCCCGGGATGGCGTCAGAGCATAATTATTGATCCGATTCTATCGTATGTATATAAAATATTTTATGGATGTTTCCAAGAACTAATTTCTGATCTGATTCAATGGTTCGACCCATACTCACTTTTTTCTCCGGCTCGGTGAACATACCCCTTAGTTATACTAGCAAAACTTCGAACGGGCCGCGTGGTGGCGTTAGAGCTTAATTATTGATTCGATTCTTTCGTATGTTTATATAATATTGTATGGAAGTCTCCAATACCGAATTTCTGATCCGATTCAGTGGTTCGACCCATACTCAGTTGTTTCTCCGGATCGGTGAACATAACCCTTTGGCAATACTGGCAAAATTTCGAACGGGCCCCGGGTTAGCGTCAGGGCCTAATTATTGATCCGATTATTTCGTATGTTTAAAAAATATTGTTTGGAAGTCTCCAAGACCGAATTTCTGATCCGATTTAATGGTTCGACCCAGACTCAATTTTTCTCCGGCTCGGTGAACCTAAGCTATACCGGCAAAACTTCGAAAGGGCCGCGGGGTGGCGTCATAGCATAATTATTGATCCGATTCTTTCGTATGTTTATAAAATATTGTATGGAAGTTTCCAATACCGAATTTCTGATCCGATTCAGTGGTTCGACCCATACTCAATTATTTGTAAGCTCGTTGAACATACCCCTTTGGAAATACTGGCAAAATTTCGAACGGGCCCGTTGTGGCGTAAGGGCATAATTATTGATCCGATTCTTTCGTATGTTTATAAAATATTGTATGGAAGTCTCCATGACCGAATTTATGATCCGATTCAATGGTTCGACCCATACTCACTTTTTTCTCCGACTTGGTGAACATACCCCTTAGGAATACCGGCAAAACTTCGAACGGGCCGCGAAGTGGCGTCAGAGCATAATTATTGATCCGATTCTTTTGTATGTTTATAAATTATTGTATGGAAGTATCCAATACCGAATGTCTGATCCGATTCAGTGGTTCGACCCATACTCAATTTTTTCTCCGTCTCGGTGAACAAGTCCCTTTGGCAATACTGGAAAAATTTCGAACGTGCCCCGGGGTGGCGTCAGGGCATAATTATTGATCCGATTCTTTCGTATGTTTATAAAATATAGAAGTCTCCAATCCCGAATTTCTTATTCGGCTCAGTGGTTCGACCCATACTCAGTTTTTTCTCCGGTGGGTGAACAATACCCTTTGGTAATACTTGCAAAATTTAGAACGAGCCCCGAGGTGGCGTCAGGGCATAATTATTGATCCGATTCTTTCGTATGTCTATTAAATATTGTATGGAAGTCTACAAGCCCGAATTTCTGATACGATTAAGTGATTCGACCCATACTCAGTTATTTCTACGGCTCGGTGAACATACACTTTTGGCAATACTGGAAAAATTTCGAACGGGCCCTGGGGTGGCGTCAGGGCATAATTATTGATCCAATTCTCTCGTATGTTTATAAAATTGGTATGGATGTCTCCAAGACCGAATTTCTAATCCGATTCAGTGGTTCGACCCATACTCTGTTTTTTTTCCGGCTCGGTGAACATACCCCTTTGGAAATACTTGCAAAATTTAGAACCGGCCCCGTGGTGGCATCATGGCATAATTATTGATCCGATTCTTTCGTATGTTCAAAAAATATTGTATGGAAGTCTCCAAGTCCGAGTTTCTGATCCGATTTAGTGGCTCGACCCATACTTAGTTTTTTCTCCGGCTCGGTGAACATACCCTTTAGCAATACTAGCAAAATTTCGAATGGGCCGCGAGGTGGTGTCAGGGCATAATTGTAACATCCCGTTTTCTGGTTTATGTTATAAAACGAAAGTATGAGTTATTATGAGTCGGGATAGTGTTGGATTAAATGGAATTGGGTTATGGACTTGGGTTATGAAGGAAAGAGGAAAAGACCATGAGCTTAAGCCCATGATCCATAAATATATAAGTCATAAATTACCCCTTTAATTTCATTTCACACATATTCCATACACCTCCTAAAACACACACTAAACCTCTCTCTAGTCTCTCTCTCTCTCTCTAGCCGAAATCACCAAGAAACCGAGCATCAACCCGAGGTAATGATAGTATGTTATTGTATGAGCTTAAACTCATTAGATCTAGTTGCGAAACAACGAACCGACACCATTAAACCGTTTAAGTCATGAGATCCGGGTGGAATCGGGTATAAACCGAGCCTAAGATGAGCTTAAGGATCACCTTAGCTCAGAACTGGATCGAACGGGGCGAAAAACGGTGAAAAACGAGTCAAAACTCGTTTTTCCGGCGAAACTGCGTTTTTCCGGCGACGGCGCCGGAGAGTATGTACGAGGTAAGGGAATGTTAGAGAATGTTTCTGACATTCTCTGACCTAACCCTAATTCGTTAATGGAAGTTTAACGAACCAGGGGTGATTCGTCATGTGATTCGTTAAGGAAATCTTAACGAACTAGCCTTAGTTCGTATCCAGATTCGTTAAGGAAAATATAACGAATTAGCCCCAATTCGTTAAAGTCATTCGTTAAAGGAAATAACGAATTAGAAGGTTCAATTCGTTACAGAGGGGTCATTCATTATAGGGTTCAATTCGTTATAAGGACCAATTCGTTAAGAACCAAGTAACAAACCAGACCATGTTGAGATAACGAACCTGAATAACGAACCAGTTAACGAACTAGATCATGAAAGATAACGAATTAGACAACGAATCAGGCTTAATTCGTTAGGGCAAATGAGTTAGCTAATTAGAAAATGATTCAAAACTCTAATGGAAAATGTGTTAAGACAGCTCGACCCCAGCCAGGGGCTCTGCCCCTTGGACCCTGCTAGGGGCTGCCGCCCTAGACCCCGCTGCTGGGGCGCTGCCCCCGAACCCCCGTTCGTTGAGGGTTATAACTAAACAAGAAAAGCGATGTGAGTAGTGATAGTTAATTGATACGTGTAATTGTTATACAGTAGTCGAGCACAGCTAAGGAAAGGAATAACAGTTAACGGTGAACGTAATCGAGTTCAGGTGAGTTTCTAGCCCCACTTCCTTGTTTTGTTTTCGGGGCTGTGTGCATACTCGATGTGATAGTTAATACACTTACCTTAAGTGGTAAGTGTATGCTTAGTATGATGTATGAATGATGAATGCTTGACGGTGTGTGAACGATCTTCGGATATTGCATGTACCGTCAGGTGGTAGACAATGTTATGAATGATATATATGATGTATGAATGATGTACGTATGAATATATGTGATGCATAAGTGATGTATCAATGAATAAGTACAAAGTAAGTATGATATGTTGACAGTACGTGAACGCTCTTCGGAGATTGCACGTATTGTCAAGGAAAATATGTAACGAACATGTATGTTTCAGTAGCATGAATTAAAGAGGACCAGACCCCAATAATATCTGTGAGGATAGGGACAAACCCTAATAATATCTGTGAGGATGGGGAACAGACCCTAATAATATCTGTGAGGATAGGGACCAGACCCTTATAATATCTATGATGGTAGTGACCAGAACCTAATAATATCTGTGATGTTGGGGACCAGACCCTTATATTATCTGTGAGGTTATAGGGCGGAAGGCTCTTTAACTAGTATGGATAGTTATGTATGTAATGCAAGGTATGAATAACGTACACCTCCGACTCGGTGAACTTACCCCTTTGGAAATGCGGAAAAATTTCGAACGGGCCCCGAGGTAGCGTCAGGGCATAATTATTGTTTCGATTCTTTCGTACATTTCTAAAATATTGTATGGAAGTCTACAATACCGAATTTCTGATCCGATTCAGTGGTTCGACCCATACTTAGTTTTTTCTCCGTCTCGGTGAACATACCCCTTTGGCAATATTGGCAAAATTTCAAACGGGCCCCGGGGTGGCGTCAGGGCATAATTATTTATCCGATTCTTTCTTATGTTTATAAAATATTGTATGGAAATCTCCAAAACCGAATTATTGATCCGATTCAATGGTTCGACCCATACTCACTTTTTTCTCCGGCTCGGTGAACATACCCCTTAGCAATACTGGATAAACTTCGAACGGGCCGCGGGGTTGCGTCAGAGCATAATTATTGATCCGATTCTTTCGTATGTTTATAAAATATTGTATGGAAGTCTCCAATACCGAATTTCTTATCCGATTCAGTGGTTTGACCCATACTCAGTTTTTTCTCTGGCTCGGTGAAAATACCCCTTTTGTAATACTGGCAAAATTTCGAACTGACCCCGGGGTGGCGTCAGGGCATAATTATTGATCCAATTCTTTCGTATGTTTATAAAATATTATATGGAAGTCTCAAGACCGAATTTCTGATCCGATTCAATGGTTCGACCCATACTCACTTTATTCTCCGGCTCGGTGAACATACCCCTTAGCAATACTGGAAAAACTTCGAACCAGCCGCGGGGTGGCGTCAAAGCATAATATTGATCCGATTCTTTCGTATGTTTATAAAATATTGTATGGAAGTCTCAAATGCCGAATTTCTCATTCGATTAAGTGGTTTAACCCATACTCAGTTTTTTCTCCAGCTCGGTGAACATACCCCTTTGGTAATACGGGCAAAATTTCGAACGGATCCCAGAGTTGCGTCACGGCATAATTATTGATCCAATTCTTTGTATGTTTAAAAAATATTGTATGGAAGTCTCCAAGACCGAATTTCTGATCCGATTCAAGGTTAGACCCATACTCACTTTTGTCTCCGTCTTGGCGAACATACCCCTTAGGAATACTAGCAAAGCTTCGAATGGGTCGCGGGGTGGCGTCAGAGCATAATTATTGATCCGATTCTTTCGTATGTTTATAAAATATTGTACGGAAGACTCCAATACCGAATTTTAGATCCGATTCAATGGTTCGATCCATACTTAGTTATTTTTACGGCTCGGTGAACATACCCATATGGCAATACTGGAAAAGTTTCGAACGGACTCCGGGGTGGCGTCAGGGCATAATTATTGATCTGATTCTTTCGTATGTTTATAAAATATTGTATGGAAGTCTCCAAGACCGAATTTCTGATCCGAATCAATGGTTCGACCAATACTCACTTTTTTCTCCGGTTCGGTGAACATACCTCTTTGCAATACTGGCAAAACTTCGAACGGGGCCGCGGGGTGCCATCAGAGCATAATTATTGATCTGATTCTTTCGTATGTTTATAAACTATTGTATGGAAGTCTCCAATACTGAATTTTTGATCTGATTCAGTGGTTCGACCATACTCAAATTTTTCTCCGGCTCGGTGAACATACCCCTTTGCCAATACTGGCAAAATTTCGAACGGGCCCCGGGGTGGCGTCAGGGCATAATTGTTGTTCCGATTCTTTCGTATGTTTATAAAATATTGTATGAAAGTCCCAAGACCGAATTTCTGATCCGATTCAGTGGTTCGACCCACCCTCGGTTTTTTCTCCGGCTCGGTGAACATACCCATTTGGCAATACTAGCAAAATTTCGAGAGGGCCCCGTGGTGGCGTCAGGGCATATTTATTGATCCGATTATTTCGTATGTTTATAAAATATTGAAGTCTCCAAGCCCGAATTTCTTATCCGATTCAGTGGTTCGACCTATACTCAGTTTTTTCTCCGGCACGGTGAACATACCCTTTTGGCAATACTGGCAAAGGTTCGAACTGGCCCCGGGGTGGCGTCAGGGCATAATTATTGATCCTATTCTTTCGTATGTTTATAAAATATTGTATGGAAGTCTCCCAGGCCGAATTTCTGATCCGATTTAATGGTTCGACCCATACTCATTTTTTTCTCCGTCTCGTTGAACATACCCCTTAGCAACACTGGCAAAACTTCGAACGGGCCGCGGGGGTGGCGTCAGAGCATAATTATTGATGCGATTCTTTCGTATGTCTTTAAAATATTGTATGGAAGTCTCCATTACCGAATTTCTGACCCTATTCAATGGTTTGACCCATACTCAGTAATTTTTATGGCTCGGTGAACAAAACCCTTTGGCAATACTGGAAAAATTTTGAACGGGCCCCGGGGTGGCTTCAGGGCATAATTATTGATCCGATTCTTTCGTATGTTTATAAAATATTGTATGGAAGTCTCCAAGATCGAATTTCTTATCTGATTCAATGGTTCAATCCATACTCACTTTTTTCTCCGGCTCCGTGAACATACCCCTTAGCAATACTGGAAAAACTTCAAACGGGCCGCAGGGTGGCGTCAGAGCATAATTATTGATCTGATTATTTCGTATGTTTATAAAATATTGTATGGAAGTCTCCAATACCGATTTTCTGATCCGATTCAGTGGTTCGACCCATACTAAGTTTGTTGTCCGGCTCGGTGAACACACCCATTTGACAATACTGGCAAAATTTTGAACGGGCCCCGGGTTGGCATTTTGGCATAATTGTAGTTCCGATTCTTTCGTATGCTTATAAAATATTGTATGGAAGTCCCAAGACCGAATTTCTGATCCGATTCAGTGGTTAGACCCATACTCAGTTTTTTCTCCGGCTCGGTGAACATACCCCATTGGCAATACTGGCAAAATTTAGAACGGGCCCAGGGGTGGCGTCAGGGCATAATTATTGATCCGATTCTTTCGTATGTTTATAAAATATATAAGTATCCAAGCCCGAATTTCTTATCCAATTCAGTGGTTCGACCTATACTCAGTTATTTCTACGGCTTGGTGAACATACACTTTTGGCAATAGTGGCAAAATTTTGAACGGGCCTCGGGGTGGCGTCAGGGCATAATTATTGATACGATTCTTTTGTAAGTTTATAAAATTTGTATGGAAGTCTCCAAGACCGAATTTTTAATCCAATTCAGTGGTTCGACACATACTCAGTTTTTTCTCCGGCTCGGTGAACATACCCCTTTGGTAATACGGGCAAAATTTCGAACGGACCCCAGAGTGGCGACTGGGCATAATTATTGATCCAATTCTTTCGTATGTTTATAAAATATTGTATGGAAGTCTCCAAGACCGAATTTCTGATCCGATTCAAGGTTCGACCCATACTCGGTTTTTTCTCCGGCTCGGCGAACATACCCCTTAGCAATACTAGCAAAATTTCGAACGGGCCGCGTGGTGGCGTCGGAGCATAATTATTGATCCGATTCGTTCTTAGGGTAATAAAATATTGTATGCAAGTCACCAAGACCAAATTTCTGATTTGATTAAGTGGTTCGACCCATACTTAGTTTTTTCTCTGGCTCGGTGAACGTACCACTTTAGCAAAACTGACAGAATTTAGAACAGGCCGCCGGGTGGCGTCAGGGTATATATATTGATCCGATTTTTTCCTATGTTTATAAAATATTGTATGGAAGTCTTCAAGACCGAATTTATGTTCTGATTCAGTGGTTCGACCCATACTCAGTATTTTCTCCGGCTCGGTGAACATACCCCTTTTACTAGGGGTGTGCAGGTAACGGGTAACCCGAAAAAACCCGAAACCCGGACCAATAAAACCCGACACCCGACCCGTATGCATGCTAGTCGGGTTTCCATCGGTTCCAGATCTCAAAGGAATTCGGTCTCGGGTCGGTCCTCGGTCTTTGGCCGAGAAACACCGACTTTCTAAAGACCGGCCCGATTGGTTTCTTCAAGTTCCCAACACACATGGAATTACCGAGTTGCAAAGCTTTATACCCATCTATCTCCAAAACGTCACCTTCAGCCTTATCATCTTCATGCAACTATGATAATAGAATCACCTTTTCACCATCATCTAAATTTCTTTACATGAACTGGTTTCTTCAAGTTCCCATCACACATGGAATTACCGAGTTGCAAAGCTTTATACCCATCTATCTCCAAAACGTCACCTTCAGCCTTATCATCTTCATGCAACTATGATAATAGAATCACCTTTTCACCATCATCTAAATTTCTTTACATGAACCAACTATGACAACTTCATTTCTCAATCTACTATTCTTCGCATGACTCTTGCTTTGAAGTGAAATCAAATTAAAATACTTATAACAATGGAAAATAGGACTCTGATGAAGATAGTATGACTATTTTATACATAACTTTATCTATGATTCCAAGAGTTCTTTAAAAGATACATTTATGGTTCCAAGAACCATATCCATTACATGCAGTCTAGAGAACACCAAAACTTTTTTTTTTTGAAATAACTTGAAGTACAATTTAAAAATTATGATTAATTAGTTATCAACGTATACTTTTCAAAGAAATAAAAAAAAATATTTTCAAATACGTCGACTTCTTAGTTTGCTTTTTAATGAAGTTGGTAAACCATTGGTTCTTTCTTTTAACATTTAAAATTAAATTAATACAATTTTAAATATTTTATATTTAATTTTACACCTTACTTGTAAGGCCCCGAACCCGGTAGCCTTACTTTAACGTCGGATTTACTCATAAACACAGTTCTTACAAATCAGAGTTCATTAAAACTTCGCGGAGTATAAAAGCTTTCATTAAACATTTCATAACAAAACACGTCTTGTCTTAAAACATCATGTTGTCTTTCAAAATAAAATGAAACATTAACTTAAAAGTCTTGAGTCTTCCGATGCCAGCCTCTTATTCTGTGCCACGTGTCTCCTCAAGCGAGCTGCCTCTTCCTACTCACCTGCGTGCATACTAAAAGTCAGCTACGCTGAGTGAGTTCTAGTTAATCAGGCAACATACAACTTATTCCCATATATTTCTTCCCGTATCCGAAGACACATATTACTACCTTAACCTCGTATAAATATCCATAGGAGGATCGTCACGTAATATCTATTAAAAGAACCATTACCATTACCACACTATATATAATTTCCATAGGAGGAACACTCTGTATACTTTCCATAGAAGGAACACTATACTTTCCATAGAAGGAACATTATACTATCCATAGAAGGAACACTATACTTTCCATAGAAGGAACATTATACTATCCATAGAAGGAACACCATACTTTCCATAAAAGGAACTCTATATATTATCCATATAAGGAACACTATCTATAAGTTATTATTTAATATCCATGTAAGGAGCTAATCACTTCCCTTGACGATACGTGCAATATCCGAAGATCGTTCACGTACCGACAAGCTTTCATTCATAATGTTCATACATCATCCTTACATTACATAATATATTAATATCTTTATTTATATCCTGACAGTACGTGCAATATCCGAAGATCATTCACGTAACGTCAAGCAATCAATCGTATCTATCACATATATCATATGCGGCATACGCTTACCATTTAAGGTAAGTGTATTAACTATCACATTGAGTATGCACACAGCCCCGAAAACATAACACATAAATGGGGCTAGAAACTCACCTGAACAGGGTTACGTTCACCGTTAATCGTAATCCCTTTCTTCAGCTGTGCACGGCTGACTGTATAACAAACATACGTGTCAATAATCGCCTGATCTACTCTGGTGGCCTAGTATTAGCTTACTTTAACTTATCGCTTTTAATTTATTTTCTAATCGAACTTGGCTTTAAGCGAAGTTAAACCTCAGGCGAACTTGGCTTTAGGCGAAGTTAAACCTCAGGCGAACTTGGCTTTAGGCGAAGTTAAACCTTAGGCGAACTTAGCTTTACAGCGAAGTTGCCATCAAGCGAACTTGGCTTCAGGTGAAGTTGTCATCAGGCGAACTTGGCCTCAGGCGAAGTTACCAGTTAGGCGAACTTAACTTTACAGCGAAGTTGCCATCAGGCGAACTTAGCTTGCAGGCGAAGTTCATCAGGCGAACTTAGCTTGCAGGCGAAGTTCATCGCTTTGAAGGCGAAGTTGCCCAGTTGCAAGCGAAGTTGTCCAGATCAGCCGCTGTTCGGTTTCTGACCAGCATTTTGAGCGATTTTAACACCCTTGCTATGGTTCAATATCACCCACTACGCTTCCTGACCATTTTCGGTCGCTTATACACTAAAAAGCTTGGATCTTTAAACTTCAAAGATCAAGAATCATACATTTTTGAGCTTGTTTGGATCTCGTTTAACTTGTTAACACAACTAATCGCTCTCTCTCTCTCGTATCTGCCCGTTCCTCTCCTCGGATCTGCCCGGTTCCGGCCGCCGGCGAAGTTGTGGTGTTGTGTGTGTTTTTGGAGTGTGTTTGGATAATGATATAAATGAAGATATTTTGGGGTGCTAGGGTATTTATATCCCTGAAATCCCATGGACCTAAGGCCCATTCTCATTTAACCCATCTCCATTAATCCAAGTCCATAACCCACATCCATTACCCAACACTAGCCCGACCCATACCAACTCCTACTCTATTATTTATTTCCTGACAACCCGAGTAAACTTTCCCTCTATTAGTAAGTAATATAATTAATATCACTTTGAAATTTCGGGATGTTACAAGTCTTCCCTCCTTAAAGAGGTTTCGTCCCCGAAACCTAGCTTATGCCTTGTGAAACGAACACTTCCTTATCGTCTTTGCTTTTTGGGTTATCCTTCTTACTTCTTAATTGTAGTCATCGAGTGGTATTCATATGCTTTAGCTATTACGGTAGTTCGTCCGTGAGGCTCTCAATGTACCAAGTCTCGTTTCGATCTTCAAGAGGCTTTGCTTTATGTCATATTAATGCTAAAGCCTAAGTCGACACTCTATCACAACACAACAATTTATCATGACTAACATGCATTCAGAAAATTCGTACCATAATTAATAAACACCAGTCTAAACTTCAACATAAAACAACACGCATCGAGTCATCAATAAGTTACACATAGACTTAATACTTATGGCTAGCATCTAGCCTTCTTGAATGGCTTCTCTAAGCATACGGAGGAATCTGTTAAACCTCAAGCACTCTTCTCTCCTTCATGTCCTCCCTTTGGCTTCTTGCAATCCCTTGCTAGGTGCCCACGTCCTCCACAGTTGTGACACCTATGGTAATCATTACATTCCCAAGAGGAATGTCCTGCTCTTCCACACCTGTAGCAAACACCTAATCCCATTCTGCACTCTCCGGAGTCTCTTCCCACATTTTTCACAAGCAGTGAACCCCTTGTGCCTTGCCTTCCTCTTGCGTGGATCCACCTCATTGGCTTCCTTTGGTTCTGGGGTTGGGTTCCTTTTCTTCGGTTCCATCTTCTCCTCTTCACAGATGGCAAGGTCCTCATAAATCATCTCGGTCAATTTCACGGCCGAGTCAAATGTTGCGGGCTTACTAGACTTAACCAAAGTGCGAACATTCCGTGGAAGTCCCCTTACGTAACACTTGATCCTTTTAGCTTCGGTGTTCACCATGTCAGGTACCAACCTAGACATGCGGTTGAATTCAGTAGTATACTCCCGTTGTGTCATCTCTCCCGCTTTCAAGTTCAGGAACTTCATCTCCACTCTTTCAACTTCGGTATCAGCGCAAAACCTCTTCATCACCATGTCCTTTAGGTCATTCCATCTCATCGCCTTGATCTCTTCACCGGTCTTCCTCTGCTCCACACTCTCCCACCAATACATAGCCTCATCTTCAAATGATTGGGTGGCATAACCGACAGCTTGGTCAGGACGACACTCGCTGATTCGGATAATTTTATCCATGGCGGTTATCCATTGAAGAGTGGCGATTGCGTCTCCTAAACCAGTCAGCTTAGGCGGGTCACAACCTTTGAAGGACTTATAGTTGCAACTGCCTCGGCCCCTCTTACTATCATCAACTTTCGCAGACCTTACCTCGCTTGAATCACCCTTTTCCCTCTCATCATCTTTCCTATCATTACCACCTGCCCCTTCAACAGTTCTTTCACGGCTTCCAGCAGACCCTCCCGGATTAATATTCTTCACAGCAGTGGCTACAGCTTGAACAATAGCTGCTTGAATTGCGGGATCCAGTTGAACCCCTTCATTGTTTTCCGGGCTTCTTCTAGCTGCGCTTCCTTCAGTTTCGGTGTTGGAAGCTGTCTCAACCGAAGGTTGCTGGACATGACGAGGCCTGCCGCGTCGTCCAGTGCGACCTCCAGCTCCAACAATGTCTCCAGCTCCAGCCATTGTATTCTAAGGGAAAACACAACATCCTCACTCAAGGAACTATCTAGTACAAGGATAGCAAGGCTAACTGGTAATAATAGTGGCCAGCTGTGACTAGCTGATCACGTTGCTTTCCTTGTCCTATACACTTCCCTTTATGAGTCTATTTGTGCTGGTCCTACTTAAGCAGTTAGTCAAATCAAACAATCAATTACTTCTATCCTTATCGTTCACATATCTTTCCTTTCTCATTAACATATATCATTTAATCATACACTTTACCTTTACTGATCTTGCTTGAGTGACACATGGCATTCTTGAACTGGCATCTTCTTTCCTTTCTTACTTAAATCCCATACTCTGTTCGAGTCTAAGCATGTAGGATGCTTAAATCTCTCGAACTTATGCTCTGATACCAACTTGTAAGGCCCCGAACCCGGTAGCCTTACTTTAGCGTCGGATTTACTCATAAATACAGTTCTTACAAATCAGAGTTCATTAAGACTTCGCGGAGTATAAAATCTTTCATTAAACATTTCATAACAAAACACGTCTTGTCTTAAAACATCATGTTGTCTTTCAAAATAAAATGAAACATTAACTTAAAAGTCTTGAGTCTTCCGATGCCAGCCTCTTATTCTGTGCCACGTGTCTCCTCAAGCGAGCTGCCTCTTCCTACTCACCTGCGTGCATACTAAAAGTCAGCTACGCTGAGTGAGTTCTAGTTAATCAGGCAACATACAACTTATTCCCATATATTTCTTCCCGTATCCGAAGACACATATTACTACCTTAATCTCGTATAAATATCCATAGGAGGATCGTCACGTAATATATATTAAAAGAACCATTACCATTACCATACTATATATAATTTCCATAGGAGGAACACTCTGTATACTTTCCATAGAAGGAACACTATACTTTCCATAGAAGGAACATTATACTATCCATAGAAGGAACACTATACTTTCCATAGAAGGAACATTATACTATCCATAGAAGGAACACTATACTTTCCATAAAAGGAACTCTATATATTATCCATATAAGGAACACTAACAATAAGTTATTATTTAATATCCATGTAAGGAGCTAATCACTTCCCTTGACGATACGTGCAATATCCGAAGATCGTTCACGTACCGACAAGCTTTCATTCATAATGTTCATACATCATCCTTACATTACATACATGTAAGGCCCCGTTACCGGTAACCCTACTTTCGTGTTGGATTTACTCATAAACACAGTTCTAAATATCAGAGTTAATTAAAAACTTTACGCGGAATATAAAACTTTCATAAAACATTACATATCGATTCATAATCATGTCTTAAAACATTCCTCTTGTCTTTCAAAATCAAAACATAACTTATAAAACATATCAGATCTTCAGATGCCAGGCTTTAGTCTTCTGCCATGTGTCCTCCACTCAAGCCAGCTGTCTCAACCTACTCACCTGCGTGCATACTAAAAGTCAGCTACGCTGAGTGAGTTCTAGTTAATCATACAATACCATACAATACCTTATTACATACATACGTACTTAACCTCATAACTTTCTTTCATACACACATAAGTACTCATGCCTTCATTCTTACTTACATACTTTCTTTCTTACTTACATACTTTCTTTACATTCATAATCATACGTTTTAAAGAGCCTTTCGCCCTATAACCTCACAGATATTATAAGGGTCTGGTCCCTAACATCACAGATATTATAAGGGTCTGGTCCCTAACATCACAGATATTATAAGGGTCTGGTCCCTAACATCACAGATATTATGAGGGTCTGGTCCCTAACATCACAGATATTATTAGGGTCTGGTCCCTAACATCACAGATATTATTAGGGTCTGGTCCCTTGTTTTCGAATATTAGTAGGGTTCGATTCCCTCTTCGTTACCATACAACCATACATCATACCTCGAGTATTATTAGGGCTCGGTACCCTTTTCGTAACCATACAACCATACAACCGTCATTTCCTTCTTTTATTAACTTTATTACGTTCATACACATAAACATACATATCATACTTGCCATATTTATAACGTTACAACCTGACAGTACGTGCAATATCCGAAGATCGTTCACGTACCATCAAGCAATCATTCATACATATCATACTTACCATATTTATAACGTTACAACCTGACAGTACGTGCAATATCCGAAGATCGTTCACGTACCATCAAGCAATCATTCATACATATCATACTTACCATATTTATAACGTTACAACCTGACAGTACGTGCAATATCCGAAGATCGTTCACGTACCATCAAGCAATCATTCATACATAGCATACTTACCATATTTATAACGTTACAACCTGACAGTACGTGCAATATCCGAAGATCGTTCACGTACCATCAAGCAATCATTCATACATAGCATACTTACCATATTTATAACGTTACAACCTGACAGTACGTGCAATATCCGAAGATCGTTCACGTACCATCAAGCAATCATTCATACATATCACATATATCACATATGGCATACACTTATCACTTAAGATAAATGTATTAACAACACATCAAGTATGCACACAGCCCCGAAAACATAACAAGGAATGGGGCTAGAAACTCACCTGGATCCTGTTACGCTCGCCGTTGATCGTAATTCCTTTCTTTAACTGGGCTCGGCTAACTGTATAATATTTACACATATCAATTAACTACTACTACTCGTTTTGTATTTCTATCTATATATATGACCCACAACGAACGGGGGTCCGGGGGCAGCGCCCCTGGCAGCGGGGTTCTAGGGGCGGCAGCCCCTAGCGGGGTCCAAGGGGCAGAGCCCCTGGCTGGGGTTAAGCTGCCAGGTCAGCTTGGAAAAATTTTATTTTCGATAACTGCCTTAACACATTTTCCATTAGGTTTTTAATTTATTTTCTAAACGAACTTCACTTCAGGCGAAGTTAAACCTCGGGCGAACTTGGCTTCAGGCGAAGTTAAACCTTAGGCGAACTTGGCTTCAGGCGAAGTTATCCTTAGGCGAACTTGGCTTCAGGCGAAGTTATCCTTAGGCGAACTTGGCTTCAGGCGAAGTTATCCTTAGGCGAACTTGGCTTCAGGCGAAGTTAAACCTTAGGCGAACTTGGCTTCAGGCGAAGTTAAACCTTAGGCGAACTTGGCTTCAGGCGAAGTTATCCTTAGGCGAACTTGGCTTCAGGCGAAGTTATCCTTAGGCGAAGTTACGCTTGAAGGCGAAGTTACGCTTGAAGGCGAAGTTCATCAGGCGAACTTAATCTTGCAGGCGAAGTTATCGCGCTGCAGATCTGTTTGCCCATAACTCCTTCGTTTCTTAGCCAAATAACTCGATTTTGGTACCCACGGAATCGTATGATCGGCGCCTACAAATCCCAACCATCAAATCGGCCTAAAATCGACGTTTTAGGGGTCCGATTTGGGCAGTTTGGGTTTCGGGTCCGGTTAACCCATCCAATCCTAACCATTTACAGTAATAATAGCTTTGTTGGATTGTTCTTACCTTACCAACTCAGATCTATCAACAAAATCTCGGGTTTCGGCTTCGAATCTTGATCGGTTAGTATGTGTGTTTTGAGGAGTGTGTGGAGTGTGTGTGGAGTTTGGTGAGAAATGAGATATTTTGGGATTTTGGGGGTATTTATATCCCTGAAATCCCATTCTCATTTATCCTATCTCAATTAATCCAAGTCCATGACCCGCTCCTACTCGATATTAATAATTAAAACGCGAAATCACTAACATAACTTTCTTTATTCAACATTATAAATTTTAGGATGTTACAATACAATATTAATATCTTTATTTATATCCTGACAGTACGTACAATATCCGAAGATCGTTCACGTACCGTCAAGCAATCAATCGTATCTATCACATATATCATACGCGGTATACGCTTACCATTTAAGGTAAGTGTATTAACTATCACATTGAGTATGCACACAACCCCGAAAACATAACACATAAATGGGGCTAGAAACTCACCTGAACACGGTTACGTTCACCGTTAATCGTAATCCCTTTCTTCAGCTGTGCACGGCTGACTGTATAACAAACATACATGTCAATACTCGCCTGATCTACTCTGGTGGCCTAGTATTAGCTTACTTTAACTTATCGCTTTTAATTTATTTTCTAATCGAACTTGGCTTTAGGCGAAGTTAAACCTCAGGGGAACTTGGCTTTAGGCGAAGTTAAACCTCAGGCGAACTTGGCTTTAGGCGAAGTTAAACCTCAGGCGAACTTGGCTTTAGGCGAAGTTAAACCTTAGGCGAACTTAGCTTTACAGCGAAGTTGCCATCAAGCGAACTTGGCTTCAGGCGAAGTTGTCATCAGGTGAACTTGGCCTCAGGCGAAGTTACCAGTTAGGCGAACTTAACTTTACAGTGAAGTTGCCATCAGGCGAACTTAGCTTGCAGGCGAATTCATCAGGCGAACTTAGCTTGCAGGCGAAGTTTATCGCTTTGAAGGCCAAGTTGCCCAGTTGCAAGCGAAGTTGTCCAGATCAGCCGCTGTGCGGTTTCTGACCAGCATTTTGAGCGATTTTAACACCATTGCTATGGTTCAATATCACCCACTACGCTTCCCGACCATTTTCGGTCGCTTATACACTAAAAAGCTTGGATCTTTAAACTTCAAAGATCAAGAATCATACCTTTTTGAGCTTGTTTGGATCTCGTTTAACTTGTTAACACAACTAATCGCTCTCTCTCTCTCGGATCTGCCCGTTCCTCTCCTCGGATCTGCCCGGTTCCGGCCGCCGGCGAAGTTGTGGTGTTGTGTGTGTTTTTGGAGTGTGTTTGGATAATGATATAAATGAAGATATTTTGGGGTGCTAGGGTATTTATATCCCTGAAATCCCATGGACCTAAGGCCCATTCTCATTTAACCCATCTCCATTAATCCAAGTCCATAACCCACATCCATTACCCAACACTAGCTCGACCCATACCAACTCCTACTCTATTATTTATTTCCTGACAACCCGAGTAAACTTTCCCTCTATTAGTAAGTAATATAATTAATATCACTTTGAAATTTCGGGATGTTACATTACTCGAGTGTAAGAAAATAAAAATGTAACACTAAAAGTACCAAAAAATTGTAAACTTGTAGTTTTAAAGCAAAAAAAAATCAAATAAATTTAATGTAATGTAATACAACTTTTAATATATAGAAAAAAACAAAATGAATTAAATACTCTCTCTCAAGTAACCTCTCACTATGAATTATGAAACTCCTCGGGGCCCCAAATCTAGTATTTAATTTAAAAGCTAATAAATATAAATATTAAAGTACTCTATATGTATCTCATCTTAATAGAAACAATAAATAAAAATATGATTTCCATGGAAAGAGAAAGCATGTTCGTACATAAGTCAACGTTTTCAATTTGGTTTTCCTATTCCGCAAAAACCCCAGAACACTCGTTGAAAATGACGTCGTTTGCTACACGTTTACCTCTCTGCTACAATTGATGGTTGAGAATCCTAAATCCTTTATCTTATAAGATTTTGTAAAGCTTTTCCTTCAATCTCGTCAATCCTTCTCTCTATTTCAATCAGTAGTGAACACCATGGTAATAATATGGGACATCATCGGTCTCGGTCTTTGATGGCTTACCCGAACCACCAAATCCGACAAACCGGGTACCCGAAGTTTATGCTAAAGTCCAGTCCTCGGTTTTTATTTTGGTGGGCTGTCGGGTTTCGGGCCGGGTCGGGCTTAACCCGGTTCGGTCCGGTTACTTTCATTTGCACACCCCTACTTTTTACAATACCGAAAAAATTTCGAACGGACCCCTAGGTGGCGTCAGGGCATAATTATTGTTCCGATTCTTTTGTATGTTTCTAAAATATTGTATGAAAGTCTCCAATACCGAATTTCTGATCCGACTCAGTGGTTCGACCCATACTCAGTTTTTTCTCCGGCTCGGTGAACATACCCCTTTGGCAATATTGGCAAAATTTCGAACGGCCCCAGGTTGGCGTCAAGGCATAATTGTTTTTCCGATTCTTTCGTATGTTTTTAAAATATTGTATGGAAGTCCCAAGACTGAATTTCTGATCCGATTCAGTGGTTCGACCCATACTCAGTTTTTTCTCTGGCTCTGTGAACATACCCCTTTGGCAATACTAGCAAAATTTCAAACGGGCCCCGGGGTGGCGCAGGGCATAATTATTGATCCGATTCTTTCGTATTTTTGTAACATATAGAAGTCTCCAAGCCCGAATTTCTTATCCGGTTCAGTGGTTCGACCCATATTCAGTTATTTCTATGGCTCGGCGAACATACACTTTTGGCAATTCTAGCAAAATTTCGAACGGTCCCAGGGTGGTGTCAGGGCATAATTATTGATCTGATTCTTTCGTATGTTTATAAAATAATTTATGGAAGTCTCAAAGACCGAATTTCTAATCCGATTCAATGGTTCGACCCATACTCAGTTTTTTCTCCGGCTCGGTGAACATACCCCTTAGCAATATTGGCAAAACTTTGAACGGGCCGCGGGGTGGCGTCAGAGCATAATTATTGATCCAATTCTTTCGTATGTTTATAAAATATTGTATGGAAGTCTCCAATACCGAATTTCGGATCCGATTCAGTGGTTTGACCCATACTCAGTTATTTTTACGGCTCGGTGAACATACCCCTTTGGCAATACTGGCAAATTTTCGAACGGGCCCCGGGTGGCGTCAGGGCATAATTATTGATCCGATTCTTTCGTACGTTTATAAAATATTGTGTGGAAGTCCCAAAACCGAATTTCTGATCCGATTTAGTGGTTCGACCCATACTCAGTTTTTTCTCCGGCTCGGTGAACATACCCCTTTGGCAATATTGGCAAAATTTCGAACGGGCCCCGGGGTGGCGTCAGGGCATAATTATAGATCCTTATCTTTCGTATGTTTATAAAATTTGTATGGAAGTCTCCAATACAAAATTTCTAATCCGATTCAGTGGATCGACCCATACTCAGTTTTTTTTCCGGCTCGGTGAACATATCCCTTTGGAAATACTTGCAAAATTTGGAACGGGCCCCGGGGTGGCATCAGGGCATAAATATTGATCCGATTCTTTTGTATGTTCAAAAAATATTATATGGAAGTCTCCAAGTCCGAGTTTCTGATCCGATTCAGTGGTTCGACCCATACTTAGTTTTTCTCCGGCTCGGTGAACATACACCTTAGCAATAATGGCAAAATTTCGATTGGGCCGCGTGGTGGGTTCCGAGCATAATTATTGATCTCGAAATCGTTCTTAGGATAATAAAATATTTTATGGAAATCACCAAGACCAAATTTCTGATCTGATTCAGTGGTTCGACCCATACTCCGTTTTTTCTCTGGCTCGGTGAACATACCCTTTTGGCAAAACTGACAAAATTTAGAACGGGCCGCGGGGTGGCGTCAGGGTAAAATAATTGATCCGATTCTTTCTTTGAGTAATAAAATATTGTTGGATGTCTCCAAGACCGAATTTCTGATCCGATTCAGTGGTTCGACCCATATTCAGTTTTTTTTTCCGGCTCGGTGTACATACCCCTTTGGCAATATTGATAAAATTTCGAACGAGGCCCCAGGGTGGCGTCAGGGTATAATTATTGATTTGATTCTTTGGTCTGTTTATAAAATATTGTATGGAAGTCTCCAAGACCGAATTTTTTATCCGATTCAGTGGTTCGACCCATACTCAGTTTTTTCTCCTCCTCGATGAACGTACCCCTTTGGCAATACCGGCAAAATATTGAACACCCCGGGGTGACGTCAGGGCATAATTATTGATTCGATTCTTTCGTATGTTTATAAAATAATGTATGGAAGTCTCCAAGACCTAATTTCTTATCCGATTCAGCGGTTCGACCCATACTCATTTTCTCTCTGGCTCGGTGAACATACATACCCCTATGGCAATACTGGCAAAATTTCAAACTGCCGCGGGGCGGCGTCATGGTACAATTATTGATCCGATTCTTAGGTTAATAAAATATTGTTTGGAAGACACCAAGACAAAATTTTGGATCCGATTCAGTGGTCTGACCCATACTCAGGTTTTTCTTTGGCTCAGTGAACATACCCCTTTGGCAATACTGGAAAAATTCAGATCAGGCCCCGGGGGTGGCGCCAGGGCATAATTATTGATCTGATTCTTTCGTAAGGTTTTAAAATACTCGCCTGAGTATGGGTCGAACCACTCAATCGGATAATAAATTAGGTCTTGGAGACTTCCATATAATATTTTATTACCCTAAGAAAAAATTAGATAATTAATTATGCCATGACGCCACTGCAGGGCCCGTTCAAAATTTTGCCAGTATTGCCAAAGGGGTTTGTTCGCCGAGTTGGAGAAAAGACGAAGAATGGGTCTAACCACTGAATCAGATCAGAAATTCGGTCTTGGTGACTTCCATACAATATTTTATAAACATACGAAAGAATCAGATCAATAATTATGCCCTGATGCCACCCCGAGGCCCGTTCGAAATTTTGCTGGTATTGCCAAATGGGTATGTTCATCGAGCCGGAGAAAAAACTGAGTATGGGTTGAAACTTTGAATTGGATCGGAAATTCGGTCTTGGAGACTTCCATAAAATAATTTATAAACCTACGAAAGAATCAGATCAATAATTATGCCCTGACGCCACCCCGGCGCCAGTTTGAAATTTTGCCAGTATTGCCAAAAGTGTATGTTCACCGAGCCGTAGAAATAACTGAGTATGGGTCGAACCACTGAATCGGATAAGAAATTCGGGCTTGGAGACTTCTATATTTTTAAAACACAACAAATAATCGGATCAATAATTATGCCCAGCTCCACCCCGGGCCCGTTGGAAAATTTGCTAGTATTGCCAAAGGGGTATGTTCATCGAGCCGGAGAAAAAACTGAGTATGGGTCGAACTACTGAATCGGATCAGAAATTCGGTCTTGGAGACTTCCATACAATATTTTAAAAACATACGAAAAAATCGGATCAATAGTTATGCCCTGACGCCACCCTAGGGCCCGTTCGAAATATTACCAGTATTGCCAAATGGGTATGTTCACCAAGCCGGGGAAAAAACTGAGTATGGGTTGAACCACTGAATCGGATCAGAAATTTGGTCTTGGTGACTTACATTCAACATTTTATTTCCCAATAAAGAATCGGATCAATAATTATGCCATGATGCCACCCCGGGGCCCGTTTGAAATTTTACTAGTATTGCAAAAGGGATTTGTTCACCGAGCCTAGGAAAAAACTGAGTATGGGAGAACCACTGAATCGGATCAGAAATTCGGCCTTGGAGACTTCCATACAATATTTTAAAAACATACGAAAGAATGGGATCGATTACTATGCACTGACGCCACCCCGGGACACGTTCGAAATTTTGGCAGTATTGCCAAAGGGGTATGTTCAACGAGCCGGAGAAAAAACTGAGTTTGGGTCGTGTTAGTGCACGAAATTGTTGTCCGTAGCATTCGAATAATTTATACATAGTCTAGATTGAATATTTATTGTAAATGGAGCATGTGGCCTATAAATAGGTGGTTCCATGCTCATAATTAGGGATGTACATATTTAAAGAGAGATCTAGATCTAAATTATGCTCTCCATAAGTTATTTCCATCCACCATAATGTATTTATCCATATTTATCAAAAAAGTAATAATTTAACGTTTAGATCTCGTACATAATCGATGTATCGTATTAGCGGCTAGATCCGTAACGGGTTCTCACAATTGGTATCGGAGCAGGAGCTGCTCTCGATACTTCGATTAAGGTATGAATTGAGTTTTTCGTGTTCTTCGTGTTCTTCGGGTTTTGGTCAGATCTGGAGTAAATTAGTGTGTTATTGGTGGATTTGAGTGTGAATTTGTGTTTATTGATGGAAGAGGGAACTTCCTGTGTAATTTGAGGTTAAGTTATGGTGAATTGAAGGATATTCTATGGAAGAGCATGATCACGGATTGATCAGATTTGGATCAATTCAATGATTGTTAAGTTAAATTGATGGTAGATTCGTGTTAGTTAAAGGAATACGAATATACTGATGCAATTTGGTGTTAATTTATGGTGAATGGAGTGATTCACCAGGGAAGAGTATGTTATGGTTTGATTCTGTTTATGATGATTCAGTGGTTGTTAAGTTATTTGGTTGTTAGATTTGGAATCGTGGTGAAAAACCGAGTTTTCGTGGTGATTTTCATGGATAATTATGGTGGTTTGATGATTCTGCCATGGATAATGCTTGGTTTTTTGCAGAATCTGGCCAGATTTGATTTTTTCTGGCGAGTTAACTGATTTTTCCGGCGAAGCAGTTCAGATCCAACAACCCAATTCGTTAAGTTACTGTAGCAATTCGTGGTTACTGTAGCAATTTGTTATTGAAATGGTAACGAATTAAGTTAATTCGTTAAGGTAATTCGTAAAGGTTATGATAACGAATTAGAGTGATTCGTTAAGTTAAAGTAACGAATTAAGGTACTTCACTAGTGTAATTTGTTAAGTTAATGATAACGAATTAAGGCAATTCGTTAATGTGATTCGTTAAGGTATTGATAAAAAATTAAGCTAATTCGTTAATGGAGATGACGAAGTGGAAATTCTTAACGAATGAGAAGCCATTCGTGTAACTGTTATAACGAATTAGAGTTGGTAAGGTATAACGAACTGATTGGTTAACGAATTGGAGTTTAATTTATAACGAGTTGGAGAGCACGAACTAAGTTAACGAATGAGGTGGATATTTATAACGAATTTGAGAGGTGATTCGTTAAAAAAAAGAGTAAATGGCGAGAAAAATTTTCTTGAGTGAATTTTTTCCTGAATATTCCTCGTAAGTGAGTTTTCATTCTTGAAAATTTTGGCGTTAAAATTTATTTTTCGAAAATTTTCGGTGAATTTTTGGCGGGAAAATCGGGAAAAATTTTCTTAATCGAAAATTTTCTGGGATGTTCCTAATGTATTGGGTACTGTTCTCTTAAATTTTGGTAATATATTTTTTGGCTGACTGTTTATGCGTTTCGACTGGCCGAGGGAGAGATCTCGTGTAATTTAAGGAGGAGTGTGTTTGTTTGTGAACCTAGAAAATTATTTAAGACCTTGCCAAATTTATCAAGAAAAGGGGGAGATAAAACTTTCATTTGAGATTATTTGGCTTGTATCTTCCTACATTTGCAAGGTTTCTTGAAATTACTGCAATTCGGGTGGTAATTCATGCTTACAAAGTTACGTTTGACTGAGTTCAAGACTGCAAGTGTTCTTCGATTGGTGATTGATTTGTTCAAAGATTGAAACCTGACTATGTGGGATACGAGTGTCTGTTCGTTTACTTCTTTCTGAGGGACTTTGATCCTGACTATGTTGGCTACGAGTAAATGGCGGATTACTTCTGTTGAGGGTGTTAGTGCACGGTTTTGCGTCTTGAGTCTTTGTAATTATCGTTAACGTTTTGTTTATTATTTAATGTAATAATTAGTTAATTTATTATCTAGTTCGTTAAGATTAAGTCTAGTTCGCTAGGGGATGTTAGCGAACTAAGACATTAATTGTATTCCCTCCTGATTCGTTAGGGGATGTTAACGAATCAGGGGGTGTTTCGTTAACTTAATGTATGTAAAGAAGGAGAGTCTGGTTCTCTAGGGGATGTTAGCGAACCAGATCCTCTTCTATATATAGTGAACCCATGTTCACTGTTTAATTAAGTTTTGAGAGTTAATTATCGAACCTCTATCCAATTGTTCTCTCGATCTTCAACCTAACCTTATACGAATTAAGATTATACATATACTGATAATACATAAACACATAATCTATGGTAATTATGAGCTAGATCTATATAAACGTATTAATTGGTTAAACACACATCGGAGATCTGTTATAGTTACTGTTATTGATTGTTTAATCGAGTTCCAACAAGTGGTATCAGAGCTGTTGGTTGCTCAATTACACTTGATTTGGTGTTTAATTAGTTTTCGTTTTGGTTAATTTTCTGTTTTGGGTCATTTTGAATCAATTTATCGTTGAATTGATTGTTTTATGGAAGATTTGGACTGAATTTGAGGTTGATTAAGGTATTGGAAGGAATTGTGAGTTGGAATTGAGTTTTGGTTGGGTTTTTGAGTGGATTGGAACTGCTTTCGGTTTAAGTCCGAAACAGAGTTTGTATTGTGGTTAAATTGGATTGGTAATCGGAGGTATTTGGTATCGAGGATTAGTGTTTTGAATTCGCGATTGGTTTGCGAGTTGTTTGATAGGTTAATTGTGCAATTTGGTCATGAATTGAGGATGTATTACGGATTTACATATTCTGGGTTTAGTGTTCTTCATTTTCCAGATTTCTGGAAATCTTCTTTGAAGATTTAAAGATTTGAAGATGAATCTGATTCGTTATCATCTTCATGGTGATTCGTGTTAGTATTCACTTTGATTCGTTATCTAAATTAGCTGATTCGTCGTAACTTTCAAGTGATTCGTTTGCTAGTTCGTGTTATTTGTTAATTCGTGTCATTTGATTCGCTACTTGGATAAACAGATTCGTGTGATATGTGTCCACATTGGGATTTGTGTCATAACAACTTTTGCCACGTGGAATAGGGAATCAAAGTTTGTTACAAACGGTTATAACAACTTGATTCGTTATAGTTGATTCGCTAAATCAACTGTAACTGATTCGCTATAGTTTGATTCGTTATCAACTGTAGTCAATTCGTTATCTTATTCGCTAAGCATTCCTTAGTGATTCGTTACTGTTTATCACTTGATTCGCTAAGATTGATTCTTGGTGATTCGCTTGGTTAATTCGTTAATTTTCTGATTTGTTGATTGATTCGTTAAGTTCAGTTGTGATTCGTAGACTGATTCGTTAACTATCAATCTTAACTTCGCTAAGACTTGATTCGTTATTCTACTGTTTACAGTTCGTTATAACTTATCACAGATTCGTTAACCTCAATCGCTATTTGATTCGTTAAACCCTTGAATTTTCAAAAATGGCCGGTATGTATGCATTGGCATCTCAAAATATGTTGATGCAACAAATGTTGCAACTTGATACCGAGATAGGTTCACATTCTAAATGTCCAAAATTGATGAAGTTTAGTGACTTTGCCAAGTGGGAACCTCGGTTT
The DNA here is from genome assembly GCF_021521415.1 of Bidens hawaiensis. Taxonomy (NCBI): domain Eukaryota; kingdom Viridiplantae; phylum Streptophyta; class Magnoliopsida; order Asterales; family Asteraceae; genus Bidens; species Bidens hawaiensis. The sequence continues at coordinate 1,244,942 of NW_027491484.1, forward strand.
CGTGTTCATTTGGGATCTGTTCACCCTGATTGCTCCTATTGTCTCAATGAAGTTTATAAGGAACCGTTAATTGGTGATGATACTATTGGTTTTGTTCCTAAAGCTATTTCTCAATACTCTCAAGAAGAAAAGAAAGCTTTAGAAATCGAAACAAAAGCTTATTCCACTCTCACTATGGCATTGCCAGAAAATATCTTTCATCAAGTGGGTAACATAAAGATATGTGCTTCTCTATTTCAACATCTTCGTATGAGAAGTATGGGGAACACTACTGAGAGTAAGAAAGTAATGCTCAAGTTTCAGTTTCGAAACTTTATTCTATTGAAGGGAGAAACAGTTGAAGAGATGATCACAAGGTTTATTCATTTAATTGCTGAAATGGACAAGATGAAATTGGAAATTTCTGAAACAGATAAAATTGACACTATTAAGAGTGTGCTTCCAAGTTCTTATTCAACATTTCTCATGGTCTTAAAAGAGAATGATTATTCTTGAACGAAGACTTGACTACACTTGAATTTTTACAAAAGATCGAAGCTAGAGAATGTGATCTTTAAGTGTCAAAAATCTTCCAAGGAAAATCAAGATCCAGCTTTCTATGATGGAAGTATGCCACTTAGTTCATCAATTTCTCCAATCAATGCTTTTCTTACCCAAGCTGCAAGTGAAAAAGAATCAACTATGTTCAATGATCCAAAAGTTTGTTTCTATTCTGCTGGTAATTCTGGATTGTCTGGTGGTTCTGGAAGTTCAACTACTACTAATCCATTTGCTTCACCACCTAGTGTTAATATGAAAGAAGCTGAACAAAACTTTGATTTTCTGACAGCTTTCATGTCTTCATATGAAAACTTGGTGAGTAGAAAATTGCCACAAGTGATTTAACTGATGAGGATTATGATCAGATAGATCCTGAGGATTTGGAAATCATGGATTTAAATTTGAACATGGCTATGATTGTCCGTAAGGTTAAAAGATTCATGCAGAGAACTGGTAAAGATCTTCCAGCTTTAAACAAGAAATTGGGCTTTGACATATTGAAAGTAAAAAGTTATAATTGTAAAGAATTTGGGCATTTCGCAAAGGAATGTGACAAACTAAAGAAAGAATACACTGGTTCTCGTGGTCAACATCAAAATACTTCTACACCACGAGGTAGTGATGCTGAAAAGAAACCATCCTCTTCTACAACAAAAGTAATGTTAGCAGATGGTAATGATTGGTCACAACGGTTACTATGTAATGATGCTCAAGCAAATTTGGCTATGTTCGGGTTACATAAAGATTGTCAAGATACAAGTGAGAGTGATATGTCTTCTGATAATGATTCTGGATCTGATTCTGATGACTCTTGCGACAAGCCTCCAATAGTATTTGCTTGCATGGCCAAAATCAATGAGGTTAGTCATTCTATCTCTGCTACTTCATCTGTTAAAGTATCATGTGTTGATTGTGAATCTAACAAACCTAAGTTAGAAGCTTTGAAAAGTCAAAATGATAATCTGGTAATAGAAATTGCCTCTCTAAAGGATATTTATCGACAATCTCTTGAATCTCAAATGAGATCTCGAGAAAAGATTGAAGCATTGTCGACAAGTAACCACGATCTCAAAGCTGAGTTATATGTGAAAATGACGATTAATGACCGAAAGTTTCAAGATATTCTGAAACATCGTTCAAAGATAACCGAGCTTGAGAATGAGGTTCTTGAGTTGAAGAACAAACTGGGAAAGTTTAGAAATTCTTCTTTTCTGTTGAATGAAATTATTGAAGTATCTGGTAAACAAAAGGACTCAAAGAAAGGTATTGGTTTTGTTGAAATTCCACCTCCATTTCACAATGATTACAAAATTAATCCTTTTGCTAGAAAAAAAGAAGATTTAATTGAAAAAGAAACTGTGATTTCTGAAAAACCTAAACCAGTTAACTCAGTAAAACCAGTTAAAACAGAAACTGTTAACACCCAGGTTGCTCCTCAAAAACCTCATGTTCAAAGTAAAAAGGTCTTTGTTAAGAATGATGACAAAGTGATTATCGAAGACGTGTTTGAACCTGAGATAATACACAAGAATAAGAACATACCAAGTTATAATCATATTCTTTACGAACCTCAAGAATTTGAGGAAGCTGTGTATGGTTCATTCAAGTCTCACATGAAAAAGGAAGAACCGGTACAAACTAAACCAGTAAAGGCAAAGATGTCAGATAAACTAAAGATTTCTGATGAGGACTTAATGCGATTCGTTAATCCTCCTAGTTCTAAGTTTTCACCTGTTAGAGTTTTTAAATTAAAAGGGATGGACACGATATTCACAGAAAAAGATATTCCAATAAGTATCATTAAACCTGAACTTATTGAGAGTGTCTTTATCAATGAAACTTCAAAAATTCAAAATCTTGAACGTCGATATGCTCAAGCGAAAATATCAGCTAAATCTGACCCATTGACTAAGGCAAAGCAAGTTTTAAAACAAGCTAAGAAAATCAACTTTGTGAAGTCAACTGGGACAGACACATTGAAAGTTTTTCAAATTGTTCTAATTTGGATTTTTACTTGAAAAAGAAATCTGAATTAACTGATGAGTTTGCTAAAAGCATGACCAAGAATGTGAGTCATCATCAAACTTCTGCGTCATTCATTCCAACTACCTCACAACAACATCGTGTAGACATGCGAATTTGTTTTCTTTGCGGTCAACTTGGTCATGTTGTGAGAGATTGTAATCAGAAGAACTATCAGAATCTTCATCCTTTTATCAAGGACAACTCTAAACCAATTCCACTGGTAAAGGAGATTCTGAAACGGCCTGCATCGTATGCTGATGATACTCATATTATGTTCTCTAATGTGAATCCACGGAAGTTTATTCATGTTAATGAGACACATGGTCAGGTTAAACCAAAATTTGTCCCGCATGAGCCAATTTGTAGGAACACGAATTCAAACATTGTTCAAGCAGCTTACTTAAGACGAAAGTCTAGGAAGCCAATAACTTATTCACAAATGGCTGAACAATATTTGAACTCTGTTAAAGTTAATGATCAAAAAGAAAACCAAAAGGTGCCCAAGACTGAGGCTTAGGCTGCCTTTTTGAACTAATCATCTTCTTTTTGTGTGTAGGGTACATTCAGGACCGTGTCTGGTGAAAACTGGATAATGGATAGTGGATGTTCTCGTCATATCACTGGGAATCTCAATCTATTAACCAACGTGAGAAATATTCAAGGGGGTTATGTAGCATTTGCTGGGAATTCTGGGGGCATGATCACACAAGAGGGTGAAGTTTCAAATGGTCACATTACGTTTGAGAAAGTAAATTATTGTGATAAAGTAGATCATAACTTATTAAGTGTATCGCAGATTTGTGAAAAAAAATACACAACGATATTCACTGACAAAGAGTGTCTTATCTTAAAACTGGGTTATGTTATTCCCGAGGATATGGTTGTCATGCGGTCACCACGATCGAATGATATTTATGTCTTGAACATGAGCTCTAAGATATCCACATCAATCGAAACATGTTTTGTCTCGAAGGCAACCGAGAAAGACTCGATTCTATGGCATCGTAGAATGGGTCACATACATGTGAGAAAGATGAATTATTTGATGACTAATGATTTAGTAGAAGGTGTCTCATTGAATAATTTTAAATTATCTGATCACTGCGTTGCATGTAAAAAGGGCAAGCAGAAGAAGAAGACACATCCTTCTAAATTATTGAATTCCATTAATACCCCTCTTGAACGACTTCATATGGATTTGTTTGGTCCTGTGAGTCGTGCGAGTATTTCTGGGGATTGGTATTGTCTTGTGGTGACTGATGATTATTCGCGATACTCATGGGTGTTATTTATGAGTTCGAAAGATCAAACACCGGTTCTGGTACAAAATATTATTACCAAGATCGAGTCACTGTACAAACAAAAAGTGAGGAGAATTCGAAGTGATAATGGTACAGAATTCAAAAACACTGTATTGGATTTTTTTTGTGTTCAAAAAGGAATTCATCGAGAATACAGTGCACCTTATGTACCTCAGCAAAATAGTGTTGCCGAACGAAAGAATCGAACCTTGATTGAAGCTGCACGTACAATGCTCGCTGATTCTAAGCTTCCCGTCCAATTCTGGAATGAGGCGGTGAATACAACTTGCTATACTCTTAATCAGGTTCTAACAGTTAAAAGACTCAAAAATACAAGCTATGAGTTATTGAATAATCAAAAACCTAACTTAAAGTATTTGAAACCTTTTGGGTGTCAGTGTACTATGTTGAAGAAGGAGGCGGGTAAATTTGAAGAAAAAGCTATCGAAGGGTATTTCTTAGGATATGCATCTCCAAAGAAAAAGGTATTCAACTTTACATCCGGTTGTGTTGAAGAATGGTATCATGTAGACTGTCAAAAGTACACAAGTCCTTCTCAAGGAAAAGGTCCCGATTGGATGTTTGACTACGATAGTTTATTTAATTCATTTACTCCATCAACTGAACACATTGACGAAGACCTGGTTCGAGCATACTTTGAAGATTATTTGGCAATTCCACGATTTTCAAGTTCTAATGATGTTGCAGCTCAACCTGATGCTCCAACTGAGTAACCTCAAGTTGCTTCTCCAGAGGCTATCGATAATGTTTCCACTTCTTCTGATGATGATCAAGCTGACGATCAAGTTATTAACCTTACAGTGATACTGTTTCATCTCCTGAACTTGGTGAACATTATACTAACTTATTTGATAATGTTGTTGTTCCTGAAAATCCCACTCTTCGGATTCATGGATATCATCCACAGGAAAAAATCATTGGAGAACTTGATGTGGGAGTTCGTACACGTCATCAAGTTGCTTCATCAAGTGATAGTAACATATTGTGTGCTTACACTGATTTACATTCATTGGGAATTGTGAATCATGCTAAATTCACTTGCTTTCTATCTCAAGTTGAGCCAACGACGGCTCGAAAGTGATGTGTTGCAAAACACATAGAGTTTTATTCCGATTTTGTGTCGTTTTGTGCGTAAACTGTTAACGAATATTACTTTTTCTTGCATGAAATTAAATTTTTGTGTATGTGATAGGTTCCATGTTGAAGAGAGCGAGAAAACGAGTCAAATGGAAAAACAATCAGCTAAAACGGAGCTCGGATGAAGCCGGTACGCAAAAACGAAGATAAACGAGCTAAAAGTCGAAAAACGTCAGAAAATGTCATGTTCGAGCTACGCGACCAGGTCATACCATTCAAGAAGCATGTGGTAGATTCCAACATGTCCCAAGGCTGCCAAGAATGTTCAAGAATCAGCTACCACGTCTATTTTGTCTTCTGGTGGGCCTAGTGGGCTTGTGTTAACCTATTTTATATTAGGAAGGAGGTGTTTAAACATATATATAAACCCTAAAACCCTATGAACGAAATTATTCAAGTTTCCAGCCATCCCACACCTGCTCTAGAGGAGAAACCAAGGAGGACAAGCTTACGGTTACATCTTTTATCCTTTGGTTGTCGGTTTTGACTATTTTAACGTTTGTGAGTTCGTTTTTGTTTTTTAAGCATTCAAACCTTTTGTAATCAGATTTATATGAGCATGTTTAATATTTATATCTATTTTATCTATTGTTCATTGATTATGATTGGCTAAACGTGTTAGTTCTACCTAGGTTAGATGAATATTGTTAGGTTTTAATGAGTTTTATGGATTGTTGATCATCATGGCTTGAATTGTTAATGAAAAGTTTGGTTTAACATTGAATTAGGTTGTGTTTAGTGGCTGTGAGTTTATTAGTTATACTCATATACATCTTGCTTTGATTAATTGAATAGTTTTGATTGATTGTTGCTTGTTAGAACTCCTTACTTTGTGTTTAGGGTTTGTTTGCGGGGTGATCAACCGTAGGGTTTAAGTGAGTGTATTAATTGAATATAATCAGCGGGTGAACACCTTCTTAGAGACAGAGAGGTGATAGGAAGTAAACTTGTCTCATAGCTTTTGGTTGTTAGAATTAGGATCGCGCGAGAGCGGGTTCGGTTCTTGTCGGGTTTGGGTTTTTGAGCGATTAGTTGGTCTAGTTTAAGTTAAACTAAATTGTTCCTCTATCCTTGGTTGCGTAGTATTCGTCTCCATTAGGGTAGTGTGTCGGTGACTCCGAGAGGAGAGTCGGCATTAGAACACTTTAACATTTCGTTTCTCGGTTTGTTCTTAAAATCAACTAAGTGTAAGTTAGAGTTTGTTAGTGAGACTGAGAGGTGATCTAGCTTTCTTGAGTGAACCTTAGTTGTGTCATCCTTAGGAACCGGTGTCGTGAGAATCCTCAATCCATTAGCTTATTATACATTCAATATGATTCTTACCTAAGTGGACGTTTTCTCCGATTGCAGTTAAGTTTCTAAGTTTCAAGTGTTTAGTTAAGTTAAGTTAAGTCTAGCTAATTAATTTAGTTAAAGTAAGTTAGGTTAAGTAGTTAATTATTAAAAATCATTTAAATATTCTTAGGTGAGTCTTGGTTAGGGTTAAGTATCATATATGTTTTCAAGTGTCCTTGTGTTCGATACTCGGACTTCCTTAGTGCTATACTATTAGTGATCGGTACACTTGCCGGTTTTGTGTGGCTTCTTTAGGAATTTCGTTTAACAAATTTAAAGCTTAGTTGTGAGAGCATCGTTAGACACACATCAAGTTTTTGGCGCCGTTGCCGGGGACACGGTTTGAGGCGTATTGAGAACGACTCGAGTTAGAGACTTGCCTATTGTATTTTGTATAGTTATATTAGATTAGTTATTTTAACTAGTTTAGTTTTAGTTTAATTTTATTTTTAGTATTTTATTCTATTTTTATCTGGTGCCCGTGATCCTTTTCTTTTGAGTGTTCTTTACAGGAAATATGTTTGGACGACAGGTTGGAACGCCATGGTGCAAAGTGTGTGGCGGAGATCAATGGGTGCATGATGCTTATGAGAGGAGAAATATAGAAGTCGAAGCATGGAAAGCTCCATGGGAATCACTTGTGGCAAAGCCTCCTCCATACCAATTTGCATATGATCAAATGGGGAACTTCTTAGGGTATAAAGACTTATCGGGAAATATATTAGAGCCAACCCCAGAATTGGAATCAATAATGGACGATGTATTGTTCGCCATTAGAAATGATTTGGAGTATATTCCACCTTTGAATCCACCTTTGTTTGAAACCCTGAGTGAGATTGAAGATACCAGAATGGAGGAGCAGAGAGTAGAGGAGTATGTTCCCTCTTGGGAGGAAGAATTTAAGGATGAGTTTGGTGAAGAGTTGATGGACTGTGCCACTATGGATGAAGGTGAGTTTGACCCACTTGGTGATCTAAAGCTGCTTGAAGATTTAATATATAACGAGCCAAGTGTGGGGATCGAGAAAGAGCTTTGTAAGGAGAGCCATGAAGTAGTTAGTGATTTGGTCCTTCCGACACTTCACCTCGATTGTGAAAAACCAAAACACGAATCGTACTCAATCTCCATTCGGGACGTGTTAAGGTTTAAATGTTTGGCTAAAGGAACTAGAAGGATGATTTCTGGGCGAAGAAATCGTAGTGTGATGAAGAGATTGACTTCCCCATTTCACTTCATTGAACCATTTTTGGGGGAATTCAAGAGTTGGTGGGTCGAGTTTAATTCATATGATCGGGCCCATGAGGGTTGTGCAATTGGTTTCTTCCCGACCAATTGTAAAAGGAGAGTGTTGAGGAGCATCGATGGGAAGAGGTTAAAGGAGAAGCCTCCTGATTGAGGTTTCGGGAGTGAGTCCGGCTGAAGACTATTCAATAAACTTAGCGCTTCCCGGGAGGCAACCCGGTAATATCTTTTCTTGTTATTTTATTTTTATTTTTGAGTTTTGTCGGGTGTCTCTTCTCTTACTTGCAGGTTATTCCTTGGTTGGTTGATGACTGTTGATGAGCTGGAGTTTTAAACAAGTGTGGGGATGCAATATGCTTAAGGATTGCCGCTTTCGTTCGTTAGTGATAGCTTGATAGAGAGCCCTGGAGTTTTAAGCTTGCGTTCGAATAGGAGGGCGAGGAACATGATTCACCGCACACTTGCATGATCACATATACCAGGGGAGTCTGTTCCATTTTATTTTTCTTTATGTTTAGTTTTGTCTTTTCCTTGTCTCACATTGAGGGCAATGTGAAATTTAAGTGTGGGGATGGGGAACTGACGTTTTCATTTTTATGAAAAATAAAAGAATATTGAAAATCTTGAGAGTTAATATTTAAAAAAAAAAGTTTTAAAAGAAAAATCTCCCTTGAAAATTGTTTTTCTTCTACGTTAAGCAGGAAATGATATTATCACCGTTGTGTTAACGAACTCTCGGAACTTTTGAAAAATATATAATATATTAATAAAAGAAGAAATGGTTAGCATATCTGATTTGGGATGTGTCGGTAGGCCCAGCTAGCTTTGATAGTCCTCTTTAGCAGTTTATATATATATAATAATCTGAAAAACGGTGAAACCGAATTTCGATGCTTAGGGAGGATTACCATAATCTGAAAACTTTGAGATGGTTATTCTTAGATGCACTCAAAACCAGCACACACCACATGTCCATCTTTCTACGAGCTTAGAAATAGTTATATATTTTAGGGTGATATAAAAGATTGAAAAAAAAAGAAAAAAAAGAAGAAAAAAGAGAAAAAAAAAGAAAAGAAAAAGAAAAGTACGTATTGAAAGTTATGTTTGTATATTCTCAAGTTGTTCAAGAAAAGAAAAATGCTTGTGAAGAAAGTTATGTATTGTAAAATGCCAAATAAGCATTCTTTAAAGTTAGTAAAAGAGGCCAAAGATGCACATACTAGATGGGACTTAGAGTTTACGTGTTACCAAGGGGATAGTGACTCTGAGGATACACTATTGGGGCTCGAAGGTTTTTAGTCAATAAATATTTTTTTAGGGAATATATAGGACAAAGTCCAATAATATTTAGGAATAGCTCGTACGACCTCCACATGACCATTCATCCATCAAAATTTCACCGAGTGCATCTAATTAGTACAATCAACGAGTCCTTGGCTTATGGAGATTTTTCGAGCCATTTTGCTTCGACTCTAGTTCTTCTAGCTCTCTTTGTCTGAGATGGGGTAGGTGTAGCCTTAATTTTTGGACTTAAAAAGTTTAATGCAAAAGGGGGGCTTGATTAGCTGGTGGCTGGGTTTAAGTGGACAACAATATCGGCAATCGCGGTCAATATGTCGAGTTGTTTCTTGTGCTTTAGTAATGTTAAATAATCTGGGAGTTTGTTGTTTTTCACTTGGTTATGATCCTGTGTAGATTTCTTTTTCAGGGACGAAAAAGGTTCAAGTGTGGGGATATTTGATGTGTTGCAAAACACATAGAGTTTTATACCGATTTTGTGTCGTTTTGTGCGTAAACTGTTAAAGAATATAACTTTTTCTTGCATGAAATTAAATGTTTGTGTATGTGATAGGTTCCATGTTGAAGAGAGCGAGAAAACGAGTCAAATGGAAAAAAATCAGCTAAAACGGAGCTCGGATGAAGCCGGTACGCAAAAACGAAGATAAACGAGCTAAAAGTCGAAAAACGTCAGAAAATGTCATGTTCGAGCTACGCGACCAGGTCATACCATTCAAGAAGCATGTGGTAGATTCCAACATGTCCCAAGGCTGCCAAGAATGTTCAAGAATCAGCTACCACGTCTATTTTGTCTTATAGTGGGCCTAGTGGGCTTGTGTTAACCTATTTTATATTAGGAAGGAGGTGTTTAAACATATATATAAACCCTAAAACCCTATGAACGAAATTATTCAAGTTTCCAGCCATCCCACACCTGCTCTAGAGGTGAAACCAAGGAGTACAAGCTTACGGTTACATCTTTTATCCTTTGGTTGTCGGTTTTGACTATTTTAACGTTTGTGAGTTCGTTTTTGTTTTTTAAGCATTCAAACCTTTTGTAATCAGATTTATATGAGCATGTTTATCATTTATATCTATTTTATCTATTGTTCATTGATTATGATTGGCTAAACGTGTTAGTTCTACCTAGGTTAGATGAATATTGTTAGGTTTTAATGAGTTTTATGGATTGTTGATCATCATGGCTTGAATTGTTAATGAAAAGTTTGGTTTAACATTGAATTAGGTTGTGTTTAGTGGCTGTGAGTTTATTAGTTATACTCATATACCTCTTGCTTTGATTAATTGAATAAGTTTTGATTGATTGTTGCTTGTTAGAACTCCTTACTTTGTGTTTAGGGTTTGTTTGCGGGGTGATCAACCGTAGGGTTTATGTAAGTGTATTAATTGAATATAATCAGCGGGTGAACACCTTCTTAGAGACCGAGAGGTGATAGGAAGTAAACTCGTCTCATAGCTTTTGCTTGTTAAAATTAGGATCGCGCGAGAGCGGGTTCGGTTCTTGTCGGGTTTGGGTTTTTGAGCGATTAGTTGGTCTAGTTTAAGTTAAACTAAATTGTTCCTCTATCCTTGGTTGCGTAGTATTCGTCTCCATTAGGGTAGTGTGTCGGTGACTCCGAGAGGAGAGTCGGCATTAGAACACTTTAACATTTCGTTTCTCTGTTTGTTCTTAAAATCAACTAAGTGTAAGTTAGAGTTTGTTAGTGAGACTGAGAGGTGATCTAGCTTTCTTGAGTGAACCTTAGTTGTGTCATCCTTAGGAACCGGTGTCGTGAGAATCCTCAATCCATTAGCTTATTATACCTTCAATATGATTCTTACCTAGGTGGACGTTTTCTCCGATTGCAGTTAAGTTTCTAAGTTTCAAGTGTTTAGTTAAGTTAAGTTAAGTCTAGCTAATTAATTTAGTTAAAGTAAGTTAGGTTAAGTAGTTAATTATTAAAAATCATTTAAATATTCTTAGGTGAGTCTTGGTTAGGGTTAAGTATCATATACGTTTTCAAGTGTCCTTGTGTTCGATACTCGGACTTCCTTAGTGCTATACTATTAGTGATCGGTACACTTGCCGGTTTTGTGTGGCTTCTTTAGGAATTTCGTTTAATAAATTTAAAGCTTAGTTGTGATAGCATCGTTAGACACACATCAGAAAGGCACTTGAAGATCCTTCTTGGGTAGAAACTATGCATGAAGAATTACGGAAATTTGCACGATTGGGTGTTTGGGATTTAATAGACAAGCCTGCTAGAGTCAAGAAAGCGATTCCGACTAAGTGGTTATTTAAGTGTAAGAAAGATGATCAAGGTGTGATTGTCAGAAACAAGGCACGTCTAGTGGTGCAAGGGTTTCATCAAAAAGAGTGTATCGATTACACAGAGGTATATGCTCCAGTTGCAAGATTAGAGTCGATTCGAATCTTCCTGGCATATGCAACTTACAAGAATATAAAGGTCTACCAAATGGATGTTAAGAGTGCTTTCCTCAATGGTGAACTACACGAAGAAGTGTTTGTCCAACAACCACCTGGTTTTGAAGATCCGAGTATCCGGACGGTGTTTACCGGTTAAACAAGGCCTTGTATGGTCTACATCAAGCCCCGAGAGCTTGGTATGGCACGCTCGCCGACCATCTGACTGATACTGGCTTCAGAAGAGGGACTGTCAACTGCACTCTATTTCATAAAACTATTGGTGATGATCTTCTCCTAGTCCAGATTTATGTTGATGATATTATTTTTGGGTCTACAAACGACACATTGTGTAAGGAGTTCGAGAAGTCCATGCAAACAAAGTTCGAGATGAGTTCGATGGGAGAGATGAATTTCTTTTTAGGGCTGCAGGTTCACTAGTCTGCAAACGGAATCTTCATTCATCAGACTAAGTATGTGAACGACGTCTTGAGCCGATTCAAGATATCTGCCAGAAAAATCCCTTCTACTCCTCTCCCCGTGGGTCACAATTTATCACCGAATGAATTAGAGGATACCGTTGATCCTACCCTCTATCGTTCCATGATCGGTTCTTTGATGTATCTAACGGCTTCTCGCCCTGATATTATGTTTGCTGTTTGTCTTTGTGCTAGGTACCAAGCAAGTCCACGAGTGACTCACCTAGCTGTGGTCAAGAGAATTCTTCAGTATTTGAGGGGAAATCCAGACATAGGGTTGTGGTACCCCAAGGATGACACTTTTGATCTTAATGCTTATTCAGACTCGGACTATGGAGGTTGCAAGATCAACTTCAAATCAACGACTGCAGGATGTCAATTTTTAGGAAACCGGCTTGTTTCCTGGCAGTGTAAGAAGCAGACAACGGTCTCCACTTCAACCGCCGTAGCTGAGTATGTTGCAGCCTCAAGTTGATGTTCCCAGGTTTTGTGGATACAACAACATCTCCGCGACTACGGTTTGAAGTTTCTTACTACTCATATTCTGATTGGTAATTCTACTGCAATTTCTATCACAAAGAATCCCGTACAGCATTCGAAAACAAAACATATCGAAATTCGATATCACTTTATACGGGATTGCTTTGAGAAGAAGTTGATTGACCTTGAGAAAGTACATACTGACTTTCAGAAAGCCGATCTGTTTACCAAAGCTTTTGACAAAACACGTTTTAAATTTTTGCTTGGTTTAAACGGATTGAAGACCCTCGCTGATATCCTTAAACAAGGATGACTATCTTTATTTTCTGTTAATTTTTCTTTTAAAATTTATTTTGGTTTTAGGGGTGAAAATCTAGAAAATACAAAAAGATTGTGATTCTCGTTTGTATAGATAAAATCCAAAAACATTAAAAAATTCCTAAACATAAAAAAAAAATTACTTTTCTTTTCTTTAATGTTAAGATTGTTTTTCTTTTCTTTAATGTTTTCCGTTAAAATATTTTGAAAAACCAATAACATTTTTAAAATTTGAAAAACCAAAAAGAATGTACTTTTCAGTTTGTACAGAAAAATCCGAAAATCCAAAAAGAATGTGAAGTTTATTTTGTTTATAAGAATATTGAAAAAGACAAAAATATTGTGTTTTTAAAGTATGTAAAGAAAAAAACCAAAAAGGTTTTTGCATACGTTCGCTGAAAATTATGTCAATCATCTACATTTGAAGGACATGTACGTGTATATGTTTGGTTCTGACATTTACTTGTAAATGTTCAGGTTAGCCATTTACCTGATAACGGAAAATAGTTGGGGCGTTCGTTATGTGTTTTTAGATTATTTTGTCGCTGAAAATTATGTCGGTATTTAAGTTTGTGAAGCATGCTTGCATTTCTTGGTCCTATTATTCACTTGTTGAATTGATAGAACAACCATTTATTTATAGACTTAAGTTAACTGGGGCGATTAAATTTATCTTTATTTCGTTTTATGCTCCTCAAAATTTTGAGTTTTTGAAGGAAAAAGAGAAAATGATAGTACATTGATTATCTTGAATCCAACTCCAGCAAGAAGTAAGCTTAAAAGACTGTGTGCTTAATTGCATTGGTGCATTGGTAGGTCTTAAAACAACCTAGTAGAGTAAAGTATGTGATATAAACATAAAGAAACGCAAAATTGAAAGGGGTGTTAGTCTCTAGCAAAAGCCTCGGTGAGGATGGCAGAAATGTAATAACCAGACATACTCAAGCCTTATAGTTGTTGATCACCAAAATTATAATAAAGCAAATAACAAGCGTTAGGATTCTTGACACTGTGAGTCTTTATGCGGCTTAACAATCTGGGTATTCATATGCATGAATATGTCACTCGCTTTTAGAGCAAACCCAAAGTCATTAAACTTGATCACTATTGTACCTCGTACAAACTTCCAAATTACTGACTTGATCAAAATCCGCTGTTAGTCATACATTTGTTCCTCCCTTGCGCGCGTCTTAATACCATTAAGAAACGGACCCCAGGGGATACAATGTATGTAAGCCGACAGATGAACTCGTTCATACTCACTCACAGTAAAAGAAATTTGATGCATTGCTCAAAATTTCAATAATTGGTATCAAAAATTTTGATCTACACTATAATGGTTTAAGTCAAGTTTGTGGTGTTTTGGCAAAAATCAAATTAAGCTTGAACCGAGATTAGAGGCTGATAGTTTCTGATATTCTATGCTATAATTGAACCAATTAATCATATCACAAAAACACTTGAAAATTTGTTATTAGATTTAAGTGGACAACAATACCAATGACCGACTTAACGCCAGTCATAATATTGCTGAAATATAAAACTGTGATGGAAGGACAATTTGGTCAATATGATTCTCTGCTCAAACTCAACAAAAACACAAAAATATGTATTGCTTTTATTAAAATCATAGAAAAACACAAAAAGATTGTTCAGTTTTTTTAAATGCTCGGATATTTCTTTGTACATACATTCTTTAAAATTTTTACAAAAATACCAAATAGATTTTATTTTTTTATTTTATATATTATTTAAATAATTTTTAAGGTATTTAGTTATCGGGATAAAACGGTTCTTGGTAATGTTTTTAAGTTAATAGCTTATTTAATTCATTTATTTATTTAAGTTAAAATTAAATAAAGTTTTAATTCGTTAAAAAAAAATTTAATTCGTTAATTATGGATAACGAACTAGGTGATTCTTTAGCGAACTGACTTCCAGTTCGCTCACCAAATTCGCTTCCGCACTCTGTAACGAATCATCCTTCTTCGTTATACATATTTAACGAATCAAGACACGAATCATGTCTTGTTCGCTACCCTTAAGGTAACGAACTGAGTTAGCGAATGAGCTAATTCGTTTATTTATAATTCATACGAATCGCTTGATTCGTACAACTTGTACCTCGGGTTGCGTGTCTCGCTATATAAGACAGGAAAGACGAGCAATCCTTCACTGTTCTTCTTTTCCTTCACACTAAATATACCCTATTCAAATTTTCTCTAAAAATTTCGACCTTCACATTTTGATATTTCAAAGATATCTCTGTGTGTCTAAGGTATAGACGATTAAGGCGATGTGATTTTCGTCAAAAATGATTGTGCTTTCATAGATAAATTCTGGATTTTTCTGTAGTTTAATGGTTTTTCCGAGTTTAACAAACTCATTTTATGTATGATTTGTATTGCTAAACTTGATTGTTTATGTTTCAATGAAATCGGAATGAGATTCCGATACCCTTGGTGGACTTTAATCGACGTTTGATTATAGTTTGCCGTGTTGATTATATATGTTTGGTCTCGGTGGTTGCGTTTGCCTCGGTTAACCTCAGTGTATCTGGGTGTTGAGCCTCAATCTCATCACCATATGCCTATGAAGATGTTTTCGAGTTCAATACGCTCATTATTCTGATGATTCAACGATAGTTATGGATAAATTGATTTCGGGTTTATATTGTTGACTATTGATGTTCATCTTAATTTTGACCATGACAAGGCAAGTCAAAGATTAAGTCTGATTATTAGACCATTCGTTCTCCTTAGCGAATTGAAACTGTTTCGTGTTCAATTCGTTAAGGGCATACACGAACTAGCTTAGCGAAGAACAAAGTTCACAAATCAGATGTGAATTCGTTAAAAGTATAACGAACTAGATCCTTAGTTCGTCAATTTGAATAGTAATTCGCTAAGGCTACTTCGTTAGTTAATTTACTTGATAGCGAATCTCCTGATTCGTTACTGAATCTTAACGAATCAGAGTGTTATTTAACGAATGACATTTAATATTAATTAAATTTAAAAGTCACGTAATTTAACTATAGTATTTATATCGTCTAAACGCATAAATAGTTAAATGCACATATCTTTTATCTTTGAATACATTCCATCTATAAAATAATTTGACATATTTTGATGTTTAATATATTTTACGTCTTCTCATATTCGTTTTTATTTATACAGTAATCATGGCTGATCAACAAGAGAAACCACCACAACAAGCACAACAAGACGATGTTATTCTACTCCCATTTGACAAGAAACACAATATCTGTGCTTATGTGAATCAAGATGTTACAGATGTGGATGTGTTTGGGGATATGTTGGCCTTCTTACGACGTTCAAAGATACACTATGCCATAACCGCAAGACCTAAAGTGTATCTGAGTATTATCAGGCAATTTTGGAACACAGCTGAATATGTTGAAGCGGACAAAAACGTGCGAGCAACAATTAATCAAACTCAGATTACAATTGATGTTGAGATCATTCGTCGTGTACTTCAATTTGACGATAATGATGATAACCGAAGTGAATTTGACAGGCCGTTGGTTAGAGGCTTATTCACACGCTTGAGTTATGGTGGCGACATTCGTAAATCTATGCTGAATAAAAACGGGTTATGTCCACCATACAAGTATCTTATGCATGTTCTACTTCATTGTTTGAGTGGGCGTCGTGGTGGGTTTGATGAATGTAGGCTTAGCTTGCAGTCAACATTTGTTGCTTTGATTCTGAACAAGCCGTATAATTATTCAGAATTAGTCTTTGACCATTTGAAGGAACAGGTTCAGCAAACACTTCAGTCAAAGAAGTTCTTGATGTATCCTCGCTTTCTGCAGCTGATTATTCAAGATTTAATTCTGAACTTGGCTTTTGATCAGACTTTGGTGAACGATGAACTTGATATGGAACACATGACAGCTGAAACTGTGCATCGTATGTTAACTTATCGGAAGGAAAGGCCACAAGATAAACGGATGATTGGTCATATAATCAATCCGAACTATGTATGTCCTCCTAATGAGCGCTGGATCCACGATGACTCGGATTCCGAGCGTGTAGGGGGAGACGGTGGGAATGATGATGGTGGAGATGATGGTGGAAATGATGGTGATGGTGGAACGGGTAATGTTGCTTTTCAATAACAACAGGAAGCAGTTAATGCTGCTTTAGCTGCCACCATTAAAGATCAACAAGAAAGAAAACGAAAAGGGAAAGCGGTGGCAACTGGTGAGCAATCGAAGAAGAGACGTGTCTCAGCGGGGGCTGGGGTAATTATTGGGGTTCCACCACCACGTCAATCAACGCCTCAACGCTTGGCAGTGCCGCCTACTACTAGCACTCCGATGCTTACATTGACGACGACGTTGGTGTCACATGAAAGGCTTGGTTTAATCCCTCAAATGGCGTTATCTGAAATACCAAGGCCTCCCGATACATTATCTACTGTCCCTTCAACACCATCCATGAGACCTCCTCCTACAACCACTCGTCCTCCTCCACCTCCGCCTAGTGAAGTCTCATTCATGAAAATTACTAGGCCTCAAGGTCCAATCCAACCAATTCATTCATCCTTGTATGCTATTCCACCACATCGACAGACAAAAATGCTTTTAAATTTTCTCCATTTATATGAGAACCAGATGAATGCTGATCGGCTAAATCAAGAACGTCTCATGGAGAATCAGAAGAAACTAGTCAGCTATGTTTCTTTCAGTCAAAAGGAAACAAAGGCCCTACGTGAGATTGTTGAGTCTCAGGGGGTGAAGATTAAAGAGCAAGAGGATCTGATTCTTCAATTAACTTGCAAAGATGATGCTTTGAAAAAGATCAAGAATAATGAGGAAGATTCTGATGATGATGAGAATAGTGCTGGTGGTGAGACTAAACAAGGTCAAGACCCTGCGTCTGGTGCGAGTACGAGTTCTGTTGACGATTCAGGCAAACATATTATTATCTATCAAGATACAACTGTCGTCAAGCCAATTGAGATGATTTCGGCTAATACGGTGATTTTTGTGGATGGATCGGGGATGGTTAGAAGTGTGGTGAATAGAGATGAGTTAGAGGTGAGTGAGTTTGTAGAAAGATCTTTGACATGGGAGCAGATTTCTATACTACTTGGGCTGAATGATGATCAATTAAATGCTTTGGAGACTGAGCCCGATGTTGAAGTGGTAAATGAGGAAGGTTTGGAAGATGATCCGTCTATTCAGATGAATACGGATTTTATTTATGAGGATGAGGACATAGAGATGGAAGATGTAACTGCTGAGGAGTACCCGAACTTGTATCAACACACAACGTTGATCAAGGTGCTCTAGCATTTGATGAACAAACGTTTAAAGAAACCGAGGATGAACTGGAAAAGATCTTGAAGTGTAAGCGGACAGTTCACTCACTTGCAGAAATAACCGATGATGATATTGAGATATGGTTCAAACGTCAGAAAGTGGGTAAAATTATTAGTGCGTATCGATATGTGGATCAAGAAAGGAAAGACACTGCTGCTGCATGGGTCAAAGCAAATCAAGTGACCTCTTTCAAGACGGTTTCCAAGGTACATGGTGATATTGTCTCCTGGTTGTATGATTCTGAACTTAAAGTATGCATAATAAAGTGGGAGAAAGGTGTACAGTATTACAAAAAGATGATGGATGTTCTTACTTTGCCGCGGTGGGATGTTCGTACCCTCGCGAGACGTCCATTTATCAATCGTGGGGGTTACCGAATAGCTGAGTGGTTTCATCAACACTTACTATTCAAGGTCAATCATGGCTTCAAGTTTCTTAAAACTCAGGTCCCGAGACGTAAGCGTACTGACGATATTGATCCGAGGACTGGTTGGAAGAAACTTGTCCTAAAGATTAAACCGCCGAAGACGATGAAGAAAGTGCCAGTGAAGACGATGCCCCAACAAATGCATCTCTCCTTCAACCGATGGTACTATGACAATCGTACAGGCGAGGCCGTCATTGTTTTTGGTCGAGGACGGGAGACTGAACTGATCAAGATAATAGACCCGGTGTGGTTGGTTAATTTATCTGAAACAGACAATGACGTGCTATACATGAAGCAGATCTTGATCGAGCGCCGTGAAGACTACGACCTGGCTATGCAATTCAAACGGGTTGTTCGTATGTGTCATGAGCATGGAATTCATAGTTGCAGAGACTGACAGTCCAAGCGCTTCAAATAATTTAAAGACAAAGAGCTCAAGACGAGGGGGTGTCTATTAGTGCACGGTTTTGCGTCTTGAGTCTTTGTAATTATCGTTAACGTTTTGTTTATTATTTAATGTAATAATTAGTTAATTTATTATCTAGTTCGTTAAGATTAAGTCTAGTTCGCTAGGGGATGTTAGCAAACTAAGACATTAATTGTATTCCCTCCTGATTCGTTAGGGGATGTTAACGAATCAGGGGGTGTTTCGTTAACTTAATGTATGTAAAGAAGGAGAGTCTGGTTCGCTAGGGGATGTTAGCGAACCAGATCCTCTTCTATATATAGTGAACCCCTGTTCACTGTTTAATTAAGTTTTGAGAGTTAATTATCGAACCTTGATGTGTGTATAATGATGCTCTCACAACTAAGTTTTAAATTTATTAAACAAGACTCCTAAAGAAACCACACAAAACCGGCAAGTGTACCGATCACTAATAGTATAGCACTATGGAAGTCCGAGTATCGAACACAAGGACACGTGAAAACGTTTATGATACTTAACCCTAACCAAGACTCACCTAAAAATATTTAAATGATTTTTAATAATTAACTACTTAACCTAACTTACTTTAACTAAATTAATTAGCTAGACTTTACTTAACTTAACTTAACTCTTAACAAAACGTGGAAACTTACTTGCAATCGGAGAAAACGTCCACCTAGGTAAGAATCATATTGAAGGTATAATAAGCTAATGGATTGAGGATTCTCACGACACCGGTTCCTAAGGATGACACAACTAAGGTTCACTCAAGAAAGCTAGATCACCTCTCAGTCTCACTAACAAACTCTAACTTACACTTAGTTGATTTTAAGAACAAACCGAGAAACGAAATGTTAAAGTGTTCTAATGCCGACTCTCCTCTCGGAGTCACCGACACACTACCCTAATGGAGACGAATACTACGCAACCAAGGATAGAGGAACAATTTAGTTTAACTTAAACTAGACCAACTAATCGCTCAAAAACCCAAACCCGACAAGAACCGAACCCGCTCTCGCGCGATCCTAATTCTAACAAGCAAAAGCTATGAGACGAGTTTACTTCCTATCACCTCTCAGTCTCTAAGAAGGTGCTCACCCGCTGATTATATTCAATTAATACACTCACTTAAACCCTACGGTTGATCACCCAGCAAACAAACCCTAAACACAAAGTAAGGAGTTCTAACAAGCAACAATCAATCAAAACTTATTCAATTAATCAAAGCAAGAGGTATATGAGTATAACTAATAAACTCACAGCCACTAAACACAACCTAATTCAATGTTAAACCAAACTTTTCATTAACAATTCAAGCCATGATGATCAACAATCCATAAAACTCATTAAAACCTAACAATATTCATCTAACCTAGGTAGAACTAACACGTTTAGCCAATCATAATCAATGAACAATAGATAAAATAGATATAAATGATAAACATGCTCATATAAATCTAATTACAAAAGGTTTGAATGCATAAAAAACAAAACCGAACTCACAAACGTTAAAATAGTCAAAACCGACAACCAAAGGATAAAAGATGTAACCGTAAGCTTGTCCTCCTTGGTTTCTCCTCTAGAGCAGGTGTGGGATGGCTGGAAACTTGAATAATTTCGTTCATAGGGTTTTAGGGTTTATATATATGTTTAAACACCTCCTTCCTAATATAAAATAGGTTAACACAAGCCCACTAGGCCCACTAGAAGACAAAATAGACGTGGTAGCTGATTCTTGAACATTCTTGGCAGCCTTGGGACATGTTGGAATCTACCACATGCTTCTTGAATGGTATGACCTGGTCGCGTAGCTCGAACATGACATTTTCTGACGTTTTTCGACTTTCAGCTCGTTTATCTTCGTTTTTGCGTACCGGCTTCATCCGAGCTCCGTTTTAGTTGATTCTTTTTCCATTTGACTCTTTTTCTCGCTCTTTTCAACATGGGACCTATCACATACACAAACACGTAATTTAATGCAAGAATAACAAAATAATCGTTAACGTTAAAGCCCTGCTTGCGGTGCGCACATATGATGTATATATGTGTGAACCCTCGGGTGGGCAAAAGTGACATTGCACTAATTTTGACGTTATTTTACTAATCTCGTGAAAATAACGTTAAAAGTGACGGACGGTTAATCAGGCATCATGTAGTGGCGTTGATAGCCGAAAGACAAGGGTACATGCACCGATCAGCCGGTGTCCCGATGATTGAGTGCTATGTGCCTTATGTCCAAGGCTTGATGCAAAACTACTATCGAGCCGGGGGTCTCACCGGAAGCAGCCTCTCTATCCTTATGGGGTAGAGGTAAGGCTGTCTACATCTTACCCTCCTCAGACCCTACCATAGCTTTGCTATTGGTGGGATATACTGAGTACGATGATGATGATGATGATGATGATGTTTAAGCACAAAATAACATAAAAACTATTAGGAAAACATGTGTGTTTTACATCACATCAAACCTCTATCCAATTGTTCTCTCGATCTTCAACCTAACCTTATACGAATTACGATTACACATATACTGATAATACATAAACATATAAACACCTAATCTATGGTAGTTATGAGCTAGATCTATATAAATGTATTAATTGGTTAAACACAGATCTGAGATCTGTTATAGTTACTGTTATTGATTGTTTAATCGAGTTCCAACAGAGGGGGGCGATTCTCGAACATGTTGATCTTATTGAAGAATATACGAGTCTTGTCATTAGATTGAAGAATTTGATCATTTGGGGTCTATTAATGGAGGTTGGAACTCTGAATCTTATGATGCCCAAACATTAGTGCATCTTTGCGAATGAGATGTGGAAGAGCTTCAAAGAGGTTATTTGGGATAAACGTTATCAAGAGAGGGAAAACCGAAGTGAAAGATGTTGAATGATCGAGTTGTTCATGAAAATGTGTGACGAGGTTAAACGTAAAGATATGTTTTTCTTTACCGATGCTGACGGATAGCTGATGACTTGTTGCTGATTGTTGAAAGATTGAACCATATCATACGACAATGGATAATCGGGATGATCTCCAAGAGTTGCTCACATTGAGGGGGTGATCTGATATGAGAAGCTACAAGTTGTTGGTTTGCTGAAAAGATTTAAAGATTGTTCATCTACACAAGCCCGAAAATCATCAGTCAAGGGGGTGTCTCTTAGTGCACGTTTTGTGACTGGTGATTTGCAGTTAAAGTATTCAAGGTTAAATTATTCGATAGTTACGGAAAAGGGGGTGTCTGTTAGTGCACGAAATTGTTGTCCGTAGCATTCGAATAATTTATACATAGTCTAGATTAAATATTTATTGTAAATGGAGCATGTGGCCTATAAATAGGTGGTTCCATGCTCATAATTAGGATGTACATATTTAGAGAGAGATCTAGATCTAAATTATGCTTTCCATAAGTTATTTCCATCCACCATAATGTATTTATCCATATTTATCAAAAAAGTAATAATTTAACGTTTAGATCTTGTACATAATCGATGTATCGTATTAGCGGCTAGATCCGTGTGACGCTCGTCAATTTCAGGTTAACTCCGTTAATCCGAACTCCGTTAATTCAAACTTAAGATCACAAGAACTGTAACGCAAATCTCATTACATTTAAATTAGGGTTTAAATGACGCTTGACAATCTCTACACAAGTAGTCTTTCGGAATTTCACCGAAACACACACGAGTCGACTCAAACCGTTGGTGAACAAACGACAAATACCAAAACAATAAGTATTTGATAATTATGTGTTACGTCTATGTGCTACTTGGTGTTTACATGCATAACGTTAATTCGTGTGGAAAATAAACTAACTTGTGCTAGAAATTGATTAACTAGAAGGCTAGGGTGTGATGTGTAACTTATATTATAATTATTAATATATAAACAACCTAAAAAAAAAACCCTAACTCTTTCCTCTCTCCCTCTCCCCTACACGATGGCAGCAGCCCCTCCCCCCTTCACCATCCTCGGCCGATTGCCACACACACACATACACATACAAGTTGTTTACAAGGTTGTTGAAGGATCCAAGGTGATAACTAGGTAAATAAGCTTCATATCTAACCCATTCTATAAGTTAATTGCATGATTAAACCTGCAAATCATAAACCCTAAGTTCTATATGTGTTGTTAGTTGATGAAGTAGGATATCATGTATGATTGTTAGTGCAAAGGTTATTAGTTTGTTGAATTTTAATGAAAACTGATGCTGGACAGATTATTGAATTCGTGTTTGGATGACTGTAACTCGATGTTAATTACATTTTTTGATGTGATTTTTGATTCTACAATATACTAGGTTGAGTCTAGTTTCTGAAAAGTCCAATTGTGTAATTTTTGGACGTATAAAATTCTGTTTTTATTATTTTACAAAACTGTTGTGCAAGGCTGATTTGGGAGACCTGCTATTAGGCTGTTTTGCGACTAAGATATCTCATAAACTACAAGACCAAATGGGTTGCTTCCACTTCTGGAAGAAAATACATTGAGTTAGGAACCTAACCCAATTGGTCTTGCATTAATTGGATTTGTCATTTAACAGTAATAACAAATAATATTATGTTGCGCATGATAATGATTTTTGTGTGTTTGCTGTGATGTTTTGATCTTTGTGTTAAAACCATATATGATAAAAATATAATAAAAATAGGTTTAGAAAACTAACTCACGTGTGCTTCTGTGATGATTTTTGGTGATTTATTTGACTTGTTAAAATTTATTAATAAGAGTAATCTTTCGAGTGAAAATCTGCATGGATAATTTAGCTGCTGTATTATTTAAATTGTCATGAAAAGTGCATAACCGATCGATGTTTGCTATGTTTTGACCAAATTGCCCTTTTGGGGGATAATTGCTAGTAATGTACAATATTAATACTTGACACGTAAGTAGTTGTTCAGACATGTAACGTATCACCAACGTGTTTGTCGAGTCGCACGTATTTCACAAACGAAACACGAAACGCATCTCATGCATAAGTTGTATGTGTCGAGTCTAGGGACTCACTCGTAGTTTAAATACTTAGAAAATCTCGTTTTTGTTTTTAGAACACTAGTGAGGATTTTCTGTGACGCACACCTTTTTCTCGGATCTTTTTGGTTATCTTCGCAAACAGTGAGTTTCACGTCCCCTTTTTACTCTTTTTAAACGCTTTTATTTGGGGAGATAACATACTCCAACGCTGTAGATTTTGTTTAGTTTTTATATATCACTTGTAAGGCTAAGTGGCAACTAAAGTCCTTCATAACATCGAACCGGTTAATATTTGGATAATAGCGAGTCACTGTTGAGTAGTACTACTGGGTTTGACAAACCCCACCCAACTCTAAACTCGACTGTAGGTCGAGTGGGTGTAATCTTGGCTAACACATTACCATGGTTGTGGTTGACATGGTGGCAAGGCAATTGATAAACAGTCAGCTTCGGTGTCGAACACTTAGTAATACTTGTTGATAGGTTAGCTAACTATTGATATATAAAATGACTTAACACTATCTGGTAACGCAAACGCAAACGCAAACACTTTATTTATATAAACTTGTGAACTCACCAACCCTGTGTTGACACTTTTAGTATGTTATTCTCAGTTAGCCGAGGCAGGCGCGCGGTATAGGAACATGCATTCGCTAAACACCATCGCTTTGAAAACTTCTTTTAATTTTTATCTTAATAACTTGGGTTTTTAAGTCGTCCTTTGTGGCGCAAACTTTTTGGTTTACAATTTACGCTTCCGCATTTTATTTAAGACTTAATGTCTTGTTGGTTTGAAAACTTTAAACATGGTGGTTGATTATAACTAATGATTCCGATCCTGTTAGTTCACACCCTCTGATGGTAAAACTCCGTTAGTGGATTTTGAGGGTGTGACATATTGGTATCAGAGCCATTGGTTATAGCGAACTAGAATTGCATGCATACTAGACTATAACCGCAACGACCCATTAGTTATGATCTTACGCACTGCATATAAGTATATAGATATGATATATATTTAGTTACTCATTTTCTTTATTTCTTAACCTCATTCATTCGTACGCGCGTAACCCATACACAACTTATCCTGTAAGGATGTCGACGCCATCGCCATCATCATCCGACCCGATGTCTCACGCCCCTGGAAAGGAACCGCATCTTCCCAACTCACCACCACCCCGAGTAGTCCCGACACTAGCAGCCCCTGCACCGAAGAGACATCTCCTATCTGGAGACATGTACGAAGACAACGTTAGCTGGAGTTGGTACCCGAGTTTGATCCAGCGTATGGTTTACCATGAGCAAGTTCCACCGCTATCTCTACCGGGTTCTCTTACATCCTTCAAAACGCTACCACCCTTGACACTCCCGATGGAGAACACTTTCACAGCCCTCGCTTCTTATTCAGAGCGTGAGGTTGGCATTATGCACTCGACTAGAGCAAATGTGAGAGAATTGAAAGAGAATGGAATCGATGCCCGAGAGAGAATTTCCTACCTGACTGAAGACATGAAGGAAGTTCAAGATGCTCATGTTCAGCAAATGAAGATAGTGACCAAAATGCAATCAGAGACCATAGACTTGCAGGAACAAGTTTGGAGTGCAAGAGGCCTTGCAGCAGAAAATCTAGCTCGTTGCGAGACACTAGAGGCACGAATTGCTCCGAAAGCAGTAGGACAGGAGGAGGATCCTTAAGAAGATCCCGAGGAGGAACCCGAAGAAGGCCCAGTGAAAGAGCAGGCTGAGGAGAATGCACACTCAGAGGTGTCCTCAGACGACGACATCTCAGGATGATAACACCTAGATGTCTGGAAGAAATGCTGGATGTGGTCGCGGTAACATTAACCTAACCGCAGCAGAACTCCAAACCCTACTGAACGACCATGCGGCGGCAGCTCTAGCTGCGCACGTTCAGAATCAAGCCGGAGGTCAAGCCGGAGCCTGTACCTTCAAGAATTACCTGGACTGTAAACCCAATTCGTTCAACGGCACTAAGGGAGCCATAGGTTTCCTGTGTTGGGCCGAGAAGGCAGAGTCAGCCTTTGAGATGTGCAACTGTCCACCAGCCAGTAGGGTCAAGTTTGCTGCTGGAACATTGCAAGATTTTTCTCCCACCTAGTGGAACTCTAATGTGCAAATTCTTGTGTTGGAATTGGCAAATGCTCTGAACTGGGAGGAATTCAAGAACATGATGCGGGAAGAGTATTGTCCTAGAGAGGAAATCGCGAACTTGGAGTCGGAATTTTGGGCGCTGAAAATGGTGGGTTCCGAGATTGAAGCCTACACCACCCGTTCCCATGAGCTAGCAGTGATGTGCCCGCGGATGGTTGACCCGCCGAGTAAGAGAATTGAGATGTATATCGATGGTTTGGTACTCCAGATTCAGGCTATGGTGACGTCTTCCAAACCGGCTACGATTTAGCAAGCGATCCGAATAGCCCACAAGCTGACGGACCAAGCAGTGGCACAAGGTGCGTTACCACTTAGAGGTTCCACCTCTAAAACCCGTGACAACTCAAGCACTGACAACAACAACTCTAGGAATGGAAAGAGAAATTTTGACAACACCAGGTCCTCATCATCGTGCCCCCCCACAGCAACAACACCACCGTAAACCCGAACTCGCTCGGAACTTCAATAATCAGGATTCCAACAATAACAACAATGGTGGCGGACAAGGTTCGAGTGGCTATGCTGGAAAGTACCCGAAGTGCAACAAGTGCAACTATCACCATGCTGGCCCATGTGATCGTATCAAGTGTCTGTGATGCGGAAAATTGGGTCATCAGGCCAAGGACTGTAGGGGAGACCTAGCGGCTAAGGGTGCTCCTAAACAGCCTACGGCGACTAAAGGGTGCTTTGAGTGTGGTCAGGCGGGTCACTTCAGGAAGGATTGTCCTAAACTAAAACAAAATGAGGGCAACGAAGGCAATAGAAACAACGGAAACGGCAGTAAAGGTAGAGCTTTTGTCAGTGGATCGGGCGAGGCCCGCAGCAATCGGAATGTGGTTACCGGTAAGTTCCCTTTGAACGACTGTTTTGCTTCTATTTTGTTTGACATTGGAGCTGATAGGAGTTTTGTATCGAAAGCCTTTAGTAAAATCTTAGACTTAACTCCGACCCCGTTAGATGCTAAGTTTCTTGGTGAATTAGCTGACGGTAAGTCTATAGAAACAACTCATGTACTAGCGGGATGTAAGTTGAAACTGTCAGGTCATACTTTCGATATCGACCTCATACCCTTTACGCTTGGTAGTTTCGATGTCGTTGTCAGCATGGACTGGCTATCCGAGAATAGAGCTAAGATTATATGTCACGACAAGGTAGTCCATATCACTACCTCTTCCAGTGAAATCATCTCGATACAGGGCGAGAAGAACGGCATGACTACAAACATCATCACCCTCATGAAGGCGCAGAAATATTTACGAAAGGGTCATCCGACGATTTTTACTCATATTGTCGAGAAACCCGCGGAGGAGAAGCGAATCGAAGACATACCGGTTGTGCGAATTTTCCGGAAGACTTCCCGAAGGATTTGCCTGGACTCCTACCTATTCGACAAGTCGAGTTCCAAATCGATTTAGCCCCCAGTGTTGCACCCATAGAACGAGCCCCGTATCGGCTCGCACCGGCGGAGCTTCAGGAGTTGTCCACTAAACTACAAGACTTGTTGGATAAAGGTTTCATCCAACCTGGCTCATCACCATGGGGAACCCCTGTCTTATTTGTTCAAAAGAAAGACAGAACTTCCGCATGTGCAACGATTACCGGGAGCTGAACAAGGTGACGATCAAAAACCGTTATCCCCTACCCTGAATTGATGATCTGTTCGACCAGTTTCAAGGATCGAGTTACTAGTCGAAGATCGATCTGAGATCTGGTTACCATCAGTTAAGAGTGCGTGAAGAAGACATTTCAAAGACGGCTTTCAGAACTCGGTACGGTCACTATGAGTTTTCGGTTATGCCTTTTGGCTTAACCAACGCACCAGCTGTATTTATGGATCTCATGAACAGAGTATGCAAGGCGTACCTCGACAAGTTTTTGATTGTTTTCATTGATGATATCCTCGTTTACTCCAAGAACAAAACCGACCATAAAGAACACTTGAGGTTAATCCTGGAATTGCTAAAGAAGGAACAAATATACGCTAAACTCTTGAAATGCGAATTTTGGCTTCGCGAGATTCACTTATTAGGACATGTGATCAATGAGAATGGTATCCATATTGATCCCGGCAAGGTAGAGGCTATCAAAAACTGGGAAGAACCTAAGACTCCGACCGAGGTGCGAAAATTCCTAGGACTGGCTGGCTACTATCGACGTTTCATCGAAGGATTTTCAAAGATTGCTCAACCCCTCACCGCATTGACACACAAAGGTACTAAGTACATCTGGGGTGACGCGCAGGAATCTGCCTTCCGACTGTTGAAAACCAAACTCTGTAGCGCCCCTATCCTAGCCCTCCCCGAGGGAACGGAAAACTTTGAAGTGCACTGTGATGCATCGATACAGGGTCTTGGTTGCGTGTTGATGCAACTCGAGAAGGTTATAGCCTATGCCTCTCGACAACTACGGATCCATGAGAAGAATTATACGACACATGACTTGGAACTCGGAGCTGTGGTGTTTGCTCTTAAGATATGGAGACATTACTTGTACGGTACCAGATTCACCATTTACACCGACCACAAGAGTCTCTAACATATCTACGATCAAAAGGAGTTGAACATGCGACAGCGTCGTTGGGTCGAACTATTTAAAAATTATGACTGTGCCATCAAGTACCACCCTGGCAAGGCCAATGTAGTAGGCGATGCTCTCAGCTGGAAAAGAAAACGATAAGCCTAGACGGATGCGAGCATTACAACTTGTAGGTTCCCAGCCGGATCCACAAAGGAGTATCTCGTAACACGAGGGTGCGGAATCCCCACGTAATACGATACGAGCGTAATATATATAATACGTTGAGACGATACACAAACACACGTTACAATACTGATAAACGCGTTTGTATTGCAACACTTCAACACGTGATCTCTCTAATCACAATACACGTTCTTGAAAAAACTTAAACAAAACAAGCCGAAGTGAGGAATATATAAGCCTCGACAACTTCGCCTAACATGCTAGGCGAAGTTGTCACAACTTCCCTTGTCTCCAAGTTCGCCTACATCCCAGGCGAACTTGTGTGACACAATATTGAAAACCAAAACAAACAATCTAACACGATTACAGACACATACAAAACACAAGATACTGAACTACTGACATTATGCACCAACAGACTCACCCTTGGCAGTAGCTTCATATCTCTATCTTCATTCTCGTGTCGTAATCCCAAAAATCTCGTGTCACCCGTCTTCAAGCATGAACGCCCTGTCTGACACAAACAGAGACCACCCTCTGGTACTTCTTGGCTTCATCTTTCCACGCAGGAATATAGAAGATCTTCTTATCGTTTAGTACCTGCAAGTCAGCTTGAGACAAATTTACCAAGTGCTTGGGATCATACACTCTTAGAATCTCCTGTTCATCTTCATCTTCCATAACTGCTTCAGCTGTTTGACTATCAATGTACCACCACTTGAGATTCTTTAAGACATCCTTGGGCATTATCTTCATCGGCACTTCTTTCAAACACCGAACCGGCTTATATTTCATCACCATCCAAGGTTTGCCATCAGCTAGCATTCCCCTTTCCTTATCTTCAACTAACTTCCCTTTCTGCGGCTTTAACAATTCAAACTTCTTCTCTTTCACACTTTCTTTCCACACAATCTTCCTAATTATTCTGGCCATATTGTCATCACTCCTATTAATCAATCCCAGTTTAGCCAAATCCTTCACCTCACACTCAGGCAAGGTATTGAGAGATCTCAACATCCTCTTAAAGTACTGAATCCCATCAAAGCATTTAATCACAAATAACCTCAACTGCTCATCATACAGCCAGCAAATAATACCCTTCTTCGACTCAGCATACCCTTTGATATTATAACTCTTTTTGAACATGGTTGGAACCGCTGGCTTCTTTGTCTTTACAAACCACTGAGCGTAGCCTTCTTTCCATCTCGGCTGCTCTTCCCACTCAGACTCATCTGACACATCCATATCTTGACTCACATTCACCTTATCAACGTCTGGAATATCATGTTCTACACTGTCATCCACAATCTCTCTCTCTTCAATCTCACTATCAATCACAATCTGTTCTCCTATCTTTTCAATCTCCTCAGTAGTTAACACATCATCATCATCCACCATTTCCTCATCATCCACAACCACGACGTCTTCACCACCTGATCCACCTGCCGTACCAGTTGACTCCCCCTGAGATGTGGAAGTCCGAAGAGTTTGTTCAGTTCTTGGCAACTCACCACCTGCACCTTTTGATGCATTGGGATCATCGTCTCTATCATGACTCTTCTTTGTTATCAACTCGTCGCCCTTGCAGCTCGTCTCCCCCTGAGATGCTAAGAACTTTTTTAAAGCATCAAAAAGTTTACCGTGCTCAACAAGGAGGGACGATTGGATCTGATTTTCTGCTACAAGGCGCTGGATGGCTTGAGTCTGAATTAGATTGATTCTTGACTGTTCAGCAACCACCCTTTCAAGAGCTGCTATCCTTTCAGAATCAGACAAGGTAGCATCAAAATCAAAACGCATGTGAGAAACGTCTTAAGCATAAGGTGGAGGTATTCCCAAACTAGCTAGAGTATCAGAAGCAGGCTGAATAGTAACCGCGGGTGGTATTGTGACAGATAACCCCGCAGTAGCAACCAGCATTGACTCAACAAATCTTGCAACAACCTCCGATGGAGTAACAGTAGGAGGTGGCAAGGAAACAATCTCCGGAGTCAAAAACTGAAACGTGGTTGGTGGAATACCAAATGATGATGACGTTGTCACCACGGGAACACTGGAGGTTATCGGTACTGTCACAGGCACAGAAGCAGGAACCATAGTCATACCAGATAACGAGGGTGGAGAGAAACGAACCACCCGTGAGCTTTCACCAGCTCCCGAACCCTCACCAGTTCTGACCCTCTTCGATCGTCGTATCAACTGGTCTAACTCCTCCTCGAAGTCAGATTCACTGTCATCCGAGTCTTTCTTTCTCTTTCCATGTATTCTTTTTTGTCTGACCAGAATCTGTTGTGCTTCAGCAATATCATCAGCGGAGGAGTCAGAGTCGGTTCTCTCAGAATCTGCTACAGACGTAGCTACCATTGAAACATTTACACCAGAAGCCTCAGCTACTGGGGCTTGAACCTCAGCAGCTGGATCAATTTGTTCCATATCAAAGAACCCTTGGCCACCAAAAGCAGCTTCAAGATCTACCTGTTCCTCCGGAGCTGCAACAGGATCAGCAGGCCATGCTTGCTGTACCACAGGTGGTGGTTGAGGAACAATAGCTTGTTGCGGTGCCAGGTCACGAAATTCATCTCCTTGATGAGCAATATAAGCAGGGTTCACCAAATAACCAAACAGTGGAGTGTGCCGCGGACGAAGCTCTGGTTTGCTACGAGCGCTTGACGACCTACATTGCGCAAAGATCCCCTTACTTACACTCTCAACATAACGGATGGGACGTCGTTGAGGTAGCGTAGGTGCTACATGATTCAAAATCATCTGTAAAAGTCTCGGGTACATTAAAAATCTTTCCCTGGCGACCGCACGTCTCTGACGATCAATTTCATAAAACACCATCTGACTAAAGCTGTAGGGCTTGTTGTAAGTCAGTGTTGTCATTGCAGATTGCATCATTGCCCCCATACCGTCAGTACCAGCTTTACGACCCGACATGCACACAATCATCACGTGCATCAGAAAACGCCACTGATCTAGTAAAAATCCCTTTCGCCTTTGAGTGTCACCTAGTGGACCCGAATACCCCATGCGTAGAAACGCACCATCTCTGAATGGAGCCAGAAAATCTGTTGGATCATCTGTAGTTTTAGCCCCGAACTGCAACGCGACCCTTATTTGATTTGCCGAGAACTGTATGACCTGATTGTTTACTGTAGCGCGTATAACCGGAGGATCAATTCTACAGTCATATTCTACCGTTCGCCAGAAATCTTCAATATTCGGTAGAGAAATGGGGAGAGTTGTAGTGATGGCGTGAAAAATACGTGAGAGAACGAGAAAGGAGATGATCTCGCGATAGTCGTCGACACCACTAGCATCCGGATCCAAAGTGATATACATGTTGTGACCCGGAAAGAACTGTCGGTTGTTGTCGCCACCTTCATCACCACCAGCACCACCAGCTCCTGCTACAACAGCCATATCTGCACAACAAACGGTCTAAGTTAGAACATCGACAAAGCAGATCATAACTTCGCCTGTTACCATGAGCGAAGTTATGATAACATCTTATGTGCAGGCAAAGTAATCCATATGGCGAAGTTGAGTACAACTTCGCCTTAACCCTAACTTCGCCTGATAACAAATTAGAACTTTTAAATAATATAAGCAGCAGGCGAAGTTAAACCTAAGGCGAAGTTGAGTATAACTTCGCCTAACCCTAACTTCGCCTGAGAACAAATCAGACTAATTAATTAATTAAAAAGGGGCAGGCGAAGTTATGCCTAGGGCGAAGTTGAGAACAACTTCGCCTAAACCTAACTTCGCCTGAATATGAAACGGCGTAAATAATTATCCGATCAAAGTTTTGTTTGGTGTTTTTTGAGAATGAAAACATGAGAAGATAGCAATAATGAGATCTAGAAAATCAAATGAGTTACAAACTTGTTAGAACCAGAAAGTTTATCGAGTGTTTTAAGGTTAGCACAAACTATGTCACAAATCGAATCACCAAGGCCTCTGATTAACAGCATTAGTATGAATTACAAGTTATACCGAGCCTACACACCTTTAACACGGATTGGAAACAGATAATAAAAGAGTTCGATTCAAGGATCAAGTTCGCCGAGGTTGGTTGTTTGGTTATAAGTTCGCTGGGGTTTG
Organism: Bidens hawaiensis; assembly: GCF_021521415.1. NCBI lineage: Eukaryota > Viridiplantae > Streptophyta > Magnoliopsida > Asterales > Asteraceae > Bidens > Bidens hawaiensis. The sequence goes on from NW_027491484.1 coordinate 1,277,689, forward strand.
AAAGTTTGTAACGTGTTTGACCTAGTTGACCTTATATAGGTTTGAAAATACAAGGGCGAAGTTAATCTGTGACAACTTCACTGGTCCATTAACTTCACTTAAAGTCAACCATGGTCAACTTCACCTCTTTACCTTATCATAAGTTCGCCTAACTTAATTTACAAAACAGGACCTTATAAATTTGATCAAAATGCAACTTTCATTTAAAATCCTCCGTTAGAGATTTAAACTTTACGATCAAAGAACCAAGTAACCGAGTTTTAAACCATAAAACAAAATATGCAATGAAAATTTTAGTAATTAAATAAACGGGATCAAATTTCAGTCTTGATGAGAACCTGCATGTTTTAGAAAAGATCCGAGCAGGAATCATACTAATTATGTGGCTGTCACATAGATCCATGTTCAGCGGTATTATGACATAAAGAAACAAGTTGTAAGCAGGTATAAAACTTAGTATGGTTTTCATTGCTTCTGTGATATGGATTAGGTTCAATTAAGCTCAAACTTTAGATGGACATCACATGAGAGATTGTGATGCCTCCTATCTATTCTCAAAGCATATTTGGCTTTCCCCAAGTCACCCCGAGTTGACCTCGACCCGTAGTGTCTGAATAAACAGTAAGTACATATCGATCGTTAGAGTCTTCTCCCGTTCTCTTTCTTGCCTCTTGATTGATATTTGAATCAACATAAGCTTCAGAAGGCTTAACAACATTTTTTTTTTGTTTTTTTTTTTGAATAAACATATTAATACAGCTTCAAATAATAGACGACTGCAAGTCCTGAATCTGGATCACTGCAGATACTTGACACACCATCTTCTCGGGAATCAGAACACTCACGGGCTCGTGTATGACTGGGTAATCACTTTTCTGCCTATCATTCGGAAAGATGTATATGGAGACATGCACAACGCAGAATGATTCTCCACATTAAATCGAGGAGATTTAGTTTGTATCACTTCTACTTTTACGCACCATAAAAAGCTACCATAACTTACAATGGCTGTTCTAGAGTCTTTTAGGCCTAATAACTTCACCAGTTAAGCACACAGAATTAGTTTTCCTATCACTTTCCATGGTTGGATCAATTTTCTTTTAAACATTGTATTGAAACTTCTTATGAAGTTATAGACTTGAAAAATTATATCATTTCCCTAAAAAAAATTTTAAATTCTCTCGCCCTGATCAAGGCAAAGTCTTCAGGTAAACGGCTATCCTGAAGATCCAATGGATCAGCTGGACCGACCACATACGAGTATGTGTCCCTCTAACTAAGTATGAACGACTATTTTTCAGCGAAAGAATAAAAACCCATCATAAACCGACCCGGTCACTTTCAGTCATCTGGTTAATGGCTATCCTCATAATCTACTAGTAGAAGTAAGGACCAAACATATCCGAAGATATGTCCTTCAAACTTAAGCACCGACATAATTTTAAGCGATAGTGATGTTTTTTTTTTTTAAAAAAAATAAAACGGAAAACAAGGTTACTCGGGATTGATCATCCCATTAAGCTCAACAAGATTTTGAAAACGGGATCGGTCAAACGCTTTAGTAAAAAGATCGGCGAAATTATCCAAAGAATCAACCTTTTCAAGCACAATTAATTTCTTCTCAGCACAATCCCATATAAAATGATGACGAATGTCAATATGTTTAGTTTTGCTGTGTTTGACGGGATTGTTAGTTACTGAGATTGCAGCAGTGTTATCAATGAAAATAGGAGTTTGAGTGAAATTCAGACCATAATCGCGCAATTGCTGTTGTATCTAAAGAACCTGGGAGCAGCAGTTTGATGCTGCCATGTACTCTGCTTCACAGGTGGAAATGGCTACTGAGGTCTGCTTCTTGCACTGCCACGACACCAATCTTTCTCCCAGAAACTGACATCCACCGGTTGTTGACTTCCTTTTTTGATTGCAACCTCCATAGTCAGAATCTGTGTAAGCTACCAAATCCAGTTCTCCCCCTTTCGTGTACCACAATCCCAACTTAGGCTTGCCTTTGAGATACCGCAATATTCTCTTTACTCCCTTCATGTGAGATTCCTTCGGGCTTGCCTGAAAACGAGCACAAAGACAAACAGCAAACACAATATCAGGTCTAGATGCAGTTTTACATTAAAGATCCTATGATTGCTCGATATTGAGTGAGATCAACGTCTTCATCACTGTCAGAATCAGCACCCAGTTTGTGGTTGACGCAAACTGGAGTATCAAATGGGGTGCTATCATCCATCTTGAAGCGTTTGAGCACATCATGGACATATTTTGTTTGATGAATAAACATCCCATCTTTCTTCTGATCTACCTGCAATCCCAAAAAGAAAATTAATTCGCCCATGGCGCTCATTTCAAACCTCTTTTTCATGACTGCTTCAAATTCCTGACACATGGTGACTTTTGATGCGGCAAAAATGATATCATCCACATAGACTTGAACTAGTAGAAAATCTCCCCCTTTTCTCTTGACAAACAGCGTGCTATCGATCTTTCCTCTTTCGAACCCATTCTCAAGCAGGTAATCGGACAAGGTTGCGTACCAGGCACGAGGGGCCTGATGCAGCCCATATAAAGCTTTACTCAGTTTGTACACATGATCAGGAAAATCTGGGTCAGGGAATCCCGGAGGTTGTTCAACATACACCACCTCATCGACTTTTCCATTAAGGAAAGCACTTTTCACATCTAACTGGAACACTTTCATCTCTTTGTGTGCGCAACTGCCAAAAATAGACGAATTGCCTCCAATCTTGCCACAGGAGCAAACACTTCGTTGTAGTCGATTCCTTCTTGCTGATTGAACCCTTTTACTACCAGCCTTGCCTTGTTCCGTATGATTATCCCTTTCTCATCTCTCTTACATTTAAAAACCCACTTTGTACCAATAGCATTTACATTCTTTGGTTTTTCAACTAATTTCCATACTTCCATCTTCTCGAACTGTGCTAACTCTTCTTGCATGGCTTCGACCCCCGAGCTATCCTTTAGAGCCATTTGATAATTCTTCGGTTCAATCTGGCTGATGAAGCAGGTGTACAAGCATTCATTTATGATACTCGTGTCTTTAATGCTTGCGTAAACACATGTGTGTTCATCCAAACTTCTTCTTGTTTGAACACCGTCAGACAGATTACCTATCACGTTCTCCAAAGGGTGATTTTTGTGAATTCCAGTAGTCTGAACCGGACCGACTTCCAGATTGTTTTCTAAATTAGAAGAGAGTTCATCAATGGGTGATTGATGTTGAGAGTGAAATGGATTGTAGAATTCTTCCTCAGTAGAGGCAGCAGGAGTATCAATGGCACTTGACGAGGAAGGTTGACTTTCATCGTATCGCGGACGTTGCACAATATTTTCCTCCTCGTCATACAGAATCTGTGAAGCAATTTTCTCATCAACTTCTGCAAAATCCAAGTAAGGCATATTAAAAGATTTGAACAGTTTATCATAGTCGAAAGCTTCAGCGGGTCCCATGCTAGGCTTTGGTGATTTGTAACTCGTAATGTCAGTGTTACATACCACCTCAACCTTGCTGTTCTATAAATTAAAGACTCTTCTGTTGGGTGTCCCAACAACATATCCGACAAAAATACCTTCGCCGGCTTTTTCACTAAATTTTGAGTTTGTCTTTAATATCGTACATGGGGACCCGAAAGGTTCAAGACCATTTAGGTTTGGCTATCTACCATGCATGAGTTCATAACAGGTTTTTTTTAATCTTTTAACAGTTAAAACACGATTAAGGATATAACAGGCTGTGGCAACAGCTTCAGCCCAGAACACCACCGGAAGTTTAGCATCTGCCAGCATGGTTCTGGCTCATTCGATTAGCTTTCTATTCTTCCTCTCAGCTACCCCATTTTGTTGCGGAGTATACGGGGCGCTGTACTGATGTTCTATCCCTTTTTGTAAGCAGAACATCTCCATCTGATAGTTCTTGACCTCTGTACCATTATCACTCCTGATGTACTTAACCTTTCTCCCAACAATATTTCAACCTTAGTAATCAAGTTAATTACTAACTGAACTGTCTCATCTTTTGCCTTCAAAAAGTATACCCAAGAGTATCGAGAGTAATCATCGGTTACAACCAAGCAGTATGACGTTCCACCTAGACTCTTTACATTCACGGGACCAAAGAGATCCATGTGAAGTAGGTCTAGGGTACTAACAATTGACTTAACCTTCTTGGAGTGATGAGGTTTTTTGTGTTGCTTTCCCTTCTTGCACAACAAGCATTGATCTTCAAAGTTAAAATTCTTCAAGGGAACACCAAGCACCAGCCCATTCTTGACAATGTAATTCATTTTGCGCAGATGTATATGTCCCATTCTTCGATGCCATAACTCTGACTCAGACTCAGTTGCCTTTGACAGAAGACATGATTCTTCTATTGTCATCTCAGTTGACCTCATATCCATTACATACAAGTTCTTTTCTCTTGGAGCTCTCATTACCACCCATGCCTCTGGTATCTTGAAACCAAGATAAAGGACGATTGCTTCGTTTTTAATAAAATGCACCGTGTATTATTTGTCACAAATCTGAGATACACTCAACAAGTTATGCTTCAACTCTTTCACAAAATTCACCTTTTCTAACTTCATTCTTCCATTTGTCACTGTTCCTATACCACTGATTCTACCTCCACTTTCTCCAGCGAAACTAACCCTTCCTCCTTGAACAGGTTTCCAGTCACGTAACAAATTCTTGTTACCAGTCATGTGCCGGGAACAGCCACTATCCACAACCCACAGATTGTTTACAGCCCTGTTCGACTGTTCCTGCACAATTAAAGAAAAAGAATAAAATCTGGGGACCCAAGACCTACTGGTCTTGGATCGATTAAATCTGTTGACCGGCATCCAGTACTTTGGTGGCCCAAAGTCAGTTTGAGGATGATTTCTGTAAGTTCTGAAAGGAAACCTTCTCGAGGATTGACTATGAGGCCATCCAAACCTTAGTGAATTAACTGAATTGTAATTGTTGGTTTGGTAGTTAACTGGGGAAAAATGAGACCGATTTCTTTGAAATCTTGGATTTGTCCAATGTCTGAAATATGGTGAGTTCGCATTCTTACCAGTATCATAATTAATATTCCTTTTAATCTCAGTTTTCGGAGGCCTCATACCTCTAAATTTTCTCTGGTTTAGAGGACAATTAGCAATAAGGTGTCCTACTTGATTGCATCTGAAACAACTTCTGTGTTCAACTTTCGTATCAACAGTTGTTGCAGATGTTGAGGTTGCATTACTACCTGTTTGTCTAACATTTGGTGGGACGAACAGGTTTAGGGAAGAATTCTTTTCATCAGGCTTATATTCCTCCCCACGTTTTAGTAACACTACCTCTTCTTTTATCTCACCCGATTCGGATGACTTGTCTGAATTTGATGAGACAGAGCTAGGGACAGAAATCTCAACCTTAGAAATTGACTTACTAGTTTCGCTCTTATTAACTTCAGGTTCTTTAGTCGAAATTTTGACTGGAACTGTCTGACTAATCTCAACATTAGCAGATTGCTGATTATTAGGATTATAAGTATAGTTATTGTTATACGGTGGTGGAACTTCAGAAAATCCAATTCCCCCCTTTGTTAACTGGGGAACGTTGAACACTTATGATGTGATCAAGCATTGCTGAAGAATTTCTAAATTGTTCAATTTTTATGTTTAGTTCCACCACTTTTACTTGGTAATCAGCTATCTGTTTATCTCTTTCAGCAATTAGTTTGGTTTTTTCTTCTAACACTTCATAACTAAGATCAATTACTTGTATTTTATCAGCTAGACTGGCTTTAAGACTTCTGATATCCTTTTCACTAGCTTTTATTTTTACCGAGTAACTGTTTTCTCTAGTTTTAGTATAGTGATCATCTTCTTTTAACGTGTTAAATTGTGCGTCCAAACTAACAAACTGATCAGTTATTGTTTTCAATTGTTCAGACAGATTTTCACATTTTATACAATGAAGTTCAGAACTTACCTCAAAGAGCTGATCGTTCACTTCTGCCATATATGCTTGATTTTCTTCCGTCTCCCTCTCACTTCCTCCAGTTTCGATGTTTACCAAATTAGCCTGAACACTTCCTCAACTTGTATATTCCAGTTGTATCCACCATTATGTCTAGATACCATAGCCCTATTCTCACTACCTCCCCCATTCTGTTGTGCAGGCCTGTTCTGACTTCGTTCGACTCTCTCATTTGTACATTCCTTAGCAAAGTGACCATTCTGTTGACATTTGTAACATCGAACCTTTGATTTATCAAAACCTGGTCTTTCTCCAACAAACTTTCTACCCGTTTTCTTCATGAATCTCTTTACCCATCTTACTATCATAGCCATCTGCCACTGCAGGTCCATCTCTTCCAAATCATCAGCATCAATCTGATCATAGTCTTCATCCAAAGTTGCAGGGTCGACTATTTTACCTTTGATGTAGTTCTCATAAGATGCAATGAAGGATGCATATAGAGCAAACTGCTGTTCAGCTGATTTAACACTCATGGGCATCTGTGAGTAATCGTAGCTTGGAACATTTGACGAGAAATTTCCAGTTGTGGCTTGAGGTTTTGAAGGATTACTACCTCCAGCTACGAAACATACGTCGCCATCCATATTGAGAATCACATGACCATCACGAGTTGAGTTTGAGTTTGATTCTCCCTTTGAGTAGTAGGCAGAGGATTCTAATTTTGAACTTGAACTTGGAGTGACTTTCGCACCATACATTCTCGGATCCTGAACCTGATCAGTTGGTGTCTCCTTCCTAACCATGTTAAGTTCAAAATTTCGTAACTTATTGACTGCTGTTTCCAAATCAATCTTGGCAAAGTCTTTATCCTCTCTCATCAGAACCGTGTACATTTCCCATTTCGGTAGAAGAGCATCAAGAAGTTTCTCTACTATTTCTTCTTCCTTGTATTCAATGGAGTAATTACTAAGTTCGGTCATCAAGTGATAATATCTTGTGATGATATCGTCAAGTGATTCATTTTTCAAATACTTGAATACAGAGAATTGAGTTTTTATCAGCTTTGTCTTGGAAGCACGTATCCCCATATTACCTTCATATCTATTTTTTAGGGCTTCCCATAGCTCTCTAGCAGTTTTGTACTTCTTGAAGGTATGAAGAATCTCTTGTGGAAAAGCCATTGTTATTGCTGCATGAGCTTTACTCTCTGCCTCATACATTTTCTTTTCCTCCTCTTCCATCTTACTGTACTTCTTAATTTGGTCACGACCTTCAAACAAGGATGTTGGTGGAATGTATCCGTCTTGAATGCAAACCCACATCTTAGCATCTGGATATTTCACATACTGTTCAAACCGATCTTTCCATGCAACGAAATCGGTACCCTTAAGCATTTTTGGAGCTTTGGTTGCGGAACCGGATTCAACCTCCATTTTTACCAGTTCTGTAACGTTTATTGAAGTCATAGTTGCGAGAAACACGACTCGAAATACAAAGAAAGTTTTTTTTTTATTTATAAACAGTGACCAGTAGCGAAGTTATATTAACTTCGCTTGACCTTAACTTCGCTTGATCTTAACTTCGCTTAACTTTCTAACTTCGCTTATACTCAACTTTGCTTGCACTATAACTTTGCTTAACCCTTATAAGTTCGCTTAAACCCTAAATATTATGACGGAAACTTCGCCTGAAGAACACAAGGTTTTTGCAGGTTTTAATTGGACGTATTGCGAGGTATGCGAAGGTGTATTGGGTTATATTTGATGGTGGGAGATGGGCAAGACACAAAAACTAGGTATTTCAACGTAAACCCGTTCCGCGAATAGTCGAACGGAACGATCTTAACACCCGTGTGATAACCCCTAACCACACAATCACGAGCAAAAGCTCTGATACCAATTGTAGGTTCCCAGCCAGATCTACAAAGGAGTATCTCGTAACACGAGGGTGCGGAATCCCCACGTAATACGATACGAGCGTAATATATATAATACGTTGAGACGATACACAAACACACGTTACAATACTGATAAACACGTTTGTATTGCAACACTTCAACACGTGATCTCTCTAATCACAATACACGTTCTTGAAAAAACTTAAACAAAACAAGCCGAAGTGAGGAATATATAAGCCTCGACAACTTCGCCTAACATGCTAGGCGAAGTTGTCACAACTTCGCTTGTCTTCAAGTTCGCCTACATCCCAGGCGAACTTGTGTGACACAATATTGAAAATCAAAACAAACAATCTAACACGATTACAGACACATACAAAACACAAAATACTGAACTACTGACATTATGAACCAACACAACTCACGATTCATGCCAACTTACCTGATCAGATTCGTGATGCTCAACTCGAAGCGTTGAAAGACGATAACCTCCCATCAGAACTCATGCGGGGCATGGACAAGCAGCTTGAAACCAAATCGGACGGGGTCCGATATTTTGAAAACCGGATTTGGGTCCCTCGATACGGAGAGTTGAGAACTCTAGTGTTGGACGAAGCACACAAGTCCCGATATTCCATTCACCCTGGCTCAGATAAAATGTACCATGACCTAAAGGCACTTTACTGGTGGCCAAACATGAAAGCCGACATTGCCACCTATGTGAGCAAATGCTTGACTTGTGCAAGAGTCAAAGTGGAATATCAGAAACCATCTGGTCTGCTACATCAGCCGGAACTTCCAACGTGGAAATGGGAACACATTTCCATGGATTTTATCACAGGATTACCCAAAACACCAATGGGATGCGATACCATCTGGGTGATCATTGACCGTTCGACTAAGTCTGCGCATTTCTTAGCGATCAAGATATCGAACAAATGGAAAGACTGACTCGCATCTAGACACGGAGTGCCTGTCTCCATCATATCTGATCGAGATTCCCGTTTCACTTTGCACTTCTGGAAGTCATTACAGAGCGCACTAGGCACCCGCTTTGATATGAGCACAGCATACCATCCTCAAACGGATGGACAAAGTGAACGCACCATTCAGAATTTAGAAGACATGTTACGTGCATGCGTGTTGGATTTCGGAAAAAGTTGGGAACCTCACTTGCCCTTGGTAGAGTTTTCGTATAGTAACAGCTACCACGCAAGCATTAAAGCAGCGCCCTTTGAAGCGTTGTATGGACGGAAGTGTCAATCACCTCTTTGCTGGGCAGAAGTGGGTGATAGCCAAATCACTAGTCCAGAATTAGTACTTGAAACCTCTAAAAAGATTGTCCAAATCCTAAACCGCATGGCAGCAACACGAGATCACCAAAAGAGTTACGCCAACAAGCGCCGAAAACCTCTGGAATTCCAAGTGGACGACCAAGTTTTACTCAAAGTCTCACCTTGGAAAGGTGTAGTTCGCTTTGGAAAGCGAAACAAACTCAACCCATGATACGTTGGCCCATACCGAATAACTGAACGCGTTGGTCCGGTAGCATACCGATTGGATTTACCAACAGAACTCAGTGGCGTACATAACGTTTTCCATGTATCCAACTTGAAGAAATGCCTTTCTGACGAAACACAAGCAGTTCCTTTGGGCGAGTTGCAGGTTGATGAACAGTTACGCTTCATCGAAGAACCGGTCGAAGTTTTGGATTGGGAAACCAAAACACTCAAACACAGCAAAATACCAATCGTTAAAGTTCGTTGGAACTCGAGACGTGGACCAGAGTTCACGTGGGAACGCGAGGATCAAATGATGAAGAAGTATCCTCACCTTTTTGAAGGGCTAACCAAGCACCGAAAACCGCAAAAGCCGACAAACCGCCAGAAATCACCAAAGGTATGAATTAAATTTCGGGACAAAATTTCTTTCTACTAAGGGATGATATGACAAACTGAAAATTTTTGCTTTTTTTTCAGACAACCATCGCGACTTGACTCAAATTTTCGGGACGAAAATTCTTTCAACATGGGAATGATGTGACGCTCGTCAATTTCAGGTTAACTCCATAATCCGAACTCCAGTAATTCAAACTTAAGATCACAAGAACTGTAACGCACATCTCATTACATTTAAATTAGGGTTTAAATGACGCTTGACAATCTCTACATAAGTAGTCTTTCGGAATTTCACCAAAACACACACGAGTCGACTCAAACCGTTGGTGAACAAACGACAAATACCAAAACAATAAGTATTTGATAATTATGTGTTACTCTATGTGCTACTTGGTGTTTACATGCATAACGTTAATTCGTGTGGAAAATAAACTAACTTGTGCTAGAAATTGATTAACTAGAAGGCTACGGTGTGATATGTAACTTATATTATAATTATTAATATATAAACAACCTAAAAAAAACCCTAACTCTTTCCTCTCTCCCTCTCCCCTACACGACGGCAGCAGCCCCTCCCCCCTTCACCATCCTCGGCCGATTGCCACACACACACATACACATACAAGTTTTTTACAAGGTTGTTGAAGGATCCAAGGTGATAACTAGGTAAATAAGCTTCATATCTAACCCATTCTATAAGTTAATTGCATGATTAAACCTGAAAATCATAAACCCTAAGTTCTAAATGTGTTTTTAGTTGATGAATTAGGATATCATGTATGATTGTTAGTGCAAAGGTTATTAGTTTGTTGAATTTTAATGAAAACTGATGCTGGACAGATTATTGAATTCGTGTTTGGATGACTGTAACTTGATGTTAATTACATTTTTGATGTGATTTTTGATTCTACAATATACTAGGTTGAGTCTAGTTTCTGAAAATTCCGAGTTTGTAATTTTTGGACGTATAAAAGTCTGTTTTTATTATTTTACAAAACTGTTGTGCAAGGCTGATTTGGGAGACCTGCTGTTAGGCTGTTTTGCGACTAAGATATCTCATAAACTACAAGACCAAATGGGTTGCTTCCACTTCTGGAAGAAAATAAATTGAGTTAGGAACCTAATCCAATTGGTCTTGCATTAATTGGATTTGTCATTTAACAGGAATAACAAATAACATTATGTTGCGCATGATAATGATTTTTGTGTGTTTGCTGTGATGTTTTGATCTTTGTGTTAAAACCATATATGATAAAAATATAATAAAAATAGGTTTAGAAACCTAACTCACGTGTGCTTCTGTGATGATTTTTGATGATTTATTTGTCTTGTTAGAATTTATTAATAAGAATAATCTTGTCGAGTGAAAATCTGCATGGATAATTTAGCTACTATATTATTTAAATTGTCATGAAAAGTGCATAACCGATCGATGTTTGCTATGTTTTGACCAAATTGCCCTTTTGGGGGATAATTGCTAGTAATGTACAATATTAATACTTGACACGTAAGTAGTTGTTCAGACATGTAACGTATCACCAACGTGTTTGTCGAGTCGCACGTATTTCACAAACGAAACACGAAACGCATCTCATGCATAAGTTGTATGTGTCGAGTCTAGGGACTCACTCGTAGTTTAAATACTTAGAAAATCTCGTTTTTGTTTTTAGAACACTAGTGAGGATTTTCTGTGACGCACACCTTTTTCTCGGATCTTTTTGGTTATCTTCGCAAACAGTGAGTTTCACGTCCCCTTTTTACTCTTTTTAAACGCTTTTATTTGGGGAGATAACATACTCCAACGCTGTAGATTTTGTTTAGTTTTTATATATCACTTGTAAGGCTAAGTGGCAACTAAAGTCCTTCATAACATCGAACCGGTTAATATTTGGATAATAGCGAGTCACTGTTGAGTAGTACTACTGGGTTTGACAAACCCCACCCAACTCTAAACTCGACTGTAGGTCGAGTGGGTGTAATCTTGGCTAACACATTACCATGGTCGTGGTTGACATGGTAGCAAGGCAACTGATAAACAGTCAGCTTCGGTGTCGAACACTTAGTAATACTTGTTGATAGGTTAGCTACCTATTGATATATAAAATGACTTAACACTATCTGGTAACGCAAACGCAAACGCAAACGCAAAACGCAAACGCAAACGCAAACACTTTATTTATATAAACCTATGAACTCACCAACCCTGTGTTGACACTTTTAGTATGTTATTCTCAGGTAGCCGAGGCGGGCGCGCGGTATAGGAACATGCATTCGCTAAACACCATCGCTTTGAAAACTTCTTTTAATTTTTATCTTAATAACTTGGGTTTTTAAGTCGTCCCGTGTGTCGCAAACTTTTTGGTTTACAATTTACGCTTTCGCATTTTATTTAAGACTTAAGTCTTGTTGGTTTGAAAACTTTAAACACGGTGGTTGATTATAACTAATGATTCCGATCCTGTTAGTTCACACCCTCTGATGGTAAAACTCCGTTAGTGGATTTTGAGGGTGTGACAATCCGTAACGGGTTCTCACAACTATTCAATCTAAACTATGTATAAATTTCACAATATATATTCAATCTAGACTATGTATAAATTATTCGAATGCTACGGACAACAATTTCGTGCACTAACAGACACCCCCTTTTCCGTAGCTATCGAATAATTTAACCTTGAATACTTTAACTGCAAATCACCAGTCACAAAACGTGCACTAACAGGTCGAACCACTGAATCGAATCAGAAATTCGGTCTTGGAGACTTCCATACAATATGTATTATCCTAAGAAAGAATCGGATCAATACTTATTCCATGACACCACCACAAGGCCCGTTCGAAATTTTTCCAGTATTTCCACACGGGTATGTTCACCAAGCCGGAGAAAAAACTGAGTTTGGGTCGAACCACTGAATCGGATCAGAAATTTGGTCTTGTAACTTCCATTCAATATTTTATTTCCCTAATAAAGAATCGGATCAATAATTTTACCTTGACGCCACCCCGCAGCCCGTTTGAAATTTTGACAGTATTGTCAAAAAGCTATGTTCACCGAGCCGGAGAAAAAAATGAGTATGGGTCAAACCACTGAATCGGATCAAAAATTCAGTCGTGGAGACTTCCATACAATATTTTATAAACATACAAAAGAATCAGATCAATAATTATGCTCAGACGCCACCCAGGGGCCCGTTCTAAATTTTACCAGTATTGCCAAAGGGGTAGTTCACCGAGCTGGAGAAAAAACTAAGTATGGGTCGAACCACGGAATTGGATCATGAGTCGGTCTTGGAGACTTCCATACAATATTTTATTACCCTATAAAAGAATCGGATCAATAATTATGCCATGACGCCACCCTGGGACCCGTTAGAAATTTTGTCAGTATTGCCAAAGGGGTATGTTGATTGAGCCGGAGAAAAAACTTAGTATGGGTTGAACAACTAAATCGGCTCAGAGTATGGGTCGAACCACTGAATTGGATCAGAAATTCTGCTTTGGAGACTTCCATACAATAGTTTACAAACATATGAAAGAATCGGATCAATAATTATGCCCTTATGCCGAGGGCCCGTTCAAAATTTTGCCAGTATTGCCAAAGGAGTATCACCGAGCCGGAGAAAAAATTGAGTATGAGTCGAACCACTAAATCGGATCAGAAATTTGGTCTTCGGACTTCCATACAATATTTTATAAACATACGAAAGAATCGGATCAATAATTATGCCCTGACGCCACCCCGAGGCCCGTTCGAAATTTTCCAGTATTGCCAAATGGGTATGGTCACCGATCCGGAGAAAAAACTGAGTATGGGTTGAACCACTGAATCCGATCAGAAATTTGGTCTTGGTGACTTTCATTCAATATTTTATTTCCCTAATAAAGAATCGAATCAATAATTATACTTTGACGCCACCCCGCAGCCCGTTTGAAATTTTGACAGTATTGCCAAAAAGGTATGTTCACCGAGCCGGAGAAAAAATGAGTATGGTTCGAACCACTGAATCGGATAAAAAATTCAGTCTTGGAGACTTTCAAACAATATTTTATAAACATACGAAAGAATCAGATCAATAATTATGCCCAGACGCCACCCACGGGGACGTTCTAAATTTTACCAGTATGGCCAAAGGGGTATGTTCACCGAGCTGGAGAAAAAAACTAAGTATGGGTCGAACCACTGAATCGGATCATAATTCGGTCTTGGAGACCCTCCATACAATATTTTATTACCCTAAGAAAGAATCGGATAAATAATTATGCCATGACGCCCCCCGGGACCCGTTCGAAATTTTGCCAGTATTGCCAAAGGGGTATGTTCACTGAGCCGGAGAAAAAACTTAGTATGGGTCGAACCACTGAATCGGCTCAAAAATTCTGTCTTGAAGACTTCCATACAATATTTTATTACCTAAGAAAGAATCGCATCAATAATTATGCCATGACGCCACCCCAGTGCTCGTTCAAAATTTTGCCAGTATTGCCAAGGGGGTATGTTCACCGAGCCGGAGAAAAAACTGATTATTAGTCGAACCACTGAATTAGATCAGAAATTTGGTCTTGTGACTTCCATACAATATTTTATAAACAAACGAAAGAATCGGATCAATAATTATGCCCTGACGCCACCCCGGGGCCCGTTCCAAATTTTGATAGTATTTCCAAAGGGGTATGTTCACCGAGCCGGAGAAAAAGCTGAGTATGGGTCGAACCACTGAATCGGATTAGAAATTCTGCCTTGGAGACTTCCATACAATAGTTTACAAACACACGAAAGAATCAGATTAGTAGTTATGCCCTGACGCCACCATGGGGCATGTTCAAAATTTTTTCATTATTGCCAAAGGAGTAATTTCACTGAGCCGGAGAAAAAACTAAGTATGGGTCGAATTACTGAATCGGACCAGAAAATCGGTCTTGGAGACTTCCATACAATATTTTATAAACATACGAAATATCGGATAAATAATTATGCTCTGACGCCACCCCAAGGCCCGTTCGAATTTTTGCAAGTATTGCCAAAAGGGTATATTGACCGAGCCGGAGAAAAAACAGAGTGTGGGTCGAACCACTGAATCGGATCAGAAATTCGGTCTAGGAGACTTCAATAAAATATTTATTACCCTAATAAAGAATCGGATCAATAATTATTCCATTACGCCACCCCGCGGCCCTTTCGAAATTTTTCCAGGATTGACAAATCGGTATGTTCACCGAGCCGAAGAAACAACTGAGTATGTGTCGAACCACTAAATAGGATCAGCAATTCGGTGTTGGTGACTTCCATACAATATTTTATAAACATACGAAAGAATCGAATTAATAATTATGACATGACGTCACCCCAGGTCCCGATCTAAATTTTGCCAGTCTTGCCAATGGGGTATGTTCAGCGAGCCGGAGAAAAAACTTAGTATGGGTCAAACCAATGAATCGGTTCAGAAATTCGGTTTTAGAGACTTCCATACAGTATTTTATAAGCATACGAAAGAATCGAATCAATAATTATGCACTGACATCACCCCGTGGCCCGTTCGAAATTTTGCTTGTATTGCCAAGTGGGTATGTTGACCAAGCCGGAGAAAAAAATGAGTATGGGTCGAACCACCGAATCGGATCAGAAATTCAGTCTTGGAGACTTCCATACAATAGTTTACAAACATACGAAAGTATCGGATCAATAATTAAGTTCTGACGCTACCCCAGGGCCAGATAGAAATTTTGCCAGTATTGCCAAAGTGGTATGTTCACCGAGCCGGAGAAAAAACTGAGTATGGGTCGAACCACTGAATCGGAACAAAAATTCGGTCTTGGGACTTCCACACAATATTTTATAAATATACGAAAGAATCGGAACAACAATTATGCCCTGACGCCACCCCGTGGCCCATTGAAATTTTGCCAGAACTGCCAAAGGGGTATGTACACCGAGCTGCAGAAAAAAACTGAGTGTGGGTTGAATCACTGAATCGGATCAGAAATTCAGTCTTAGAGACTTCCATACAATATTTTATATACATACGAAATAATCGGATCAATAATTATGCCTTGACACCACCCCGAGGCACGTTCGAATATTTGCCAGTATTGCCAAAAAGGTATGTTCACCGAGCCGGAGAAAAAATGAGTATGGTTCGAACCACTGAATCGGATAAAAAATTCAGTCTTGAAGACTTCTATACAATATTTTATAAACATACGAAAGAATCGGATCAATAATTATGCCCATACGCCACCCACGGGGCCGCTCTAAATTTATCAGTATTGCCAAAAGGGTATGTTCACTGAGCTGGAGAAAAAAACTAACTATGGGTCGAACCACTGAATCAGATCATAATTCGGTCTTGGAGACTTCCATACAATATTTTATTACCCTAAGAAAGAAACGGATAAATAATTATGCCATGACGCCCCCCGAGACCCGTTCGAAATTTTGCCAGTATTGCCAATGGGGTATGTTCACTGAGCCGGAGATAAAACTTTGTATGGGTCGAACCGCAGAATCGGCTCAAAAATTCGGTCTTGAAGACTTCCATACAATATTTTATTACCTAAGAAAGAATCGCATCAATAATTATGCCATGACGCCACCCCGGTGCCCGTTCAAAATTTTACCAGTATTGCCAAGGGGGTATGTTCACCGAGCCGGAGAAAAAACTGAGTATGAGTCGAACCACTGAATCAGATCAGAAATTCGGTCTTGTGACTTCCATACAATATTTTATAAACAAACGAAAGAATCGGATAAATAATTATGCCCTGATGCCACCCCGGGGCCCGTTCCAAATTTTGATAGTATTTCCAAAGGGGTATGTTCACCGAGCCGGAGAGAAACTGAGTATGGGTCGAACCACTGAATCGGTTTAGAAATTCTGCCTTGGAAACTTTCATACAATAGTTTACAAACACACGAAAGAATCAGATTAGTAGTTATGCCCTGACGCCACCATGGGGCATGTTCAAAGTTTTTCCAATATTGCCAAAAGAGTAATTTCACTGAGCCGGAGAAAAAACTAAGTATGGGTCGAATCACTGAATCGGACCAGAAATTCGGTCTTGGAGACTTCCATGCAATATTTTATAAACATACGAAATATCGAATAAATAATTATGCTCTGACGCCACCCAAGGGCCCGTTCGGATTTTTGCAAGGATTGCCAAAGGGGTATATTGACCGAGCCGGAGAAAAAACTGAGTATGGGTCGAACCACTGAATCGGATCAGAAATTCGGTCTTGGAGACTTCAATACAATATTTATTACCCTAATAAAGAATCGGATCAATAATTATTCCATGACGCCACCTCGCGGCCCGTTCGAAATTTTTCCAGGATTGACAAATCGGTATGTTCACCGAGCCGAAGAAACAACTGAGTATGGGTCGAACCACTAAATCGGATCAGAAATTCGGTGTTGGTGACTTCCATACAATATTTTATAAACATACGAAAGAGTCGAATTAATAATTATGACATGACGTCACCCCGGGGCCCGATCTAAATTTTGCCTGTCTTGCCAAAGGGGTATGTTCAGCGAGCCGGAGAAAAAACTTAGTATGGGTCAAACCAATGAATTGGTTCAGAAATTCGGTTTTAAAGACTTCCATACAGTATTTTATAAGCATACGAAAGAATCGAATCAATAATTATGCACTGACACCACCCCGGGGCCAGTTCGAAATTTTGCCAGTATTGCCAACGGGGTATGTTGACCGAGCCGGAGAAAAAACTGAGTATGGGTCGAACCACCGAATCGGATCAGAAATTCAGTCTTGGAGACTTCCATACAATAGTTTACAAACATACGAAAGAATCGGATCAATAATAATGCCCTGACGCCACGCCGGGGCCAGTTCGAAATTTTGCCAGTATTGCCAAAGGGGTATGTTCACCGAGCCGGAGAAAAAACTGAGTATGGGTCGAACCACTGAATTGGAACAAAAATTCGGTCTTGGGACTTCCACGTAATATTTTATAAATATACGAAAGAATCGGAACAACAATTATGCCCTGACGCCACCCCGTGGCCCATTGAAATTTTGCCAGAACTGCCAAAGGGGTATGTACACCGAGCTGCAGAAAAAAACTGAGTGTGGGTTGAATCACTGAATCGGATCAGAAATTCAGTCTTAGAGACTTCCATACAATATTTTATATACATACGAAATAATCGGATCAATAATTATGCCTTGACACCACCCCGGGGCACGTTCGAATATTTGCCAGTATTGCCAAAAAGGTATGTTCACCGAGCCGGAGAAAAAATGAGTATGGTTCGAACCACTGAATCGGATAAAAAATTCAGTCTTGGAGACTTCCATACAATATTTTATAAACATACGAAAGAATCAGATCAATAATTATGCCCATACGCCACCCACGGGGCCGATCTAAATTTATCAGTATTGCCAAAGGGGTATGTTCACCGAGCTGGAGAAAAAAACTAACTATGGGTCGAACCACTGAATCAGATCATAATTCGGTCTTGGAGACTTCCATACAATATTTTATTACCCTAAGAAAGAATCGGATCAATAATTATGCCATGACGCCCCCCGGGACCCGTTCGAAATTTTGCCAGTATTGCCAAAGGGGTATGTTCACTGAGCCGGAGAAAAAACTTAGTATGGGTCGAACCACTGAATCGGCTCAAAAATTCGGTCTTGAAGACTTCCATACAATATTTTATTACCTAAGAAAGAATCGCATCAATAATTATGCCATGACGCCACCCGGGACCCGTTCGAAATTTTGCCAGTATTGCCAAAGGGGTATGTTCACTGAGCCGGAGAAAAAACGTAGTATGGGTCGAGCCACTGAATCGGCTCAAAAATTCGGTCTTGAAGATTTCCATACAATATTTTATTACCTAAGAAAGAATCGCATCAATAATTATGCCATGACGCCACCCCGGTGCCCGTTCAAAATTTTGCCAGTATTGCCAAGGGGTATGTTTACCGAGCCGGAGAAAAAACTGAGTATGAGTCGAACCACTGAATCAGATCAGAAATTCGGTCTTGTGACTTCCATACAATATTTTATAAACAAACGAAAGAATCGGATCAATAATTATACTCTGACGCCACCTCGGGGCCCGTTCCAAATTATGATAGTATTTCCAAAGGGGTATGTTCACCGAGCCGGAGAAAAAACTGAGTATGGGTCGAACCACTGAATCGGATTAGAAATTCTGCCTTGGAGACTTCCATACAATAGTTTACAAACACACGAAAGAATCAGATTAGTAGTTATGCCCTGACGCCACCATGGGGCATGTTCAAAATTTTTCCATTATTGCCAAAGGAGTAATTTCACTGAGCCGGAGAAAAAACTAAGTATGGGTCGAATCACTGAATCGGACCAGAAATTCGGTCTTGGAGACTTCCATACAATATTTTATAAACATACGAAATATCGGATAAATAATTATGCTCTGACGCCACCCAAGGGCCCGTTCGAATTTTTGCAGGTTTTGCCAAAGGGGTATATTGACCGAGCCAGAGAAAAAACTGAGTATGGGTCGAACCACTGAATCGGATCAGAAATTCGGTCTTGGAGACTTCAATACAATATTTATTACCCTAATAAAGAATCGGATCAATAATTATTCCATGACGCCACCCCGAGGCCCGTTCGAAATTTTTCCAGGATTGACAAATCGGTATGTTCACCGAGCCGAAGAAACAACTGAGTATGGGTCGAACCACTAAATCGGATCAGAAATTCGGTGTTGGTGACTTCCATACAATATTTTATAAACATACAAAAGAATCGAATTAATAATTATGACATGACGTCACCCCGGGGCCCGATCTAAATTTTGCCAGTCTTGCCAAAGGGGTATGTTCAGCGAGCCGGATAAAAAACTTAGTATGGGTCAGACCAATGAATCGGTTCAGAAATTCGGTTTTAGAGACTTCCATACAGTATTTTATAAACATACGTAAGAATCGAATCAATAATTATGCACTGACACCACCCCGGGGCCAGTTCGAAATTTTGCCAGTATTGCCAACGGGGTATGTTGACCGAGCCGGAGAAAAAACTGAGTATGGGTCGAACCACTGAATCCGATAAGAAATTTGGTCTTGGTGACTTTCATTCAATATTTTATAAACAAACGAAAGAATCGGATCAATAGTTATACCCTGACGCCACCCCGGGGCCCGTTCGAAATTTTGCTAGTATTTCCAAATGGGTATGTTCACTGAGCCGGAGAAAAAACTAAGTATGGGTCGAACCACTTAATCGGATTAGAAATTCGGCCTTGGAGACTTCCATACAATAGTTTACAAACACACGAAAGAATCAGATCAGTAGTTATGCCCTGACGCCACCATGGGGCCTGTTCAAAATTTTTCAATATTGCCAAAGGAGTAATTTCACTAAGCCGGAGAAAAAACTAAGTATGGGTCGAATCACTGAATCGAATCAGAAATTCGGTCATGGAGACTTCCATACAATATTTTATTAACATACGAAATATCGAATAAATAATTATGCTCTGATGCCACACCGGGGCCCGTTCGACTTTTTTCAAGTATTGCAAAAGGGGTATATTGACCGAGCCGGAGAAAAAACTGAGTATGGGTCGAACCACTGAATCGGATCACAAATTCGGTCTTGGAGACTCCAATACAATACTTATTACCCTAATAAAGAATCGGATCAATAATTATTTCATGACTCCACCCAGGGGCTCCGCTCGATATTTTTTCAGGATTGACAAATGGGTATGTTCACCGAGCTGAAGAAAAAACTGAGTATGGGTCGAACCACCGAATCGGATCAGAAATTCAGTCTTGGAGACTTCCATACAATAGTTTACAAACATATGAAAGAATCGGATCAATAGTTATGCACTGACGCCACCCCGGGGCTCGTTTGAAATTTTGCCAGTATTGCCAAAGGGGTATGTTCACCGAGTCAGAGAAAAAACAGAGTATGGTCGAACCACTGAATCGGAACAAAAATTCGGTCTTGGGACTTCCATACAATATTTTATAAACACACGAAAGAATCAGAACAACAATTATGCCCTGACGCCACCCCGGGGGCCATTGAAATTTTTCCAGTGCTGCCATAGGGGTATGTTCACCGAGCCGCAGAAAAAAAACTGAGTATGGGTCGAACCACTGAATCGGATCAGAAATTCAGTCTTAGAGACTTCCATACAATATTATATATATATACGAAATAATTGGGTCAATAATTATGCCTTGACACCACCCCGGGGAACGTTCAAATATTTGCCAGTATTGCCAAAGGGGTCTGTTCACGGAGCCGGAGAAAAAACTGAGTATGAGTCGAACCATAGAATCGGATCAGAAATTCGGCATTGGAGACTTCCATGCAATATTTTATAAACATACGAAGGAATCAGATAAATAATTATGCCCCGACGCCACCCTGGGGCATGTTCAAAATTTTTCCAGTATTGCCAACTGGGTATGTTCACCTAGCCGGAGAAAAAACAGAGTATGGGTCGAACCATTGAATCGGATCAGAAATTCGGTTTTAGAAACTTCCATACAATATTTTATAAACATATGAAAGAATCGGATCCATAATTATGCCCTGATGCCACGCCGGGGCCCGTTTGAAGTTTTGCCAGTATTGCCAAAGGGGTATGTTCACCGAGCCAGAGAAAAAATTGAGTGTGGGTCGAACCACTGAATCGGATCAGAAATTCGGTCTTGGAGACTTCAATACAAAACTTATTACCCTAATAAAGAATCAGATCAATAATTATTCCATGACTCCACCCAGGGGCCCGTTCGAAATTTTTCCAGGATTAACAAATGGGTATGTTCACCGAGCCGAAGAAAAAACTGAGTTTGGGTCGAACCACCGAATCGGATCAGAAATTCAGTCTTGGAGATTTCCATACAATAGTTTACAAACATATGAAAGAATCGGATCAATAATTATGCCCAAACGCCACCCCGGGGCCCGTTTGAAATTTTGCCAGTATTGCCAAAGGGGTATGTTCACCGAGCAAGAGAAAAAACTGAGTATGGTCGAACCACTGAATCGGAACAAAAATTCGGTCTTGGGACTTCCATACAATATTTTATAAACATACGAAAGAATCGGAACAACAATTATGCCCTGACGCCACCCCGGGGGCCATAGAAATTTTTCCAGTATTGCCATAGGGGTATAATCACCGAGCCGCAGAAAAAAAACTAAGTATGGGTCGAACCACTGAATCGGATCAGAAATTCAGTCTTAGAGACTTCCATACAAAATTTTATACACATACGAAATAATCGGGTCAATAATTATGCCTTGACACCACCCCGGGGCAAGTTCGAATATTTGCCAGTATTGCCAAAGGGGTATGTTCACCGAGCCGGAGAAAAAACCGAGTATGGGTCGAACCACAGAATCGGATCGAAAATTCGGCCTTGGAAACTTCCATGCAATATTTTATAAACATACGAAGAAATCAGATAAATAATTATGCCCCGACGCCAACCTGGGGCATGTTCGAAATTTTTCCAGTATTGCCAAATGGGTATGTTCACCTAGCCGGAGAAAAAACAGAATATGGGTCGAACCACTGAATCGGATCAGAAATTCGGTTTTGGAGACTTCCATACAATATTTTATAAACATACGAAAGAATCGGATCAATAATTATGCCCTGACGCCACCCCGGGGCCTGTTTGAAATTTTGCCAGTATTGCCAAAGGGGTATGTTCACCGAGCCAGAGAAAAAACTGAGTATGGTCGAACCACTGAATCAGAACAAATATTCGGTCTTGGGACTTTCATACAATATTTTATAAACATACGAAAGAATCGGAACAACAATTATGCCCTGACGCCGCCCCGGGGGCCATTGAAATTTAGCCAGTATTGTCAAAGGGGTATGTTCACCGAGCCGCAGAAAAAAACTGAGTATGGGTCGAACCACTGAATCGAATCAGAAATTCAGTCTTAGAGACTTCCATACAATATTTTATATACATACGAAATAATCGGATCAATAATTATGCCTTGACACCACCCCGGGGCACGTTCGAATATTTTCCAGTATTCCCAAAGGGGTATGTTCACCGAGCCAGAGAAAAAACTGAGTATGGGTCGAACCACAGAATCGGATCAGAAATTCGGCCTTGGTGACTTCCATGCAATATTTTATAAACATACCAAAGAATCAGATAAATAATTATGCACCGACGCCACCCCGGGGCATTTTCGAAAATTTTCCAGTATTGCCAAATGGGTATGTTCACCTAGCCGGAGAAAAAACAGAGTATGGGTCGAACCACTGAATCGGATCAGAAATTCGGTTTTGGAGACTTACATACAATATTTTATAAACATACGAAAGAATCAGATCAATAATTATGCCCAAACGCCACCCACGGGGACGTTCAAAATTTTACCAGTATTGCCAAAGGGGTATGTTCACCGAGCTGGAGAAAAACACAAAGTATGGGTCGAACCCCTGAATCGGATCATAATTCGGTCTTGGAGACTTCCATACAATATTTTATTACCCTAAGAAAGAATCGGATCAATACTTATGCCATGACGCCCCCGGGACCCGTTCGAAATTTTGCCAGTATTGCCAAACGGGAATGTTCACTGAGCCGGAGAAAAAATTTAGTATGGGTCGAACCACTGAATCGAATCAAAAATTCGGTCTTGAAGACTTCCATACAATATTTTATTACCTAAGAAAGAATCGCATCAATAATTATGCCATGACGCCACCCCGGTGCCCGTTCGAAATTTTGCCAGTATTGCCAAGGGGTATGTTCACCGAGCCGGAGAAAAAACTGAGTATGGGTCGAACCGCTAAATCAGATCAGAAATTCGGTCTTGGTGACTTCCATACAATATTTTATTAACAAACGAAAGAATCGCATCAATAATTATGCCATGACGCCACCCCGGTGCCCGTTCAAAATTTTGCCAGTATTGCCAAGGGGTATGTTTACCGAGCCGGAGAAAAAACTGAGTATGAGTCGAACCACTGAATCAGATCAGAAATTCGGTCTTGTGACTTCCATACAACAGTTTACAAACACACGAAAAAATCAGATCAGTAGTTATGCCCTGACGCCACCATGGGGCCTGTTCAAAAATTTTCCAATATTGCCAAAAGAGTAATTTCACTAAGCCGGAGAAAAAACTAAGTATGGGTCGAATCGCTGATTCGAACCAGAAATTTGGTCTTGGAGACTTCCATACAATATTTTATAAATATACGAAATATCGGATACATAATTATGCTCTTACGCCACCCCGGGGCCCGTTCGAATTTTTTCAAGTATTGCAAAAGGAGTATATTGACCGAGCCGGAGAAAAAGCTGAGTATGGGTCGATCCACTGAATCGGATCAGAAATTTTGTCTTGGAGACTTCAATACAATATTTATTACCCTAATAAAGAATCGGATCAATAATTATTCCATGACTCCACCCAGGGGCCCGTTCGAAATTTTTCCAGGATTGACAAATGGGTATGTTCACCTAGCCGGAGAAAAAACTGAGTATGGGTCGAATCACAGAATCGGATCAGAAATTCGGTCTTGGAGACTTCCATGCAATATTTTATAAACATACGAGGGAATCAGATAAATAATTATGCCCCGACGACACCTCGGGGCATGTTCGAAATTTTGCCAGTATTGCCAAATGGGTATGTTCACCTAGCCGAAGAAAAAACAGAGTATGGGTCGAACCACTGAATCAGATAAGAAATTCGGTTTTGAAGACTTCCATACAATATTTTATAAACATACGAAAGAATCAGATCAATAATTATGCCCAGACGCCACCCACGGGGCCGTTTTAAATTTTACCAGTATTGCCAAAGGGGTATGTTCACCGAACAGGAGAAAAAAACTAAGTATGGGTCGAACCATTGAATCGGATCATAATTCGGTCTTGGAGACTTCCATACAATATTTTATTACCCTAAGAAAGAATCGGATAAATAATTATGCCATGACGCCCCCCGGGACCCGTTCGAAATTTTGCCAGTATTGCCAAAGGGGTATGTTCACTGAGCCGGAGAAAAAACTTAGTATGGGTCGAACCACTGAATCGGCTCAAAAATTCGGTCTTGAAGACTTCCATACAATATTTTATTACCTACGAAAGAACCGCATCAATAATTATGCCATGACGCCACCCCGGGACCCGTTCAAAATTTTGCCAGTATTGCCATAGGGGTATGTTCACCGAGCCGGAGAAAAAACTGAGTATGAGTCGAACCACTGAATCAGATCAGAAATTCGGTCTTGGTGACTTCCATACAATATTTTATAAACAAACGAAAGAATCGGATCAATAATTATGCCCTGACGCCACCCCGGGGCCCGTTACAAATTTTGATAGTATTTCCAAAGGGGTATGTTCACCGAGCCGGAGAAAAAACTGAGTATGGGTCGAACCACTGAATCGAATTAGAAATTCTGCCTTGAGGACTTCCATACAATAGTTTACAAACACACGAAAGAATCAGATCAGTAGTTATGCCCTGACGCCACCATGGGGCTTGTTCAAAATTTTTCCATTATTGCCAAAGGAGTAATTACACTGAGCCGGAGAAAAAACTTAGTGTGGGTCGAATCACTGAATCAGACCAGAAATTCGGTCTTGAAGACTTCCATACAATATTTTATAAACATACGAAATATCGGATAAATAATTATGCTCTGACGCCACCCCGGGGCCCGTTCGAATTTTTGCAAGTATTGATAAAGGGGTATATTGACCGAGCCGGAGAAAAAACTGAGTATGGGTCGAACCACTGAATCGGATCAGAAATTCGGTCTTGAAGACTTCAATACAATATTTATTACCCTAATAAAGAATCGGATCATTAATTAATCTATGACTCCACGCAGGGGCCCGTTCGAAATTTTTCCAGGATTGACAAATGGGTATGTTCACCGAGCCGAAGAAAAAACTGAGTATGGGTCGAACCACCGAATCGGATCAGAACTTCAGTCTTGGAGACTTCCATACAATAGTTTACAAACATAGAAAGAATCGGATCAATAATTATGCCCTGACGCCACCCCCGGGGCCCGTTTGAAATTTTGCTAGTATTGCCAAAGGGGTATGCTCACCGAGCCAGAGAAAAAACTGAGTATGGTCGAACCACTGAATTGGAACAAAAATTCGGTCTTGGGACTTCCATACAATATTTTATAAATATACGAAAGAATAAGAACAACAATAATGCCCTGACGCCACCCTGGGGGCCATTGAAATTTTGCCAGTATTGCCAAAGTGGTATGTACACCGAGCTGCAGAAAAAAACTGTGTGTGGGTCGAACCACTGAATCGGATCATAAATTCAGTCTTAGAGACTTCCATACAATATTTTTTATACATACGAAATAATCGGATCAATAATTATGCCTTGACACCACCCCGGGGCACGTTCCAATATTTGACAGTATTGCCAAAGAGGTATGGTCACCGAGCCGGAGAAAAAACTGAGTATGGGTCGAACCACAGAATCGGATCAGAATTCGGCCTTGGAGACTTCCATACAATATTTTATAAACATACGAAGGAATCAGATAAATTATTTTGCCCTGACGCCATCCCGGGACCCGTTAAAAATTTTGCCAGTATTGCCAAGGGGGTATGTTCACCGAGCCGGAGAAAAAACTGAGTATGAGTCGAACCACTGAATCAGATCAGAAATTCGGTCTTGGTGACTTCCATACAATATTTTATAAACAAACGAAAGAATCGGATCAATAATTATGCCCTGACGCTACCCCGGGGCCCGTTCCAAATTTTGATAGTATTTCCAAAGGGGTATGTTCACCGAGTCGGAGAAAAAACTGAGTATGGGTCGAACCACTGAATCGAATTAGAAATTCTGCCTTGGGGACTTCCATACAATAGTTTACAAACACACGAAAGAATCAGATCAGTAGTTATGCCCTGAAGCCACCATGGGGCATGTTCAACATTTTTTCATTATTGCCAAAGGAGTAATTTCACTGAGCCGGAGAAAAAACTAAGTATGGGTCGAATCACTGAATCGGACCAGAAATTCGGTCTTGAAGACTTCCATACAATATTTTATAAACATATGAAATATCGGATAAATAATTATGCTCTGACGCCACCCCGGGGCCCGTTCGAATTTTTGCAAGTATTGCCAAAGGGGTATAATGACCGAGCCGGAGAAAAAACTGAGTATGGGTCAAACCACTGAATCGGATCAGAAATTCAATCTTGGAGACTTCAATACAGTATTTGTTACCCTAATAAAGAATCAGATCAATAATTATTCCATGACGCCAGCCCGGGGCCCGTTCGAAATTTTTCCAGGATTGACAAATGGGTATGTTCACCGAGCCGAAGAAAAAAATGAGTATGGGTCGAACCACTAAATCAGATCAGAAATTCGGTGTTGCTGACTTCCATACAGTATTTTATAAACATACGAAAGAATCAAATTAATAATCATGACCTGACGTCACCCCGGGGCCCGATCTAAATTTTGCCAGTCTTGCCAAAGTGGTATGTTCAGCGAGCCGGAGATAAAACTTAGTATGGGTCAAACCAATGAATCGGTTCAGAAATTCGGTTTCAGAGACTTCCATACAGTATTTTATAAACATACGAAAGAATCGAATCAATAATTATGCACTGACACCACCCTGGGGCCCATTCGAAATTTTTCCAGTATTGCCAACTGGGTATGTTGACCGAGCCGGAGAAAAAACTGAGTATGGGTCGAACCACCGAATCGGATCAGAAATTCAGTCTTGGAGACTTCCATACAATAGTTTACAAACATACGAAAGAATCGGATCAATAATTATGCCCTGACGCCACCCCGGGGCCCATTGAAATTTTGCAAGTATTGCCAAAGGGGTATGTACACCGAGCTGCAGAAAAAAACTGAGTGTTGGTCGAACCACTGAATCGGATCAGAAATTCAGTCTTAGAGACTTTCATACAATATTTTATATACATACGTAATAATCGGATCAATAATTATGCCTTGACACCACCCCTGGGCACGTTCGAATATTTGACAGTATTGCCAAAGGGATATGTTCACCGAATCGGAGAAAAAATTGAGTATGGGTCAAACCACTGAATCGAATCAGAAATTCGGTCTTGGGACTTCCATACAATATTTTATAAACATACGAAAGAATCGGATTAATAATTATGACCTTACGACACCTCGAGGCCCGTACGAAATTTTGTTAGCATTTCCAAAGAGGTATGTTCACCGAGCCGGAGTAAAAACTGAGTATGGGTCGAACCACTGAATCGGATCACAAATTTGGTCTTGGGACTTCCATACAATATTTTATAAACATACGAAGGAATCAGATAAATAATTATGCATCGACGCCACCCCGGGGCATGTTCGAAATTTTGCCAGTATTGCCAATTGGGTATGTTCACCTAGCCGGATAAAAAACAGAGCATGGGTCGAACCACTTAATCGGATCAGAAATTCGGTCTTAGAGACTTCCATACAATATTTTATATACATACGAAAAAATCAGATCAATAATTATGCCCTGACACCACCCTGGGGCCCGTTCGAAATTCTGACAGTATTGCCAAAGGGGTATGTTCACCGAGCCGGAAAAAAAACTGAATTTGGGTCGAACCACAGAATCGGTTCAGAAATTCGGCCTTGGAGACTTCCAAACAATAGTTTACAAACATACGAAAGAATCGGATCAATATTTATGCCCTAACGCCACCTCGGGGCCTGTTCAAAATTTTACCTGTATTTCCAAAGGGGTATGTTCAACGAGCCGGAGAAAAAACTGAGAATGGATAGAACCACAGAATCGGATCAGAAATTCGGTCTAAGAGACTTTCATACAATATTTTATAAACATACGAAGAATCGGATCAATAATTATGCCCTGACACCAGCCCGGTGCCCATTCGAAATTTTGCCAGTATTGCCAAAGGGGTATATTCACCGAGCTGGAGAAAAAACTGAGTATGGGTTGAACAACTAGATAGGATCAGAAATTCGGTCTTGGTGCCTTCTATACAATATTTTATAAACATACGAAAGAATGGGATCAATAGATATGCCCTGACGCAAGCCCGGGTCGCGTTCGAAATTTTGACAGTATTTCCAAAGAGGTATGTTCACCGAGCAGGAGAAAAAACTGAGTATGGGTCGAATCACTGAATCGGATCAGAAATTCGGTCTTGGAGACTTCCATACAATATTTTTTAAACATACGAAAGAATCGGATAAATAAATATGCCTTGACGCCACCCCGGGCACCGTTCGAAATTTTGCAAGTATTACCAAAGGGGTATGTTCACCGAGCCGGAGAAAAAAATGAGTATGGGTCGAACCACTGAATCGGATCAGAATTTCGGTCTTCGGACTTCCATACAATATTTTATAAACATACAAAAGAATCGGATCGATAATTAAGCCCCTTCGCCATCTCGAGGCCCGTTCAAAATTTTGCCAGTATTGCCAAAGGGGTATGTTCACCGAGCCGGAGAAAAAACTGAGTATGGGTCGAACCACTGAATCGGATCAGAATTTCGGTCTTGGGACTTCCATACAATATTTTATAAACATACAAAAGAATCGGATCGATAATTATGGCCTTCCGCCACCTAGAGGCCCGTTCGAAATTTTTTCCAGTATTGCTAAAGGGGTATGTTCACCGAGCCGGAGAAAAAACTGAGTATTGGTCGAACCATTGAATCGGATTAGAATTTCGGTCTTGGGACTTTCATACAATATTTTATAAACATCAAAAGAATCGGATCGATAATTATGTCTTTTCCCCACCTTAAGGCTCGTCTGAAATTTTGCCAGTATTGCCAATGGGGTTTGTTCACAGAGCCGGAGAAAAAACTGCGTATGGGTCGAACCACTGAATCGGATCAGAAATTCAGTGTTGGAGACTTCCATACAATATTTTATAAACATACGAATGAATCGGATCAATAATTATGCCCTGACGTCACCCTGGGCTCGTTCGAAATTTTTTCAGTATTTCCAAATTGGTATTTTCGCCGAGTTAGAGAAAAACTTGAGTTTGGGTCGAACCACTGAATCGGATCAGAAATTCGGTGTAAGAGACTTCCATACAAAATTTTGTAAACATACGAAAGAATCAGAACAATAATTATGCCCTGACACCACCCCGGGGCCCGTTGGAAATTTCTCTTGTATTCCTAAAGTGGTATGTTCACCGAGCCGGATAAAACTGATTATTGGTCTTACCACTGAATCGGATGTAAGGCCCCGTTACCGGTAGCCCTACTTTCGTGTTGGATTTACTCATAAACGCAGTTCTAAATATCAGAGTTAATTAAAACATTCGCGGAATATAAAAGCTTTCATAAAACATTTCATAACAAAACACATCTTGTCTTAAAACATCATTTTATCTTTCAAAATAAACGAAACATTAAACTTAAACGTCTTGAGTCTTCCGATGCCAGCCTCTTATTCAGTGCCACGTGTCTCCTCAAACGAGCTGCCTCATTCTACTCACCTGCGTGCATACTAAAAGTCAGCTACGCTGAGTGAGTTCTAGTTAATCATACATTATACAATACACACAAACTTATATTCTTTCATTCATACTTTCATACTTTCAAACTTTCATACTTTCATACTTTCTTTTGTACTAACTCTCTCTCATATCTTACGTTATAAAGAGCATTACGCCCTACATTCCTTGAGTATTATTAGGGCTCGTTACCCTCCTTCCTCGAGTATTATTAGGGCTCGGTACCCTCCTTCCTCGAGTATTATTAGGGCTCGGTACCCTCTTTCCTCGAGTATTATTAGGGCTCGGTACCCTCTTTCCTCGAATATTAGTAGGGTTCGGTTCCCTAGTTCTCGAATATTAGTAGGGTTCGATTCCCTCTTCGTTACCATACAACCATACATCATACCTCGAGTATTATTAGGGCTCGGTACCCTTTTCGTAACCATACAACCATACAACCATCATTTCCTTCTTTTATTAACTTTATCACGTTCATACATATAAGCATACATATCATACTTACCTTATACATAGTGTTACAACCTGACAGTACGTGCAATATCCGAAGATCGTTCACGTACCGTCAAGCAATCATTCATACATTTCACATTATTCACATAAGGCATACACTTATCTCTTAGGATAAGTGTATTAACAAACATATTGAGTATGCACACAGTCCCGAAAACATAACACATAAATGGGGCTAGAAACTCACCTGAATCCTGTTACGCTCTCCGTTAATCGTTATTCCCTTCTTGAGCTGTGCACGGCTAACTGTATAATATTTACACGTATCAATTAACTACTACTACTCACATTGTATTTCTATCTTTATATAACCCACAACGAACGAGGGTCCGGGGGCAGCGCCCCTGGCAGCGGGGTCTAGGGGCGGCAGCCCCTAGCAGGGTCCAAGGGGTAGAGCCCCTGGCTGGGGTCGAGCTGCCAGGTCAGCTTGGAAAAATTTTATTTCCATTAACTGTCTTAACACATTTTTCATTAGGTTTTTAATTTACTTTCTAATTTGCTAACTCCATCGAACTTATCATTAAGCGGACTTAACATTAAGCGAACTTACAGTAAGCGAACTTAGTGTTAAGCGAACTTAACATTAAGCGAACTTACTGTAAGCGAACTTAACATTAAGCGAAGTTAAGCATTCAGCGAACTTAACTCGGGCGAAGTTAGTGGTCGGCGAAGTTAACCCTAGGCGAACATATGCCAGGCGAAGTTATCAGTTAGGCGAACTTGTCACCAGGCGAAGTTATCAGTTAGGCGAACTTGTCACCAGGCGAAGTTATCAGTTAGGCGAATTTGTCACCAGGCGAAGTTACCAATTATGCGAACTTGCTTTCAAGCGAACTTGCATGAAGGCGAAGTTATGGCATGCAGGCGAAGTTGCCCAGCTGCCGTCTCTGTTCAAACTTAATCACCAAAATCACCCTTATTTCATCGAGAATTTCTTGGATATTACGTTAACTAACTCTGCGATCATTCCTATAGCCTAGTTCGGGTAATACTTAGCCCGGAAAGACATAAAGTTTGGAGCTTTCGGCTTAAAACGTTTAATAACAAGTCGCCGTACATAGCCATAGGTTTGTCAAGTTCATTTCCAACATCAACTTTGTTACTTTATGTTTCATTTAGACCCGATTTACTTTATGTTTAAGTTTCAAAGCTAACCGATCCTAAAAACGTAAACTTTAAGGTAAAAGGCATACCTTTACGCGTTCGGTGTGGTCGCGGTTTGCTTGGTTATCTCGTATCTAGCTCGTATACCGAAGGTCTAATAATGGTTGGCTTGATTTTGGACTCGAGTCCCGTTCTCTCTCTCTCGCGGCCGTGTGAGGTGAAGGATGTGTGTGTTTTTGAGTGTGTAGAGATTAAGATGGAATGAAATGAGGCTTAGGGTTTTATGGTGGTTTAGGAGGATATTTATCCCTCTTGAAGCCCGTGAACCTAAAGCCCATTACCACTTAATCCACCTTAATTAATCTAAGTCCATGATCCGTTCTTTACTCGATATTAAATAAATTAATAACGCGAAATCACTAAACGTAACTTTCTTTATTTAACATTATAATATTTTAGGATGTTACATCGGATCAGAGATTCGGTCTTGGAGATTTCCATTCAATATTTTATAAACATACGAAAGAATCGGATCAATATTTAGGCCCTAACGCCACCCCGGGTTCCGTTCAAAAATTTTCAAGTATTGCCAAAGGGGTATGTTCACCGAGCTGGAGAAAAAACTAAGTATGGGTCGAACCACTGAATCAAATCAGAAATTCGGTCTTGTAGACTTCAATTCAATATTTTATAAACATACGAAAGAATCAGATCAATAATTATGCCCTGACGCCACCCTGGGGCCTTTTAAAAAATTTTCCAGTATTTCCAAAGGCGTATGATCATCGAGCCGGAGTAAAAACTGAGTATGGGTCGAACCATTGAATCGGATCAGAAATTCGGTGTTGGAGACTTCCATACAATATTTTATAAACATACGAAAGAATCGGATCAATAATTATGCCCTGACGTCACCCTGGGCACGTTTGAAATTTTTCCAGTATTTCCAAAGTGGTATGTTTGTCGAGTTGGAGAAAAACCTGAGTATGGGTCGAACCACTGAATCGGATCAGAAATTCGGTCTAAGAGACTTCCATACAAAATTTTGTAAACATACGAAAGAATCAGAACAATAATTATGCACTGACACCACCCCGGGGGCCCGTTGGAAATTTCGCTTGTATTCCTAAAGGGGTATGTTCACCGAGCCGGATAAAACTGATTATTGGTCTTACCACTGAATCGGATCAGAGATTCGGTCTTGGAGATTTCCATTCAATATTTTATAAACATACGAAAGAATCGGATCAATATTTATGCCCTGACGCCACCTCGGGTCCCGTTCAAAAATTTTCAAGTATTGCCAAAAGGGTATGTTCATCGAGCCGGAGTAAAAACTGAGTATGGGTCGAACCACTAAATCGGATCAGAAATTCGGTGTTGGAGACTTCCATACAATATTTTTTAAACATACGAAAGAATCGGATCAATAATTATACCCTGACGCCAAAGTGGTATGTTTGCCGAGTTGGAGAAAAACCTGAGTAGGGTCGAACCACTGAATCGGATCAGAAATTCGGTCTAAGAGACTTCCATACAAAATTTTTTAAACATACGAAAGAATCAGAACAATAATTATGCCCTGACACCACCCCGGGGCCCGTTGGAAATTTCGCTTGTATTCCTAAAGGGGTATTTTCGCAGAGTTGGAGAAAAAACCTGAGTATGGGTCGAACCACTGTATCAGATTAGAAATTCGGTGTAAGAGACTTCCATACAAAATTTTGTAAACATACGAAAGAAATCAGAACAATAATTATGCCCCTGACACCACCTCGGGGCCCGTTGGAAATTTCGTTTGTATTCTTAAAGGGGTATGTTTCACCGAGCCGGATAAAACTGATTATTGGTCTTTCCACTGAATCGGATGTAAGGCCCCGTTACGGTAGCCCTACTTTCGTGTTGGATTTACTCATAAACGCAGTTCTAA
This sequence comes from Bidens hawaiensis, assembly GCF_021521415.1. NCBI lineage: Eukaryota > Viridiplantae > Streptophyta > Magnoliopsida > Asterales > Asteraceae > Bidens > Bidens hawaiensis. The sequence continues at coordinate 1,311,538 of NW_027491484.1, forward strand.
ATATCAGAGTTAATTAAAACATTCGCGGAATATAAAAGCTTTCATAAAACATTTCATAACAAAACACATCTTGTCTTAAAACAAAATTTTGTCTTTCAAAATAAACGAAACATTAAACTTAAACGTCTTGAGTCTTCCGATGCCAGCCTCTTATTCAGTGCCACGTGTCTCCTCAAACGAGCTGCCTCATTCTACTCACCTGCGTGCATACTAAAAGTCAGCTACGCTGAGTGAGTTCTAGTTAATCATACATTATACAATACACACAAACTTATATTCTTTCATTCATACTTTCATACTTTCATACTTTCATACTTTCTTTTGTACTAACTTTCTCTCATATCTTACGTTATAAAGAGCATTACGCCCTACATTCCTCGA